>NC_091621.1:111729633-112397295 GCF_027580195.1 Bos mutus | reverse complement strand
GGTAGGCTGCAGTCCATGGGGTTGCTGAGGGTCGGACATGGCAGAGCGACTTTACTTTCACTTTTCACTTTCATGCATTGGAGAAGGAAATGGCAACCCACTCCAGTGTTCTTGCCTGGAGAATCCCATGAACAGATGAGCCTCGTAGGCTGCAGTCCATGGGGTCGCTAAGAGTCAGACACGACTGAGCGACTTCACTTTCACGCATTGGAGAAGGAAATGGCAACCCACTCCAGTGTTCTTGCCTGGAGAATCCCAGGGACAGGGGAGCCTGGTGGGCTGCCGTCTATGGGGTCGCACAGAGTCGGACACGACTGAAGTGACTTAGCAGCAGCAGCATTCATATACAAATTATTGTGGTTTTGTGTGGATATTTTAAATTCTGTTACATATACAGCTAGGTGTAGAATTGCCTTTTTTTTTTTTTTTGCACACCATGTGGCATGTGAGATCTTAGTTCCCAGAGCAGGGATCAAACCCGTGCTCCCTGCAGTAGAAGGGCAGTCTTAACCACCGGACTGTCTGGGAAGTCCCTAGAAGGTAAGGGTCAGACTGTTTCACAAAGTGACTGTACCATTTTATATTTCCACCAGGTGTCTATGAGGGTTCTGATTTCTCACTGACAGTTACACACCTTTTTGATTATGGCCATCCTAATGGGTGTGAAGTGGATTCCACTGGATTTCCCTAATAACTGATGATGTTGAGCATTTTTATATGTACTTACTGGCTATTTATACAACTTCTTTAGAGAAATATCTATTCAAATCCTGTACCTATTTTTAATGAGTTGTATTTTTATTATTGAGTTTTTAAGAATAATTTAAATGTTCTAGATAAAATATTAGGTATATGGTTTGCAAATTTTTTTTCTCATTTTGTGAGTTGCCTGTTTTTTCCTGGTGCTGTCTGAATCAGTCCACTAGGGCTGACATAACAAAATACCACAGACTGTATATGACCTCATTTAACCTCAGTTGGCTCTTTAACAACCCTGTCGCCAAATACAGACACATGTGGGTTAGGGCTTCCACACATAAATTTTGGGAGAACGCAGTTCAGTCCAAAACACTCTGTCCTGTGGATACCCCAAATTCTTGTCCTTCTCACATGCAAAACACATTCACCCCAATCCCAAGTCTTAACTCATTCCAGCATCGACTCTAAGCACAAAGTCTCATCTGACCCTTGGGTATGGTTGAAACTTGAGATATGATTCATTCTAAGACAAAATTCCTCCCTAGCTGTGAGCCTGTGATACAAGTTAAGTGCTTCCAAAATACAATGCTGAGACAGGCATACAGAGATATTCCATTCAGAAAGAGAGAGATCAGAAAAGGGCATGGGTCCAAAGCATGCCCCAAACTGAGCCTCTTTTAAGGCTCAAGAAGAACCCTTTTGGGCTCAGTGCTCTGCCCTCTGGGCCCACCGGGGTGGCAACCTTATCCTCTTGGTCCTGAGTGGTGACTCCATCCCCTCAGCCCTGGGCAGCAGTTTTATTCCTGAGGCACTGGTTGGTAGCAGGCTCCACTTAAACCAAGGAGACAGCCTTGCCCCCCAGACTTGTATTCTGTGGGCTGGTGGCTGGAGTAGCAGCTGTGTTGATCTCTGAATCCCGTTTGTTGTCATTTTTCCGTTTTCTTGACGGGTAATGTAACTGGCAGCCAGATAGCTCTAGTGTCCTGTCCTAAGAATCTCAGGAGTCTGACAGCATTCCTCCATCGTCTTGTCTCTATGCCCTTAGTCCAAACTGGCAGTGTTTCTGCCGGTATAATCTTAGTTCTATTTCTGGCTACTTATGAGATGACTGATGAAATCCATGAATTGGACCCATGATCTCTTTATCAAATGGTTGTCCAGCTATACCCTTGACATGTTTCCCAGGACATTTTCTTTTCGTGTAATATGGATAGTAACTGGGTTCTGCATGTAATTCCAACATGTGAGGAGTGGGGTGGTTCCCCACACCAACAAGGAGCAAGTCTCTGGGTACCAGCTGGGTGTCCTACACCTCAACTCAATTTTGACATATCTACACAGAGACAGCATCAGGCTGTGCAGATCACAGACTACTGTATACCCCTCTCCCCCATCTCAGGATGCCAGGTGCAAGCCAGGTTGTTACCTGTGCTTCTGACCCACTGGTCACAAACTACAGGTTCCAACAATCTCTCCCAACTCAGAATGCCAAGTGCAAGTCCAGGCTGTGACCTGTACTTCTGACTGACTGGGTTATTAACCAGAGAGTCTCACGACTGCGTTCTTGGGTTTGATTAATTTGCCAGAGTGGCTCACAGAACTCAGAGAAAAATTTTTACACACTGGATGACTGGTTTATTATTATAAAAAGAACAGCCAGATGGAAGAGATGCACAGGGCAAGACATGGGGAGAGGGCACAGAGATAACAAGCCCCCTCCTGCTTGCCACTCTCCCCACTTCTCCAGGCAGTCACCAACAGGCAGCTCTCTGAACCCTGTCCTTGTGGACTGTTGTGAAGGCTTCATTACTTAGATATGATTGATCAAATCATTGGTAATTGGCAACTGATTCAGCCTCTAGTTTCTCGCCCCTCCGTGGAGGTAAGGGGGTGGGGCTGAAGTTCCAACCCTGTATTCCCTGGTTGAGTCCTTTGCTAACGACTTCCATCCTTCAGTCAGTTCAGTCGCTCAGTCGTGTCTGACTCTTTGTGACTCCATGACTTGCAGCACACCAGGCCTCCCCGTCCATCACCAACTCCCGGAGTTCACTCAGACTCACATCCATCGATTCTGTGATGCTATCCAGCCATCTCATCCTCTGTCGTCCCCTTTTCCTCCTGCCCCCAATCCCTCCCAGCATTAGAGTCTTTTCCAATGAGTCAACTCTTCACACGAGGTGGCCACGGTACTGGAGTTTCAGCTTTAGCACCATTCCTTCCAAAGAACACCCAGGGCTGATCTCCTTGCTGTGCAAGGGACTCTCAAGAGTCTTCTCCAACACCACAGTTGATATGCATCAATTCTTCAGTGCTCAGCTTTCTTTATAATCCAACTCTCACATCCATACGTGACTACTGGAAAAACCACAGCCTTGACTAGACGGACCTTTGTTGGCAAAGTAATGTCTCTGCTTTTCAATATGCTGTCTAGGCTGGTCATAGCTTTGCTTCCAAGGGGTAAGCGTCTTTTAATTTCATGGCTGCAGTCACCATCTGCAGTCATTTTTGAGCCCCAAAAAATAAAGTCTGACACTGTTTCCCCATCTATTTGCCATGAAGTGATGGGACCAGATGCCATGATCTTCGTTTTCTGAATGTTGAGCTTTAAGCCAACTTTTTCACTCTCCTCTTTTACTTTCATTAAGAGGCTTTTTAGTTCCTCTTCACTTTCTGCCATAAGCGTGGTGTTATCTGCACATCTGAAGTTATTGATATGTCTCCCGGCAATCTTGATTCCAGCTTGTGCTTCTTCCAACCCAGCGTTTCTCATGATGTACTCTGCCTAGAAGTTAAATAAGCAGGGTGACAGTATACAACCTTGACTTACTCCTTTTCCTATCTGGAACCAGTCTGTTGTAGGGCTTTCTAAAAGTCACCTCATTAACATAAACACTTAAATAACAGGATACTTATTTCACCTTACGGCTCTGAAAGTGATTTCAGGAACTGAGGAACAAGGGCTGAACCCTACAAGAGAAGTTCCTGTTGCTCTTGTCCCTCAGGAAATTCCAAGGGTTTTGGGAGCTGGGTCAAGAACCTTGGATGAAGACCAAATATACATATGAGAGATATTTTAGTTGTCTGAGACCAAATGTGTATTTCTTTTTTTTAAACTGTAGTTGATGTACATTGTCATGTTAGTTTCAGGTGTACAACATAGTGATTTGACATTTAAACATATTACAAAATGATCACCAATATATTTTTCTTGCAAGTTACTGTATTGCAGATAAGCTAAGAATTCTCCGAATCTTCAACTTCTGGTTCATTTTTGTTTAACAACTCCTTTAATTTCTCTCTCACCTCCTGTATACTCTAAGGAGTAAGAAGAAATTTGGCTGTACCACAAACACTGCTTAGAAATCTCTGCAGCTAAATATCAAAGTTTATTACTTTTAATTTCTACCTTCCACAGAATACTAGGAAACAGTTTGACCTTCTCTGCCACTTTATAAATAGGGTCACCTTTCCCCCGGTTTCCAATAGCATGCTCCTCATGCCTGAGATCTCATCATAGTCACCTCTTAACTTGCATTAATTCTACCAAGAGTGTCTCTTCCAGGTAATCTAGGCTTTTCCCAAAACACACCTCAAAAACCCTTCGGCTTCTACTCACTGTGCTGTGTTGTGCTACGTTGCTTCAGTCATGTCCAACTCTTTGGGATTCTCAAGGCAAGAATACCGGAGTGGGTTGCCATGGCCTCCTCCAGGGGATCTTTCCTACCCAGGGATCAAGCCTGAGTCTTTGGTGTCTCCTGTGATGGCAGGAGGGTTCTTTATCACTAGTGCCACCTGGGAAGCCTCTATTCATTACCCACTAGCAAAGCCCCTTCCACATTTTTAAGGCATTTGTTACAGTGGCACCCCACTTCTCAGTACCAAAATCTGTTATTAGTCTGGTACGGCTGACATAACATCACAGACTGGGCAACTTAAATAACAGTAATGTATTTTACACGTTTCTGGAGGCTGGATATCCAAGATCAAGGCATTGGCAGGTTTGGCTGGATTGCAAATGGCCATCTGCCTTTCCCCAACCTATGGCAAGCACTCTTATGCTTTCTGTCTCTGTGACTTTTACTATTCCCGGTACCTCATATAAGTGAAACTGTACCACGTACAGTCCTTTTGTGATTGGGTTATTTCATTTGGCATAATGTCTCCAAGTTCACCATATTGTAGCATGTGTCAGAATACCCTTCCTTTTTAAAGCTGAACATACAAAAGTTTTGTATATTCCATTTTGATGGAGTCCAGTTTTAAAATTTTGTCACAGTTTTGGTTTCATAGCTAAGAAACTATTACCTAATCCAAGGTCATAAAGATTTACACCTGCTTTTATCTAAAATTACTGTAGTTTCAGCATTTATATTTAGGCCTGTGATCCATTGTCAATCAGTTTCTGTGTATGTGAGGTAGGGGTCTGATTTCATTTTTTTTTGCATGTGGTTATGCAATTGTCCCAGCACCCTTTGTTGAGAACACTCTTAGTTCCCCAGTGAATCAAATGCCCACAAATGTGTGGGTTATTTTTGAATTCTCAATTCTTTTCCACATTATATACTTCTATTATTATTCCAGTACCACATATTACCTTGATTATTAGAGCTTTGTAGTCAGCTTTGAAATCAGGAAGAATGAATGTTTCAGCTTTTTTCTTCATGATTCTTCTGGCTATTCTGAGTCCCTTGCACTGCCATGTGAATTTTAGGATCTGCCTGTCAATTTCTGGGGGAAAAAAAAAGCAACTGGGATTTTTGATAGGATTGCATAGACTCTGTAGAACAAATAAAGGAGTACTGCTTATTGTAACAATATTAAGTCTTCTACTTCTTGGTCACAATTTAGCTTAATTATAAACCCTATACTTGGTGTCTTCCCAGCCTCTCAATAAGCCTAATAACTCCTCGCTCCTCCACTGGCCACTTTTCCTACTTGTTACAGTACATTTTAGCAGCTGTTTCTGACTCTGCCAACTACAGATGTCATCTCTGGAGTGCTTCTACCTTTACTCTACCTTTCCCCTCTCTGTTTCACATCTTCAACTACCAGTCATATTTTTACCTTTACATTGTCAACATCAGTATAACTTATAAACTATGCTTTAACTACAGCAAGATTAGAAACCAGCACTAAGCTTTCTATCGACTAATTATTCAGTTCAATTCTTTTTCAGATTTCTCTCCCAGAATGCCTATCCTTCCACCCCAATCTAGCCTAGCTATTTATTAATTAATTTTTGGCTGTGCTGGGTCTTCATTGCAGCACAAGGGGGCTTCCCTTGTTGCAGAGCACCAGCTCTAGAAGGCGCAGGCTTGGTAGTTATAGCACAAGGGCTCAGCTGCCCTGTGGCTTGCCGGATCATAGTTCTGACTAGATATCGAACTCATGTCCTCTGTGTTGGAAGGCAGAGTCTCAACCACTGGACCACCAGGGAAGCCCTAATCTAGCTCTTGGGACATCCCTTTACTTCTGAATTAGATCCACTGATTCCTGGTCAGTAGTGTTGTCAGACACCTCATTTCTACCTCATGGTTAAGTTAACTTTGAAAAAAAAGCCTATGTGGGTGCTTGACGTTTTCAATCTCTGCATATCTGAAAATGTTCTCATTCTGATCTTTTAATGATAGTTCAGCTAGGAATAGTTGTTTTTTTTTTTAATTCCTAGAATTTCAAGCTCAAGAAATATTTCCCTCAGACACTTGAAGGTCTTTGTTATCTTCTCATATCTACTGTTGCTGGTAAGAATTCTAATCACAGTCTTACTCTTTTATGGGTCACTTTTTTCCTGGGAAATTCAGGACCTTCTTGTATCTTCAGCATTTTAACATTTTACAAGGTTGGTTTCTGTTTTTGCTCTCCACCAATGGACAATTTTTAGCTCTGGGAAACTTTTGTCCATTATTTCTGGGTTAATTTCCCATCTTTTATTTACTGTTTTCTCTTTCTCTTGTAATATTAGTACTGTTGGATTGACTTTTTCTTATATTTTCTCTTGCAATTTCCATCTCTTTGCATATTTCTTCTATTTTCCTTAAAACTTAATGGACTTTACCTTTCAACAAAAGTGAATTTACAATTTTGGCAATTTCTTATTTTTAATTTAAGATTTACTTTTTGTTCCTGGATTGTTAACTTATATGAGTATATTATCCTTGTTTCATAGCTGTAATAAGTTGGGCGCATACTATATTTTTTTTAAGTTCTCCGAAGTGTCTTTTTCCTCTGTGGTCACATTTTCTCCTCTGTCAGCCCCAAGCTGGAGACTTCCCTTAAATATCTAACAGCCCTTGGTTATCTGTTCATATTTAAGATGAAATAGTTGGACGCTGATGACGAATCTTTAGAACTTGGGAGGGTCTTGCCAACTTCACTCTAGGGTGAGTGGGTAGGAAGCTGGCTATTGTGCCAGAATAAAGAATGCTTTACTCTTAGTCATTAAATGCTCCCCAGAGATTATAAGAACTTGATTTTTAGCCTGGGATAAATGCCTAGCTATTGTATCTGAGGTATGGGGTGGGGAGGGCTGGGGTACTGCTGTTCTACATAGAAACTTTTAGTTTCCTTGTTTTCGTCCCTGCTTCTCACTCTTGGTCTGTTGTGCTGATGTCTCCAAATTTCAATTTCTTTAAATCACTTCTGGCTGCTAGGCCTCCTTCCTCAACCGCAGTACTCATTCCCTACACCTATTCCAAACTATGGTTTCTTCCATTTTGTTTAATCAGACCACACTCACTTTCTCGGTGTAAAATTAAAAAAAAAAAAAATTTTTTGGTGGCTCCCTTCCCATTTTCTGTTCTGTACTGATTTGTATCATTTTTCATTTCTTTATGAGCATTTTAACAGGGTTTTAGGAAGAGAAGGCAATTAAAGAATGTACTCAGCCAGCTTGAATTAAAAAAACAAAAACAAAAACCCTGGGACTTTCCTGGTGGTCTGGTGGTTAAGGCTCCAAGTTTCCAGTGCAGGGGGAATGGGTTCCATCCCTGGTCAGGGAACTAAGATTCAGAATGCTGTGTGAGGTGGCCAAAAAAAAAAAAAGACCCTACTTAAATGTAGATTAAAAGAAAAAAAAGATATGTAGGGCAGAGTAGGGAATAAGAAACAAGAACAGTGGAATGACAAAAAAGAGAAACCAAAAAATTTTCTAAGCCTGTGATGTGGACAGTATTCCTGTGTAGGCAGAACAATGCTTAACTTAGCATCTTCCACTCTTCAAACCCACACATTTCAGGGTTTGAAGATAAACCTGAGACATCTCGTCCACACCCCACTTTACAGTTAAGAAAAGCAGGACCCAGAAGTACTGTGATCTTCCCAAGGTCACACAAGTAGAGGGTGGGCGAGGGGAAACCAGGTAGATAGCATGAAGTCCACTTTGCTTTCCTTTCACCGTCTCACATCGCTGGGGAGTTTACAGGACGAGCGGATCGGCAGTCAGGTGAGGAGGACCGTGAGTCACAGGGGGTAGGCTTTTCCTGAGTGAAGAGTCTGGGAAAATCAAATACTTTACGACGCTTCGTTTGGCAGGACCGCGCCGTCCCCAGGCAGCGGTCCTGATCGTACAGAAGGGGGCGACGGTGTAGCAGGACCGGGGCCGGGGGAACCCGAGGGCGGCGACGCTGGGCGGAGGGGGACGCGGTGACGAACGAGGACCCTGAGGAGGGGCGCGAAGGTGGCGGTGGGACCACGAGGGAACTCACTGACTCAACTGCTCTCAGGGTGTTTAGTTACTGATAAAACACTCGCTGGTAGGGGCTGCCAACAACCCACATCATCACTCTTGCGGCGGCGACAGCTTACCTACAGCCTCACAGTAACGGTGCGTGCCTCAGACTAGGAAACCTGCCAGCGCTTCGGCACCACAAACTGGGGCGCACGACGCGGGGCCGCCTGCCACCCACGAGGACAGGGAAGGCCGCCGACGTGAACCGCGGACAGGCCGCAGGCGGGGTCTCCGGGCAGTGCGGATAGTCCGAGGGCCTTGGGGCGGGAAACTCACCTGCCCTCGGAGACCTGGGCCCCGGCTCCGCGGCCCCGGTCCGCCGAAGCGGTAGTGGTTTGCCCACTGTCGGCGCCGCGCCGCCTCCTACGGCAAGCGGGAGGAGACAGACGCCTAGCGCCCCGCGCGGGGAGTGTGTGCGCGTGTACACCCGCACCCGCCAGCCCCCATCCCACCGGCCTCTTGCAAGGCGCCCGAGGCCCGCGCGCGGCCGAGTCGCCCTCCCAGGAGGCTGCGTGATGGCGAGCGGGCGCGGCCGGGCGGGGGCGGGGCTCACGCTGACGTCGGCCCGGGGCGGGGCTGAGGACTCGCGCAGGGGGCGGGGCGCGGTGACGTCGGGCGCCCAGGCCGAGCTGTGGCGGCGGCGGTAGTGGCGGCGGCGGCACCCGGGCGGGCAGCGGCATCGGCAGCCCAGAGGAGGGTGAGACGGCCGCGGTAGCGGCAGCTCGGGATCGGGCGGCGCCTGGAGCTTCCCGCCCGTCGCTGGCGCCAGGGCCCTCGGCTCTCCTGCGCCCGCTCCTCCCCACGGCCCTGGCTGGGTCCGGGCAGCGCGCCCCCGGGGAGGGCGGAGCCGTAGGTGAGGCGCGGGGACCCCTCCCCCTCCGCGCCCTGCCGGGGGGATGGGACGTCCGGGAGGGCGGCCCCACCCAGCCCACCGGCGGGTGTCCCTAGACCGGCTCGGGGGCGGCGACGGCGGGGACCCGTGGGGGCTGCGGGCGGCCGGCTTCAGAGGCATGATGTTGCGGGCGAGGTGGGGACGTGCACGCCTCGGGGAGCCCCGGGAGGCTGGGGTGCGGTCGGGTGGGTCTGAGGTTTGGGTACCGATATGCAGCGTTGAAAGAGACGAGGATTCTGGTCTCTTCTGTGAAGTAGTAAGATGGGTGATGGAGGGTTGGCTTCCAGAAAGGAGATGAGCTGTGGATGTTGCCTTTGAAGCAGTTGGAGAAGCTATTGCACTAGGTCTCACGTTTCTACTTAGGGCTTGGGGTCTTTTTTTTTCCCCCTTTAGGCGGGGTGGGGGTCGAGGAGGGAAGCGACTCCTTCAGCTTTTGGCTCAGGGTGGGGAAATTGTGGAGCGTGGACGGGTTTGGAGTTTTACACCCTTGAAGAGGAGCCGAGATCTTGTGTTAGACAACTTCATTTTGGCAGCAACATTAGGTAATAGGTCCCTTTACACTTAATTCCTAAAAGGCGTTATCTTCCAGTCTTTTATTTATTTTGGTGCCTATACGATCTGTATACCTTATCTTCAAGTTTTATCCTGGCCCCTTAAGAGAAGGCCCGAGGATCAGGTGGTTCCTTTGGAAGTCACGTTTCTGAGTAGTTGCAGGTGGTTGTGGTTGACTGCTTTGGATGGATGAGATGAACAATTTGCACATTCCTGTTGGCGCTAATTAAATGAAACATACTTACGTGTTTTAAAGCACGACTGTCTTTTGCAGCTCAGTTTTTAGTAGATCTTGACAGTTGTTTTGTGTTTGATAATTATTGGAGATTTCTGAAGTTTCTCAATTGCATACACTTAAAATGAAGTGGAATAAAAGTTTTTGGTAGGTCCCTACATTTTTGAGAAACATTCTTTAAGTCAGGTGCTCTTAAAATGTTTTTGGGAGCATGTGTCTGTAACTGCATAGGGAGATGTTACTAAGAGTAAAGGTTCTTCACAGTGGTGTTTCACAACTTAGCACATTAAATCAGAATCTCCTTTTCTGGATTGCTGCTCCCCATCAGATTACAGAACTCCCTGGCCTTACCTGTCGGTTAATATCATTTAAGCTATTTCTTGCTCGGAAAACAGGCCCTGAGATGGACATGTATTATGTAATAGATGGAAGTAGGCATGACTCAATAATTCATTTATGGAGGAAGAGAAACCGTCATGAAATGGAATTTAAGCAGTGACTTTCCCAAGGCTTATTCAATTTATTTGGGAACATAGCCAGAGAAGTGCTTTCCTGTAACCCAAGAGAGAAATATCAGGGTGAGTGTCAGTGGTTGCCTTTTTTAACGTGTCTACTTAATGAGCAGACTATTATCCTCCAGCAAATACTTCTGCTTGAAGAAACTTATAGGAAACAGATGATATAATAGCTATTAAGTGAAAATAGGTGTGGTCCAATTTGTAATTATAAACAAAAGATTTAATTAACTATTCAGACAAGTCAAATTATAAGTTGATATAATAATGGTTTTGATACTGGAGTAGTCACTTGGAAAGATTAAAATTCACATATCTGGTTTTGGCTTTTATATTATACTTTGACTTAATTGAGTATATATGGGGACAGATGTGAACTGAGATACCAGGTGAAACTGTGCTAAAATCACATTTCCATGGCTGACAGTGGGATGTGGTTCTCCTTATTGGAATGCAGTCATATAATTTGGGGAAAGTGTAGGGTGATCTATTTCTCTTTAGGATTTCTTATGCCTGAGAAAACCGGTATGTTTTATTTTTAAGAAGTGTCATTTACTAGTCATTACTATGATATCTTTGTTGAGTCTACTGGGGTATTCCCCCCCTCCTCCCTTTTTTTTAAATTACTAAAGTCAGATAAGTATGTCAGTCTGTTAGGTCAACTTTAATACTGAAATGAAAAGCGAAGATTCTTAAAGCAACAACTGTTCTTTTTCTATGCTACATTTATGCCTTTAGAAACACTATAAGAGCTATTAAGTGTGTTTTGCACATACTATGACAAAAACGTTGATGGAGAAAGATGAGGGAGTGAAGTATTTTGGCTAATCAAATAACAAGCAGTGTATTGATTATGGATTTTCAGACATACAATGTAATAAAGTAAATTAAGCATAAAGGTTATGTGTAATACAGTTTATTTCTATGACTTGCTTTTTCAAAATGTGAGCCTTTGGGGTTCTGGCTCATTCATTTATTCATTCAACAGTTATTTTTTGAGTATGGTTCTGGGTAAATTTTTTAGCCATTGGGAATATAGTGAACAACACTGACTAAAATTCTCACCTTCATAGAACTTACCTTCTGGATACCTTCTGGGGAAATGAAGAGGAACTCAGCAAAGGAGATTAATAAGAGGCCATTGAGGTAGAAGGAAAACCAGGAGAGTATGATGTACTGGAAATGAAGGAAAGGAAGGTTTCAAGGAAGAGGGAATGATCAACTGTGCCATTGTTTAAAGATGTGTCAGACTGTTGGGCAGGAAAGAATTCTGCCTGATGTCTAATAACAGAGAGATGACTAAATGCTTTTTAGTGTGAGATGGAGGCAAATGGAAGAATCAGTTTTTTACTTCCTTGGATTGATTTAAAATAAATATATGTATAAATATATATATTTAAATTATATATAAATCATATTTTATGATTTACATGTGATAAATCATATATATATATATATTTTAAAGTCATATACAATATATATATATTTCATACTTTATTCTTTTCAGAACAAAATATGCAGCCTGGGAGTTTATACTTATACTAAGGAGAGGGCTTCCCTGTGGCTCAGCTGGTAAAGAATCTGCCTGCAATGGGGGGAGACCTGAGTTCTATCCCTGGGTAGGGAAGATCCCCTGGAGAAGGGCAAGGCTACTCACTCCAGTATTCTGGCCTGGAGAGTTTCATGGACTGTATAGTTCATGGGGTCACAGAGAGTCAGACACGAGTGAGCAACCTTCACTTTGAGAAGAGGTATGATGTTATTGTTATTGATCATATATACACTTGTTTTTTTTAAACACATGTATCAAATCAGAAGTTATGAAAATACACAGGGAAAAAAATAAGTCTCTTCTCCATTCAGTTGTTCCTGAAGGCAGACGCTGTTTTCAGTTTCTTGTTTTTCCTAACCAGTGAAATTTTGTGCAATAATATGGCATTAAGCTATTTTAAAATTGCATAAAAATAACAAGTATTTTATCCTCTAGGTATTTTTTTCACAGGTTTAATATTTGTAATTATATTAATTACAAATAACTATAAATTAATATTTATAGTTGAAGTCTTAACTACCCACAGACCTTTTTTTTAAAGTAATGGCTTTATTGAGGGATAATCCACATACCATACAATTCACCCATTAAAGTGTATAGTTAAGTTTTTTTGAGGAGTACATTCATCACCATGATCAATTTTAGAACATTTTCGTCCTCTCCAAAAGAAGTCCCAAACCCGTTAGCTGTCATTCCCTGACGTTTGGTTTTTAAGTATTGTTTTGCATAGTATGTGGGGAAAATGTTTGTGAATTACTTCATTTCCAGTTAAATGGCAGTGAAGCCATTTAGTGTTTACTTTTAATATTCTCTTTTTAAAAGCAATTTTTTTAGTATCTATTTACTTGGTTGCAGGTCTTTTAGTTGTGGCAGATGGTATCTGGTTCCCTGAACAGGGATCGAACCTCAGCAAGGAGTTTCGTTATAGTGGGAAAAGAGGAAAAGTTAACAGGCTTTTGTGGTCTGCTATGTTAAGTGCTTCGATAAGTGACATACAGGGTTCTACATCAGCTTATAGGATGGATCCCTAATAGGATTGCAGGAAGATCTAAGATGAGATCTCTTAAGGATAAGCGTGATTTGGCTAGATGAAAAGGATGCACGCCGAGGAAACAACGTGTGCAGGACCCAAAGGCAAGAATGCGATAAGGCAGGTGAGTGATATGAAGATGGTTTGACCTGGCTGCAGTGTTGAGTGGTGTGGGTATCACTTCTCCTTTCTGTGAAAAGGTGTGCTGTCTTAAAAAAGCAAAATAATTACAGTATTAATTTGCTTAAACTGTGGATTGCTGTCACTTCTTAGCTATAGAACTTTGGGTGAGTTACTTTATTGTCTAAAACTCAGTTAATTTTCTCATCTGTAGTCCTATCCAATGTGATTGTTGTGAAGAATAAATGAGATAGTGCTCATAAAACTTGAAATATAGTGAGTACTCTAAATCCAGCTGCCCTGATGATGACATTGGGGTGGTGGTTTTGATGATGTTGTGACAATGATCCTGAAAAATGGAATTCCTTAGGGTATTTTGGAGCCTCACAGAGTGCTTGGGAGACTGGAAAATGACCTGTCATTTAAATTTTTTTTTTTCTGGGAAGAAGGAAGTGACTGCCCAAAGCTTGAGACCAGCACTGTTCCGTGGAACTTTGTGTGATGGTAGGGATGTTCTCTGATTCACCATCAAATGTATTATAGCCACTAGTCACACGTGCCTTTCTTTTTTAAAGATTATTTGGTGTGGACCATTTTTAAAGTCTTCATTGAATTTGTTACAACATTGCTTCTGTTTTTTATGTTTTGGTTTTTTGGCCCCAAGGCACGTAGGATCTTAGTTTCCCCAACAGGAATAGAACCCGTATCCTCTGTATTGCAGGGCGAAGTCTTAACCACTGAACCAGCAGGAAAGTCCCCTCATGGGCCTTTTGAACCCTTGAAATGTGGTTAGTGTGACTGACAGGCTGTATTGTTAATTATATTACAAGTAATTTAAGTAGCTACTGTGACTATTGGCCACTATACTGGGCAGCACAGTTAGACACTTAAAGATTGAGGAATCTCATATTGAATTGTGGCAGTATTATAGAGTCGATAATTTTTAAAAGTTAAAAAAGTAGTTTTAGAAGCCTCACCAGGGGGTGGATTACAGCATGGGTTTACTAGGTCACATCAGAAAATAACGCTGTAGTTTCCTAGAATTGACATGGCTCCTAGACAGATAAAGGAAATGTAGTAGTTGTAATGTGTCTAGACTTCAGCTAGATCTTTTCGTGTTGTCTTTGTGGGAAATATGAAAAATTATGTTGTAGATTTCGTGAGAATAGGGACTATGTCACATGTTCTCTACTGAGCAAATAATAGATGCTTACTAAATATTTGATGACTGAATGGATAATGGTACAATTAAGTGAAGTCACAACTGGCTGTCAATGGCCCTCCCCAGAGAATAGAGAGTTGCTCACTCAAGATGATGGATTAGGGGAGCTGGTGTTAGATGGACACCTCATCCGTGTGTGTAGTGTTGGAATGACCCAGGAGCAGTGGCACAGGAAGTAGTGGCCATGAGAACCCGTGGCCCGCCTACCCTCACTGAGCGTGGAGGATGTCCAGGTCATCACTAGCTGCTGGTGAAGAGGCAGGGGTGGAAGAGACTGTGTTGCTGAGTAGCATGGAAGTCAAACTCACAGGATTTTTATACGAGGGTTCAGAAATAGTGGTCTGGAGGTGGCAGTGGAAGAAAGGAGGGTACCAGCCTCGTTTCCCAGGAGGGGGCGTGGCATGTAAGCGTCTTCACAGCCTCCACTTGAGGGGACTGCGTGGGAAGAGCATCCTGGAAGAGCCAGTTCTCCGCGAAGGCAGAGGTACTGAGCACCTTGAGAGGAGTTCTTTGGTAATAGAGTGAAGTTCCTTGCGAGTGTATTTCCCCACCCGAGTGGCTTCTTTTTTTTTTTTAATCATCACTTAAACTTTAAGAGAAGACTCTCTCATCTTAACAGATTCTTCAGCTCATACTTTCTCTGTCTCTTGCTTTAAGTTGACTTTTGCTCTTTGCTTTACAGCCAGACTTTGTTGAGAGAGTTGTTTGCATTTGCTTTATGTTTCCATTTCTTGACCTGCAGTTTTTCTTCTCTATTTCTGTCTGGCTTCTGTCTCCAGAGTTTCACTGAAACTGTGTTGCTTGGATTACCAATGTCTTTCTTTAAATGCCCTGGCTGTTTTTCTATCCATTTATTTAATCTCTTAGCAGCCATATTAATAGTCCTTTGGTATGCAATAAATTACCCTCAAACTTAACTTAAAACAACAATTTACTGTTTTATAATTTCTTTGGGTCAGGCATCTGGGTTTCGTGCGTCTGATTCAGGGTCACTCAGGAGGCTGCAATCAGATGTTGGCTAGGATTGGTGATCTCAGCACTCCACTTGGGGGAGGGTCTGCTCCCACCTCAGTTGTGTGACTGTTGGCTGGCCTGAGGTCCTTGCTGGCTGTTTGATGGAGAAGTCCGTTTCTGCCATTTGGGTCTCTGCATAACCTCACTCTAGCAACATGGTACCAGTCTCTCCTTGATTGAGGGGTCTGTGGAGGAGGAGGGAGTCCTTTTTGTAACCTAACCTGGGAAGTGACATTGTATCACTTCTGCGGTATCCTGTTCACTGGAACGGAGTCCTAGGTCCAGCACAGGCAAGCGAAGATTACACAATAGCAAGAAACTCAAAGGTAGATGTCATTAGAGCCATTTTCAGGATTGCCTACTACAGCCGCCTTTGACACAGTTCACTTCTCCTCCTCTGGTAGAACTCTCACTTTTTTCAGGGTCTTTAGATCACACTTCTGTTTTCCTTTCTGGTTCTCTGGGCTCTCTTTCCAGTCATCTTTGTTGAACCTTTTTCTCACAGTCATTAAATGTTTGAATTTCTCTGGGTGATCTCATCACCTATTCATTGCTCATCTGTGTGCTGAGTATTTGTGTTGCTATCTTCAGCTTTACCTCTCTCGTGTCAAAGAGCTGTTGTTGTCCCGTGCTGCCACTCGAACGCCCCTTATACTCAGCAGATCCCAAACTAAACGTGTGTGATTCCTGCTCTTCTCTGCAGTTCCTTCATTTGTTAAATGACACTACCAGAAATATGTGTAGTGTTAGTTACCTTGCGGCATGTGGGATCTTAGTTCCCCAACCAGGGATTGAACCCACATCCCCTGCATCAGAAGGTGGATTCTTAACCACTGGACCGCCAGTAAGTGTAAGTAAGTGTTAGTCACTCAGTCATGTCCGAATCTTCACGACCCCGTGGACTGCAGCCCATCAGGCTCCTCCGTTCCATGGAATTCCCAGGCAAGAATACTGGAGTGGGTTGCCATGCCCTCCTCCAGGGGATCTTCCTGACCCAGGGATCCAGTCCACATCTCCTGCATTGCAGGTAGATTCTTTACTGTCTGAGCCACCAGGGAAGCCTCTACTGGATTGCCAGGGAAGCCCCTAATGGTGTCTTTTGAGGAACAAGAGTCTTAATTTTAGTGTGATCCAGTTAGTGTTTATGTGGTTAGGGCTTTTTAAAAAAAAAATTTTTTTTAATGTGGATCATTTTTAAATTCTTGAATTTGTTACAATATCATTTCTGTTTTATGTTTTGGTTTTCTGGCCACAAGGCATGTGGGGTCGTAGCTCCCCAACCAGAGATTGAACCTGTACCCTCTGCCCTGGAAGCAAAGTCTTAACCACTGGACCGCCAGGGGAACCCGTGGTTAGTGCTTTTCCCGTGTAAAAAATCTTTCCCTACCCCATGGTCCTGAAGTTACTCTTTTGTTATTTTCTTGGAAGCGTTGTTATACCTTTCCCATATAGCTCTGTGATCTGCCTATAATTGATTTTTGCATATGCTTTAAGGTTTATTTTTGTTTTTCCAATATGGTTCCTGATATTCTCAGCATCATTTATCGACAGTTCCTTCCTTTTTCAACTGCATTGTACTAATTCGAGGTTCTGTTCCCTTCCACTCGTTTCTCTGTCTTGGTCCAGTGCCAGACTTAGTTACTCTAGTTTTATAGTACGTCTTCATGCCTGTTAAAGTGTTCCCACCTTGTTTTTTCCCAAGAATGTCTTGACAGTCATTGTCAGTGACGATCATGGTCAGTGATCAGTAATGGTATCAACATAGGGACGATGTAGACATCAATGGAAATGAGTAGAGAGTCCAAGTACAGACACCTATTTGTAGTTAATTTTCAACAAAGGTGGGAGGGTAATTCAGTGGAGGAAAGGATAGTCTTTTTTCTGGTTGTCTATCTTTTTTTAAACATTGGAGTATAGTTGCTTTACAGTGTTGTGTTTTCTGGTGTACAGCCAAGTGAGTCACCTCTACGATGGGCTATGTCAGTCGTCTTAGGGTCTAGAGTTTGACCTTGGGGCAGTGGCAGGACTTTGGGACTTTTGAGTAAAGGAAATAACAAACTTTATTTACATTTTACAAAGAGTGGGTAGGAGGAGGCTAAGTGAAGAGGCCGATTAAGAGGCTGGGCCTTAATCTTGTTAAAGTCTGAAACAGAAAGTGGTGACAGTGAGGATAGAGAAGCATCTGGAATTGAAAGCTTTAAAGAACACAGGACCGGCTGAGTGTGTGGGTGTATGTACGTGTATGTACATGTACTTTTGTGGGAGAAAGGGCAGTCGGTGGGGAGGGAGGAGACAGGTGACGCCCAGACTTTTGGACGGAGCAGGTAGGTTAGCAGCAGTGCTGTCTTAACGCAGTAGTCACTATACATGGGTATTTACATTTAAACTGATTTAAATGAATTAAGATTTGAAGTTTAGTTCTTCAGTCACACTAGCTGTATCTCATGTGGCCAGTAGCCAAATGGGAGTCATGATATCTGTTATCAGACAGTACAGATAGAGAATATTCTCATTGTCACAGAAAGGTCTGCTGCATTATTCTGGTCGGCAATTTTGGGTAGCAACTAGCTCTTCCCCCAGAGGAAAGTCAAAATAATAGGTGGTTTTCTCCAGTCTTTGAAGAGCTCTGGCTCCAGAGTAACCTAAGGGATTCTGTGAGTCAGACACTATTACCACCACCACCATCATCCAGTCATTGCCAGATACACAACACTTTCATGATCAGATAGTTGCTGTTGGACAGCGCTGAGCCAGAGGGATGGTGATGCAATTCAGTGGGCTGCTGATGACTGTGGTGGCGCAGCAGGAACCTCTGGGAAGACTGCTGTCCAGTAGACCATCGTGTGAGCCACTTATGTGATTAAAATTTGAGTAGTCACATTACAGAGTTAAAAAATAATGGTTAGAGTTCATAATCTTATAATGTATTTAACCCAGTGCATCCAAAATACCATTTTCAACACGTTGAAATATGAAACATACCATATTTAAAATGGGCAACTTTACATTATTTCTTCATACTGAGTATTTAAAATCAATTGCATACTTTTATAGCATAAATTAATTCAGATGCTGTGATTTATCAGAAATACTTGATCTGTACTTAGAGTTCATAACATCTACAGTTGGAAAAGTAGATTCACATGCCCAGCTCATTCCAAACATGCTTAAAAGTTTTCCAGTAATTACCAGGTTTTTAAATTTAACTTTTAATTAACAATGAAATAACAAATGCAGTTCCTCAGTCTCACTAGCTCTTTTCAAGTAAACAGCCATGAGTGGCTAGTGGCCACTATATTGGACAGTGCAACTCTGGAACGACCAGTGACATTCACTTGATAGTTGGAAATTCAGGTCTGGAGCTCAGAAGAGAGGTGCAGGGACAGACAGGTGGATGGTAGGGACTGTGAGGAATGTGGAAATGAAAAAACAAGCTTGATTTTGGACAAACCAATATTAAGTTCTCTGTGTTAGTTGCTCAGTCGTGTCCAACTTTTTGCAACTACATGGACTGTAGCCTGCCAGGCTTCTCCATCCACGGGATTTTCCAGGTAAGAATCCTGGAGTGGGTTGCCATTTCCTTCTCTAAGATCTTCCTGACCCAGGGATCCAACCCAGGGCTCCTGCATTGAAGGCAGACTCTTTACCATCTGAGCTGCCAGGGAAGCCCTAGTTCTTGGTACTCCTTTTAAAAAAAAAATCTGTGAGTGTGTCTGTGAGAGTAAGGCAGTCGATGAGTGTGCAGAATAGTGCAGTGGTTGGGTCAGGTGTGTCATCTTGGGCAACTCAGCCTTTCTGAGCCTTAGTTTCCTCGTCTAGAAATGGGATGATACAGTCTCTGCCTACAAGGTTTCCTGGGAGTGTTAAAGGGAGTCTTTGTGGCAGGTATTACGTATAGTGCTGCGTCTCCTCACTTCTTAGTTGACGTTTCTTGTGGAGTGTGATCATGTGCTCAGTCGTGTCCGACTCTGCGACCCCCAGGGACTGTAGCCCGTCAGGCTCCTCTCTTTAATACTCTATTCTTTATCAGTTTGAAACTTTATTCGTTTTTTAGGGAAAAAACGTATTTTAATTATGCATATTGTTGTGAGCTGAATCCCAATTTGTGAAGCTTTAAGTTATGAAGAAAAGTATATCTTAAAGTAAAGGAAATATACTTATTATTCACATGGATGAATGCTCATTATGGTCTACACTCTATGTTAAGTGCTTTGTATGATGCCGTGAAAGGTTTTTTTCCTAATGTGAGATGTAACATGGTATTTCTTTTGTAAAGTTTCACTTAAGTAGAATTTGTAATAGAAAATCTGTTTTAATTCTGGAACTTTGAAATGTATCATCGTCTCATTCTTTTTCTTAGTTATTCCAGGAGCCACTGTATTGTGCTTGAATCTCTTTGGGTATTTTTAAAATTATGATTTCATTGTATTCTGGGCTAAATCTATAGAGTCTCTAATTCTACATTTCGGTATAAACATGTAAAAAATTATGATGAAAAAATCCCCATGTAATTCATGGTATTCGGAGAAGCATGGTAACCAAGAGGAGAAAAATGGACTCTACTAGGTCAAAGAGGAAGGAACTGTGATTTTTTTAACGGCTCTGCAGATTTCTCCAGGTCTGTCTCTCAGCTCCCAGCTTGCCCATTATATCTGTCACTGCACTGTTTCTCAAGTGTGTTGGATAAGATGACAAACATTTTTACAATACCCCCATGTGCTACAGACCTACGGTGTGCTGGAAAATCTCGCTGTCTTTTTCATATCATGCCCTGTGTACTCCCTTACATCTGATGTTAGGCATCTTGCATCTGTGTTGTTGTAAATAATGAAAAATTTTAATGATGCATTTTGGACCAACAGATAGGTTTGCTGTTACGTGCTAACCACATTTTGTGGTGGCAGCTGGGAAGTGCTGTATGGGATGGGTTTTTGAGCCCAGGTCCCAAAGGAAGAAATGCTCACCCTAAATGAGAGTGGCCTTTCCCTTTCGTTTCTGTTTAAATATTTTGAACATTTTTTTTCCTTTTAAAAAAGGCCTATATGCCCATTTGGAAAAATTTGACAACTGTTAGGAAGAAGGCTAACAGATTTCCTACCATTCTTTGTGATGAGCTTATCTGTATACAGTTGACCCTTGAACCAACGGGGGTGGATATGAGGGGCTCTGACCCTCCCTGCAGTCGAAAATCTGTATATAACTTATAGCTGGTCCTCTGTAACAGGGGTTGTTCCAAGTCTACAGATTCAGCCATCTGTGTTTTGTGTCATACTGTAGGATTTACCGTTGAAAAAAAAATCCACGTATAATCTGACGTGTGAGGTTCAAACCTGTTGAGTTCATGGATAAACTGTATTTGCAAAATGGAGAGTATATGTGAAAATGTAGGTCCACTTTCATTTACTGTATTATAAACATTTTTCATATCAGACATTGGTTATAAATGTGTTTTGCAGATGGAATGTAATCATAAAGATTTCACTTAAACGTTTCCCAATTGAACAAGTACTAATAAAGCTGGTATATCATAATGTAGTGGTTTTTTCTACATTTTGGATCATTTAAGTAGATAGGGTTTCCTGGTTTTGGAATTACTGGATCAAAAGATGAATGTTTTTAAGACACTTGACCATTTTCAAACTTACTGCTTCCCAAATGCTCTTATTTTTTGAGGATGAAAGCAAGCACTTAGAATACAAATGCTTTTATTATTTTAGGGAAGACAGTAAAACATAGGGTACTAACAGTTTTTCACCTAAACTTAAATTTATGAAATGTTTCTTTTCAGACATGCAAAAAGATTGAGTTGTCTAATTAATAAATACCTGTGTACTCACCACCTAGATTAATGTATAATTATATAGTTAAAAACTTTGTGCTTAGTTCTCCCTGGTTATAAATGTGTTTTTACCAACAGTGATGTGACTGTTTAACCTTATCCCATAACGCAGGTCTATAGCCAAGACCTTTTGGGCCAGAATTCAGAATTTCTTAGGTTTCAGAAAGGTGATCGGCTGCATCTACTGTGTATTATCTAACTTTCCAAGCAAAGTCAGGGGGCACCCTCCAGTTCCTTCATCAAACATATTCAGTTCAGTTCAGTCACTCAGTCGTGTCCGACTCTTTGCAACCCCATGAATTGCAGCACGCCAGGCCTCCCTGTCCATCACCAATTCCCGGAGTTCACTCAAACTCACGTCCATCGAGTCAGTGATGCCATCCAGCCATCTCATCCTCTGTCATCCCCTTCTCCTCCTGCCCCCAATCCCTCCCAGCATCAGAGTCTTTTCCAATGAGTCAACTCTTCGCATGAGGTGGCCAAAGTACTGGAGTTTCAGCTTTAGCATCATTCCTTCCAAAGAACACCCAGGACCAATCTCCTTTAGGAGAGACTGGTTGGATCTCCTTGTAGTCCAAGGGACTCTCAAGAGTCTTCTCTAACACCACAGTTCAAAAGCATCAATTCTTCGGCGCTCAGCTTTCTTCACAGTCCAACTCTCACATCCATACATGACCACTGGAAAACCATAGCTTTGACTAGACAGACCTTTGTTGGCAAAGTGATGTCTCTGCTTTTGAATATGCTATCTAGGTTGGTCATAACTTTCCTTCCAAGGAGTAAGCGTCTTTTAATTTCATGGCTGCAGTCACCGTCTGCAGTGATTTTGGAGCCCCCAAAAATAAAGTCTGACACTGTTTCCCCCGTTTCCCCATCTATTTGCCATGAAGTGATGGGACCAGATGCCATGATCTTCATTTTCTGAATGTTGAGCTTCAAGCCAACTTTTTCACTCTCCTCTTTCACTTTCATCAAGAGGCTTTTGAGTTCCTCTTCACTTTCTGCCGTAAGGGTGATGTCATCTGCCTATCTGAGGTTATTGATATTTCTCCTGGCAATCTTGATTCCAGCTTGTGCTTCTTCCAGCCCAGCGTTTCTCATGATGTACTCTGCATATAAGTTAAATAAGCAGGGTGACAATATACAGCCTTGACGTACTCCTTTTCCTATTTGGAACCAGTCTGTTGTTCCATGTCCAGTTCTAACTGTTGCTTCCTGACCTGCATATAGGTTTCTGAAGAGGCAGGTCAGGTGGTCTGGTATTCCCATCTCTTTCAGAATTTTCCACAGTTTATTTTGATCCACACAGTCAAAGGCTTTGTCTTTGATATCAGTTCAGGTATAATTTTTGTCATGAAATTATTTACAGAATTTGGTGGTTTTCAGAATTGAGATGCATGGTCGTGAACATGTGTGTCTCTCCAGTATACTTGTTCAGTGTGATCAGTCTGGTAGTATTTGTTGAATGGATCGTAACATAGTAGGAGATGTGCTTTAAAATGGAAGGTAACTACCATCCAAACAGTTTAGTATTTTAGGATTGGTAGAAATCAAATAGCAATGAGGACTGGAGTCACTGGGGAAGGCTACACAACCTAGAATGTGGCTCTTTTGAACTGAGTGAGTAGCTCAGGTCGCTCATTTAAGTAGAGAACAACCATGATTAATTACATTGTGTTTACTCCAAGTATTTGCTTGACAAGATTACTTGTCATGGTGAGAGCTTTGATAGACCTTACAATTAGCTTAACTGATTAATAAAAATTATTAAAAGCCACCATTAAGCTGATCGTAACTGAGTCACTCAGCCTTCTCACCGTTCCATAAAAAAGAGTGAAGTGACACCTGTGACGGGTGTGGTGATGGCTGCTGTTAGCAAAGGTCCTCTCTTCCTGTTGGCGTGTCATCACAACATGCCCCAGCCTTGCAGGTCTGTAATTTTTGGTCTCCAGGAGGATCAGATCAAGATCATACAGCCTGATGTCTGGTGTTAGCAGAACTATTAGGCCCCATGCTGGGGGTGGAAGCAGAGACATCTGTGCTTCTTTAACTTGTGGGGCTGTCTTTAACCTCTTACTCATCACAGAGACCTTGTCAGCTTAGGGCCTAGCCCATTAATTACCATATTATAGTGTTGAATGGTCGAGGGCCTTATTGAAGCCCTTAGTTGTGGTAAGACTGAGTAAAAGTAATACATGCTTTCTGTTAAAACAATTGAAAAAGAAAAGAAAAAAAGAAATGCATGTGTACAGGGGAAGAGTGGCTCTATTTGACCTTTGAGAAATAGCTCCTTGCCATCCAAATCATTGCTGTGTATATGCGAACATACATGTCTCCTTTTGTCTGCTGTTGGGACAACAACAGACAATTCTTCTGTAACATGCTCCCTACCCTCCACTTCACAATACATCATAGATGTCTTTATAGAAATTGTCAAATATAGAGATTTACTTATATATTTTTTTTTTCTTCACAGCAGTATTTTATAGTGTGGCGATAGGATAATTTAACTAGTCTCTTGGTGGTAGAAATTTAAATTCTCTCTTTTTGCTGGTACAAAATAATACACTAATTGAACATAACTGCACTTGTATCCTTAAACTTGTGAAATATGTTTTGCAGAGAATAACTTTAAAAGCAAGACCTCCAGAGGGTATGCACATTTTTTTTTTTTCATGTTTATGGATCAGTATATTTTTGAAACCACACCCAAACTAACAGCAGTGGAAGATGTACAAGAGAACTGGGTTCACCTTATAAATCAAGCATTTTGAGTCCTACAATACCTCCAAAGGATTAAAAGATAGATGGTTGATGTCTTTGGTTCCACCAAATTGTACTAGAATTGGATTTTAGAATTTTGGTCTATTGTTAGTCTTTTAATAAAGGGCTTAATATAGCAGCACATTTCTTGTCCCTAGTGACATTTTTGTCACAAAATGAACAGAATCTTAAAAGTTATGGAGGAGGAATAAATTAGTTTGGGATTAACATATACACACTAGTATATATAAAATAGATAATCAACGAGGACCAACTGTATAGCCCAGGAACTCAATATTTTGTAATAACCTGGAAGGGAAAAGAATCTGAAAAAGAGTATGTGTGTGTGTGTAACTGAATCACTGTGCTGTACATGTGAAACTAACAACATTGTAAATCAACTATGCATCATTTAAAAAAATGTTGAAATACGGCCTTTTAAAATACTCTACTCATTTTCTGATAGTTGATGCTACTTAGTAATAGTGTAACTCATCACAGCAGGTTGGACTAGTAATTTTGAGATTTGGGTCAGATTCCATACGTAAAGCTTAACTAGCCAACGGGCGATGTGTTTTCTAGTTCCTCTTATAAATATCTGCTAGCACATGGGTGTCAGCCTTTCCAGCTGTCATTAACTGGAAGTAGGTTACTGTGTTGTGTTAGAGGGTTTTCTGCCCTCCTTTGATTTATGAGTACTTGGTGCTCCTCTGGAGACTCAGAACGTGGAGCGCTGTTACTATCCTTTAATCTGCAAGGAGAGGGTGAGGGCGGCTGTGATGCCCGCACTGTTTGCAGGAAGAGTGAGCATGGAAGGCTAGCACACGACCGTTGTGTGTGTTAGTGTTTTACTCTTAGGCCCCTGGTTGGACTCCAGGATTCTCAGTGGGTATGTATTTGTATGTGGGCTGGAGCTGGGCTTAGTGGGTGGGTGTTCTTTTTCCTCATGTATATAGATTTTTGAACCAATGCCTTTCTTGTAGGGATCCTGGAATTTTCCAGTATTCTTCTCTTTATGGTTTTCCTGACCTAGATGACAAGCTTCGTGGTATGAATATATAGTAGTGGCCAGGTCTGAACTCTGTTTTGTTGCTGCTGTTTTAAGAACTCACAGAAATACAGTAGCGACTATGAGAAGTAGGATTTAAAATATTAAGAAAAACCTTAGATGACAAAGAATCGGCCTCTTGTACCTTCCATGTTCTGCTTTCTCTCAGCAGCATTTATTACCCTTATTCCTTTTGGGGTATCAGAGTGGATTATTCTCACTATCACTGCTTCTTTATGGCCATCTATATATTCTGGTTAAGGGAGAGAAAAAGCACTTTTATTCTTAGCAGTTAGATGGACGTTTTTTAGAAAGAACTGTACAAAAGCTCTAAGGGAGAAAAACTCAAATCCCCATGTGTAGAAGGGTTTTTAGAATAGAAATGAATTATTAAAAGCAATAAAATTTGTAAAAATTTTGTAATTATAGAAGCAGGATACCACATTTTTTATTCTGATTTAACCTTTAGTTGCCATTTGCTTAATTGAGAGATCTCATAAGATATGAAGACCCAGCATAGCCCCAAAATAAATAAAAAGTGACTCTTCATTGTTTTAAAAATTAAGTTCATTCTTTCAGATCTTGATGTTTGTGATTTTCAGGGCATAATATGAGAGGACAAAAATACATCACAGTGCCGACAGAGAAGAAGGTTGTCAGTTTATGGAATTTGGTTAAAATTAAAAATGAAATTTGTTAATAGAAGGAAATGACAAGTTTCCTTTACAGTTGTCTTAATTGCTTTTATTTGCTGTTTCCATAAACTCATTTCAAGATTACCGCTACCTCCTGAACGTATAGGAACTATGTTAATGAATTTTACTAGCATTTAGGTTAACCTGTGGAGTTAGCAGACACTTGGCTTACTTGTTTTAGGCATGGCACTGGGTTTTGGAAATAAGGCGCTCCTTTGCCTGTAAGGCAAGTAGTTCATTAACTAAAACATAGTGAATGTATTGTTTTAAAAGCCCTTGGTACTTTAAGAGCGGGGCCTAAATTAGGGGTTTAAGGGTTTGTGCAGGATTGTGATTACTAAGCTTAGTTTGGAAGAATGAGTTGTAAGAAGCTAGTTGATGGGGAAGAAGCAGCTCATGGAAACAAAAGAGAGGATGGTATTTCAGGAAATCGCAGGTATCTGAGAATGGTTGTCACACAGAAAAGGAGAGTGGTTAAGAAGTGACCCATCTTTAGAGAGGCAGGCAGGTCCCAGATCGTGAAACGTTTTGTCTGCAGTGCCAAGGAGTTCAGATTCTTATTTTGGGATGCCATCACAGGAAGTATGTAGGTGTGTGTGATCATGTCATATTTAAATTTTAGAGCAGTGGTTCCTAGTTGTTGTTTTTTTTTTTTTTTGTTCCAGCATCTGTTTGCACTCTTATAAATTATGCAGACTCTAAATAGCTTTTTTATGTGGGCTGTATCAGTTACTGTTTACCATATTAGACAGTAAAACTGAGAAAATTTAAAAGCATAGGACTGCACGTTCCATTAGCCATCACGGAGCCTCTGGAAAACACTACTATACCTTTGTGAGAATGCACAATGAAAAAGCAAGTGATGTGGTGTGAAAACAGTTCACTCCCGCATCTCCTGTTTGGGCCCCTCTGCATCACCTTGTGGGCTTGAGGGGAGCAGGGAGTCTGACTCGCTTGGGAATCGTCGCGTTAGAGGACCATTCCAGCAGTGGTGAACAGCAAGCACTTTAAATTGTGATCCAGTGTGCGCATGTGTGTTCCTGAACACCCAGCAAGATTTAGGAAACAATACTGTCTGTGTTAGTTATCTCTTACGTAAAAAGTTATCTAAAAACTGGATTAAGAAAAAACACGTCATCTCACAGTTTTTGGAGAAGGAAATGGCACCCCACTCCAGTATTTTTCCTGGGAGATCCTATGGACAGAGGAGCCTGGTGGCTACAATCCATAGGGTCACAAAAGAGTAGGCTACAACTTAGCGACTAAACAACACAGTTGTTATGAAGAGCACACTGGGTGGTTCTGGCTTAAGGTGTTTCGTGAGGTTGCAGTCGTCTGAAGGCTTGACTGAAGTCGGAGGGTCCCTTTCCAGGCCTGCTCACGTGGCTGTTGGTGCTCTCTGTAGGTTAACTGGAATACCCTTACAGCATGGTGGCTAACTGCCCCCAGAGCCAGAGATCCAAGAGAGTGACCAAGACTGAAGCCTCTGTGTCTTTATGAGTGCATTTTGGAAGTGATACATTGTCAGAAGCAAATCCTTTAAGACTGGTGGTACACAGAGGAATTTTGCCTCCCCTCTTGAAGGAAGGAGTAGCAGATGATTTAGGCGGGTACCTTAAAATACCACAGGGTACTTGTCAGGAGAAGGGCGTGTCCTCCATGTGTCTGTTTCCTGCACGCCCTGAGTGCAAGGTCCTGATTGCTCTTCATCTGGGCCATTGTTAGAGGACCATTCTGGCAGTGGTTTACAACAAGAACTTTAACTTGTGATCCAGTGTGTGCATATGTGTTCATGTGCACACCTGAAACAAAAGTTTCAGGAAACAATACTGTGTTATCTCTTATATAAAAAGTTATCTAAAGACTTACTGGATTCAGAAAAAGCATGTCTCAGCATCGTGTTTGCAGCAAGCCACCTTGAGGGGTGAGGTACTGCCTCCCGCTGGGAGAGATCAGCCTTGCTTGCTGTCAGGTGGCGGGCTCCCTGAATTCCGTGTTCCTCTGCGGACACACTGCATGTGTAGTGGCTCCCTGGGCCCCACGGTGCCACCTTGTGGGACTTCGAGTGGGTGGGTAAGATGCTCATAGTGCTGGCTGTGATGTGAGTAGCAAAATTCTTCGTCTCTGACCCAGGAGCCTTGTGTGTGCTGTCTGATGAGTAGAGTGAAGAGGTGTGAAGTAACCACAGCAGATACAGGATAGGGAGCTAACAAAATATTGGATAGGAAGCAAGCTAAGGGGCTCGGAGAACTCTGGGGCCAATTTATCATGGGCTCAAACTAAACAGCTGCAACGTGTGTTGTTGTTGTTATTGTTTCCAGCAGCAGTCAGGAAGCCAGGTAGGTAATCAGAGAAGGTGTTTCTTTGGATTAATTCAGGGCAGGGCAGTTTGGAATGTGGAAGTATTTTTTTCACGCTTTTGTAGTATAATTTATGTACAATACCCTGAACATATTTAAAGTGTGCAGTTTGAATTTTGACCTGTGTACCCCTGGGAAGCCTCACCCCAGTCAAGATAGTGAACATTTTGTCACCACGGAAGTTTCCTTCTATCCTTCCAAGATCCCTGATCCGTCTTCACGATCCATGGCTCAACCCCCAGCCCCAGGCACATACTGATTTGCTTTCTGGCCTAATAGATTCCTTCTGGAATTTTATATAAATGGGATCATATGGCTTAATTTTTTTTTCTTGGTCACATTTTTTTTTTATGTGTGTGTCAGCTGTTTGTTATAAAGTACAAGGATTATTATCTTGTGGTTGTGGCTCTGGCATATTTTTAAAAGAAATTCGAATTTTTTAAACACTGTCTTCCCTGAAGCTCATATTAGAAAGCCAGAATGAGGCCTTTGGACAGAGCTAGTGGGTTTTCTTCTTTTGTGGTGTTACTAGAAATGAATACAATTCTAATAGTAACAAAGACTCCACATGCAAATGCCGTTTTGGGTCTGAAAGTGGCTTGAAACTCTGGAGTGCACCTGCTCACGTTGAACACTCGACGTGGATTTGTGCTCCTGGATCTCAGCCTCTTTAGTGTGATTTAGTTACTCAACTACAGGACAAAGTTTTGCACCAAAGCACAGCTGGGAATTTTTTTTTGAGCGTGACAACTTCAAAGTTCTGGTGGCACGATTCCTGAGACTGAATTACTGCTCTTTGTTAGTTTTCCTGATTCTGTTCTTCTACCCACCATCTTTTAAAGAAGACGTTCTCCTTAATAGAGGGATAAATATGATTATTTAAGCATGACACCCAAGAATACCTAAGGTATGCCTTAAAGTTTAGGTTTAGAGTCCTAGATTAGCAGGACACACTGCTTTGCAACTGGACAGTTGAGATGAGCAGATGATGGCAGATAAGCACAGTGTAATAATTGGGAGCACCCAGGGCTCTAGAATTAGATGCCCTAAATTCAGATCTTGGCCCTACCTCTTAAAAGCTGTGTAACTTTAGATGAGTCATTCAACACCCGTAGGCCTCACTTTCATCTGTAAAGTGGAGATAATGGTAGCGCCTGTGTTGTAGGAGGCTTCCCGGTGGCTCAGTGGTAAAGAACCCGCCTGCAAATGCAGGGGACGTGGGTTCAGTCCCTGTGTCGGGAAGATCTGGAGAAGGAAATGGCAACCCACTCCAGTATTCTTGCCTGGGAAATCCCGTGGACAAAGGAGCCTGGCATGCTGCAGTCCATGGGGGCGCAAAGAGTCAGACACGACTTAGTGACTAATCAACAACAGCAAGGGGGCTTATAAATATTAAATCTTATAAAATTCTTAGCACAGTGCCTGACATATGGTAAACATTTACTATGCCTTAGCTTTTGTTATCATTTAAGGGGCTCTGGGTAATGAGTAGCTCTCTTGTTTTAAGCAATATTCAGATTACTTCAAAGAGAAAAAACTTTGCAAACCTCTTTGATCTTGAAGATGAATTCACTGCAGTAGTATGTAGATTACTGCTTGTCACCTACCCTACAGTCCAGATTTTTGCTTCCTGAGTTAGGTTCCTCCTGGGAAGGAATTTCCTAACGTTACTAGCAGAGTATTGCAGTGTCTGAACTTGGTGCCCTGTTGCTATTTCTGAGACAAGACTGTGTTTCCTGTCCTGCTTATTGTTACCTCAGGGCTGTCTTTACTGGATCACCAAAGTGGAGATGGGATTGCCAGTGTATTCGCATTTCTGAAGATCTTTAACTCGTTTGAGTTTGGCTGGACTATATAGACACTCTAAAATCTTATTTTTGACCATATGATTTACTTGGATTGTATTTTCAGTTGCATATTAAAATATTATTTAATATGTTGAAGTCTGTTACTTGACTTAAGCCAGTTCTTTGGTAGAATGCTATTAGGAAATGACAGAGATCTAGTTTAGATCTGTATTGTTTTATGTTTAAGAGAAGGGTACAATAGGTGGCTATGCTATGTGTGTTGAAATTTTCTTAGTTACTGTACTTTAGAATATGAACATATTTTCCTATTAAAAAATTCAAGTATTTGTGCATTGTGGGGATAAAGCTTTACAAGTGAAGCTAAGAGTCTCCACAGACATTTCCCCCCAACCTTAGAATTTCCCCTTGCCTCTAACCACTGATGTTCAGATTTGGCATTTCACATGTAGGAATTCTTTGTATATTTTGTATACAAATCTTTATACATATGTTAAGATTTTTTTTTTCACCAAGAGTTTGGGTTTTCTTTTCATTCTTGGTATACTTTGTCATTTTGACATAATTGAGTGTATTAGTTGTTTTTCTTTATGTATTTTTGCCTTTTGTTTCTTAATTAAGAAGCCCTGCTGCTAAGTCGCTTCAGTCGTGTCCGACTCTGTGTGACCCCATAGACGGCAGCCCCCTACCTTTACTCAAATTCACAGGGATATTCTCTGTGTAAGTTTTCTTACACAGTAAGTTTTCTTCTAGTACTTATAATAGTTTAAAATTTTATATCTTTAATGTACATAGACTTTATTGCTCTGTACTGTGTGAAGTAAAGATGTAACTTATTTTTTTCTCAGGCACCAGTTGTTCAGACTCCATTTATTGAATGATTTATCCTTTTCTTACTGTTTTGAAATGTTACTTTTAGCATGTACTATATGCTCATGTATAATTTAGATTCTATTCTTGGGCCAGTTCTGTACAGTTTTAATCACTATAGCTTTAAAAGGCTTTGAGTCCTTTTGAGAAATCCCAGGGTTCAGATGTGGTTTTGGAGTCCAGGTTTTTTCTCCACGATGTCCAGTGGGTGTTATGCAGTGTCCTGTAATTGTGCATGTCATTTTCTCAGTGAAGTGTATGAATAATTACACTAGGTGAGGTACTTATAAGTGATAAGTGACCTCATATAAGATCATGCCAGATATTGCTGCTAAATGAGTTAAAGAGGGGGAAAAAAGACTTATTTTCAGAGTTTAAAAAAATTTTGCATTGTAAATAAAGGATCATGGACCTATAGTGTATCAATATCTTGCTATCTAGGGGACATCTTCCTTTGTTTTTCTGTTTCAGATTGTTTTTGTGGCGGTTGTGCCTTACTCTCCCATTTGAATTATAGAGTTAGTCTGTCAGGTTATGTGAGGAGTCTTGTAGGGATTTTCATTGACACGTGGAGGAGCTGGAGGACAAACGACACATCAACAGTGTTTGTCTTCTCATCTGTGAACATGGATAACTTTCCTTTTGTTCAGCAAAGTTTTAGTTTTTACAAAAATTTCATGCACATTTCTGTTAGATGCATGTCAGAGCATTTTTATGGTTTTGCTGCTATTGTGAACGGAATTGAAAAGTTATATTTTCCAACTGTCATTGCTGATGGACAATAAAGTGTCCGTGTTTATGTGTTGGTCTGTGGGTGAGTAGTTTGTTGAGTCTTGTCTTTGTCAGTTGATGACCTTGGATTTTCCAGTTAGAAAATGATATGTTGAAACATTGAGTTTTATCTTCTTCTTGCCAGTCTTTATGCCCCTTATTTCTTTTTTCCATTTGCTTGGTGCGGTTTCGTGTTCTGTTCTGAGACGTGCTGGATGTTTTAGGAATGATGCTTACTGAGAAGTAAGTTGTGCTGTGAACAAATGCACCAGTCAGCAGATGCTGAAAGGGGAAATCCTCAAGTAGGGGCAGTGAAAGTGTCTGCGAGGGGAGATGTTTGCTCCTGCAAGAGCTAACGTGCAGTACTTTCCGTTACAGATAATGGCATGAGCTGTTTCTTCTGGGTTGGACAGCGAGGGCCTGATACTTCTGATGAGCCTTAAGCCAACTTAGAGCCATAGCACAGCCTCCCAGAGTTCCGTGTTTTGCTTTCTGCTGCATACCTTTCCCGGCTCCTGAACACATCTTGCAGCCATGTATGGAAGTGCCCGCTCAGTGGGGAAGGTGGAACCGAGCACCCAGAGCCCGGGGCGGTCCCCTCGACTTCCTCGTTCCCCTCGCCTGGGTCATCGGCGAACCAACAGCACCGGAGGGAGCTCTGGAAGCAGCGCTGGAGGTGGCGGTGGGAAGACCCTCTCCATGGAGAACATCCAGTCCCTCAATGCTGCCTATGCCACTTCTGGCCCCATGTACCTAAGTGACCACGAGAACGCGGGTTCAGAGACACCCAAGAGCACCATGACCCTTGGCCGATCCGGGGGCCGTCTGCCTTATGGCGTGCGGATGACTGCTATGGGCAGTAGCCCCAACATAGCGAGCAGCGGGGTCGCCAGTGACACCATAGCGTTTGGGGAGCACCACCTGCCCCCGGTGAGCATGGCCTCCACCGTTCCTCACTCCCTCCGTCAGGCCAGAGATAACACCATCATGGATCTGCAGACGCAGCTCAAGGAGGTGCTAAGGGAAAATGACCTCTTACGCAAGGACGTGGAGGTCAAGGAGAGCAAGTTAAGTTCCTCGATGAACAGTATCAAGACCTTCTGGAGCCCAGAGCTGAAGAAGGAGCGAGCCCTGAGGAAGGATGAAGCTTCCAAAATCACCGTCTGGAAGGAGCAGTACAGAGTTGTGCAGGAGGAGAACCAGGTTAGTTCGCGTGTGTTCTGGCATAAATGAATCAGAGTTCATGCAAATGAAACGATTTTTCTCTTGGTTCATTTCTTTTTGTTTTTCCTGTTTTTCTTAGTACTATATTTTGCACCCCCATTTCTTGGCCTTTTCCAGACTGGTCCTGTGCCTTAATTTTTTTCTGGTTACCGTGTCTGCTTGCTCATTATTCTTTCCCGTTTTGCTTCTCTTTCTCTTCCTGTCTTTTCTTTCAGCACATATTTTCTTTTTTCTGTTCTTGTGAGAATGTACTTTTGCCACGTGCTGTAAGATTTACCATGTGTGTGCATGCTTATCACTCAGTCATGTCTGACTCTGTGACCCCATGAGTCTGCCAGGCTCCTCTGTGCATAGGGATACTCTAGGCCAGAATACTGGAGTGGGTTGCCATTCCCTCCCCCAGGGGATCTTCCCTACCCAGGGATCAAACCCAGGTCTCCCATATGGCAGGTGGATTCTTTACCATCTAAGCCACCAGGGTAACCCAAGAATACTGGAGTGTGTAGCTTATCCCTTCTCCAGGGGATCTTCCTGACCGAAGAATCAAACTGGGGTCTCCTGCATTGCAGGTGGATTCTTTACCAGTTGAGCTACCAGGAAAGCCCAAGATTTATCATAGCAAATGTGTTCTTTTTTTTTTAAAAAGTGAAAGTCGCTCAGTGTGTCTGACTGTTTGTGACCCCGTGGACTATGTAGTCCATGGAATTCTCCAGGCCAGAATAGCTGTTCCCTTCTCCAGGGGATCTTTCCAACCCAGGAATCGAACCCAGGTCTCCCACATTGCAGGTGGGTTCTTTACCAGCTGAGCCACAAAAAGTCAATCTTAATAAAACCACCACAAGGCAAATCTGTGTTGACAGTACCGGAGGACGGAAATTAATTTAAAAAGTTGATGATGTAAATATTTATTAAGTACCAACAGGGAGTAGCAGTTCTTTCTGTTGACGTTTATAAGAAAGTATAACTTCTGAATCTTTTTTAAAGAAAAATTCTTTAACTGGTCAAATTTGAGGATTTTAGGTGGAAGAAAAGCAGCTTGGTATGATTGGTTATGTATGAGATATAAATTAGACTTTCGTAGAAGTTGAATGTTAAATTGATGTTATTGAATTTATCCTTGAGTTAACTAGCCATCAATATACCTTTCTGTTGGTGCTGAAAATATGCCCATCACCAAGATGGTTTTTATCATCAACCAACCTGAAAAAGTCCATATTTACGAGGAAAAAAATTATCAGCTTACTTCTCTATTTTCAAATAATTCAGGCAGCTAATTGTGCCTGTTTTTAAAAGCTGTGTGGATAAAAAAGCAAATGACAGTAACCTTTCTAATTATCAAGCTACATTCAGAGGCAAAATCTTCGAATCTTTCGAAATGACTGTGGTGGGAACTTGGCACTTGAGTCCAGTGGACGTGAAACAGTGCACAGGGCTCTGGTGCCAAAAATACCATATGCGCTGAAGGAGGGTGAACGCCGCCTTATCTGGATTCCGCCCCTTGCCCTAATTAAACACCCGTGTTGGCAGGAACAGATTCTTCCTGCACCCACTATAATTACCACACAATCCTAAAATTGTATGACTTTGCTCCAAAAAACGAAGGGTGCAATTTTAAAGTAAAGTGAAACACAGCAATGAGATATAGAGAATTGAGAATGCTAATGAATAGATTACAGTGAGCCAGTCTGGGCCCTAATTAAACTCTGCATTCATCACACCCTCTGCAGTCCTCAGAGGTCAGAGATTTCCACTTCACAAAGAAGATTGGTTTAATAGGATTTACAGTAATTAAACAAATTTCCCCATTTCAGTTTGAGATTGGGGATTTAGATACATTCTCGATGTTTGATCTGATTGGACGACAGAGATCTCGGTCTAGAATCCTATCAAATGAAAAAGAACACATTTGCTTAGAATTGCCTGACGTGTACAGTTATTATGAAGTCCTTTCAGAAGATTGTTTCAAAAATGAATACCCAGTTGTTTTTATGTTTCATACTCCTCTTGTATGAAAGTACTTGTAACTTTCAAGTACTGGTGGTTGGAGAAATGGAACAATATACGTTTTCACAGGAAACGTCTTTTCTTTTTCTTAAATTGGGAATGAGGAAGGGTTTTGGTGTGTTTATTTGATGGAGAATAAAAATCCAGCTGTGATCTTGGTTGAACTACAAAACTAAGGCTTTGGATGATTTATATTTTTTAATTTTGTTCTTATCAGTATCTAATAAGATATTGTCATACTCCTTTTTTGCTTATAATGCCTTCCTGTAATATTCCTACATGTTGAGTTGAGTTGGAAGCTTATTTTGAAAATAATTGTTTTAAATCACTTTCATTGGCATTTTGTGTGATCAGAGTAATTTTTAAAAAATTACAGTGTAGCAGGTGAGTTTAATGTTTTGTTCTATGGGTTTTTTTTTTTTTTTTTTTTTGCTTTTGGAGTTTGACTTTATTTGGGTAGACAGCAAGAGAGACTTACTATCTGTAAATATTTGCTTTGTCATTTGTTCTCACTCTTTGGACCCTGGTGACTATTAGTATTTTAATAATTTTAGGTTCTGCCTTGATTTGTCACATAGGGAAAGCCATTATTTGAATTTAAATCAGTTTTTCCATAAGGTTGCTAATTGTTTCCCTGTCATTAAAAGTCTGATTTTAAAATCTGAAATCTCTGTCTTGGACTGTTTAACTTTTCTTTCTGCTCATCCCGTTGTAACTTAGAGATGAATTATGAATGATTTTTCAGAGTACTGTGGATAAATCTGTATTACAGTCTATTTTTTCAGATAGATTTGATCTTTTCTGGTGTTCCAGAAATGAGATATATTAGAGGCACTGTGTGGGATGCCCTGAGAAAATTAAATGTAAGATAGATACGCTCCTTTTGGGGAATTAACAATCCTTTTGGGAAGCAGAATTTGTCCAGCTTATAGAAACAGAAGCTACCCGTCCCCTGGACTTTGTCTTGTGCAGAGGTACATGAATGGGATGGCAAATTGGTTTCCTGTAGAGCTGGTAAATTTGCTCACCTGGGATGTAGTGGAGTGTTATGAAAAACGATCCAGTGAATCTAATAAACAAAGTCTGTACAAATGCCCGATAAGGCTTATCTGTGAGGAGGTGGAACTTGCTGGAGGACTGCAGTGTCTCCTTCCCCTTCTCCCATACAGTTCACAGTGCGGTGGCGTGTGGGACTTGCTCTCAGTGATGGAATTGGTTTTATGTGTCTGCTTATTTACACAGTCTTTGCAGGTGGCAGCTTAAATATGAGTTGGGAAACCCATTTTTTATTCTTTTGTGCCAAAGAAACCAGAAAGTGCACTTCGGGCACCAAGTTGTTGTAGTTACCCTGCTGTTGATCAAGGGAGGTCATAGTTCCATTTTCCTTTGATATCATGTCACGGGTGCTCTGTAAGAGGCTTGGAGGGGCCCAGAGACCCTGCTTTCTAACAAGCGATTGGGTGGGGGGACTCTAAATAAGAGACCTGTGACATTTTACGTATGCTCTGTGTATTCAACAGGCAGCTGTGAGGAAGGAAGTTTTTTTTCCCACCCTTTCTTTCTTTTGGGGTATTTTTTTTGGAAAGCCAGTCCTGGAAAAATGAGTGCCAATATGAAGGTTTTAGGTTCTGGCTGCATGGAGGAATGTATTTTCTCCCAGCGCTGTCTCCATCTGATGGACGAGTCAGCTTCACAGAACGGTGCTTGACCATCACTGGACCTGGTTCCTGGGAGGCCAGATTGCTGCTGACAGCGGTGTGGGTGCGCTGGGTCTTTGACCTCTGCAGGATGACTGCAGGGACTTCACCGGGGGTGGGATGGAGAGCCCCCCTCCTCCTGCCCTCCTCTGTTGCCGCTCCCTGCCTCGCTCCCTCCCTCTCTCCCTTTGTGACAACTTTATTGAGGTAAAATTTAATTGATCCTTTAAAAGTGTATAACTTCTTTCTTTCTTAATATGACTTATTCAGAGAAGAATTTGAGGAAAGGAACAGAAAGTTGCCCTAGGGAGGGAGGGAGGAAAGTTGCCCTGAAACATAACCAAAAAATTATTTAGGAGCAGCCTTTATTGCTGATCAGCAGAGAGGGCTGCAGGCAGGCAGGCAGGCATGCAGGAAGGGAGAGCGAGTGAGTTTGCGGCAGAAAGCCTGGAGTTATTTGGGTTACAGGATTGGAGAAGAAGGTGCACATCCATGAGATGTTTTCAAAGAAATCTTTGAATATAGATGATGAGGCAAGAGAGGACTCTTTTGAGAGTCCCTTGGACTGCAAGGAGATCAAACCAGTCAATCCTAAAGGAAATCAACCCTGAACATTCATTGGAAGAACTGATGCTGAGGCTCCAATCCTTTGGCCACTTGATGAAATGAGCCATCTCCTTGGGAAAAAACCATGATGCTGGGAAAGATTGAGGAGAAGGAGGCAACAGAGGATGAGATGGTTGGGTGGCATCACTGACTCAGTGGACATGAGTTTGAGCAAGCTCCAGGAGATGGTGAATGGGACAGGGAAGCCTGACATGTTGCGTGCAGTCCATGGAGTCACAAAGTCAGACACAACTTAACAACTGAACAACAACAACAGTGGTGATGATTTTTGATTGAAACTGTGATTTTTAAATTTGTTCAGTCTGTGGGAGCTTTTTAATATCCATAACCCTAAATAAAGGACTTAACGTCTTTAAGAATCACTGCATACTTTAAAAATGGTCTTCTGGGCAGTGCTTGCACGTTATAATTTGTTGCTCAGAAAAAGAGAGCAGATCATCAAGAATTCCTTGACAGTGGGAATCTATATTCCTATTGCTCAAGTATTAGAAGGCAGTGTAAAATTCTGGGAGAGAGAGAGCTCAACTTTAAGAATATTGCCGGGCAATACATATGAAGCCATTCTCATGGAGATGGTTGTGTAACTTTCTGTTATGTACTTTGTGCTTGAGGCATACCCATTAAGCTTAAGATGAGGAACTGCTGTTGAGTACAGAGCCCAGGATATGTGCTTTCTCTGCTAAAGTTCCATTGTGTATCTGTAGACCTGTTGTTTTGTATGTTTCATCTTGACTTGGTTTTTAAATTCTCTGAATGGTAAAAAAGAGAAAATACATACTTTTATTTTCTGATACTGCCAGCATAAGATACAACAAGAGGTTGTTGCCCACCAGTTTATCACACACACTTTGCATAAGGTTAATCTCTTAAGTTTTCCTCCATGCTGTAAAATTTTGTGATTAAGAACTTCATCCTTTGTTCCACAGCATCTTGAAAGCATAACAGAAGGAAACGGTTTTTCAGGTTAAGGTTCTTCGTTATTTATGTTGAGTTCTTCCATGTTTTGTGAAATTCAGGAAGAGATATGTGTCTGTAACTCAGGTATACTCATTGTTAAAAAATATCAATAATGGTACGTTGTAGTTGATCTGTTTGAGGCAAAGAGTTTTGGACAGTTATTTATATGTGTGTTATTCTCTGTACACCAGTTTCATTCCTCTTGTTGATCTGAGATAGTGGTAATAAAATGAAAGCAAAATTGCTTTGATTAGCTGTTCACAGATAAATCTTTGTTTAAGCACAGTATTTAAAATTTTTTATTACACAATTGCACTGTTTACATTATCAATATCCTGTAGTATTCACTCTATTTCAAAGGACAACATTCTTTGGGAGCTATCTGAAAACTTGTGTGGGATTTAAAATCTACTGAGAAAGTAGAAGAACATGTTCAGAAAATGTTCCCAGTTTCCATTCTCTTTCGTAGATTTGATAATCTGAGTAATTAGCAATGTATTCTTGCCACATGGCTCATCATGGGCACAGGAACTTAAATAGGTGCCAGATTCCTAGGACAGAAGCATACTTTAATGAGCTCCAGTCTTTTCTGTCTTGTGATTTCATGAAGTGTATTATTTCTCTGTGAAAACATGCTGCCCATGGTACAGAGCATTTTCAAGAAATGAGGCAGGCAGAAGATAGTCTATTTAAGTTGTATTGGATGAATTCCTGAATTTCTTTTGGCGTTTTTGGTGATAGGTGCCTGGAAAACCCAGAGTAGCACATTGGTTTTCAGTTGTTCGAAAGTCATGGGTACATTGGCTGCCAGCATGGTTTCAAGGCAGAAGGCATTTTTTAGATTTGGGGTAGAGAGGGCCCGGGATTGCTAGGTACCCTGCAATGCTTAGGGCAGTCCTGCTCTGGAAAAGTCTCCCTCATTCCAGGTGGTTTTCAAACATCTCACCCAGAAATGTGTGTAGATGAGAAAGCTGTTTTTAATGACCTGAACCCATTTCTAACTACATAAGTGTGCGTAAATGCATTAGCATTTTTGGAATAACTTCAGTATACACTGAACTTTTCCAGCATTGGAACTACTGTGTAAGTTGATGGCAGATAGTCCTTTTTTTTTCTTTTACAGTAAATGTGATGTTTGCTGTTAATTTTTTTAAAAATTTTTATTGTACTTTGTTTTGTTTGGAACTTGACGTAGAGTTTTTATCATTTTAGAAAATGACTTCAGCATTGCATTGTTGACCAGGACGTCCACCAGCCTCTCTGTGCATGTGCCCATGTCTTTTGGTGTGGCCATGTCTCAGCGTTTGACCTGTTAACATGCATGTTTGTTTCTTATAAAACTTTTCTTCTCTCTTTCACTGAGCATTATATTAATTTTTTGGATTGCCTGTGAGAGTAGGCTTATTTATCTATGAATTTTATTTTGAGATAATAAAGGACACATTACAAAATATTTGTTAGAAGAAGGGGGATGGGTGGCATTGGGTCTGATGAGCTTGAGAATTGCTGGTGTAATGGATAGGACACCCCGTCTAGAAAAGAAGACTTCTGCGTTCTCATTTCTGTCCTGGCTCTGCCAGTCAGTAGCTGTGCGACCGTGGGTACATTGTGTAATCTTTTTGGGCCCGTTTTCTCATCTGTAATCCCCGGAGGGATTCTTTCTTTCTTGTACAGTTATCTGACTTGTTTTGACCAGTTTTCCTAATGGAATTCTCTTGAAGAGTCTCTTCATTTTTATTTTAATGCACTAGTTCGAGATTGACTCACATAACTGAGTTAGGCTTTTCTGGGAGTGAGAAGTACTTGACAATCGATCTCCTTCTCAAGATAGGCAGCTTGAAACCAGGGCTTGCATATAAAGTGCAAAGAGCTTTCTTGGAGTTTAATGAGTTGTCACAGGGAGAAAATGCTTTTATGATTGTTGTGATAATGAAAGATTAAAGGAGATACTATGTATAAAATCATGGATAAGACTAAATGGCACAGTAGGTATTTGTTGTTGACTTGCTAAGCTGTGTCTGACTCTGTGATCCCATGGACTGTAGCCCGCCAGGCTCCTCTGTCCATGGGATTCTTCAGGTAAGATTACTGGAGTGAGTTGCCATTTCCTCCTCCAGGGGATCTTCCCAACCCAGGGGTCGAACCCTCATCTCTTCCTTGGCAGGCAGATTCTTTACCACTGAGCCACCTGGGAAACCCCATAATAGGTAATAAATGTTACTTAGAATCAAGTCAGATATTTCTTAACTTCAGAGACTACTGTAGAACATTTTTTGAAGTATGGCATGTATCTTACAGTCAGCTGCGAAGAGGGAAGCAGTAGCCTGGGACCTGAACAGTGTTGCTAGAAAGTGGGTCACAGTAGATAAGAAGTCTCCTTTGGATAACTAATCACTACCAGTGTAACCTTAATATTCCTGAAGGAGTTACCAGGAACATAGAATAGGGTAATTAGCTCTCAGGATTTTCAGTTACAGTCTTATCCATTATTTAAGATTTTTATTTCCACAGTGACTCATCCATGAATTATAGAGTGCTTTCCCAAAAGGAATGTAATATTGCTGGAAATAATTTTTTTACCACTCTATTTTCTCTCTGTGGTAAGGAGTTTCTGGCTGGTTAGTTGGACCTAAAACCCTCTGTAAATAATTTAAACTGTGTGCCTTTGTATGAAGAAGACTTAACCTTTACGAAACGATGGGGAATTCTTGAGAAGGGGCAACACAGAATGTTTATATTTACTCATTGTGTTTATTTAAAACTATTTCCGTGCTGTCGTCTTTTTTCTAGCTGAAATTTTTGTATGTCACGAAAAAGTGCTCTTTGCTTACATTATCTCTGTTGTTACTTCGCTGACATAAAAAATGTCACCTTGCGTCTGATGTTCTCTTTGGTTTCCGTGTGTCATCTGTTGTACCTTTAAAAGTAGTGTAGTAGTTTTGTCAGTGAAAATGAAGCCTTACCGTGACACTGTTGTCAAACACGTCTCTGAGTACTTCTAGAAACCTGGTGCACGTGTTAATAATAACTGCTTTTATGGAGCATTTGGGCCCCCCTGGTGGCTCAGCTGTAAAGAATCCGCCTGCCAATGCAGGAGATGAGGGTTCAGTCCCTGGGCTGGGAAGGTCCTCTGGAGGAGGAAATGGCAACCCATTCCACTGTTCTTGCCAGGGAAATCCCATGGACAGAGGAGCCTGGCGGGCTGTATAGTTCGTGGCTTGGCAAAAGAGTTGGAGATGACTTAGCAAGTAAACAAATAGAGCATTTACAAATACCATACTAGCTTCTTTTGTATGTTATTTCTAATTCTAACAGCCCTCCTCTAGGGAAGTGATACTGTCCTTACTGATGGGTGAGGAAACTACAAATCAGGAAAGTACTCTGTGCACATCTCACATCTGGGAAGTGACACAGCTTCATCTCTCTGGTTACAAAGCCCAGTAAAATGCCATGGTGGCATTTTCAACTAAGAACGGCTGAGTGAAATGCAAATACTCATTTAAAATATTTATTGAAAAATTAATGTGGGCAGTCATTTATTAAGTATGAAAGTAAAAGTGTTAGTTGCTTAGTCATGTCCGACTCTTTGAGACCACGTAGACTGTAGCCCACCAGGCTCCTCTGTCCCTAGAATTCTCCAGGCAAGGATACTGGAGTGAGTTTGCATTTCTTACTCCAGGGGAATTTCCTGACCAAGGGATCGAACCTGGGTCTCCCACATTGCAGGCAGACTCTTTTCTGTTTGAGCCACCAGGGAAGCCCATTAAATGTGAAAAAGTACATTAAGATTCCTGTCTGTTTTAGTTGGAGGAGGAAATACAAGAATGGATGTTAGCAGAGGATCCGAAGGCTTCTGGGAAGGAGTTAACATTAAGTTAAGAGAAGGGACCGAGGAGAGATACAGGTGGCCAGCTTAGCAGATGCTGAAGATTGACTTGATTAGCTTACAGATCAGCAGGTGCCGGTGATAGCGATCACTACTCTTGTTTCGACTAGGCAGAAAGCTTTAGGTTAACAATTCCTAGACTTGGGTCTTACACACCAGTTAAATAAGAAATGAACAACAGCTACACTCCCTGCAAAAAAGCGGGAAGGGGGCAGACTTGGCATGGGATTTTCAAATAAAGACAATTAAAAAAACTTAAATGGCCCCATACTCTTAGCATCATTTTATAAGATGAAAAACACTGTGATACCAAAGGAGTTGAAATTGCATCATCACAGAGTAGAGGACAGTCCTCCCCAAGAAAATACAGCTTTTAAGTTTGCCGTGATGACTTTATTAAGGACTGATGGAAACCTGGTCATTGATTTGCATTTAAAATGCACTGATTTACACCAGGAGTTTTGTGTCACAGCCTGTGGGCCAAATCCTGCCCACAGGATTCTTATATCCCCTGCAAGCCAAGAATGATTTTTACATTTTTAAGTGATTTAAAAAAAAAATCAGAAGAGTGATGTTTTGTGAATGTGAAAAATTACATGAAATCTAAACCTCAGTGTTCATAAACAAAGATTGATTGGCACACAGCCGTGCTTATTTATTTGCCTGTTGTCTACGGTTGCTTCCCCACTACAGCAGTGTAGTTGAGTAGTTTTAAACAGAGCCCATGTGCTCCGGTAAACCCAAGGTATTTCATCTCGCCACTCACAGGGAAAGTTTGCCAACATCTGGTCTACATAGCAGGATAAGTAGTGATAACTCTCAGCTACTGCCACTCAAAGTGGTAATGGTTGTGTAGTGTTTGCTAAGAAGCAGGCCCTGTTTTATGTGCTCTGCTTGCATTATCATCATAACAATCTTTTGGAGGTAGGTACTGTTATCTATCTGTCTATCTCTGCCGGTTCTTAGTTGCCGCACCTGACCAGAGATCGAACCCCAGCACCCTGCACTGGGAGCTTGGAGGCTTAGCACTGGACCACCAGAGAAGTCCCTGGTGGAAGTCCCTGTTATCTTTATTTTACTGATGTGGAAACAGAGGCTTAGAGGGAACACAGAACTTGCCCAAGATCACACAGCTGTAGAGTGTCAAAGGCAGGATTCAAGCCCAGGTGTGCTCCACGTCTGTGCTCCTTCCTGCTAAACTAGGTGGTCACGAAAAAGAAGCAAACGGCACTTCATGACGCTGCATGCATGCTTCACGTTTACTTTAATTCTTTCAGGAACAGAGGGAAGTAACCTTGTGCTGTAGCTGATCACACGTTATCAGTGAGGAGCAGAATGAAGTCAACAGTGATGGCTTCATTATTCATGAACTTTTTGGTTTGACTCATTAGATTTTTCCCAGAGGTTTGTTGATTGAAATGGTCTACTTAGTTAACATCCTACTTACTGAACTTTTGAGCAAGTGAAGGTCATTTCTGGACCATATTGTCTAATTTTTGGTATAATTAGAATAATAACTATAAACTTGGAGAGTAACTGTGTTCTTCACTGTCATAAATATTTATTATATTTTGTTTTTGAGAGAAGGTATACCTCCCAGTGAAAGTTGCTCAGTCGTGTCCGACTCTTTGCAACCCCTTGGACTATACAGTCCATGGAATTCTCCAGCCCAGAGTACTGGAGTGGATAGACTTTCCTTTCTTCAGGGGATCTTCCCAGTCCAGGGATCGAACCCAGGTCTCCCACATGGCAAGTGGATTCTTTACCAGCTGAGCCACAAGGGAAACCTCCCAAGCCATTGACATATGCAGATATATTTTAATTAAAAACTATAGTGGTATTTTTGATTTATTTATTTATTTGGCTGCCCTGGACCTTAGTTGCGATATGAGAACTCTTAGTTGTGTAATGGCTTTTTAAAAATAGAATAAATATGGCTTTGCAAGCCAAAGTCTGGAAAAAAAGAGAGTTACCAGCAGGTGGATATCTAGGTGAATCTATTCTAGAGGAAATCACTGTTTTCCTTTTAGGGAAGAAGGCTTTGAAGGGAGGAAGTGAATTTTGAAAAGCCGCTTGAATGAGGAAAGGAATATTAACAAGTAAGGGACTAGTGACCAGTTGTAACTTCACAAATACTGTATTATATTCAAAAGCAGCTTTTATACATTCTGTCGTGCATCATGCTTGGTCGTGTCTGACTCTTCAATGACCCTGTGGACTGTAGCCCGCCGGGCTCCTCTGTCCATGGGATTCTCCAAGCAAGAATATTGGAGTGGGTTGCCATTTCCTCCTCCAGGCGATCTTCCTGATCCATGGATTGAACCTGAGTCTCCTGTGTCTCCTGCGTTGCAGGCAGATTCTTTAAGTAAAGAGAGATCTAGTGGCTACACTTGAGTTAAACATCACCTGTATTTTGAGATTTTTAAAATGATGGTAACTAACACTCAAGTGTTGTGATCTCCTGTAGCCTAGACCTCCTTGTCCGAGATCAATTTTAGCAGGCCTTCGGTCCATAGAGAAGATGGGTCTGACGCTTCAATAAGGTCATTTTTTCAAATCTTTTAAATTGCTCAGTGATACACCTTTTTACAGCTGGTGTCCCCAAGTGGAGATCCTGGTGCTCTGCAGGGCTTAGGGTGTGACTGGGGTCTTTGGATGGGGTTAGGTGGTGGGTGGGGCAGTCGTGAGAGGTTGATCTTTGACTTGGGGTTGACTTTTACTCTCATATTTGGAAAGTTGCTTTCTTTTTTCATTTTGGGCCAATGTTTATTGGCTAGAACTATAATGCAGATAAAACTGCCAGTCACTTTTATACTGGGGGACATTGAATTTGTGCAAGTGTTGACTTGTTCTGATGTTTGGGCGTGGGTGGTTTCCCTCCACTGTATTGTTGCTCTTCCTCATGGCAAGGCAAGAGTTCCAGTGTTGGTGGGGTTTCTTCCTCTTAGCCATTCCATACGTGAAGTGAAAGTGAAAGTTGCTCAGTCGTGTCTGGCTGTTTGTGACCACAGGGACTATACAGTCCATGAAATTCTCCAGGCCAGAATACTTGTGTGGGTAGCCTTTCCCTTCTCCAGGGGATCTTCCCAACCCAGGATCGAACCCAGGTCTCCTGCATTGCAGATGGATTCTTTACCAGCTGAGCCACCAGGAAAGCCCCAAAATACCGGAATGGGTAGCCTATCCCTTCTCCAGCAGATATTCCCAACCCAGGAATCAAACCAAGGTCTCCTGCATTGCAGGCGGATTCTTTACCAACTGAGCCAAGAGGGGAAGCCCTTATTATTCCATCCATAATTTGACCCCAATCATTTTGAAAACTGTTGCTTATTACACGCATTAGCTGGAATTAGAATCTAAAACCCAACCCTGCCCAGGTTGAGCTGGCATGTTTTAGTCCTTGAGAGCTGCCACCACCTCTTCTTCTTGTGACAGATGGCTTCCCCTCCTGGTTGTAATCCGCTGCTGACTTTTTTTTCCAAAGAATGAATGCCGTGTGTTCCCCATGTTGGCTGTGATTTTTTTCCTGCCCACTCATTGGTTTCAGAGGAACTTGAAATTGGATGTACTTGCTGTTGGCATTTATGGCAGGAAGTAGATACAACTGTGGCTCTCTTTGTCAAGTGTTCATTTATTAGAAGCATTGTCGCTTCCTAAAATTAAACATCATTTCTTTGTCCTACCAAGAGTAAAATGAGTTTTATTACTTTTTTTTAAGAATATACTTTTCACTTGATGTTGTATAGTAAATATTTTTTGTGGCCAATTTACTACAAAACAGACTTTAAAATCTAAATTTCACATACTCAAAAGATTTATATGAGTATATGAGACTGCATTCTGTTTGTCAAGGATATTGAATGACTAGATCCAGTTGTACTGGGTATAAGGAATATAAACACGAAATGGATTTGTATCACAGAGACTCCAAAAACAGTGGAAATTGTTTGTGAGTATAGTATCGAACTTCGAACTTCTATTTAAATACACTTTATGGTCCATGTGGACAGTCATGTCTGGTTGTTTTAACCTTTCTGCTCAGTCTCTATTGCCCATGGTGGGTGTAAATGAAATTGTCTTAGGCACTAGAGAGAATTCTAAACCTAAATCTGAGCCAGTTTAATTCTATAAAAATTCTGTTTGTATTTGGAGGTCTGGTGTTTGACTCTAGAAAAACACCTGCCAGGTCAGAGTAAACAATGGAGGGCCTTCATGACCAAAAGAAGGTTCAGTTCAGTTCAGTCACTCATTCATGTACGCCTCTTTGCGACCCCATGAATCGCAGCACACCAGGCCTCCCTGTCCATCATCAACTCCCGGAGTTCACTCAGACTCAAGTCCATCGAGTCAGTGATGCCATCCAGCCATCTCATCCTCTGTTGTCCCCTTCTCCTCCTGCCCCCAATCCCTCCCAGCATCAGAGTCTTTTCCAATGAGTCAACTCTTTGCATGAGGTGGCCAAAGGACTGGAGTTTCAGCTTTAGCATCATTCCTTCCAAAGAACACCCAGGGCTGATCTCCTTTAGAATGGACTGGTTGGATCTCCTTGCAGTCCAAGGGACTCTCAAGAGTCTTCTCTAACACCACAGTTCAAAAGCATCAATTCTTCGGCGCTCAGCCTTCTTCACAGTCCAACTCTCACATCCATACATGACCACTGGAAAAACCATAGCCTTGACTAGATGGACCTTTGTTGGCAAAGTAATGTCTCTGCTTTTGAATATGCTATCTAGGTTGGTCATAACTTTCCTTCCGAGGAGTGAGCGTCTTTTAATTTCATGGTTGCAGTCACCATCTGCAGTGATTTTGGAACCCAAAAAATAAAGTCTGACACTGTTTCCCCATCTATTTGCCATGAAGTGATGGGACCGGATGCCATGATCTTCGTTTTCTGAATGTTGAGCTTTAAGCCAACTTTTCCACTCTCCACTTTAACTTTCATCAAGAGGCTTTTGAATTCCTCTTCACTTTCTGCCATAAGGGTGGTGTCATCTGCGTATCTGAGGTTATTGATATTTCTCCCGGCAATCTTGATTCCAGCTTGTACTTCTTCCAGCCCAGCGTTTCTCATGATATACTCTGCATAGAAGTTAAATAAGCAGGGTGACAATATACAGCCTTGACATACTCCTTTTCTATTTGAAACCAGTCTGTTGTTCCATGTCCAGTTCTAACTGTTGCATCCTGACCTGCATACAGATTTCTCAAGAGGCAGGTCAGGTGGTCTGGTATTCCCATCTCTTTCAGAGTTTTCCACAGTTTATTGTGATCCACACAGTCAAAGGCTTTGGCATAGTCAGTAAAGCAGAAATAGGTGTTTTTCTGGAACTCTCTTGCTTTTTCCATGATCCAGCGGATGTTGGCAATCTGATCTCTGGTTCCTCTGCCTTTTCTAAAACCAGCTTGAACATCAGGAAGTTCACAGTTCATGTATTGCTGAAGCCTGGCTTCGGAATTTTGAGCATTACTTTAGCGTGTGAGATGAGTGCAATTGTGTGGTAGTTTGAGCATTCTTTGGCATTGCCTTTCTTTGGAATTGGAGTGAAAACTGACCTTTTCCAGTCCTGTGGCCACTGCTGAGTTTTCCAAATTTGCTGGCCTATTGAGTGTAGCACTTTCACAGCATCATCTTTCAGGATTTGAAATAGCTCAACTGGAATTCCATCACCTCCACTAGCTTTGTTCGTAGTGATGCTTTCTAAGGCCCACTTGACTTCACATTCCAGGATGTCTGACTCTAGGTCAGTGATCACATCATCGTAATTATCTGGGTCGTGAAGAATCTTTTTGTACAGTTCTTCTGTGTATTCTTGCCACCTCTTCTTAATATCTTCTGCTTCTGTTAGGTCCATACCATTTCTGTCCTTTATCAGGCCCATCTTTGCATGAAATGTTCCCTTCATATCTCTAATTTTCTTGAAGAGATCTCTAGTCTTTCCCATTCTGTTGTTTTCCTCTATTTCTTTGCATTGATCGCTGAGGAAGGCTTTCTTATCTCTTCTTGCTTTTGTGCATGTTACCCTCAGTAGTGTTGGAATTTGGAATTTTTGTCCTCAGAAGTCCCTGTTCTGTCAGTCTCCCGTATTTGGCTGAGTGAATCTCCTTGTGGGTCTCCCTGGTGGCTCAGTGGTAAAGGATCCACCTGCAATGCAGGAGACTCAGAATCAGTCCCTGGGTCAGAAAGATTCCTGGAGAAGGAAGTGGCAACCCACTCCAGTATTCTTTCCTGGGAAATCCCATGGACAGAGGAGGCTGGTGGGCTATAGTCCATGGGGTCGCAAAGATTCGGACACGACTGAGTGACTAAGCAACAAAGAACCTCATGTAGTAATGTCAAAAGTGTTGCCCACCCATGGCAGCCTCTAAATCTGTCTTCTAATCTTGCTAGATGAACCCAGCTCAGTGACTCTCAACCCTGGCTGCATGTCCGCATCACCTGAGAAACTTTAAGTGGGGGACGGGGGAAGAGATGCCTGGTCTCACCCTCATCTCTGGAGATTCTGATTTAATTGGGGCTGGGGCCTCCATGTAGGGAGTTTTAAAAGCTCCCCAGGTAGTTCTAATGTGCTGTCAAGGCTAGAACCACTGGCTACTTCTAATGGATAAGAGCTGGTGGGTGATCTGAAACCTCTCTCTGTCCTCTGTCTAGTGGGAGAACTTGTTACCAAGCTACAGTACACAGACAGTCAAAAACAATTTCAATTTGAATGGATAGAGAATGTTTATCACTGGAATTTGAGACACAGATATAACTTGGGGGTGATCAGATGATGTTAGTATCTTTTGACATTGTAAAAGCATTAGCTTCACAGGGTAGCTGGGAGACATGGGTGAGCAGGAGGAGACACGAGGTCTGATTGGAGTGGAGCTGCTCAATGCATAGGGCTGTTGTTAAGGAGGATGAGGGGGTGAAAAGGAGACAGCAGAGTTAGAATGAGCTCTGGCTTCTGGGAGACTTGCGATAAAGGGATGAAGTGGGAAGTCAGGATGGGTCTTCAAGTAGAAACTGCTTCTTCCTCACCCAGCAGGTGTATCTGGGGCTCATCCTTCTGTGAGACCAGGAAGGGGTGGTAGTGAAATGAACGGAGTGAGAGGGTCCTTTTTACATCCAAAGTTGTTTTCTGCCTAGTGACACAAGGCTCAAATACCCCTTACTAGAGTGTTGCTAAGCTTTAGTAAATAAGGATCACCAGGGAGCACTTGATAAAAATGTAAATTTTGGACCGAACTCCCAAGTTTCTGGTTAGGACTGCTGTGGTATGACTTAGGAATCCATCTTTAACAAGCACCTTGGTTAAGGTTAACAAACTTTTTTTTTTGTTCCCTTAGCATCTTCACCATGTTTGCCTTATCCCTTGTGTTATTCTTTTTTTTTTTTTTAAGTTGGCACACTTTATAAAGTGGAATCTTATTTTAAAATGAAATTCTCACTGCTATATGTGGAAATCATATCACTTGCAAACCTACCCCCGCCAAACCCTATAAAAGTAAATGCACAGCTATTTGTAAAAAAAAAAAAAAAAAAAGTCAAATGTATGTATCATTGAAGATCATCTTAACTATCATTTGGAGAAATGTGCCCCTGGTGATTCTGATACAAGTACTTTTCTCATCATACTTAGAAATACATCAAATAGAGACAAAAAACGTTTATTTAGACTGAGTGGTTTTTCTGCTGACTGTACACTAGGATTGCCTGGGGAGCTTTTAAATACATTTGGCCAGGCCCCAGCCCCAGAAGATCTGACTGAATTGGCATGGGCTAGGACCTAGGCATCAGCTTTGTTGTTTGTTTTTTAAATAAACAGCAGACACTCTACTTTTCACAGTTCTGGAGGTTGAAAGTTGGAGGTCAGGATGCTGCATGACAGGGTCGGTTCTGGCAAGGACCCTCTTTGGGGTTCCTTCTCTTTGCTTGTCCTCATGTGGTAGAAGCAGTGGGCATCAGTATCTTTGAAACACTTTCCCAGGTTATTGTAATATAGATTTTGTGCTGAGAATTTAGAGATTAAAACAGAATGTAAATAGGCTTACGCATAAATTTACGAGCCCTAAATAAATTTGTCTGGTAGAGTTAGAAGGAAGACGCTGGCCACCTGGGGGTGTGGCAGGAAGGAGGGAAGGAAGGTGAGTTGGTAAGGCACACATTATTTATCTGTATTTATCCTCAATATCTCCTCTGCCCCAGCCTGCTTGCCTTGTTCTCTGTTCTGGGTGAATGTTAAGGTGTTTTATCTAATCAGATGGTACTCAGACTTAAGTGTGCATCAGAACTACAGTTGTTCAGTCGCTAAGTTGTGTCCGACTCTCTGTGACCCCATGGACTGCAGCACCCCAGGCTTCCCTGTCCTTCACCATCTCCCAGAGTTTGCTCAAGCTCATGTCTTTTGAGTCAGTGGTGCCATCCAACCATCTCATCCTCTGTTGCCCCTCTCTCCTCCCACCCTCAGTCTTTCTCAGCATCAGGGTCTTTTCCAGTGATTTGGCTCTTCTTATCAGGTGGCCAAAGTATTGGAGCTTCAGGTTCAGCATCAGCCCTTCCAGTGAATATTCAGGGTTGATTTCCTATAGCATTGACTGGTTGAGAGTTTGTTAAAACACAAATTGCTGGGCCCTACCCTCTGGGTTTCTGATTGAATGAACCTGGAGCAGACGATGTCCCAGGTGATGCTCATGCTGCTGGACCAGGCATCACACTTGAAGAAACTGTGAACTAGTCAACTGAGCTGGAAGCCTGTGTGTGTCTAGAAAACTTGAAAAATAAAAAAACCGGCACAAACCCATGTGTACATTATCTAGAATTAGCAGGTGTTAATGGTGTGTGGAGAAAGAAATGGCAACCCACTCCAGTGTTCTTGCCTGGAGAATCCCAGGGACGGAGGAGCCTGGTGGGCTGCTGTCTGTGGGGTCGCACAGAGTCAGACACGACTGAAGCGACTTAGCAGCAGCAGCAGCAATGGTGTGTGGAGATATATTCCTTATGAATTAGTATTCTCTTTTTGGTTCTTAATAGGCTCCTGTATCTTATTTCATACTTTTCCAGTTTATTTCACAGTTTCACCTTATTTCACAACTTTCCAAGGAGTTAAGTATGGCAGGTTCCCTGGGCTTGAGCTCGGTGTTCCTTAGGGTAAACTGTCATAATCTGGAAGAGGTAACTGTGCTCTGTTAACTTGTTCGATCGGTCTTGTAGGCAACAGAGTGAGATAAGGACAGGGGAAAAGTGCAATCGTAATTATTATGCTCAATCTGAGAAAAACATGAAAAAGTATTATATATTTAGAAGTGAAATTGTCATATGCAATCATTTTATCCTATTTTACACTTACATAATTTATTTGAATGGTTCACAGAATGAATAAGCCAAATTTATTTGTATGTCTAGAAACCCGGGAGAAGAAAGAGTAACCTGCTATGTACGGTGATATAAAAATGTGACAGTTGGTAACAATAACCCTGTGTACGAGACAGCAAAAGAGACAGTGATGTATAGAACAGTCTTATGGACTCTGAGGGAGAGGGAGAGGGTGGGAAGATTTGGGAGAATAGCATTGAAACATGTAAAATATCATGTATGAGACGAGATGCCAGTCCAGGTTCGATGCACGATACTGGATGCTTGGGGCTAGTGCACTGGGACGACCCAGAGGGATGGTATGGGGAGGGAGGAGGGAGGAGGGTTCAGGATGGGGAACACATGTATACCTGTGGTGGATTCATTTTGATATTTGGCAAAAACTAATACAATTATGTAAAGTTTAAAAATAAAATAAAATTAAAAATATATATATATAAAAAAATAAAATAAAAACAAAAAAAAATAAAATAAAAATAAAACCCATCTCAGAGGTGTTGCTAAACCCATCTTAAACAATGAAAAAGCTACTCATTATAATTAAAATACTCTGAAAAATCTAGTGCAGTACTATTCAAATTGCATTTCAGTTCCATTTATTATATGTCATTTACAAAACTGAGAAAACACTGATCTCATTTATTGTATGTATCATCAGTAGTCGGATATACTTATTATTCTAATATTTTATACCTGAATTTGCATATATATAAAAAAAATAAAAATGTGACAGTTGTGAAAACATAGAAACTCAGAACCCTGGGTTCTGGGATATATCATTTGTTCAGCTCTGAAACAATTTGTTCTTCCTTAAATGTAACTGACATTCTCTGCCAAATAAGGGGGAAAAAAACAAGAGGAAAAAAATCTCTGAATTCATAATCATTGCTGTCAACTTGATTCTGGAATAATTAGAATGGTTTTGGTTAGTCTAACCTACCTTTTTTTGTCCTGCTTTAAATAGGTGGCTCATTTTGGTAGAGACCTTCCCAGCCAAGTTAGTTTTGCTAGATTGAAATAATGCTGTTCTTCTTGATCAGAAGAAGCATTGTTGATTACTTCTGTGTGTGTGTTTTTCTTTTTTTCATCTTGGAGCTAGTAACAGGATTCCCTGAACTTGCTAGGTTCTATCAATTTTCCTCACCATTCTTTGAAGTGAGGATTTGCATGTGGCTTTGGAAAATGTGGGATCACTACCTTGAGGAAAAGCTTTGTATAGCTTCAGTTCCTCCTCCTCCTTCCCTCCCTCCTTCCCATCCACCCACTTTTCTGTTGATGCTTTCTGAATATCACATATATCCTGTAATTTTCCTGTGGACACGCTTGCTTCTTTCTACTTTGCACACTCTTTGTGTTTGTTCTTCTTCTTGGAATATTTGTTCCCTCTTGCTGAAAGTCTGTATCTTCCCTCATAGAGTAGACCTTAGGAAAATAACCCTTTATATTTTCCTTTTAACAAGGAGGCAAGCTCGTATTTGCAGCTCCCATTCTGAGTATTCGTAGGTAGTAGAAGACAAAAATAGAGTCTTTGCAAGTTAGAGAGGTGTTTGCTCCAGTTATTACATAGTCTGGGGGATTGGTCTTTTCTCTCTAGAAACCACTTTTTTTTCCCCCTTGCAAATGAGAGTGTGGTCTTTAAGCTACCCTGCCTTTCTAGGCAGTATTTGCTCTCATTGTGTTTCCAGTAATTTGCTGTGTTTTCTCTAGTGCCCTGGCCTTCTACATTCAGGGAAGAAAACAGGTTATTTTTCTTAAAAAGAGAATTCCCTGTGTTCATGAATAAGGATCTGAAAATTCACAGAGAGAAAATTATTTAAATGTTACATGCTATAAAAATTCCGTATTCAAAGTTTAAACTGTGCTACTTCTCAGTTCCAGAGGATTAGCCAGACTTTGAACCATCAGGATCTTGCCTTGCCTCACTGCAGGGGGCTGCTTCCAAGCCATGTGATTCTCCAGGACCCCACCACGCCCTGCCGTGTGACAGACATCACGGAGCGCCTGGATTGGCGAGGACTGCGTATTGCAAGCCTTTGCCTGTCATTCGTGTGTGATAGGACTCTCACCTCACACCACCACTCCACCCCCCCTCCACCACCCACCTTTGAAAAAAAATTCTTATCTGAACCTTGCCTGTTTGAGTATTTACTGACCTTAGATTGTGTGGTCAAAGTTCAGCATTTACTCAAAGTGGGGGGCAGTGTTAGCGGTTTTTCTCGTGGTGTGTCACTGCACGTTAGCTGAGTTGGACTCTTTTGTCCATGGGTGTCCATGTGGTTTCCTGATGAGAGAAAGGAGGCCCAGCTGCCTCCACTCTCACAAGATGACCTTTGTTTCTGCGTGTTCTCTGTCCAACATAGCATTGTCCAGCCAGTCCATCAGTAAGTGTTTATTGAGTGCCTACCATGAATGCCCAGTGTAGGCTGGTGCTTTGAGAGTTTTCTTAAGAAAGAGGAGGGAGGAGGAGGAGAAACAGTGACAGCATTTGAGGACTTTTAAAAGCATGGTATAAAATAGATGTGCCCTGGGGTTTCATAAAGATGAAGTTTCGGAGGGTCCAGAATTCTAGTGTATTTTGGCCTAGACTATTTTTAAGAATTGAATTATTCATAAGGATGAGTATTATTTAATATTAAAGATTTCTTAAAATTAATATCTATATATGACTGTGAAGAAAGCTGAGCGCTGAAGAGTTGATGCTTTTTAACTGTATTGTTGGAAAAGACTCTTGAGAGTCCCTTGGACTGCAAGGAGATCTGACCAGTCCATCCTAAAGGAGATCAGTCCTGGGTGTTCATTGGAAGGACTGATGCTGAAGCTGAAACTCCAATACATTGGCCACCTCATGCGAAGAGTTGACTCATTGGAAAAGACCCTGATGCTGGGAGGGATTGGGGGCAGGAGGCGAAGGGGACGACAGAGGATGAGATGGCTGGATGGCATCACTGACTTGACGGACATGAGTTTGAGTGAACTCCGGGAGTTGGTGATGGACAGGGCGGCCTGGCGTGCTGTGATTCATGGGGTCGCAGAGAGTCGGACACGAGTGAGCGACTGAACTGAACTGAACTGACGACTTTAAAAAATTAGCGTATCAAAATATGTAGTGTATGTCCCACAGTTTCAGGATTTAAAAATGTTACTGGAATGGAAAACTATTCATAATATATTAGGGCATACAAATGGTATATAGGTATGCTATGGTCAGTTTTTTTGAGGCAGTATAGAGTCATTGTCATATAGTATTAAAAGCCCAAAACTGTGGGGTCAGACTGCTGGGTGATGTGCCACTTATGATTCAAGTGACCTAGGGCAGGTTAATTTTCTTCTCTGTGTCTTGGTTTCCTCATTTATAAAATGAAAATAGTAATAGTGCATCAGGGGGTAGATATGAGGACTTTATGAATTAAAATACACAGTGCATTTATGTGGTAAGCATTATAATCTTTTTTTTTTTCTTAAAAGGTGAATTTCAGCTTAGGAAAAATGTTTTGAAGGATACCCAGCAAAATATTTTCAGTGATTTTTCTCAGATGAAATATTATGGATTTTTTTCTTATTATTTATCTCTAATTCCTTTTTTTTTCTTACAGGAGACATGCATGCTTTATATAATAAAGTAAAAGATAAGAGTAAGATTTAGTCTGAGCATTTAAGGGAATTGTTACAAGACAAAAGCTAGAATCAGTTGCTAGTAAACCAGTAACTGACTGAGTGATATTGAATGGGCCACAGACCTGTGGTTTTATCCTTCAGTTGTCCACAGTGTGGCTCAGGAAACATGGTAGAAAAGCAGAGGTGAAAATCCTGAAGGCTGGCTCTTCTGCTCTCTGTCCACCTTCTCCACAGTGTCTGTGACAGATGTCATACCAAGGTAAAATCTGCAGTGACTGGTTGTTTACAGTAATGTATTCACTTTAAAAAAATTTGTTTGGTCGACATCTAAGTGTTAGAAATTTTCTTAGATCAAACTAGACCTGCCCCTGTGTAACTCACGTGACATTTATCTTCGATTTCTCTTTGGAGCTAGGTGGGATAAATCCGATGCTTCTTCCAGAACAGTGATATAATAGAAAAGGAGTTTATCAAATGGATATTGAATAGCTCAGAGAATTACTGGTAGGGCTGGAGAATTAGGCTCTTTTAGAACATTCTACACGTACTGATGAGGGACCTCCCACTATTCCTGCTGCTTTACCGAACCTTTCAGGTGATGGCTGATGCCACTTCAGAGCCAAGAATCGACCTCGTGATCCCTGGGAAACTTCTCTGTTCCCATCTCCCAGAACCAGGTTCACGTGTCACCATCTGTATCAGTAAAAACGGAAGTTAGAGCCTCTTGACTCTTGTTACTCGATTCCACATCAGTCTCTGCGCATATATCCAACTGGCATAGTCTGGGTCCTCTGCTTGGGTCTGGCTACAAGGGAGTGTCGGGGTTTGAGTCTTCACTCTCTTGATGGGAAGCAGAACTCAAAATGAAGGGATTTCTTCACTTAGAAGATTACGAACACAAACATATGAAAAGATGTGCAGCATTACTAGTCAGTTGTTACTTAGTTGCTGAGTTGTGACGGACTCTTTTGTGACGCAGTGGACTGAAGCCCACCAGGCTCCTCTGTCCATGGGATTTCCCAGGCAAGAATATTGGAGTGGGTTGCCATTTCCTTCCCCGGGGGATCTTCCCCGACCCAGGGACTGAACCTCTGTCTCTTGTTTGGTGGGTGGATTCTTTACCGCTGTGCCACTGGAAGCCCCACCGGTCATTAGGGAGATGCAAGTCAAAACCCAGTAAAGTACCACTTCACACCCACTAGCGTGGCTATAATAATGATTTTTTTTTTATTTTATTTTTTTTTAATTGCCCTGCATATCACCTGCTCAATATGGGATTTCAGTGGTGATTTTTTTTTTTTTATTGCCATACCTCATTTTACTGTGCTTTGCTTTAGTGAGCTTTATAGATACATGTTGTTTTTTTTCCTTGTTAATTTTCTGTTTAGTTGATCTATCCATAAGTGTGAGTGGGGTATTAAAGTCTCCCACTATTATTGTGTTATTGTTAATTTCTCCTTTCATACTTGTTAGGATTTGTCTTACATACTGCGGTGCTCCCATGTTGGGTGGATATATATTTATAATTGTTATATCTTCTACTTGGATTGATCCTTTGATCATTATGTAGTGACCTTCTTTGTCTCTTTTCACAGCCTTTGTTTTAAAGTCTAATTTATCTGATACGAGTATTGTGACTCCTGCTTTCTTTTGGTCCCAATTTGCATGGAAAATCTTTTTCCAGCCCTTCACTTTCAGTCTGTATGTGTCCCCTGTTTTGAGGTGGGTCTCTTGTAGACAACATATGTAGGGTCTTGTTTTTGTATCCATTCAGCCAGTCTTTGTCTTTTTGTTGGGGCATTCAACCCATTTACGTTTAAGGTAATTACTAATAAGTATGATCCCGTTGCCATTTACTTTATTGTTTTGGATTCGAGTTTATACACCATTTTTGTGTTTCCTGTCTAGAGAATATCCTTTAGTATTTGTTGGAGAGCTGGTTTGGTGGTGCAAAATTCTCTCAGCTTTTGCTTGTCTGAAAAGCTTTTGATTTCTCCTTCATACTTGAATGAGATCCTTGCTGGGTACAATAATCTGGGCTGTAGGTTATTTTCTTTCATCATTTTAAGTATGTCTTGCCATTCCCTCCTGGCTTGAAGAGTTTCTATTGAAAGATCAGCTGTTATCCTTATGGGAATTCCCTTGTGTGTTATTTGTTGTTTTTCCCTTGCTGTTTTTAATATTTGTTCTTTGTGTTTGATCTTTGTTAATTTGATTAATATGTGTCTTGGGGTGTTTCTCCTTGGGTTTATCCTGTTTGGGACTCTCTGGGTTTCTTGGACTTGGGTGATTATTTCCTTCCCCATTTTAGGAAGTTTTCAACTATTATCTCCTCAAGTATTTTCTCATGGTCTTTCTTTTGTCTTCTTCTTCTGGAACCCCTATGATTCAAATGTTGTAGCGTTTAATATTGTCCTGGAGGTCTCTGAGATTGTCCTCATTTCTTTTAATTCGTTTTTCTTTTATCCTCTCTGATTCATTTATTTCTACCATTCTATCTTCTAATTCACTAATCCTATCTTCTGCCTCTGTTATTCTACTATTTGTTGGCTCCAGAGTGTTTTTAATTTCATTTATTGCATTATTCATTATATATTGACTCTTTTTATTTCTTCTAGGTCCTTGTTAAACTTTTCTTGCATCTTCTCAATCCTTGTCTCCAGGCTATTTATCTGTGATTCCATTTTAATTTCAAGATTTTGGATCAATTTCACTATCATTATTTGGAATTCTTTATCAGGTAGATTCCTATCTCTTCCTCTTTTGTTTGGTTTGGTGGGCATTTATCCTGTTCCTTTATCTGCTGGGTATTCCTCTGTCTCTTCATCTTGTTTAAATTGCTGAGTTTGGGAGTCCTTTCTGTATTCTGGCAGTTTGTGGAGTTCTCTTTATTGTGGCGTTTCCTCGCTGTGTGTGGGTATGTAGAGGTGGCTTGTCAAGGTTTCCTGGTTAGGGAAGCTTGTGTCGGTGTTCTGGTGGGTGGAGCTGTATTTCTTCTCTTTGTTCAGTCGCACTATGGGGAGGGAGGGAGGGATGCTGCAAACAAATGACACTGGCGTGCGCTCGCAGTGCCTCAGCCACACTGGGTCTGCCCCCGCTCACGGCGCGTGTAGCCTCCTGCCCACACTGCTCAGGCTCTAGGTTGTTCCGCCGGGAACAATCCGAGGCTGGCCCTGGGTTGCATGCACCTCCCAGGTCCAAGCCGCTCAGGTTCAGGCACTCAGGTAGTCCTCAGAGGCGCAGACTCAGTTGGGGCTGCGTTTTGTGCTCTTCCCAGGTCCGAGCAGCTCAGGTGATGAGGTGTTTGGCGGCGCCAATGCTGCGACTTATCGCCTCCCGCCACTTGGTTATCTGGGTGTAAAACCGGCGCACCTTCTCAGGCAGACGTTAACCGTCCCAGACCCCAATAAGTTTTAGTTAGCAAAGAAGCCAGTTTTATAGATAATGTCTCTCTGGGGCTGCGATTGCCCCCTTCGGCTCTGGCTGCCTGTCACCGGAGGGAAGGTTTGCAGCCGGCTACCTCTGTTTAGTCCTTTGTTCCGTCGCGCTGGCTGGCGGTGTCTTAGGTTAGGGCTGGCTTTTCGCATGGTAGATATCCCACAGTCTGGTTTGCTAGCCCAAATTATTTCGCTCAGATAGCGCTCAGGGTATTCAGGCCAGATTCTTACTCTCAGCGATGCAGCCCGTGCGCGCCTCCCTGCCCAGCCCCGCTTGCTAATGGCGGATGCAGGCGTCTGCGCTGCTTCTCCGCTGGAGGAGTTACCGTAGGGCTACGCAATCTCACGAGTTTTAATTGTTTATTTATTTTTTTCTCCCTGTTATGTTGTCCTCTGTGCTTCCAAAGCTCGCACGGATTCGCAGTGAGAAAGTTTCCTGGTGTTTGGAAACTTCTCTCTTTTTAAGACTCCCTTCCCGGGACGGAACTCCGTCCCTCCCTCTTTTGTCTCTTTTTATTGTCTTTAATATTTTTTTCCTACCTCCTTTCGAGGAGTTGGGTTGCTTTTCTGGGTGCCTGATGTCCTCTGCCGGCATTCAGAAGTTGTTTTGTGGAATTTACTTGACGTTTAAATGCTCTTTTGATGAATTTGTGGGGAGAAAGTGTTTTCCCCATCCTACTCCTCCGCCATCTTGGCGCCTTCCTTTTTTAAAGGAAAAGCACTAGTGTTGGTGAGGATGTTTAGAAATTGGAACCCTGGTTACCCTCCTGGTGGGAATATAAATAAATAATAATAAATATAAATAAATATATATATATAAATATATATATATAAAAATAATAATAAATATAAATAAATATAAATAAAATGTTTCCACCACTGTAGAAACCAGTGTGACAATTCCTCCAAAAGTTAATAGAGTTACCATATAACTTTGCAGTTTCACTCCTAAGTATTAATATATACTCAGAAGAACTGAGAACTGGCAAACAGGTACATGTATATGCATGTTTATGGCAGGATAATTCACAAAAACCAGTAACCATAATTCACATATTTATTGTGGATGAATGGGTAAATAAAATGGGTATATACAACAGAATATTCATAAAAAGAAATTAAGTTCTGATACACACTGTGATGTGGATGTGCTGTGCTTAGTCGCTCAGTCCTGTCTGACTCTTTGCGACCCTATGGACGGCAGCCCGCCAGGCTCCTCTGTCCATGGGGATTCTCTAGGTAAGAATACTGGAGTCGGTTGCCATGCCCTCCTCCAGGGGATCTTCCCAACCAGGGATCGAACCCAGATCTCCCACATTGCAGGTAGGTTTACTAACTGAGCCACCAGGGAAGCCATCAGTGATGTGGGTGTAACTCCAAAATACTCTGTTAAGTGAAAGAAGCTGGATATAAAAGGTCACCTATTATATGATCCCATGTATATGAAATGTCCACAATAGATCCATCTAGAGAGAGAGAGCACCAGTTGGTGCTTACCAGGGGGTGGGGAAGGGTGCGGTGGGGAGATAGTACTTAGTGGGTAAGGAAGGAATTTTAACGTTGATGTGTTGGAAATATTTTGGAACTAGATAAAGGGGGTGGTTGCACAACATTGCAGGTATATTAAATGCCTGAATTAATTCAGTTTAAAATGGTTAATTTTATGTGCTGTGAATTTCATGTGCATAGATTATTTTTTTTTAAGTTTACAAACAGCCATTAATAAGACATGTTCTTACGAGGATGAATACTGTCATTTGTTGAGTATTTACTAAAGGCTAGAGTCTTTATTATTTATTCTAATCTTTATGGCAGCATTGAAAGATAGGTATTAGGAAAAGAGAAACAAAGAACTATATCATAGGCTTAAAAAATTCTTTAAGATACTGACTTGAATCACTTTAACCCTAGTTTATCAATCAAATTGAAGAGTGAGCTTGAAATCTAACCAGAGACTGGCCAGTAGGGAGCAGTGTTGTCCCTTACCTGGCTCTGGTATGCTTAGAGCATCTTAAGTCATAAATTTACACCTGTTGTGTTAATTTGATACTTTGGAAATGGCCAATTTGAAGCATCTGATCATGAATATACACTGTTTAAATTCTTCTTTTATCTTCCAGTATTCAGTATTGTAGTTGAAAAGATTTTTTTAATTTAAAAGAAATTATGAAAATTAAAATTTTAGCAAAACTACATACATGTTGTATTAAATACTTTAAATAGCTGGTTTGTTTAAAAGAAGTAGTAATTGTTTTTATCTCTGAAAGGAATTTCCATTTTGATAGTTTATTTTCTTTTTTCCTTTTTTTGGCACTCAGTTCTAACTCCTAGTTAAATATACTATTTGTGGGTTTGTCAGATGTCGATATTTTAGACATGACTGGGCCATTGAGAGCATTATATGAATGAATGCTTGCCTCATTCAGTAGCACTTTGAGTTTAAAAACTGGTGGTCATTTTATGATAACTTTTAGTAACTTGCAGTAGTTAATCTTTCTTTTTAAGCTGATTAGTTACAGCTAGTATTTTGAATTACTTTAGCAATGTATATTTGGCATTAGCTAAGCACTTTTGACTTCCCTGGTGGCTCAGACAGTAAAGAATCTGCCTGCCATGCAGGAGACCTGAATTTGATTCCTGGGTCAGGAAGATCCCCTGGAGAACGGAATGGCAACCCATTCTAGCACTCTTGTCTGGAGAATCCCATGGACTGAAGAACTTGGAGGGCTGCAGCCCATGGGGTCACAAAGAGTCAGACAGGACTTGGTGACTAACATATGTATATACAAGCACTTATAAAATCATAATCCATTATATAAATATATATATTTATATCATGTAATAAAATATGTATGCCTCAATTATCAAAACATAAGCTTCATGATAAAACATTGGCTTTCTCTGTGGGAGATGTACTTAGGTATTTTTAAATTTTATTGTTTTACTGAAAAATATGTAGGTTGTCAACTACCAGATTGACTTTACAGCTCATGATTAATAAGGCAGGTTGAAAAGTCACCAGTGTCTCTGAAATTTTTCTGTAGTTAAAGTTTGGGGGAGACTCCTCAGAAATCTGTGCGACTTTGCAGCCCCAACAGTTAGCAGAGATAATAATAAATGGTACCTCAGGAGAGATCTCCAGTGGCTCCAGGATTGCAGGTCCTTGTGGCTGGAGGCTGCTCCGATGAGTACTGAAAACTCTTAAAAATAAGCGAGTGGAGGTGGAGACGGATCTCTGAGCACAAGACCAAGTGCAGCATGGCTGGAACGGAGAGTTGAGGGTGCTTGGGGTGCGCGCCTGTCTGAAGAGAGCCCTGCTGGGTGTCCCAAGAGAAAGCTGAACGGATTCCTGTCTGTGCGGGTCCTGCTGCGGGGTGTGACTCTGCGTCTGCCCCCTGTTGTCTCTTTGCTCTGGAAACACTGCTTCTGAACCAGACGAGCTTTGATGTAATGACAGTCGTCTGTTTACCATGATTGTGTATGAGCTGATTCATAATATAAAAACACGCTTTATGGCAAAACAGGCTGTGTGTGTGTCCTGTGGAGCCTGCCACTCGCAGTGTGTTCCACTGTAGCTGCTGCTTTTTGCAGGAATTTCTCTAGCTGGTTGTGTCAGCTTGACATTTTGAATTCAAAGATCATATTATAGTCTTTTTGCAAACGTCACACGGTGACTTCAGACTTTCTGAATGATAGGCATAAACTCTCCGCAGTGCTTTTGTTAGGAGCAGACGATGATTTTACAGTTTCTTTGTTCCTGTCTGTGTCTGTAAACTCTCGAGTATTGCTCAAGTGAGAACTTGTCTTGAGTCTGCGGATCACATTGATTTTGCCTAATGAAGCTTTTATATATTGATTTCATGTTGTTTGCTGTCTAAGTTTTACACTTACCTGAACTTTGAACTTGATTAGGACCTTGATGACCCTCAATGGGGAAGGGACTTTCCTAGCGGGCAGATTGTACATATAGGCCAAATCTCAAGGAAAACTGTACCTTAATGGCTTCTAAATGTCCTTCATTGGTTTGTATTTGAAAGGTCAGTGCATTTCATAGTTTTTGTGGTTGTAATCAAAGTTTCTTGACTGGAGACTGACTTTAGAGTATGTGGAAGGGCATATTATCAGAGAAGTGCTGTTAAGAATATTGCTCTGTGTGTTCTTTAATTCATTCTCTTTTCTGAAACACAGTTATGTCATCTTTAGCAAGCAGATACTGTATTTTAGCAGTGTTGCTTCTTTCTCCAAACACAGGGTAGATAGTACAGTGATTTGTACAAAGTCATTTTTAGAACATTTTTTCTCATTAAAAAGTAATACATATGATAACACATTTTAAGAATACATAAATGTATGTAGAAAAAAAAAAAACTCTCCTGTAATCCCATTTGTTATATAGACATACCTGGTTGGGATTGTATTTATGTGTGTACTTGTCTATATGTGTACACACACACAATCTCTCTCTCTCTCTTTGTACTATCTTTAAAATTTAATGTGAGGTAAATAAGCATTTCTCTTATGTTAGTACATATTCTTCAGGAGCATTATTTTAAATGACTACATAAAATCATCATATTTTTAGCCATTCTACTGTAAGATGTTTAGGCCTTTTCCATTTTTTTGTTATATGTATTACTGTGATAGTCATCTTTATTAACACATTTTCACATTTCTGATTGTTTTCCTGTGATAGGTTTAAAAAAAGGAATCCATTAATCAAAGAGGATTGATGTAATTATAGGAGAGTTTTTCCCATATAAATTTATGTATTCTTAAAGTGTTTAACACATGTATTTATTACTTTGTAGTGAGAACATGTTATGAAATGACCCTACAAGTTACTATATTTGTATTTGGAGAGAAAAACAACATTGCTAGCAGATAGGTTCTGCTTCCTAAGGGTGACACTGTTGTGCTCATAAAATGCAAGAGATGACTACTGACACACTTTCCAGAAGGATTGGACCACTTTAGATGATCACCAGCAGGTGTGTAAGAATGCATGTTTTACCTTACCTGCTCATATAATGTTCAAAAACCTTTTGCCTGAAAAAAACTTAACTCTTTAGGGCTAGGTTAAACATACTGTTTTCCTTTGCAATTCTTTGTTTACATTTTCATGTGTTTATTGACAGTTTGCTGTGATTGGTACATTCTTATTTGTTAATCTGTCTTAGGGACAGGAAGATCTTAGTATTTCATTGACTTATGTGGGCTTTTTCAACAGTGAAGATAAAGTTCTTTCACAGTTGTGAATAACTTTTAGTTTTTGTCATTTGCTCCTTAGTTTTTGATTTTTGATGTATGTAGTTCTAGGTTTCTAAGCAGTAAAGTGTAACATACTTCTCTTATATTTGTAATTTTTTGGTAATTTCTTACATTTTTTTGTTTAGAAATCCCTCCTCTATCTGAATATCATTAAATGTTTATATTTTCTTTTTATTTGCTGATTAATTTGCATTTTATACCTAGTTCTTTAATCTTCCTGGAACTTATTTTTGATTGCATATGGAGATAACATACTTATTTTGATGTTTTCCTGATAATTGAAAAGCTTTCTAAATACTGCGATCATTCTCTTTCCTTTTTGTGTGGCATTTCCTTTTTCTTAAGGGCTTAATTATTGTGAGATTTGTCCCATTGATCTCTCTGTTGATATTCTTTTTTCTGGACCACATTGATGGTTTATAACAGGTTTATAATTTGTATTAATGACTGATTGGGCATTGAAAAAATTTTCCTTTATACACACACAGACATGTATACACATATACATATATGTATACACACATGCACACACATACACATGTACACATATACCTGTGTATACACACACACACACACACATACATATATATATATATATATATAGCCATTCTCAACTCTATTCTTAGGTGCTCTCAGACATTCTTACCACACACTTCTTATATGCTGGCTGCCTCAGGTGTCAGCTTAAATGGTTCTTCTTCAAAGAGACCTTCCCTGTCTAAAATAGGGCAGTCTGCACCAGTATAAGCACAAGTAAATCAACCAGCCTTTCAGAGGTCATTTCATTTTATACCAAATCTTCTAGATGCACTTCTCTTGTTCTTCATCATTAGGTGAGCTGTTAAAATGAAGACAGCTATTGATCATCATCAGCTCCTATTTAATTGCTCAGAATTTCCTTTATGCACTATGTCATAAGAATATCAAGAACATTTCAAAAGCATAGTTTTAAAATACATAAAAAGAAAGATATAACTAAGGCCTTTTTAAAAAAAAGTACAGCCTGTCTTAATATTTGCTGTTTAATCTGCCACTGAAAATTCTAACCACTAGCAAATTCTGTCATTTAAGAGAACTGACTTTTGCTGTATAAATTGTATAAATTCTAAAGTTGTAGTTAAAAACTGATGTTATACAGTACATTTTAAAAATACAGTACACTTTTGATCATGTCCTAGGTGAAAAAAGATGACCAGTGTCCGGGACAAAGATCAGCAAGGCTCTGTAAAACGTTTGTCCCACTTTAAGATGAAGTGTTAGGACATCTGTGTCATGGAGCTTCCCTGAGAATTTTCAGCTGCAGCAGAGCAGCCATTGCTCAGCAGACTAAACTGAGGAGTGTGGGGTAACTAGTCAAGAGGACCAGACACCGCAGTGACAGAGAAAGTGATTAGTTATAACCCATCAATAGCACAAGAAAAGGACTTTGAGAGAAAGCTTTTTGAGGTACCGATTTCAGTGAGAAAAGTCCAGGCAGATGTTCTGACGCTCTCTTAAGCGGTTTCCTTCACACAGGGCTTATCAAAAGGAAAACAAGTCATTTGCGCACACTAGCCAACATTACTTTTCATGAAAGAGGAAGCCCTATGTGATTTTAGTTGTGCTTAACTCTTTTAACTCTTTTCCTCACTTTTCATGGCAGTTGTAATCTTAAGCAAACAAAAAAAATCGCTGATTTTAAGACTGTGGTGCTTCAGTGACAGGAATGGCACTGACCCCAGTACAGTTTTCAGTAGATACACAGAGCTAGTTGATTTATAACCTTTATTCTCATTAAGTAATCATCATAAAATATGAGGTTCATGTTAGGGATTATGCTACCAGACAAGTTGTTTTGTTGTTATTTCTCACATATTTTACTGTGGTGAAGCATTATAAGCTAATAATCCAGCTGACTTGAAAGGACTGTTGAGATGATCCAGTCAGTGCTTTGTGAAAAACATTTTAAGCCACAGACCCATGTTTTCAAATGGATGTTGTTCAGGTATGGAAATAAAACTTCTTTGAAGGAGTAAAATGAAAAAGAAAGCGGACTGCTCTGACTGAGACAGGACTGGGGGCCCAGGTGCCTGGGTGTGGCCCCGCCAGGCTTTCCCTGAAGATGGTCTTTAGAACCCCTGGGGCTTCTTAGGGCCGGGTTCTGTGAGCCGCTAACCAGACCTTTTGATTTTATTAGTACAAAGAGCAGCAGCAGCTGCCACTTATTGACAGTTTGCAGTGTGATAGGTGTTCTCTCTTACTGCTAATGATTGTGGTAAACCTGCAGAGCTCATAGTGTAGATTACTCGAGTAGGGCTCAGAGTGTTTAAGGAACTTTGCTGAACTTGTCCTGTGGGAACCAGGAATTGAACCCATGGCCAAATCCTCCTTGCTCCATGTTCTCCCCTAACCTCGAGGAAGAGTCCTTATCAGCGTCCTTCAGTTCCTGTGATGCTGTGTCCCTGATTTCTGCTCACTCTCCTGACGGCTCCTCTTGTCCCTTTGCCAGCCGCTCTTCCTCCGCCTGCACCTAGTCTTGAATCAGGCCTGTGACTATCTCCTCTTAGTCTCTTTTCTTTTCCTAGGGAGGCTCCTTCACTACCCTGGCCTCAAGTGACAGATCTATGTATCAGAGCTTCCACACTTTTATGTTTATTTTTTTTTCCAAGAATTTTAACAATTAGTTTAATTCATCATTTTTTTTTAACTTTTTATTTTGCACTGGAGTAACAGCATTGTGATAGCTTCAGGTGCGCAGCAAAGCGACACAGCCACACACACTGCATCTGTACCTCATTTCATTCCTTGAAGCTCTAGACGCACCTGCACAGTTGCTCCTTAAACCTCTTCTCAGCATCTCAGAAGCATCTCACATTCAGCTCAAGACCTCCTCTCAGTTCTGGTCCTTGCTTATTTTTCCCCATTTTTGTTTGTGGTTCCACCAGCTTGTCCATGGTGTTTTAAGTCAGAAACTTCAGAATCGTCCTTGATTGCCACCACCCTCCTTTCCCGCCCTGCCAGTCAAATCCTGATACTTTTTTTCTCTGAAGTATTTCTCTAAACCATCCGTTTCCCACCCCACAGTACCGTCGTATTTCGGTCCTGTCACTGTTGGCTGAGGTCTCCCAATTTTATCCAGTCTTTCTCTTTCCCCAAGCCTCACACACACACACAGCCTCATTGCAGCCAGTTGGAGCTTTCGAAAATGCACTTGTGATGTGTGAATCCTGGCTCACTCACTAGTTACGTGACCTTGGCAGGCTGCTGAGTTTCTCCAGACCTCTACAGACCCTGTAAAATGGGTATTCAGTCTTACCTCATGTGACTGTTGGAAGAATTCAACACAGTACTGTGTGCCCGGCATGTGGCCGGGACTTGGTGACTGTTAGTGACGATGGTGGAGAGGGTCATTCTCTGCCCAGAACTTTCTCAGGCTTCCTCTTGCCCTTAAAAACCATTACACCTCTTGCCACACTTCCCTGGCGCTCAGTCTCCTTAGTTCCTCTGTCCCCTCCTCCTTCAGAGTCTTTACCTAAGTAAGGGTACATGTTGTGTCTTTAAATAGTTAACAGAAGTTAACTTCTTCACATCTCACCCAGCCAGCCCCAAACCTTCTCTTATCTCTTACTACCGTGAATTTATGGCTTTTATCCTTGTTTGCAGTTATAATTGTGTGCGTGTGTGTGTTTGTTTTTGCTGGGATTAAAAACTATCTTATCTACCTTGATGTGGACAAAGGCCATGTTTGTTATGCCCATCTGCCTTGTGTCCCTGGCAGGGAGCGTAATGCCTACTGCATGGTAGCCGATAAAGATCTTTCTCCCATCAGGAAGGGGTTAGTTACACTTTTATTTTCTTCTCTGTTCTTCAGTGTTTGGTTAAGTTTATTTTTCAACAGCACCGCCTCTGTGGGCAGAATTGTCTGAAATGGACTCTTTCAAGTTAATTACTAGCTCCTGTTCTTGATGGAGAGAACTCCCAGGGTGGCCCGAGCCCTCTTAAAATCTGTTTTTCTTCTGGTACTGAAACACGCTCGGAGTTAGTTTTTCCTCTTAGGAGAAAACACTCTTCTTGGGTTCCTGTAGGTTTCATGTTTTTGTGGAACTTGTCTATAGGTTGGGATTTAAATTTTCTTATGCTTAAATATGTATTAGAAATATGAAATATTTTAGGTTCACTAATGTCATCAGATATTCCTTTGTGAACCTCTTAATTTAAGTTTTCTTGTTTCAGTGTAGATACCTTGGATCAAGTGTTATTTCAAAAAGTTGATTTTCCTTATAATATGGAGATCGAAGAATTTGTTCTTAAGTTGTCAGAAAAAAAATTATATGAGCATCTATCCCAGTTCATATATTTAGTTTAAAAATAGTTTAAACATTGGTAATGAATCAGGTATCCCTGTATGACTTTTTTGTTTTTCAGATACCTGACAGAAAAAAGAAACTTGCTTATTCAGTTTTTCAGTAAATAGGAAGAGGACAGAAAGGAGATTGTTGAAACTACTGGTTATTCTTGCTTTCAGATTTTCAGTGTCCTTATCTCCAAGATCATTTTTATAGGAATCTTTGACATCAAATTTTTGGTAGGAAGATAGAAGTAGTTGTATTTTGTGGGAATTCTCAGGGAAAGATGCCATTTCAGGATGTAGGATGAGAGGAGAGAAGTTAGGATTCTTCTCTGTCTTTTCTGTCCTTTCTCTCATTCCTTCTTTCAGAGAGAGAAGATCCTATGGGTAGAAATTTTTTTCTTTTTCTTTTTTTTTAAACTTTTCTTGCTGTAGAGAAAATTTTAAGCACTTTTTCCATGTTCCAGATCAAGCTGAGCAGGAGAGTGAACAGAAGCAGACCAGTGAGGGTTGGTATAAAGTCTGGAAGGTGAGAAGCGTGAGATTGCTTTGGAGGGTGTCCTGAGCGGAGTTCTCAACTAGCACGTCTCCTAATACCTGACACGTGACATCTTCCTTCGGAATCCAGCACGTCTGTTTTTGGTTGATTGTGGGAAATGTCTGTGCTCTGTGTAGCTATGCTCACTTCGTCTTCTGTGTCACGTGCTAGAGCAGCCTGGCTTCTTGCCTCCGCCGCATCCTCCTCCAAGGTTGTTGGCAGAAATTCTTACAAAGTGAAGCTAGCTTGAATGTAGCCCAGAGAAGAAGGGTGTTGATTCCCATTTCAGTGGAGAAGATTGCTGCATAGCCCTCTAGGTCACCAGTTCAGAGCATCGTTTTCATTCTGTATCCCAGTAGGGTGGGCAGAGCGGAGCTCAAGAAGCAGGGCGCGCTGGCAGTTGAATTTTCTTTCTTCACCAGAATAGTGATTGCCATGCTAGTTTAATCACAGTGTGTATGTAACTCCATGAGCTGTGGTAAACGTCTGTTTCTCCTAAATTAAATGAATTCAGTGATGCATGTTCAGAACAGACAGACAGTTGTACCTAGGAATCCATTTTGTTGTTAAATTTAGCTTCTGATACATCCCTTTTATTTGGTCAGAATTTATTTGGATTTTTTTTTTTTTTTACTTCCAAAGATAAAGAATGAAACTAGGAATTGATTTTGAAGTCCAGCAACTGTTGAAGAATATTTACAGTGTGATGTGGGCAGTTAAATGTATTTAAAAATGATATTCCTGAATTCAGATACCTGATAATTTTATTGTAAATTCATTTTTCATAAGAAAAAGCAGTGCTTTTCAAGAGTTTGAAGACTGCCATAATTGAATCTTTATTACTTGCTAAGCATAATACTCAAACTGGAAATTATAAAAGAAAAGGCTCTTATCTTTGCATTAAAAAATGATCCATTTAAAGTTGCCATAAACTATGTTAAAAGAAAAAAAAAAAAACAGATTTGGAAATACATTTGTAACATGCACAGCAGGTGGAAGGTTATTTTCCAAATATAAAAAGCCCTTGAAGTGGGTTAGGAGAAAGGTTCAGTTCAGTTCAGTCGCTCAGTCATGTCCAACTCTTTGTGACCCCATGAATCGCAGGACGCCAGGCCTCCCTGTCCATCACCATCTCCTGGAGTTCACTCAAACTCACGTCGATTGAGTCAGTGATGCCATCCAGCCATCTCATCCTCTGTTGTCCCCTTCTCCTCCTGCCCCCAATCCCTCCCAGCATTAGAGTCTTTTCCAGTGAGTCAACTCTTCGCATGAGGTGGCCAAAGTACTGGAGTTTCAGCTTTAGCATCATTCCTTCCAAAGAACACCCAGGGCTGATCTCCTTTAGAATGGACTGGTTGGATCTCCTTGCAGTCCAAGGGACTCTCAAGAGTCTTCTCCAATACCACAGTTCAAAAGCATCAATTCTTTGGCTCTCAGCTTTCTTCACAGTCCAACTCTCACATCCATACGTGACCACTGGAAAAACCATAGCCTTGACTAGACGGACCTTTGTTGGCAAAGTGATGTCTCTGCTTTTGAATATGCTATCTAGGTTGGTCTTAACTTTCCTTCCAAGGAGTGTCTTTTAATTTCATGGTTGCAGTCACCATCTGCAGTGATTTTGGAGCCCAAAAAAATAAAGTCTGACACTGTTTCCACTGTTTCCCCATCTATTTCCCATGAAGTGATGGGACCAGATGCCATGATCTTAGTTTTCTGAATGTTGAGCTTTAAGCCAACTTTTTCACTCTTCTCTTTCACTTTCATCAAGAGGCTTTTAAATGTCCCCAAACAAAATGGGAAAGAACAAGAACAGGTGAGTCACAGAGGTGCCTGTAGATACATGAATAGATGTTCAGTCTCACTTGTAAGCAAAGAAAAGCCCAAAAAAGAAAGAGAAGAAAGAAAATACCCCCACTGTCAAAGATATAGGAAAGTGCTCAGACATTGTGTGGTGGAAGCTGATACAAACCTTTTTAGAGATAAATTTGTTGTCTGTGTTAAAATTATAACTGTATACCCTCTGATCCAGCATTTCCACTTTTCAGAATTCATCTCCAGTAAAAATCTGGATTTATGTGCAGAGATGTACATATGAAGGTGCCTGTTACAATAGTGAAGAGTGAGGACCAACCTAATTATCAGTAGTTACAAGTAAATTATTAATATCAACACATTGGAATTCTGTGACAAGCATATTTTTTCCCCAGGTTTTAAACTGCCATAAAGTACATCAGGCTTTCCTGGTGGCTCAGTTGTAAAGAATCTGCCTGCCAATGTGGGAGACGCAGGAGACTCAAGTTCGATCCCTGGGTCAAGAAGATCCTCTGGAGAAGGAAATGGCTACCCACTCCAGTATTCTTGCCTGGAAGATCCCATGGACAGAGAAGCCCGGCGGGCTACAGTCCATGGGGTCGCAAAGAGTCGGACATGACTGAGTGTGCTCACATGTGCACACATGTACACACACACACATCTTACATTAACCATCTTGAATTTACCATCTTAACCAGTTTTCAGGTGTACAGTTAATAGGTGCATCCACACTGATGTGCAGCCGTCACCCGGAGCTCTTGTTATCCTGTAAAATCGAGCCTCTGTGCCCATCAAGCAGTCACTCCCTGCCTGCCACCTCCCTCCTCCTTCCACCTCCCTCCTCCTTCCCAGCCCTTGGCAGCCACTCGTGTACTTTCTGTTTCTTTAAATCTGACTGCCCCAGATCCCTCATGTAAGTGGAATCATAATATTTGTCTTCTGTGACTGGCTTATTTCATTTGGCATAATATCCTCAGGGTTCACCCATGCTGTAGCATGTGTCAGAATTTCATTCCTATCTGAGGCTGAAAAGTATTAGTAGGCATTTTTTAAAAATTTAACTTCTGAGTGAATAGTACATCCATCTTTGTAGTACATCCATCCATTCTCTTGAACCCTTCAAATTGAAGAGGAGGGTTAGGAGGCAAGAAAGATGGGAAGTGACTGCAAATGTGTGTCTCTCAAGGGGTGATGGCAGTGTTCTCGAATTAGATAGTAGTGATTGATGGAGACCTTTTAATACACTGAAAGCTGCTGACTTATACACACACTTTAAACCAGGGAATTTTATGGTATATGTGAACTATGTCTCAATATCCAGGTGTTGCTAGTGGTAAAGAACTTGCCTGCCAATGCAGGAGACATCAGAGACGAGGGTTCGATCCCTGGGTTGGGAAGATCCCCTAGAGGAGGAAATGGCAACCCACACCAGTATTCGATGAACCTGGCGGGGTACAGTCCATAGTGTCTCAAAGAGTGGGATGTGGCTAAAGCAAATTAGCACACATGCACAAAGCTATCATTAAAAAGTTTTCAATCTCAATTATACCTCCGTTAAAAACATTTTTATGCAGAGTAGAATAAAGTTTCTTACAGGTTGTCCCTCAGTCATTCCAGTCCCTTCCTCCTTCCTTCTCTCTCTCCCTCCCTGCCTTCCATACCCAAAATAACATTTAAATTGTTGTGTATAATTCCAGAGGTATTTTTATTTCTTACGAATATTTTGTTTTTTACTTACAGTAAATACTTATTGTTCCGTCCCTTTTCACCAAAGTGGTATAAATTGAACACAGCCAAGCAGGCATCTCTGAAGTCTTTTTCTCCTATTTTTAAAAGTAAAAATGTCTCTTTATTGACTATGTGCTTACTATAGGGGATTTAGATAATACAAGAAAGCATGAAGAAAAATATAAAATCTACCCATAGCCAGAGATAGTCACTGGTAATTGTTTATATTTTTTTAGACTTTTCTCTGCATGTATATACTTTTATAAAAAATAGAATTGGTATCATCCTATACTTGCTCTTATGTAGTCTGCTTTTTTTTACACTTAATATGTTGTGAATATAGTTTTTATCAGTAAATGTAAAGCTGCATTTTAAAGTATTGATGCATGATATTAAACTGGGTGGTCATTCCTCATTTACTCAACTCATCACCTATTAATACCCTTTTAGGTTGTTTCTAATTTTGTCAGTGGTTTAAACAACAGTGAGGATCTTTGTACACTTGCCAGATCGTTTCCTTGAGATATTTACTGCTGTTTTACAGTTTGCCAGAAATACTGAACAATGTATGCTTTGACATACCTTGATTTCCATGATGTCATTAGCTCTGTGAAAACATGGTGCAGGTATTTCTATCCTCATTTTAAAGACGAGAAATCTGAAACTATAAAAGATGACCATATGTCCCCAGTTAGGTAGCTGTTTGGTACGAGAGCTGGAGCTGAAGCTAGTGTCTTCTGATTGTGGGCTAGTTTGCTTCCAGCATGGCGCGCTGCCAGGCTTGAATACCTGCCTACCAAGAGTGATTTTCTGTTGTTGCTTCTTCATTTCTAAAAATAGGGTTCTCAATGTAACTTCCTTTTGGATTCTTTGTATAGTGTTCTAGGGGCTTCCCAGGTGGCCCAGTGGTAAAGAATCCACCTGCCAATACAGGAGATGCAGAAGACGTAGGTTTGATCCCTGGGTTGGTAAGATCCCCTCAAGGAGGAAATGGCAACCCACTCTAGTATTCTTGCCTGGGAAATCCCAAGCACAGAGGAGCCCGGTGGCCTACATTTCATTGGGTCGCAAAGAGTTGGACATGACTTAGCGATTGAACAACAGCAGCAGCATAATGTTCTAGAATTTATCAATTCAGATTAGAGGTTCATATACTATCTTTAGGGATATAGCTAAAGATACATCCTCAGCAGCATTTTAGGAGTTCATCTGCACAGACATCTTCATATAGTTACTCCCCTATATTGTTTTCTTCTTCTGTATAAATAGCTCCCACAGTCTCAGTATTTTGTGGGTTTTTTTTTTTTTTTTTTTTTTTTGTGGTTAAAGCTTCAGGTTATCTTAGTACCTTTGGGTACTAGCATCCATGGGCTGGGAGGATTGCTTTAATTCGATGCCGGCTCTGTTATTGTGTGATCTTGGGGTGAGTTATTTAAGTCTGTGTATGCTTGGTGTCAGCATCAATAAAATTCAAATAATAGTACATGTGTTATAGTGAGGATTAAATAAATGAACACTTAAAGAGTGCTAAGCACATTCTGACATGTACTTTTTAAAAAAATTTTAAATTTTCTATTGGGATAATGTGATAGTTTCAGGTGAACAGTGAAGTGATTCAGCTATACTGGCATGCACTCTTATGTTTATTATTTACTGTCGAAATTTAATTGTAAAGCACTTAAAAGTCATTTTGTATTTTGGTATCCCTTGTGGTTTCTGGTGAAATTTTTTTATGGTATGTTTGCATTCCTATAGATTTCCCCTGTCTTTCCCCTTTCCTTTCCTTCAGTTCTAGGTGATACCCTCTATTAATTTTGAAGAGTATCTTTATTTAGTCGTAGCTTAAGCACAGTGAAGAGTTGCTGGAGTCACCTTGTTTCCTGTTGGTAATAAACACAAGTTAAATTACTGACATTTTACAGATTGTAAGGGCTTTCCTGGTGGCTCAGATGGTAAAGAATCTGCCTGCAGCGTGGGAGACCTGGGTTCAATCCCTGGGTTGGGAAGATCCCCTAGAAGAGGTCATGGCAACCCACTCCAGTATTCTTGCCTGGAGAATCCCATGGACAGAGGAGCCTGGTGGGCTGCAATTCGTGGGGTCATGAAGAGTCGGGCATGACTGAGTGACAGACACTACAGATAGGAAAGACAGTGTACAGAATAACACGATTCCTGATTTGTTCAGCGCGGGATTCTGAGAGGTGTGGTAGCTGCCTCCTGCCTCCTCTGATCCCGCTCTGTTTGTGCTCCTGGAGGAGGAGGGCTGACCTGGGTCTTGTTTTCTGTCTGGACCCAGCACATGCAGATGACCATCCAGGCTCTCCAGGACGAGCTGCGGATCCAGAGGGACCTGAACCAGCTGTTCCAGCAAGACAGCAGCAGTAGGACCGGCGAGCCGTGTGTGGCGGAGCTGACAGAGGAGAACTTCCAGAGGCTGCACGCGGAGCACGAGCGGCAGGCCAAGGAGCTGTTCCTGCTGCGCAAGACGCTGGAGGAGATGGAGCTGCGGATCGAGACTCAGAAGCAGACCCTGAACGCACGCGACGAGTCCATCAAGAAGCTGCTGGAGATGCTGCAGAGCAAGGGGCTCTCTGCCAAGGCCACTGAGGAGGACCACGAGAGGACACGAAGGCTGGCGGAGGCAGAGATGCATGTGCACCACCTCGAAAGCCTTCTGGAGCAGAAGGAAAAAGAGAATGCTCTGCTGAGAGAGGTGAGTGGCCGCTTTCTCAGCTGTTATGACACTCTTTTTTTCCCTTACTAGTTAGCATCTTGGCCTAGATGAATTTATATGCTCTCTTGAGCTAGTGGAAGGGAACTCCTTCTTTGGTACCTAAATTCTGTACCGATTTCTGTTCTGATTTGCTTTCTTGTGTGAGCTGATGTTGAATGGCATGTATACCAGCTTAATGACTTTCTGGGTTTTTCTTTTCCCCTCTTGTAGACTTATTTTGTTGCTAGAGGGGCACAGAATATTCTTGATTGATTACTCATCTCTTGATTTGTTCATAGAGACACACACAACAAAATCAGAATCAGAGTAGCTAACTATTGCTCAATTTTAAAATGCGTTAATCATTGAAAGTGAGCAGTGACCTCAGTTTTGAGTATGCCTATAAAGTCCTGGGCAGCAGTAATGGATGTTTGCCCTGTGGTTTCTATGGAAACTGTTGCCGTGCTATAAAAGATATGTGATAAAAAGCATCTGCTGCCGTAGAGGCACAGCTGGAGGAATGACATAGAGGCAAACTGCCACTTATTTTCTAGAGAGGAAACTCGGCCTTTAGCTGACCACTGTGACTACTGGTAACGTTTCACTTTTCTATATAATACTTCATTTTAAGAAATCATAACTGAAGAATTCATCTTACGTTGAATTCAAAAAAAAAATTGACCGCTCTCATTCTATGAGGTCAGAGACTTCAGCTAACTTTCACATTGTGAACAATGAAGAAACATATAGTTTCTTCAGTATACGAACACTTGTTTAAGCAAATGTATTTTATACCCGTGATTATTAAAATGTGTGGTACTGGCACAGTAATAGATAGCTAAATTGATGAGGCAGAATTTCTCTTCTATTTAAAAAATAATATAGTTTTATGATGTATGTTTTGGAATAATGGCCATTGGAAAACAGTTTACATAGTTACATCAAATTAAATTCTAGATGAAATAGTTACTTTTTAAAAGATGAAAACAACTAGAAGAAAATGTAAGTAAAAAGCTTTTAATATAATCTTGAAATAGGAAAGAATCTTTATTGCCATAGCAAGAAGCTTGAATAATTAAATGTGTGTATGTTAGAAAATACAGTTAACAAAAGTTAAAGTGATTGTTTGGGGTGGAGTTTTGCAATTTGTGGCTCAACTGTTACATAAAGGTTGTTTCCAGAATAGTAAGGTGCTAGAGGCACTTGGCATCACCTTTCTGTTCTCATTTACTCAGCAGGTATCCATGGAGCCTCTAGTTTGTATTTGATCCTGGGATAGGCACTGGGTATACACTTCTTACATTTTTCATGTCAGAACACACCGTCTGTGCCATCCCAGAACTAAATATCTGGAGAGAGACAGTGAACTGATAATTATGAGATGACATAAACTGCTGCTGCTGCTGCTGCTGCTAAGTCGCTTCAGTCGTGTCCGACTCTGTGCGACCCCAGAGACAGCAGCCCACCAGGCTCCCCCGTCCCTGGGATTCTCCAGGCAAGAACACTGGAGTGGGTTGCCATTTCCTTCTCCGATGCATGAAAGGGAAAAGTGAAAGTGAAGTCGCTCAGTCGTGTCTGACTCCTAGCGACCCCATGGACTGCAGCCTACCAGGCTCCTCCGTCCATGGGATTTTCCAGGCGAGAGTACTGGAGTGGGTTGCTGTTGCCTTCTCCTGACATAAACTAGTTGAGTCTAATTATGTCGAGAGAAGGGATTAACAGGGTACGCAAGCATCTTTGAGGAGGTGCCCTTTAAGGGAACACTGAAGAAAGCTGAAACAGTCTTTCTGAGCATTTGTGTAAAACATGTCCTAACCCTAACCTTGGAGAAGGTTAATGGTTTCAAAGGCCTGAGGGGAAGGAGTTTGAGGAGATGAGAAGGCAAAAACCATATTGTCTCAGGGGGAGGCAGGCATGAGATGAGAGGTTGAAGAGGTCGCCGGGGCCAGGTTCATTCATTCCACTCATCAGGTGTTCATTGGGTGCTCACCCGGGTGCAGAGCACAGGGAAGCCGCAGTGAACACAGTCCTTGCCCTCTGGAGACAGAGCGCTCGCCTCCATGATCCTTGCAGGTGATGCAACAGTTTTATTCAAAGTCCAAGAGAAAACTGCCACAGTGTTTAATCAAGGGAGTGATAAGATCTGGTTTAGCTTTTAAAATTTAGTCTGGTTGTTTTGAGCATAGATGGGGGAGGGGGCGTTACAAGTGATCAAGGGAGTCTAGTAAAGACTCTTAATGGCTCTAATCTGGGTTGATGAGTGGTGACTTGAAATGACTGTTGTACATTATAGCACCAGTGTGTCAAGAAAGGTAGAAAGAATTATAAGTTGACAACACTGAGACATCCATAGGTTTTATTCTTATTAGATTATCGTCCACCTCTGAAAAACAGCAGTAATTCATCAATTCCAAAACTCAGTTTTCCCCATTTTAACATTGTGAAATTAAGTCTTACCTTTGATGGGACTTCCCTGGTGGCTCAGATGGTTAAGGGTCTGCCTGCCATGTGGGAGACCCAGGTTCGATCCCTGGGTTAGGAAGATCCCCTGGAGAAGGAATGTCTGTCCACTCCAGTGCTCTTGCCTGGAGAATCCCCATGGACAGAGGAGCCTGGTGGGCTACAGTCTGCGGTTGCAGAGTCAAACACGGCTGAGCAGCTTTCCCTCTCTTTCCCTTGGTGGTGTCTTCGAGGCCCTGTCGGCAAGGCTGCCGTCCTGCTGGACCTGTGCATTCACCGGTCACAGCTGCTCACTTTGTCACCATGTAGCCCATGTTCTGAGCATAGTTGCTATTTTTCTTGTTAACTTTAACTGATGTTCAGTGCCCCTTCAGTAATACTGTGATGTGAATCTGCACTGAAACAAAAAGTTATCCATGTGAGGAAAGTTGTAAAAACAGTTTAGGGTTGTATGTGGTTAAACTTTTATGGTTAAATAAGTGAAAAAGAATCTTGCAATCAATATAAAATAAAAATTCTGAATGACTCTGTGAGTCACGATCTATTTGGAGGCATTCCCTTCTTTTCTCTCCAGCACATTGAACAGCAGTTTGCCATACAATCGGTGGCATCTTAGATTTGATGAGATATAGTAACATTAAAATGTTATTCCTATCCAGAAATGTTTGCGTTTAGTTTTCCATTTTGTTCATGACCATGAATCCGTCAATAGCAGGTAAATGATTCCCCCAAACAAAAGCTAAAGAAGGAAAAATAAAATTTAAGTTAATCCTGTATTTTCTGTTTGTAGTGGAAGTACGTTGTTAGGTGACTTATGGTTAGATTTTGTCTGTTTACTGGAGTATCTTTCCTTTGATGGGTAGAAGAGTGAAGACATCTATTGGACAAATAGTGAACTGCAGCCCAGACGTGGTTAGGGCCTGGGGCCCGGGCATGTGGGGTTTTAACAGGCTTTCCAGGTGGTTCTGTGACACACCAAAGTCTGGTTCTCAATCTGTTGGCAGACCATACCTAATCTGGCTATGGAATTCTTGGATCAGCAACCCATATGCAGTCCGAGCATTGTCTATAAGTGGAATAAATATTTCAGGTGTGTGTGTGTTAATGTAGATCCTATTGTGATGAATAAAATACTGGTTTGTATTTACATGTATGCCAATTTTTGTCTGTATAATATTTCAGTCAGCAAACCTTGTTTAGAACAATTGCTGTCATGTTAGTATTTGCAGAAGCATTTGAGGTTAAAAGACCTACTGTGTGACTAGTTCTAGGTAGAAACTCTGACTGACTAGCACATCTGAGGAATGCCTGTCTGTATTACCGGCAGTTGTAAGGTAAAAACAGAGGACTTTAGAGGGAAGAAAGAGAAACAAATAGGCATAGAGAAAAGATGGAAACAGTGGACAAGGAGTAGGGAGAATTAAAAAAGGAAAAGGGTCCCCGGTGAGCGTGCGCTTTGCTAGTAATTTTGGAAAATGCAAACAGCTATATCGCACACCTTAGTGATTCCACTTATTCTGTCTCATTGTGTGTGTGTGTGTGTATGTGTGTGTGTGTGTGTCATTTGTGCCTCATTTTGGCAGGAGGGTGTGTTTTCTCAGAATGATGCTGTCAGTCGAGGTGGTGAGGGGTTGCAGTGCAGTGCCCTCGCCTGATGTCTGGAGTTCAGGTGTAGGCAGAGTCCTGAGGGCTCTTTCCCACATGTCTGTGTTGAATACCGTCAGCCCTGAACTTGTGCAGAGAATTAGATCTGGTGAAGGGACATCTACCTGTGAACCAGGGGTGCTGGAGGCTAAAACCTGAATGTTGGAAAAAAGAAAGTTCAGACGTAAGTACTGCTTTTCAGCCCCGAATACTCCTTTCTCTCAACTGTGTAAGCAAGCTTTGACTTACTTTTAAGAAGAAAGAAAACTACAACAAGAGAGAGATTTTGTTCCTACCTCGTTCGTTTTCTTTGTCTAGTCATTATTCTTTCGTGTATGGATGAGAGGATTGAAGGCGTTTTCTAGTATGCACCACAGTCGACAGCATGACTGGCTCCAGATGATTCTACCTGTACTTGAATTTGTTTTGAATGAAAGTTTTCAGGCTAAAGAGAGTGAAATAAAGCGAGCACGTAGCATATTCTACTTCTTACATTTGTCTGAATAGTGCTTTCACTTTTATTTCCAGAGTTGTCTCTCTACTGACAGTGCACACGTCAGAGGGATGATGTGTCAGTGGGAAAGGGGAACTGATGAGTCTACCAACTGCAGGATGTATTCACAATGAGCTTCAATGTGCAGGCCTTTGAATGGAAATCTGTTACAACCGATAGGTTTTAAAATGTCTTAGTTGGAAGGTTTTATACCTGCAAATGGTTTAAAGTACACCCAAGTTCCTTGTTAGAGGAGGGTTTCTTTTTATTCAAATGTGCTTTTTTCTTTATGTACTACCGGAATGCTTGCTGGAGTTTAAAATGAAATTCTAATAGTTTCACCTTAAAGCATTTGGAAATTTCCCTAAATTGAAAGTCGGTTGTGGGAAAAAGGTCAGATAAAATTAATTAATTAAAATTAATTCAGTGTCTGAATTATGAGATACTTCTAAGAAATGCAGTTTTAATATTTCAAGTAGATAAACGTGTAGGGTCAGTCAGTCAGTGTTAGTCGCTCAGTCGTGTCCAACTCTTTGGGACCCCGTGGACTGTAGCCCGCCAGGCTTCTCTGTCCATACGATTCTCCAGGCAAGAACACTGGAGTGGGTTGCCATTTCCTTCTTAGGGGATCGTACCAACCCAGGGATCGAACTTGGGTCTCTTGCATTGCAAGGTGGATTCTTTACCATCTGAGCCACCAGGGAGCCCTTAGAAGACTTTATTAATAGATGAGATCAGTTAACAGGTAGCAGGATTCATTTTCTTTTTGTTAATACATTTTAAAGTTCTGTGCTCGTTTATTAAACATATATTATTAAACATCCATGTGCCCACTTTATCACCTGTTGACCGTGTAGGGCGTGTAGGACAGACTGGAGGCTGGGAGTCACTGATGAGTTTGTTGTCTTAATGCAGGTGGCAGGTGATTGTGGTCTGAACTCATGGGTTCAGATTTTGTCCTGGATTAACATGTGGATTTTTCTCTCTCTCTTAGTGGTCTGTTTTGCCTGGCAAGAGTTAATTGTGGATGAACTTGACTGTTAATGAGACCTATTTTTACATTCTGTTGGGGCTGGCCCAGGTGGTTGTCTCTCCAGGGCTAGCATGTCTCTGCTCAGCGCTGCTGACCTTCTCTCCACTGGGCTGTTTGGAGCTTGAATCTCGACAGCCCCCGTGAGCTCAGGTGGTTGCTCACTTGTTGCTCTCTGATCATTGTTCTGCCCACCAACAGTCGCTCTTTGTCTGACATCATGGAGTCTTTCCCTGTGTACCAATACTTAGCTTTTACCCAAAGACTCCAGGGGACCCTGTCGGATCAGGCGCTTTTCCAGCTAGCTTCCTCCTCTCTGTTACTCTGCTTCACACGTTTCCAGCATCTTGGGGACTCGGACCCACTGGTCTGTGTTCCGAGCCCTGCAGGACTGCAGTTTTCCATTTGCCTTCTTCTCTGCACATCACACATCAGATAGCAAGTCTGGATCATAAACTCATTAGTTTCTCTTCTCTCAAGGATCATAGTCCTCTGCTGCTTGTCTTCCAATGTCTGAAGACAGTTGCTTCATGCATTTTTGTCTAATTTTAACATAGTTTACACCAGGAGGCCAGTCCTCTATCCATTACGGTCAGATTGTGTTGACCTTGTAGAGTGATAAGAAAATGGGAAACTCATTGAAGGATTTAATGACAAGTGCCATCATCTGTTGATGCTTTTTCAAGATTACCCCATTGCTTTCTTTAAAATGGACAGAAGAAATGGAAAGAAGGTTAACTTGATGCTGTTGTAATAATCTAGGTTTGAACTAGGCTGGAAATGGAGTGAAATGGTAAATTTGAGTATTTTGAAGATGGAACAGTTAGGATCTGCTCTGGAAGGTGGTAGGAGATAAGGATCTGGGAGGACTTGAAGGAGACCCTCTGGTGTTTGGCTTGAGCCACCAGGAGGCTAGTGTCCTTTCAGGACATGGGCAAGACTCACCAGTCTTCAGAAGAGGGGCCAGGTTAAAGAGGAGGAAATCAGGAGTTTTGTTTTGGATGAGGTAAGTTTGAGTGACCCGGTGGACATCTGTATAGCGTTGTCAAACAGGCAGAGCAGAGGGCAGGCCTGGGCATTCGCCAGCACTGCTGAGATGGAAGGCACCCATGTGGTCACTTGGGCTATCCCAGGGGACTTGGGAAGTACCGGCTGACTCAGAGACAGTCTCAGAGTCTGACAGGAAAGGTTCGTAACTTCAGGCGGAATCTCTTGAAGATCCTTACTGTGGTGCTCCTCCACCTCTTTCCTTCCTTTCTGATCCTGAACTCACGGAAATTTGGATTAAAAAAGTAGCTCTGTTTTTTGACACTGGCTGACCATAGACTACTTTGGACACTCATTCAGTAGCCTTACCCTCTTTTTCTTTCTGACCATGGCCCCTACGAAACCGGAGGTGTCCATTGTGGGCAGCCAGGGGCCTGTGGTTCTCGGGCAGATGTTATGCAGAGGATGCTGTCCACACAGATGTCTCAGTAGCTTGTGCCTTGCTCACTGGACTGCTGCGACTTCCCCTTTTGAAAAGGGAATATTTCTAACCCCCTTATTGGATTGCTTAGCGTCTTGAAAATACGCTGCCGAGCCGTGTGGAGGGGCGATGCACCAACCTGGGACATGCCGGAGCACCACCTGTCATGATGGCTGAGGCCTCTGGGGCACACTGTGTGTGTACCGAGGGGCTCAGAGATGGGGGCCCTCCCGTCCCCTTAGCTGAGGGCAGTGGGCTTCCTCGTTCGCAGGGAGACAGGAGGTGATCAGTGTCTCACAAGGCTGGGGAAGGCATCTCTGCATGCAACTACTACTCCCTCGCCACCCCTACCTTCTTTGGGGAAAATAGGAGTGAAGAGGAGGACACTTACTCTCTTTCTTGCTTTTTGTGTATAGGAGATGCATCGGAGATTTGAGAATGCCCCTGATTCTGCCAAAACTAAAGCCCTGCAAACTGTTATTGAAATGAAGGTAAGTGGGAACCTAATAAGGAACCGTACTGCATCAGTTCGCACTTTCCAGTGATCACACTTCGATGTGTGAGTTTTAGAAAGCGGTACTTAGTTCACTCACGTTGTAGACGGAGAAGAAATAGACTTCATGAGCACGACACATGAAAAGAGCTTCAGTTTCATTTCCTCTTGCCCAGCATTTCTTGGAATCGGCTCTTCTCAAACCTTTTGGTCTCAGGGTCCCTGTTCTCTTAAAATGACTCATCTTGCTTGTTTTTAAGAAATTGTCTGCCAGGTACTTCCCTGGCGGTCTAGTGGTTAAGACTCTGTGCTTCCACTGCAGGGCGCCTGGTTTGGATCCCTGGTTGGGGAACCAAGGTTCTGCATGCTACGAGGCGCAGCCAGAAAGAAAAAAGGAAGGAAAATGTCTATTCTTCTCTCAAGTAAGGCTGTGCTGTGCTTAGTCGCTCAGTCGTGTCTGACTCTTTGCATCCCCTTGGACTGTAGCCCACCAGGCTCTTCTGTCCATGGGATTCTCCAGGCAAGAATTCTGGAGTGGGTTGCCATGCCCTCCTCCAGGGGATCTTCCCAACTCAGGGATCAAACCCAGGTCTCCCACATTGCAGGTGGATTCTTTACCATCTGAGCCATCAGGGAAGCATAGGGTTTCGTGAAAAAAAGTACTTGATTCAGTTGCAGCCCATCGAGTGTCCTGGGAGCCGTGTCATACTCCGGACACAGCAGACAGACCTGGCCCCTTCCCATTTCCTCACACAGAATGGTGAAAAGATGTGTGCTTAAGGGTTAAGCATATGAGAAGTCACAATCAGGGACATTGTTAAGTGAGCCAGCGTTCTGAAAATGTTCTTTCTTCTTTGTCTCTTTGCCCGAGGGCGCTGACCCTGAGAACACGCTGCCTGCCAGCATGGTTTCATGCTGTTGCCATTGTCCTAAGGCACCCAGTCTGTTGTCTGTCTTCTACCTTCATTGCACATAGTAGCACGGTGGAAAAGGCCCACAAGTCAGAGAATTACTATGAAAAGAGTTTTGGCTTTTCAAAAGGGCTGGGAGGCACCCCCGGGTTCCACGGACCTCTGCTTTAAGTACTGAGTAGTTAGAAATCTTTAGGCTGAATGTAATGGTGCTTGGTGATGAAGAGCTTGCCTTCTGTGTGAAATCCCTTGGATTAAAAACCTGGCTTTGTGTAATCAGCCGTATGATGTAGAACAGGTAACCCAACCCCTCTATGCCTCAGTTTCTTTACTGATAAATGGTGATGATACTAGTACCTATCCCATGGGCTGTTTGTAGTTTAAATTCTTTAAAACAACTAAAACACTTCGAACAGGGCCTGGTACATAGTAAACATTCAGTCAGTGTTAGCTGCTGCTGCTGTTACAGTTTTTATTAACAGCATATTCTTTCTTACAAGAGCGGAAAACTCTTACAGACAAGGACCCTCCCTCCTCTCCTTTCTCCCTCATCTCTGTTTCTCTTTTTACCTTCTTCACGTCCCCTAAATAGTTTAATGCAGTATTTGGCATCGTGCACCTTCATTTAATATCTGTTAAATATTAAATATTTGTTAATATTTGTTAAATATTCACGTGAATATTTAGTTTTTGGTATATAAATAGTTCTGTGTAAATAGATGCTTCTCAAGTACAGTTACAATAGTGATTTCTTAGATGGTTTCCTGTTAAAACTGTTTATATTGTATACATCTGTATTCTCACTGGGGAAAGAGTTTTCCAGACAAATTCCAAATTAGTGGATTCTGGGTTCTTTGTAGTCAGACAATTAATAGTCTTGAACATAATCTTATAAAGAGCCTTTGGGAAGGTTGGACTGCATTCTCACGTTCCCTAGTGGTTATTTACGCATATTATTTACCGAGCCCGTTGGAACCTAAGAGGGAAGCACATGGCAGTGCCCACGTTCACAGAGTCATCTTGCTTGCCTCTGACAGCACGGAAACGCAGTGGATCTATTTTAAGTTGTGTTAACCTCCAGCCATTTTGCTAAGAAGCAAGAGACGGAGATGCCAGTGGCCCAGTGGGGTCAGGTGGATGTTATATTGAAATCACAACCGAAGACACTGAGATGCAGCTGAGACAACTTTTGAAAAAAGGTTGAGGATTTGGGAAATTTAACAAGGAGCAGAGGATTTCAGTGGGTTCAGTTGATTATTGTTGGGGAAGAACAGAGTATTAAGATGGTAGAGGATTTATTTATCTAGTTATCATCCGTTCTAAAACCTCCTTTGGAATGACTGTCCTCAAATAAACCCAGCCTGAGGACCAGTTGGTGCCAGAACTAGTCCAGCGTATCAGGCATGGCAGGAGCTCTTTTTGGGCAGTCAGAGCTGGAATCTTAGTCCTTTCTGCGTGATCTTGGGGTGTGAGAAATGGTCCAGCTGATCCAGTCCACAGCTGCCCATCAATGTGTGTTGGAATTCAGGGAGAAGATGGGAAATGTGTCCTGGCCAGGGCCTTGTGGGGCTTCATAGAGGAAGGGGCTGCTGATGTGCAGGGCCACAGTTCTTAGCTGGAGGCTGTTTGACGTGTGTGGCACCCTAGTGGTGCTAGAAGTATGCCCCCTCTCTCTGCTTCCCCTTTCATTGCCGCCCAGGCTGCTGTCAGAGGAGAGCCATGTATCCGTTTCTTCATTGGCAGGTTAATTACATGCCTGTTTCTATTATTGTAGTTATTCTTGAGGGACAACATCTTGATTTACCCAGGAAGATTTATAGTCATCTTAATTTTCAGATAGTGCATTTGAAGTCATTTATTTATTCTCTGTGAGCCGGGGTAATTTTAAACAGGTAAATCAAAATCCTCGTTCAGGGGGGCTTCCCTGCTGGCTCTGTGGTAAAGAATCTGCCCGCCAATGCAGGAGGCGTGGGTACAGGCCCTGGTCCGGGAAGACCCCACAGGCCATGGAGAAACTAAGCCCTGTGCCATAGCTACTGAAGCCTTTGTGCCCGGAGCCCATGCTCTGCAAGAGAAGCCCCTGCAGTGAGGAGCCCACACGTGGTAACTAGAGAATAGCCTCTGCTGGCCACAACTAGAGAAAAGCCCAAGCAGCAATGAGACCCAGCACAGCCAAAAATACATAGAATACTAAGAAGTAATGGCAGTGTTACTTACGTCAGTCAAATATTAAAAAAAAAAAATCCTAGTTCAGATTTAGAATGTCTCTGATTGTATTAATACAATATGTTTAATTTTGAACCAAATGTAAGTTTCATTTGAATAGTTTTGTAAATGAAAATGTTTGTTGTATTATTTTTAAAGGTAATTCAATGCAAGTCGGAGGAATTCAGCCCTTACCTCTCCCCTGAACCTAAAAATAGTTATAACTGTCTAATGATAAGTCTTTTAACTCTTATCTGCATGCTTTCAGATAGCAAGGAAAGTCAGTCACGACAGCCTGGAGGTAAAGTGAAAAAACAAGTCAATCTCAAAATTTCTTGCTGAGGGAATGGTTTTTCAGAATTTCCAGATAAAATAAAGTTCTACTTAATTTATGCTCTTTAAGGTCTTTATTTCATAGGTGAATAAGCATATGCAACTATCGATGTAAAAATATCTGTTCTTTTTTGGAGTTTTTCTTTAACTTATGACATCTAAAGTAATCTGGGGATAAGCTAGGTACCGTGACAGACAAATCAAGAAAATGGTATAGAAGGTATTGTACTGGGAGGTGGATATTTGTGGTGAGGCTGATTTACAAGAACAGTGATGTTTCTTTTTAAAAATGACTATGAAATATTTCAAACTCATGGTGAAGTTTAGAGAATAAGTAAGATTACTAACACAGTAGCACTCCCCCTTGTCTATGAGGGGTATGATCCAAGACCCTCAGTGCATGGCTGAAGCCACAGATAGTATAATACCATACCCTGTATATTCTGTGTTTCCCCTTGTACATTCCTTGGATACACTTTATAAACTAGGCACAGTGTAGGGGACTAACAATAATTAATGATAAAATAGAACAGTTAGAACAGTATACTTTATGAAAAGGCGAGTGGTCTCATCCTCTCTCGGTTTCTTACTGTTCAACTCTGGTGCTGTCTCCGTCTAAACTAAGTGCTTATCATGCACGGTAGCCTTAACTTTTGCACTTTGAGGTACAACAGCAAAACTAGTATGAATTTCTTGTTCCTTCATCACAATCTCACTGATGGAAGGTTCATCTGTACTGTAGATCTTAGCAACCTCAGCGTATTTTTTTTTCCTTAGAACTTCCATTTTTCCAGTTAAAAGAAGCATCTTATGGCTTCTCTTTGGCTATTCTCAGTTGCCAGCATCACTACGCTTGTGCTGTGGGTCACTTGAACACAAGCACTGCGATGCCAGGACAGTCTGTCTGATGACCAAGACTCTACTTGGTGACCAGTGGGCAGGGATACAGTGGACGAAGAGGTGACTCATGTCCTGGGGTGACAGAGGTGTGAGACTTCATCATGTTGATCAGAACAGCAGTGTGCAGTTTAAAACTAATGAATCACTTCTTTCTGGAATTTTCCATTTGGTACTTTCAGACCACAGTTGATCTCGGGTAACTGAAACCATGGAAAGCCAAACCACAGAAAGCAAAACTGGATAAGACAGGACCACCGTAGGGTAAACTGCAGCTGTTGATGTAATTAACAGTTCATCCCTTTGCTTTTCTGCAGTGGGATGTTATCAGAGGTTTGTGATTGTAGATGGACACATTACTGTAAGTCATCAAAACCTTCTTACTATTCTCCCTACTCCACTGGGAGCAGAGATAAACCTTTTCAGGTTGCCAAGTAAAATGGTAAAGTATTACAACCTGGAAAGGTTTTTCTGTTAATATCACAGATGTTTTCACTACAAGTTTGTTGACCATAAAGTGCTCAGAAACTTCCAACCAGTTGTCCATTGCTTCTGCCTCTTTCATTAATACTGTTAGCTTTAATCAGAAGGGCACAGAGGAAGGAATTCAAGAAAAAACATACTATGTCCAGGAAGGATAGACTTCAGAAGGAGGGCACCTCTTGTAGCTTTTCTACGTATATGTTGATCTTGATTAAATTTCACACTGTAAAGACCGGCTTGTTCACCCTCGCTGATTTTTCGCGAAGACGTTAATGTCTCAATCTTGTGTTGCCCTCAGGATTCCAAAATCTCCTCTATGGAGCGTGGGCTCCGAGACTTGGAAGAGGAGATCCAGATGCTGAAATCCAACGGGGCTTTGAGTACTGAAGAGCGAGAGGAGGAGATGAAGCAAATGGAGGTGTACCGGAGCCATTCTAAATTTATGAAGAACAAGGTAATGGTGTGAGATACCTGATTTTTAAAGGGGGAGGGGGTTGAAAAACTGACGTGTATTCCTGCCTCTTTAGTGATGATGGACCTCACACTACTTTATCAGGCTTTAGGGAAGAATACTTGAAACATAATTCTTTCAGATAAAACTTCCCAGTATTAACGTCAGAATTACTGATGTTGTATGGATATTTCAAATTTCACTTAAAAGTACTTGTGTGAGGCTAGGTGTGTATTATCATGGTTTAGCACTTCCTGTCTGTCAGTATTTCTGAGGCAAGCAGAATTACATCCAGATGAGTTTTTCTTCCTGTATGAAAGATCACATTCTCTTGTGAAACAGTTTAAAAGTCAGAACACCAAAAGGCTGAACCCATCCCTCTTCCCCCCCCCCCCGAAATGGCTTAAATAAAATCACATCTTCCCTTCAAACACAGTCCTTAAAGGAAAGTCCTCTGCGCTCCCCCTTGGGGAAGAGCCGTGCATATCAGGTTTATTGTTTCCCGCATGCACTTGGCTGTATGTACAGTAAGGAAGGCTGAGACACGGCAGTCTGCATTATAACCTCCGTCACAGTATTCCTTCCTTAGATCCAAAGGCACTTAGTTTGATTTTCTCAACTATTTTAGGCAAGTTGGAGGATTTAGTTTATTACCGTTATCAGTTTATCAGGTTTGTGGTGTTTTAATTAAAGATCATAATTTCAGTTATAAAATATTAGCTAGAAAATAAGTATCCCCCCAACACACCCCCCCCCAATATCCCAATTGTGTCAATTCCCCAGTTTCTCAGAAGTGGAAACTGTTCCTCTAATGGTACAGTTTCTGGCTTCTTGCTGTGATCCCCATACCTGTAGAATATTCCTCTTTTATCTTAAGAATCCGTTATGTGTGACCACAGCCAGTTAGTTTCATGTAACTTCCAGAACTGAAAAATCCACACATCCAAATTTCTGTTAGCTTGATTTGTCTCTCTCACTTGAGAACAAAATAAAATATTGTCTCTGCTGCCCGTTTGCCAGTTAGCACATTCCAGTCCCTGAAAAATGCCCTGTGAAAAGAGCAAACCCATCCAGGGGTCCTTTGAAGAAGGAATTAGGGGAACCAGTCTGATTGTGTTCTATGAGTTATTGTTGTTTCCAGTTCCTGCTCTGGCTCAAAAGCAGGTAAGACGACGACCCAAGTTGACACCTGAGTGAAAAGGAATAACAATGTCGTGACAGGTAGAGCAACTGAAGGAGGAGCTAAGTTCCAAAGAGGCCCAAGGGGAGGAGCTGAAAAAGAGAGCGGCTGGTCTGCAGGCCGAGGTCTTTGCCGTAAGATCTACCCTTTGCGTGCCGTGGTCCCGCGGCGGGACCTGCGGCTGGCTCTGGGTGCTCCCCCTCCCTCTGTGGTTGGCATTTCTGCCCGGCGCTGCACTAACCAGCCCGCGCTGCTCTTTAACCGACTCCTCTTCCCCCTCTGTGTGCCGTGAGCCATGCGCGCTCCGGAGGGCCTGTCCTTGGTTCTCCATCGTTGCTCTGTCACTGCGTGGATGGCTCTTCAAAGCTTGTTTTTTCCCCTCGGCTCCTTTCCTGTCACCAGACACCTGATGTATGTGGACAGTCTCTTTCTCTTCTTAGGTACAAAGACTGTGCAGATGTTCTAGGTCCACGAACCAGGGTTTGTTTGAATCTCGCTTCTTGAGTGAAGTGCTTTACCCTGCTAGATAGACATCACCTCTTAAGTCCCCGATAGGTGATTTTTGCAACACATTTTGCTTTTCTGTGGAACAGATGTCTAGGAAGTGGTTAGCTTAATTTATAATTATCTAGTAAATTAGTCTCCAAATCTAGTTCCATCTCCTGTCTAGAGAAGTTGGAATTCCACTTCAAACTGTGATAAAATGATTATTAAAAAAATAGCTAACACTTGGGTACTTACTATAAGCATTTTGTAACCTACTAAGTTAGATATAGATAGATATATTATCAACCCAGTCTATAGATGAAGAAACTGAGGGCACACAGGGGTGCTCAGGATACTCAGCTAGTGAGAGGCAGTTTGATTTTTACACAAGCCCTCGGGTGCCAGGACCTGTGCCAGTAGGGCCTGCACACCTCTGCCCTGAGCTAGTCGGGCACACGTTTGTCTCACAAGTGTCAGGAGAAAAATGCATCTGAAAATAATGGTGGGATAAGACTGGAATGCAGCATTTAAAAAAAACAAAAACTTGTGCTAATTTGGTGTGTTCGCTATTTATTTATTGACCCCTTTGTAGTGTAGATAGAAAAGTGAGATATTTTGTCTAAAAGGGTCCAATTTGGTTTGTGGTAACCATGAATTGTCCAGAGGAAAAGTTGATCTATAACTTTTTTTCCCTCAGCTATTATTATTAATATCTTTTTGTGTCAAACAAGAGGCTAAACATCCCATACATTTTTTTCTTGTTTGTTTAACCTGTACACGATATAGTGGCACAGGTTTGCTTTCTCCCCATCTTACTGATCAGGAAACCAAGGCTTAGAGAGGAAATTATTGTAGAGGACACATTTATCCTTACTTGGGATTGACTGCAAAGCCTTGTACTCCTAACTTTGCTTTTTTTTTAACTTCTTATTGTATATTGATGGATAGCCAGTGAATACTGTTGGGATGGTTTCAGGTGAACAGCAAGGGACTCAGTCATAGGTATACCTTATCCATTCTCCCCCAGCTCCTCCTCCCATCCGGGCTCCCACGTAACATTGTATGCTCTTAACTTCTAGGCAAATTTTGTGCTTCCAAACTCTTCTGTTTAGAATGTTTTCTTCTCTTTCTCAGTCTTTATGGTCAGTATAGTATTATTTGAGGATTATTTAATAATGCAGATGAGGAAACTGAAATTTTATGTTTATTTTTGATCACATGGTCAGAGATAGCTGGAAATTTGAGTCATCTATAAGCCATGGGTTCTTTTTGTTGTTGTTATCCAATTTTTTTTTTTTTTGTATTGGGATTAAGCCATAGGTTCTTTAGTTGATGAGGTGGGAACGTTCCTCCTATATATTCATTCATACAACAAGTGCGTTTTCCATGCCTTCTGTTTGTTAGGGATGGGATAACACCGTGTGTGTGTTTTATCGGTAAAGGGGTATCGTGAAATGATGCCACACCACCAGTACGCGGTGACTCCTGGGCACCTTTCTGTATTTCAGGGTGGAGACAGCTGCTGTTGGCAATGATCTTCCTCTGATGTCAGTAGTATCAGCCAGTACTTTGCATTCAGTGAGCTCACAGGAATACTTGTTGAATGAATGAATAATTAGATTTATAAATAGAGATTTCATGCATATGAGGAAAATGCTTGACTTCCTGCTGAAACAGAAGAGTAAATTAGAAATTTATTTTTAGTGCCCCTTAAAAACGTCTAATTTTAATTACAGTAAAATTTATTTCATACTTTCTCATGGGAAATTGTTCTCAAACGCTTTGGCCCTAGTGCCTAAGATTATCGCAGCCAAAATAGTTTAGATACATTCAACTTGAAAAAAAACGTTTTTTGTTTCCTCAGTGATACTGTGATTACTGACTTCTTACCAAGTTTATACTTCCAGTAATTAGTCTGTATTTTAGTGCATGAATGCCTTGCCCCAGGCAGTAAACATAATGTAAAAGCAGATGTCATTACTGTTAAGTTAGCTTACATTTAGAATAAAAGACTAAAAATTCTTAGAAACACAGTAGAATGTAAAGGAGATGTTTGAATTGAAATGTTTTCTAAGTCCAGATGGGACTTCTCTGGTGGTTCAGTGGTGAGACTCTGAATTCCAGTGGACGGAGCACAAGTTGAGTTTCTGGTCAGGGAGTTGAGATCCCACGTGCCATGCAGCACAGCCAAAAAAAAGCAAAATTGTTCAGTGTTCTGTCAGTTAATCAAATCTTTGGGCTTTCCTGGTGGCTTGGTATTAGAGAAGCTGCCTGCCAGTGCTGTAGACACAAATTTGGTCCCTGGGTCAGGAAGATCCCCTGGAGGAGGAAGTGGCAATCCACACTCCAGTATTCTTGCTTGGAGAATCTCATGGACAGAGGAGCCTGGCAGGCTACAGTCCACGGGGTCGCAAGGAGTTGGACAGAACTTAGCAACTAAGCAACAGACATGTCAAGAGGAGAAAAATTTGTGGGAGGGGGGTGAGTGGCACCTGTTGATTTATGGATTACTCTGTCAGAGTAATTCAACTTCAAATTACACATACAGACTCTTAACAGAATGAGATTTTATGCATTCTTTATTTAGGTTATATACTTTTATCCATTTAGTTGATACGACATGTTGTAGGTGATACAACTTTGTAGGTGGAGTCTTTTTTTTAGGTCAGTATCCCTAACTCCTCAAAATGATACGATTTTTTTTTTTTAAGCACATTTATAATGCTTTGTAACTCTAAAAGTGGCTTTTTGAGACAGAGACTTCATGTAAACTTTCATTTCAGAATGAAAAGAAAAAAGAACTGCAATAGCAGCTTTTGAGTTTAAATAGCTATGCTAGGAAGTTTCTTTTTTCTCTCTGTACTACATCTACACTAATCCTGCTTTAATTAATGATTTGAAGTTTATTATGACTTAATAAAATGAAAACTGTTTTAGTCATGATCAGATGTTTACTGTTATCTAATCATTATCTAAGTGAACTGGGATTTTTCGTCATCCATTCCTTTTCTAAAGGATTTCAAAAAGTTTAGAAGACAGTAAATGAAAGCTGGGAATTTTCCTATTAGTTGAATAAGCTTTGATTTTTTTTTGGGGGGGGGGTGGTCATCTAAGATTAGATGATGCAAAAAGATGAATTGTGCCCTGTCCTAAAATTAATGCTGCATATCTCGACCTGGATCTGTCTGAGATCCAGATTAGAGGTTCTTGGTTTTATTTCTTTTTTCCTTACACTGTTTTATTTTTCTTCTCTAGATTGGTCAGGTGAAGCAGGAGCTGTCCAGAAAGGACACGGAACTACTAGCCCTGCAGACAAAGCTGGAAACCCTCACCAACCAGTTCTCAGACAGCAAACAGCACATCGAAGTGCTCAAGGAGTCCTTGACGGCTAAGGAGCAGAGGGCTGCCATCCTGCAGACCGAGGTAAAGGCGTGCTAGGGTCTGCAGGGATACCGTTCCTGGGCACCTTGGCACTTGTGTTACGTGTGCACTTTTTGGTGTTGAGATATGGGAGCCGTGGATACTGTTGTGAGAGATTCTATAGCAGTGCGATCGTTATTGTACTAAACTATAATCATCTTGTTTCTGTCATTCTTGGATCTAACAAATTAAAACCAGTGCAGTTTACATATATTTTTGATGTTTCTAAATATACTTTAGGACTTCCCAGGTGACTCTGTGGTAAAGAACCTGCTTGCCAATGCTGGAAACAGGAGACGCAGGTTTGATCCTTGGGTTGGGAAGCTTCCCTGGATAAGGGAATGGCAACACACTCTAATATTCTTGCGTGGAGAATTCCAAGGACAGAGAGGAGACTGGCGGGCTGTAGTCCATGGGGTCAGAAAGAATCAAACCTGACTGAGCATGCACACATTAAGAAATGAAAAGATAGTTGTAAAAATGTTTGTTCTCACCCATGGTAAATCTTGCAGTCATGAATGACAATGAGCTTGGGCAGCCTGTGTTGGGTTATTAAGTGTCCTTAATTTTTGGTACTATGAATAGCTTTAAGTACGCAAACTGTGGAATACAAAAATGTTCAAGATTCATCTCATTTTGAACAGATTATTAGATGTGTGCCTTCACGTCCTGTTTGAAAATAGGGTTATCATTTTTAGAAATCTTAGAAGATGACCTAGGCTGTCAGCCTAGATTTAGATAAGAACATACCCAATAATTTCATACAGATGAGAATCTGTCATATTTGCAATGATGATGCTGTTCGGATTTACTGTCTAAAGGAAAATATTTTCTAAAGAGCTCAATGACGTAGAGAATTTAGGTAGGAGTAGGTAAGCAGTTCTGCTTTCAGTTCAGTTACTCAGTCATGTCCTACTCTTTGCCAACCCATGGACTGTAGCACTCCAGGCCTCCCTGTCCATCACCAACTCCCAGAGCTCACTCAAACTCATGTCCATCGAGTCAGTGATGCCATCCAACCATCTTATCCTCTGATGCCCCCTTCTCCTGCTGCCATCAGTCTTTCCCAGCATCATGGTCTTTTCCAATAAGTCAATTCTTCGCATCAGGTGACCAAAGTATTGGAGTTTCAGCTTCAGCATCAATCCTTCCAAGGAATATTCAGGACTGATTACCTTTAGGATTGACTGGTTTGATCTCCTTGCAATTCTGCTTTACAGAAGAAAAGGCATGTAATATGGATTAAGGTTTTGTTTTAAAGAACTGGATAATTAACAAAGGTATAGTTTAATGAGAAAAAGAAATGGGTAGTAAAAAGAATGCAGAAAAACATCACAGACTCAGAAATTCAGTGTCTTCAAGTGAGGAGGAAGAGAAAAATGACCCAAATATTTCACATAATATATTATTTTTATACTGTGGGATTTTGTTGAAAATGAGCGGTTTAAGATGGTATGTTTATAATTTTCCTTACAGCTTACTTAGGCCTTTTCTATTTTGATCGTGTTTCGTTTAATCATGGCATCAGCTTCCTACCTCAGAAGCATGTTTTGGGTATGAATGCAGCTCTGGCATCAGCGTTACCAAGTTTGACCACCGGCCAGCAGGTGCAGATTCTGACCTGTTGCTCAAGTTCTTTGAGCCTCTTTTCACATCTGTAAGGTGAAGAGGAGTGCCGGCCTTGTTAGGTTGTTAGCATTAAGCCAGTTTATTCACGTCTGGTGCCTGTCGCATAGTAAAGTCTTCGCACATCAGCTATCGACATCATCGTAGTTCTTACAATACTGTCAGCTGATGTGTGTAAACTGCGAAAACAGTGAGAGAACGTGGTCACTTTTCATTGGCAAAACTTTATGTGGAATTTCTGCTGTTCACTATTTTATCAAGCAAAATTAAGGTTTACTCATGGAATTGCAGATGCAGAACTACCTGGAAAATGTAACCTGCAAATTTATTAACTTAGAGCTTTATTAAAGAGTTTTTCACATCAGTACCTGGTTGCATGCAGTACTATGAAAGAGTCAGAAGAGGGCACCCTCGCTTTAGAAGTGAGCCTGCTTCCAGGCCTCCTGCTGTGATAGCTTTGGATGGAGGTGGCAGGTGTGCGAACCCGAGTCCCAGGCAGTTGGTTAGTGATGATGCAAACACTTAAAAGCTTGTCACAGTCTAATAGATGACTTCTCCCCCTTGGCAATTCATCCTTCTCTTTGTACCCCTCTCAAATAATGTTCTCATTAACTGGGTCTCACACACATGGGCTTGTGATTGGCTTCTTGTACCATAGAGAACAAAGACTGTATTTGTGGTCATTCTTGGATGGTTTTTATATTTGCTTTTAGCCATTGTGGGAGTAACTGAGTTTCAGCAATTTACCCCCGTAAGTTATCAGGACAACTGCTCAAATGTAAGTGTCTCATTCTGAACAATAACAGTAGGAAAGCTAGCTTCCTTTTGAATTGGGGTGATTTTATGAGTGTTATATGCCTGTTTATTAGGATTTGCTTTTTTTCGTAAATTACTCTGATGACACTTGACAAGGGTCACTTTTTCCAAAGCAGGTTTCTCCTGTTGCATCCCCTAAAAGTCAGTTTGAACCAACTGTTGAAAAGTTCTCATCTATTTCTGTAATTACTAATATTTCTCTTGCTCTTAATTGATCTTGTCTTCCTCTCTGAAGCTATCCTGGACTTTCATCTGGCTCTCAAATCACTAAATTAAGCCAGGGATTGAGGTCTTTGGGGGTAGTGTGTATTAATGACACCCATGGAATTGTTCCTGTTTTGTGAACACCACTGTTGATCTGTTAACCTCCACAGAGCTGGTCTGGATTTAGCAACATTGTGGTCAAAAGCCTGGGCTTTGAAGTCAAACCTCGGTTTGAAACACAGCATCCTGCATTTATTAGTTATGTGGCCTTGGATGAGTTATTTTACCTCTTTCCTCTTCCATTTTTTCATCGGTCCATGAAATTAATAATAATGCCAACTTTTTAAGGTTGAAATAGACGTTAAATGTGGCTAGAATAGTTTTTTAATTATGATGCGCTCATCTGAATTTGGAGATTAATATTAAATACCACTGGGTTAAAGTATTGCCATTGGTTTTTTTTAGACCATACATTTGCACCCCCTCCTACCCTTGTACAAATAAACTGGAATGACACATCTCTGCCTGTGGTCTTCTTGAAGTTTCTCTGAGCTCTTCAGCTTTTCATTGGGATGGGGTGTCAAACGAACTCACTGAGTTTGTTGGAACAGCCTTCTTAAAAGGTCTGCTTGTGTGCGGTGTTGGTCTCCTGGCCCAGTGCCCTTCGTTCATCCTTCTTTCTAGGCGGAGACAGTGGGAGAAGTGGTGACGGGAGGTTATGCTGTGATCTTGGGCAGGTCACTTAGTGTGGGCTTTGCTTTTTTTGCAGTCTTATAATTAGGAGTAGTTTATTTAATTTTTAAAAACCTTACAAAATACTGTCAAATACAGGAAAAATGCAGAAAATAACATAATAGACATCACTCAGATTTAATCTGCATTAATGTTTGGCCACTTTTAAAGGTCCTTTAAAAGCAAAGATTCTTAAAAAAAAAAAAAACTCATTCTAAACAGAATATTCAGTGGTATATCTGATTTAAGCAGAAACTTTTGTTAGAATCTCAGGTTTTTAAAACTGGTTGGGACCAGGAATAAATATGTGGGCGCTGTTGTTAGGGGGATGGTGGCTAAAGCCTCAAGAATGAAGTGGTTTCTCCAGAGGAAGTTGTAGGGAGTGAGACATAGAGGGAAATGACAGAGGGTCCAGTGAAGAACAGCCTTCCCAGGTGGCGCTAGTGGTAAAGAACTCACCTGTTAATGTAGGACCTGGCTTAACGTAGGCAGACCTGTGTTCAATCCCTGGGTTGGGAAGATCCCCTGGAGAAGCGCATGGCAACCCACTTCAGTACTCTTGTCTGGAGAATCCCATGAGCAGAGGAGCCTGGTGGACTACAGTCCATGGGGTTGCAAAGAGTCAGACACCACTGAAGTGACTTATCACGCACCAGTGAAGAACATTGAAAAGGCGTGGTCAGAGAGTTGGAAGCAGAGTGAGTCCTGTAACTCCAAGAGAGGAATTACAGGAAATACACCATTGTTTCCATGCAAATACTACTGTGCTCTTAGGTAAATCTATTTATTGATATAAAACAGAAGAAGGCTAAGATGGGTTGATATTGATGAAGTAAAAGACAAGAACAGCAGGGTAGCCATTTTTCTGTTCACGTCCATTGGTAGGGAAAATCCTGCAGAGGAAAAGCCTCCTACTTATGTTGAAGTTGGCATAACCTGCTTGCCACAGACCTTGATGCTTGGCAAGCTGAAGAGATGCTGTTCCTCCAGCCCAGCGGACATGAATAAACAAGGCATTATTCCCCCTGCCAAGAATGGTGTTAGGGTGATGACTGTGTATCCTGCTAATCTCTGAGGGGTTTCCCTGAATATGCTTTTTGTGTGTGTGTGTGGTTTGTGAAATATGGACCTCACGCAAAATTACACTATGAATTTAGTTCAAACCAAAAGATCAGTGTAGAATTCAGAGCGATTAATCTAGTAGTAGCAAAGTGGTTTTTGTGGTATTTTTTATCTTAGATCTCCAGACTAGCACATTTAAATTCTGCGTTGCATGAAAAAGCAGACCAAGAAAAAGTGTACACAGGTGACTTGACTTGAAAAGATCATTTAGTGATTAGGGTGTATGTGGGCGCAGGTAGTTTGTGCCTAATCTTTGGGATATAAACTATTTTGAATATCAAAGCCGGCATTTCCCACTGCAGTAACACCAAAAGTTTGTGTATCTATAACAAGAGTTTTTCACTCATTACCTTTTTCAGTCACCAGTTCCTGTGGGTCTCATACCTGACATTCCATCAGAACAGCACGCAGGCTTTAGTGAGTGGTTAGCACAGGCCCGCCTCCAGGTCACTTAGCAGAGTCAGGGGTCTGATGCAAAAACGCAGCAGGGCATCTAGGTGCTTTCCGCAAAGCAGCAGCTCTCTGAGGTCTCATAGTTACTGTCCTCAGAATTCTGAGGGCTTTCGATAATACTCTATGTGTGGTTGGCAAGCACATACCTGACCACATGCAAGAAGGTTCAGAAGTGTGAGGGTAGAATGAAGAAAACTGGTTAATTTAGAAGTAAAGGTTTGTGCAATAAACATGACTGCAAAAAAACAAAACAAAACAAAATGATGTGAGGCTGTATTTGAAATGATTGCTCAGGCTGGGAGAGAAATAAAACTACAAGGGAGGTGGATAACAAAAAGGGTGATGGGTCAGAGGTTATGCTATGAACAAAGAATAGGCTTAGCAGGCATAAAAGAAAGAGCTGAGTTTCAGAAATAAGATTTTCAGAGTTTGACAGTTCTTAGGTGAATCTTTGCAGAATATAAGAAAGCTTGCCATGTATCATTTATTAAACCAGAGGAAAGTTACAGATAAGGGAGTGTTTATTGAGGGGACAGTGGAACTTGTGGTGAAGAATTATAAGACCTGAAAAGATGGCTCCCCAATATTTGGCTTGGCGACCCTGGTGGCATTGAAGTGGTTGAAATAGAGATGAGCAGAGTGAAATCTTTTCATTTATATGTTTTTCCTCTCTAGCATAGTTTAAGATTATTTGTAAGTACATGATGGCTTATCTATAGCAGTTTCAAATGAGACTAGTTTCCTAGGAAATTTTCCTCAGTATCTATTGAGCAGTAAATGCTACTACACACACAGTATTGGTACTCAGAGACCATATTATTTTTATATAATGTTAGTTTTGGGGGGGGAGGTTTTTGCTTTGTTGTTCAGTTGCTAAATCATGTCTGACTCTTAGTGACCCCATGAACTGCAGCACACCAGGCCTCCCTGTCCCTCACTATCTCCCGGAGTTCACCCAGGTTTGTGTCCATTGAATCGGTGGTGTCATCCAACCATCTCATCCTCTGCCACCCTCTTCTCCTTTTGCCTTCAGTCTTGCCCAGCATCTTTTCTAGCATCAGAATCTTCTCCAGTGAGTTGGCTGTTCATATCAGGTGGCCAAAGTATTGGAGCTTCAGCTTCAGCATCAGTCCTTCCAATGAGTATTCAGGGTTGATTTCCCTTAGGATTGACTGGTTTGATCTTGCTGTCCAAGGGACTCTCAAGAGTCTTCTGTAGCACCACAATTGGAAAACATCAATTCTTCGATGTTCAGCCTTCTTTATGCTCTTTTTTTTTTTTTTTTTTAATACTAGTTATTTATTTCGGAGAAGGCAATGGCACCCCACTCCAGTACTCTTGCCTGGAAAATCCCATGGATGGAGGAGCCTGGTGGGCTGCAGTCCACGGGGTCGCTAAGAGTCGGACACGACTGAGCGACTTCACTTTCACTTTTCACTTGCATGCATTGGAGAAGGAAATGGCAACCCACTCCAGTGTTCTTGCCTGGAGAATCCCAGGGATGGGGAGGCCTGGTGGGCTGCCGTCTATGGGGTCGCGCCGAGTCGGACACGACTGAAGTGACTTAGCAGTAGCAGTTATTTATTTAATTTATTTTTAATTGAAGGACAGTTGCTTTACAATCTGGTGTTGGTTTTCTGCCATACATCAGCATGAATCAGCCATAGGTAAACATATGTCCCTTCCATCTTGAACCTCCCTCCTTAGTGTTTTGATATGATATAGTTTTGATATATTACTGATACTATAGTTATAATGCTGTTATTTCCGGATGTGCTGGTACTTGGACAGCAAACTTGGGCTGTCTAGTCAGAGGAGCTGGTGGTAGACTTGCTTGGCCTCACAGATCTCTGAGTGTGTGATAATATTGTCAGCTGCAGGTGGATTGTAGTATTTGATTCAGCAAGTGTCAAGTTTGGTGGCAGTTACAGTTTTCTTTCTAATTTTAAATTTTCTAAAGCAGTGTGGTATCACTTGGGAACTTGTTAGAAATACTGATTCTTGAGCCCCAACCTTGCTGGATTAGAAACTCTGATGGCTTGTCCTGGCATTCTGTTCAAATCTTCTGAAGGATTCTAATGCATGTAAAATTTGAGAAACATGATAGATCATACCTGCTTTTATAGAAGTAGCAAAGCTCGGCCCATTTTTAACAATTCTCTATCTTGTCCCGTTTATTTGGATCTATTTATCTTGATACCATCGTAATTTAACTGATGTAAAATTTTTATTTCATTATGGAAGAACTCAAAATTTTAGAGTTTAATTCTAAGTAGTCATGATTACATTCAGAGTGGTATGTACCCCTTCCCTTCTCCAGAAAGTGAAAGTTGCTCAGTCCTGTCTGGCTCTTTGCGACCCCCATGGATTGGTTCTCCAGGCCAGAATACTGGAGTGGATAGCTTTTTCCCTTCTCCAGTGGATCTTCTCAACCCAGGAATTGAACCAGGATCTCCTGCATTGCAGGCAGATCTTTACCAACTGAGCTATCAGGGAAGCCCCGTTATTTGAATTCTAATGTAAGCTTGCTATAAAAATATTACTTGGGCAACAGTGCACATCTATTGGGAAGGAATTACATTCCATTCTTTTCAGTTGTTATTGTTTAGTCATTAAGTCATGTCCAACTGTTTGCAACCCCCATGAACTGTAGCCCGCCAGGGTTCACTGTCTATGGGGATTCTCCAGGCAAGAATACTGGGGTGGCTTGCCATGCCCTTCTTGGGGATCTCCCCAGCCCAGGGATCGAGTTGGAGTCTCCTGCATTGGCAGGTGGGTTCTTCACCGCTGAGCCACCTGGGAAGTCCTTCTTTTCAGTTAATCACTTGTAAAAATCTCAACACTCGTAGGTGGACGCTCTGCGGTTGCGTTTGGAAGAGAAGGAAACCATGCTGAATAAGAAGACAAAGCAAATCCAGGACATGGCTGAAGAGAAGGGGACGCAGGCCGGGGAGATCCACGACCTCAAGGACATGCTGGACGTGAAGGAGCGGAAGGTCAACGTTCTTCAGAAGAAGGTGAGGTGCACGTGTTCTGAACCCAGGACCCTCTGCCTTGTACCCACATGCTGTCAAAGTCTGCCTCTCATTCCTCTGTTGATACTTCTGCAGGAAGGAGTTGAAAACTGTTGTTGAAGGAGGTAGGTTGTTAAAACTGCTCTGCACATTCGGTTCTTAAAGTTTCCAAGTAAACACTGTCTGGTATCTTCAGGCACATTCCCCATGTTACTGTTTGTGCACAGTGCCTTGTAAATTGCCCGAGCGATTATTCTGGCATCGCTCCGCCTCTCCTGGTCTTCTGTCTCATATGGCAACTGTGCTGACATGTTAGTGTAGTGCGTGGGCCGGGTGCTTGCTGCTCCATCCTCGGGGTTAAGAGGACTACAGTTTTGAATAGAGACCCGTGCTACTGTACTGACATGTAATGTGCATATCTCAAGCAAAAGAAGACTTTCTTTCCTTTTTTACCTTAATCACTACTGGGAAGAGGCTAACACTCTATAATCAGTCAGGAAAGTACTGTTGACCATCTGCCCCTCCCACATGTAGCTTCGTTAAGGCTGCCCTTGAGGTGACAGTTGGAGTAGGCACTGCTGTTGATTGCTCCTCTCCATTGAGGGGATGGATGAGAAGTATTTGACGTTGTCCCAGCTCATTTTTAACCTCTAACGATAGCCAGGGAAGATAACTCACCTTATTAAACCTCAAGTTCAGCTTTTCCTTTGTGCACAGAGAACTGTGTTTAGTATTTGTCCTCTGTTACATTAGTTTGGTTTTCATCTGCTTTCGAGTAAACATAAAAGTTAGATCACTCTAAATAGTTGCCTATGATACGTTGTTAGTGGATGCTAATTTCTTCTACGTTTTTTCTAGTTTTAAATTATGAAAGTAATATATGTTCAAGGTAAAAAAAATTCAAGAAGTACAAAAACATCAGAAATGAAATTATTTTTTCTCATTCTTTGGCCCTGTCAGTGAAGCTCCTTAGATGTAACTTGCTGGTAATTATTGTATACTCTTTTATTAAATATCTGGGTATATATGTGGGCCTGTTTGTGTCACACACCTTTTTTTAAAAAAGACAGCTGGGATCATACTTATTTATTTGTTTAAAAGTAAACATGTTAATGTCTTTTTATATGTAGCTTTATCTCATTGTTTTTAGTGTCTGCATGGCCTTCAGTGTCTTACACCATGATTAACTGATGTCCTACAGCTGTGTCAGTAGATATTTATAGAGTTTTCCCCCCTTATTTACATATTTATCATAACAGCATAACAGCGACATAAATCACCTCATTCAAGAATGATATTGTGTGAATCCAAAAAAAAAAAAAAAAAAAACAGATGCCCAGTTTTTTACAAAGCCTGTGGCTTTTTTATATTCAGATGACTTTCTTCACAGCTTCATCAGACGATTGTTGCCAAACCTCTAAAAATTTCCACTGACCTCGTAGATAATTAAAAATGTCTACCTTCCTGATTAATATTTGTTTAAATCTGAGTGCATTTCATAGTTTTCTTTGGGAACCTACATGTTCCTTTCATTTTTACATTTTCTGTCACATGGATTAATTTCTTTCCCATGTTGAACTGGCCTCTTTTCTTCATGCTTTGCAAAATATGTTTTGTTTGTCCTTTTCTTCTTTGTTTCCTTGGTGGTGTTTGTCTTAGAATTTATACTTCAGACTTAGTAGTCCTTTCCTCTGTGTCCTCTGAATTTTTGGTCATGCTCAAAGAGCCCTTATGCCCGCCAAGGTTATTAAGTAACTCACACACGCTTTCTTCTGGTTTGTTTAAAGTTTCTTTTTTCTTTACATCTAAACATTATTTTGTGAAATTTATGTTTTGGCTGTAATGATTCAGCTTTTGTTCTTATATGTAGCCAGACAGCTGTCATTATAATGTTTGTTAAATAATCTACCTTTTTTCTTCTGACGTGAGATGCCACAGATAAATTGTCCTGTAAATCTGGGCCTATTTCTGGCCTGTTCCATGTATCTGCCTCTCTATCTGTCCCAGTAGCAAGTTTTATTAATTATTGCACTTTAATCATGCATTTAGTGTTCAGTAAGGTTGTTCTGCTTTATTCTTTTCCTTTTTTTGTAGCAATTTCTGACTTTTCTCACTTGTTTCTTTCTCCACATGAACTTGAGCATCATTTTGTCAAATCTCTCTCTTCAAAGAATAGGTTTATGACTTTTCACTGGAACGTGATGTCTTAGAAATCAAGTTAAGGAAGTTTCAAGGGGGTGATGATTAGCCTTGTCAAGTACTGCTGATGAGTTAAATAAGATGAAAACTAAGAATTTGCCATTGGGTTTAATACTGCAAAGGTCCTTTGTAACCTTGATTACAGCAGTTTCATGGAGTAGGGAAAGTATAACTTGTGTCTAGTTTTCCTAATCTCCGTATTACTTTTAGCAATGTATTTAATTTTTATGTCTGAATTTAACACATTTTAAAGTGAAGCAATGTCTGTTGACTACTTTCTGTGAAAAATACTTAGTGTATTTATAATCACCCTTCCTGATTTTTGCTGGTAAACTTTGTTGTCTTTAGCTGTGTCTACGGTACTTTTCATATTTACATTGTGCTTCTTGTTGAGGGGAAAGAACTGTCTTTTCTGTCATGGTAATTCGCATTGTGTAGCCTTCATTTCTGCGTTTCAGTGAATTTAACGTTTACCTCTAGCTGTTGCACCATAGCCTGCCTTGTTTCCAAGGTTTACATTTCATTTAATTCTTGGTTCCCCAAGAAATCCTTTGAACGCCTTTCCCAGAGTGGTCATGAGTGCATGCTTGTTGACCATGCATTTATATTATCTTTTTATGTTTCATAATTTAGTTATTTGAGAGATACAAAAAACATAGAGAATAACATAATAAGTAATTGCAGTTATTCGACTTGGGAAGTAAAATTTCAAATACAGTCCAAGTTCTTTGGCATACCTTTTCTTGATAGTATTCCCCTCTGTTATCTCCCAGAAATAAATACTTGCTTTGGTGTTTATGCATGCACCCATACCTTAGGCCAGGATAATGTGTTTTTGTGCAACTTAAGTGTGTATTAAGCAAATAGATGTAAGAGGAAATACACGTGGCAAGTAAATATGAACAGCGATTTACCCATTATCCCCACTATCATCAGGGGAATGTAAAGTAAAAGATTAAGAAATCATTTTATACTTTCCATTTTAAGCTATGTTGGCAAAAATTAAGAAGTCAGTTAAATCATTTTATACTTGCCATTTTAAGCTATATTGGCAAAAATTAAGAAGTCTGACAGTATCAGGTATTGGTAAATATGGCAACTGGATTTCTTTTTCATGCAGTGCTGTTGGGCTTTTAAATTAGATACAGGTATTTTGGAAAGCACTTATTAAATGTAAAGTGCCTTGTACATATACTTTAGATGAACTCCAAGGTATATATAGGAATGCTCATAGTAACCTTGTTTGGATTGAGGAAAGATATAAAACTGAGGAAACACTGTGCAGATGTTCACTGACAGAACTGAGTGGGTGAGTTGTGGCATAGTCGCACGGTGGAACAGGACCATTCGTTTTAGGGCAGGGAGTATTTGTGGACACGGGAGTCTCCTTGGCTCCTCTGCTTCCTGAGGACATCTGTAGTCACACAGTCACTGTGTTCTGTTGGGCTTCTGGTCGTCCCAGGCATCCTCCGCCGTCTTCCCTCATGCTGACAACGTAGCACCTTCTGCTGTGTGCCTGGTGCTGTGCTAGTGAACACACAGACAAGACGTGGCTCCTGCTCTCAGACTCTCAGAGCTAAAGAGGCTGCTACACGAATGGCACACGTGGGCACAAAGCAGAGCATTTCAGATTCGACCTTGCGCGAGAGGAGTCTGAGAAAAGTCACAGTGGCGAGTCTTGAAGATGCATGAAGTTTGCTTGGCAGATGGGGGAGGGGTGAGGTGTCCCAGGCTGAGGGAGCGCTGTGAGTGAAAAAGGTGGGTCGTGTCCTTGCCAAGAGGGTTGTGTCCCAGAATGGAACCTCCGTTCTTCATACGTTTATAATACGGATTCTTAAAAATTCATGGCAGATCTCTAGCTCTGAATTCTTTTTTCTACCCGCCTCCTTATGAACTCTGTTAAGAGTCTCTGGGAAAGTTATTCCCACTTCTTATATCATGAGAAGCTTTTCAGTGAATGCATTCATCTTTGTTATCCTGTTACTTTATTTAGGAAACTAGTAAGTAGAATTCAACTTTTCTTTCCCCTGGTCCTGAAGATTTTCCGTTAGAAACTTTAGAAATTGATCTGCAGTGGGATATTAAGCATAACCTTTTAGGTATTGGATTGGCCAAAAAGTTTATTTTGGTTTTTCCATAGCATCTTAAGGAAAAAACAAATTGAGCTTTTAAGCCAACCCATGGAACTTGAGATATTCCTGAAGACATGTCTTAATTCTACACAACACTTAACCTGCTTGGCTTCTTGATTTAGACACTTACTCCATAAGGAAGAGGGAGGTGGTAACTCTCCTTTCATCTTCTTCTTGGCATCTGCATTCTCTGATCATCTTTTCACAGATATTACTTACAACCATTTATTTAAGTAATATTTAACTATTTTAATATTTAAGGAGAATATCAGGAAATAATGTATTACTTTGGCCTATTAAATATGCGTTAAACTTTGTTTTTTGAGAATAGTAGCAGCTGTGCTAATGGTTGGATTATCCCACATTCTGGACCAGTTTGGGCTCTGTCTGGACCATCCCTGTTCATTGGGTTCTCAAGGCAGGAATACTGAAGTGGTTTGCCATTCCCTTCTCCAGTATATTCTCCAGGAATACAGAAGAACTATACAAAAAAGATCTTCATGACCCAGATATTCACAGTGGTGTGATCACTCACCTAAAGCCAGACATCCTGGAATTCGAAGTCAAGTGGGCCTTAGGAAGCATCACTACAAACAAAGCTAGTGGAGGTGATGGAATTCCAGTTGAGCTATTTCAGATCCTAAAAGATGATGCTGTTAAAGCACCGCACTCAATATGCCAGCAAATTTGGAAAACTCAACAGTGGCCGCAGGACTGGAAAAGGTCAGTTTTCATTCCAATCCCAAAGAAAGGCAATGCCAAAGAATGTTCAAACTACCACACAATTGCACTCATCTCAACGACAGCAAAGTAATGCTCAAAATTCTCCAAGCCAGGCTTCAACAGTACGTGGACCAAGAACTTCCAGATGTTCAAGCTGGATTTAGAAAAGGCAGAGGAACCAGAGATCAAATTGCCAATATCCACTGGATCATCGAAAAAGCAAGAGTTCCAGAAAAGGCATCTGCTTCTGCTTTCTTTACTATGCCAAAGCCTTTGACTGTGTGGATCACAACAAACTGGAAAATTCTGTAAGAGATGGGAATACCAGTCTACCTTACCTGCCTCCGAGAAATCTGTATGCAGGTCAGGAAGCAAGTTAGAATTGGCCGTGGAACAATGGACTGGTTCCAAATTGGGAAAGGAGTATGTCAAGGCTGTATATTGTCACTCTGCTTATTTAACTTCTATGCAGAGTACATCATGTGAAATGCCAGGCTGGATGAAGCACAAGCTGGAATCAAGATTGCTGAGAGAAATATCAATAACGTCAGATAGGCAGATGATACCACCCTTACGGCAGAAACCAAAGAACTAAAGAGCCTCTTGATGAAAGTGAAAGAAGAGAGTGAAAAAGTTGGCTTAAAACTCAACATTCAGAAAACTAAGATCATGGCATCCGATCCCATCTCTTCATGGCAAATAGATGGGGAAACAATGGAAACAGTGAGAGATTTTAAATTCTCAGGCTCCAGAATGAATCACTGCAAATGGTGACTGCAGCCATGAAATTAAAAGATGCTTGCTCCTTGGAAGAAAAGCTGTGACCAACCTAGAGAGCATATTAAAAAGCAGAGACATTACTTTGCCAACAAAGGTCCAACTAGTCAAAGCTATGGTTTTTCCAGTGGTCATGTATGGATGTGAGAGTTGGACTATAAAGAAAACTGAGTGCCGAAGAATTGATGCTTTTGAACTGTGGTGTTGGAGAAGACTCTTGAAAGTCCCTGGGACTGCAAGGAGATCCAGCCAGTCCATCCTAAAGGAAATCAGTCCTGAATATTCATTGGAAGGACTGATGCTGAAGCTGAAACTCCAATACTTTGACCACCTGATGCAAAGAACCGACTCATTTGAAAAGACCCTGATGCTGGGAAAGATGAAGGCAGGAGGAGAAGGGGACAACAGAGGATGAGATGGTTGGATGGCATCACTAACTCAATGGACATGAGTTTGAGCAAGCTCTGGGAATTGGTGATGGACAGGGAAGCCTGACATGCTTCAGTCCATGGAGTCACAAAGAGTTGGACACGACTGAGTGACTGAAGTAAACTGGGCCATCCCTGCCCGCCCACCATCTCTAGCTTTCTAGGCAGTGAATGTATTTGTATGCATGGTGATAGCCTTGTGCTCCGAGAGTGAGATGAGACAATAGCAGATGGCCAGGCGTGCTGTACAACGGGATTAGCATCGGCCCCTCCTTTTCAGGGCTCTCCCCGATGGTTTAAAGTAGTTTTGTGTTACAGTAGATCTCTTATTTTTATAATAAACCACTGACCTGGAAAATGTAACTGAGCATTTGAATCTGAGCTGCATTCAGAATGTGTGTTAAAATTGTACCGCCCCTTGCTTGATGGATTATAAATGGTAATGGAGCTTGGAGTTTAATTTGCTGATGCAGGTGTTATCATCTCTGCTGTCTCTGCTCTGTAACGTCTGTTTCTTTGGCCTGGCCTGCATCTCCAGTGTCCTGAGTGTCAGTATTTAGTGTTCAAATCTAACAGTAGCAGAAAGCTACTGATGCATAGAATTAGAAGGTTTCCCCTTTCTTGGTTCTAGATTGGTTCTTTAAGTCTCCTGTTACTTTGTTTTCGGTAGGAAGTCAGGAAGAACAGGTTCTTTATATACTTTGTTTTCTGTGGAGTCTTAAGACTATGTTAGTTTCTTCAGTTTTTCCATATCATAAAATGGAAAGATATGTTTTATCATTGAAAACAACATTTACTAATTTATTCTGGGAAAATTAATATTTTAAAAATTGTGCTGCCTTGTCTTTAACAAGGGCTTGCCTGGTGGCTCAGTGGTGAAGAATCCACCTGCCAATGCAGGAGATGTGGGTCCTATCCCTGGGTTGGAAAGATCCCCTGGAGAAGGAAATGGCAACCCACTCCTGTATTCTTGGCTGGGAAATTCCATGGACACAGGAGCCTGCAGGGGCTACAGTCCATGGGGTCACAAAAGAGTTGGACACGACTCAGTGACTAAACAGCAAGAATGATTTTTAATAAGAATTACTTGCAGTGTTTTCTAAATATTGTTTTAAAGTCACAAGCTATTAGCTAGGTTAGAAGAGGACAAGGTCAGGCCCTAATTGCATTTAAGTTGAAAGCTTAATATACTTAGGCATTAGGATTTTCCTTTTCTTTCTTTTACTTATTTTTTTAAAATGTTAATTTTTTTTTCAGTGGAAAATATATATAGCTAAATTCTTACAGTATTTTATTGAAAAAACAATACATAGTCAATGAAGTCTGATTGACGGTGGTATTTCTCCTGGGGAGTGTGCTCCATGTGGATTTACTTTGCTTATGTAACTTTTTTCCCCACCTCACCTTTTCAAGTAAAACTTTGAGGAGGGTAGATGGTTGAACTGGCAAAGTCTGATTTAACTTCGTTTTTGTCAGCAGCATCTATGTGTGTGCTCAGTCATGTCTGACTGTTCTGTTGATTGATTTTTGTATGTTGAATCAGTCTTGCATTCCTGGGATAAGTGTGGATATGTTTTTAAAGAGCTTTGTATTTTTCACCTGGGGAAATGTGGAGCCCTGTTGTACCGGCGTTATTGTGGAGGCACTAAGGGCAGACCTGAGAGAACGTGGCCTTTGGATAAATTCTGTATTTTCAGTGGCTAAGGCATAATGTAAATAAGAACCATTCAGAGGCTTATGCTGTAATGCTTTGTACAACATAGAAGTAATCTTGACCCTTATTAAAACATCATTTCTTTGGACTTTTGAGCAGCTTAGTAAATAATTTGAGGATTTATGGAATGTGTCCTTTTTTGGTTGATCGTGTGCCATATTAATATCCTCAGATTCTTGCAGGCTCTAGTTTGCAGTGTCCTGAATTCTGTTTTGACCAAATATACATTTTAAACTTGAAAAATGGTAATTGACAAGTCAATATGAAAGGGTCAGGTCCCTTTCGGGACAAAGGTTATTCTTAGTAGTCTCTCAGGAGACCTCGTAGGAGGAACTAGTCAGCGTATAAAGACATAGATAGGTATCTGGAAAGGGATAAAGGATTTGAAAACAACAACAACAACGCTTGATCAAAGTTTCAAAGCACAGTTAATATTCTGCTTAAAACTGCTTCTCATTTGACATGAATTAACTCGCATTGCCTTCTCACCTGTGGGAATCCCTATTTGGATAGATGCCTAGGTGCCTGTCAACTCTAGTTGAGAAGCTGAAATAATTAACCGCCTGAAGAAGTTAATATGAAATCAGACTTTGATGAAATCACTGTCTGTGCCCTTCCTTCTCTCTGCCACACCGATGTGTACCCTCACCAGAAAATAGCTTCTAGCATCAGACAAGTATTTTGTTCTTTATCTGTTTCATCTTCCTGTGATTGCTAGACCTCCTTACTTTTATCTCCTAATGCTTTTTCTTTTCCTACAGGGGTTTTTCAGCTTAGAAAAATCATTCAAGTTGACCAAGAAAAATTCCCTAAATTTGATGAGGTTCTTGGGTTTCGGTTGCATATAGTGAGGACCTGTGATTCCTGTCGTTCTGTCCTCCCAGCATCCCAGCCAGACCAGACTCTGACACAGCAGCTAAGCAGGCAGTTCTAAGTGAAGTGACTATTCACTGTAGGCAGTATTGTGGGTATTTGAATAGAATGCCACCGATTAATGGTTTTTAACTTTTCTTATGAAAGCAGTTGGTGCTCTTCATGTAAAAATGCCCATGGCTCATTTGTGTGGACTAGAATGTGAGACATACCTTAAGGTCATCATTGAACTCTTGCTTCAAAATACCCAGAATTTGTGAAACAAACAGGTTGGGATACAAGGGTTCCTGTGTTCATGTGCTCAGTTGCTCAGTTGTGTCTGACTCTTCACAACTCCATGAACTGTAGCCCACCAGGCTCCTCTGTCCATGGAATTCTCCAGGCAGGAATATTGGAGTAGGTTACCATTTCCTACTGCAGGAGATCTTCCCAACCCAGGGATTGAAACTGCGTCTCCTGCATTGGCAGGGGGATTCTTTACCACTGAGCTACCATGGAAACCTAGTAAATACAGGTACAGAAGGATAATTAGAATAAACCCAGGATATGCTGATAATTAATGTCTGAGAAGAGCACCAAGTAGATACATGATTAAAAAAAAAAGGAAGAGCCTAAGATTCCTGAACCTACTTCACACAATAAATTTGACACTGATGACTGCTTAGAATAAGTGTGGAGGCATCATTGAAAAATTCTTTTCCTTCAAATGATGCTCAGAGTAGGTAGGTGGCTGCGAGAAGTATTGGGGGATTTCTTGTCCTTAGTACTACAACCTATAGAAAGTCTCCTCTACCTTCGCTCAGTGTTTAGGGCCTGGCAGAGTAATCAGTTCCACTCGAGTAGGAGTAAATCACCCATGTTGAAACATGATAGTTTCTGACAACTGGAAATGCTGATAAAAACCAAAACAAAAGATGTTAAGAAATCTGTGCCAGTATGGAGCTGTTGTGCAGATCGATGGATTTGCGTGCGGCCTGCATTCGACATCAGTCTTCCTCCTCCATCAATTTTCCTCTCTCTTTGTAAAATAAAAATTGTATAAGGAAAAGAAAGGCTCTATGTAGTGTAATAGGTATATTATTTCTCTTTTCTTTCCAGCCCAGTTACCAGGGATATACTCTAATTAGAGGGATCATTTTAAGGAAAATGTCTTTTTTCTCTAAATAATTATTTTAAAAATATTTCCGTCTTGAATTCTTCATTGTTCTTTCCTATGCTATTAGGCTGTTTGTATTACCTAATTGGACCTCTCCATTAATCATCAGGTCCACAGCTTCCCTGGTGCTAAGACAGTAAAGAATCTGCCTGCAGTGCTTGAGACCTGGGTTCGATCCCTGGGTCGAGAAGATCCCCCAGAGAAGGGCATGGCTACCCACTCCAGTATTCTTGCCTACAGAGTTCCCTGAACTGGGGAGCCTGGCAGGCTATGTACAGTCCATGGGGTCACAAAGAGTCAGACAGGACTTAGCAACTAAATAACAACAAACAAAGCAATGATATATAAGAGGAGTTCTTAGTAGGATTAACTATTGTCCATCCCGCTGCTGGATAACTAAAAATGTTTTGTATATACCCTCCTCCCGCACAGGAGGGAGTTTGTTTAATGCCTGTGCAGCTAGTTTGCACATATCTGCATCTGTTTCAAGTCTGTTTCAAGTCTTCCTCACTGATGGCAACTTGCCCAAAGAAGGCAGTTTTAGTGACCACTGCCTTTTTTTCATTTTGTCGGTTCCTGTCACTATGGAATGTTTATTTCTGCTCTTTAGAAGTAAATAGGAGTCCAAGAATAGCCATCCTTTTCCTTCCCTCCAACTCAACAATCTGTTTAGACAGCTGAGTAATTGAATAAGAAAGCAGCTTAGGGGGAACTTGTTAAAGGGGATTTTACCTAGTTTAGCAGCTTCTATACCCGAGTATATCAGGAAAGGTTTTCTTTTGTTTGTTTTTTTGTTTTTACCAGCAGAGAATAAACGGATTCCTTTAATAGTTGGACTACATATAAATTATACAAGTGAAGTTGTTAACAGTTAATGTTTTAATTTCTTAGATGTTGATAACGGAGGAGAACGAAGGGTACTTATCCTTATTACGCATGTAAGGGCTGTTTGTATATTAGACAGGCTCATAAAAGAGACCTCTTGTTTTGTTATACATAAAACTTGGTTGGTTTTGGGAAATTTCATTTTGTAAGAAAAGCTGTTGTACTGCTCTTTCTTGGTAAGAAAGTCTAATCGACACCATGATCGTATCTTTTTATTTGATTAGGGTTTATACGTTAGCTTTCTTGGTGAGAAAATCTAATCGACCTGATTGTATCTTTTTATTTGAGTAGGATTTATATGTTAGCAACTAGAATTAGGTGCACAGCTGGTTAAACATGTAAACACTAGGGCATTGCATTCTGTGTGTTTATGGTATGCTAGATTTTTAAGTGGCAAAACTCTTTAGAGGTTGTGGGTTTACCTAAATATTGATCCGTATGAGATTCCAGTAGGAGGGTCTGATTAAACTAAAGGGAACTAATACTTCTTCATACGTGATATTCTTTTCTCAGACAGTAAGCTTTAGACTTTATTGGCATTGAAAAGGCTGGAACCAGTTTCAATGGTTGACCTGTAGGATTATTTCCTTGTTAAAGAGTAAAAATCCAAGCTTTACAGTATTCATGGTCTCCTATTGATAAGTTCACCTAATTCAGCAAATCTTTTTTGCTTAGCTTATTCCTTCTGCTATGAAATTTCCATTGACTCTAGAAAGGGGCCTTTGCTTTTCTTCCCCCTTTGGAATGAAGCAGACCCTTAAAGAGCTTATAATACAGTATTAAGTTGATGTAGGAAATTATTTTAAGGTTGGATCTAGGGTTCTTTTGTAGTTCCTTTCTTGGCAAAAGTTTATGTGTATGCCTAAATACAGTTTATAAAAGTCAAAGATTATATATTATTTACTGATTAATGAGCCAGATTTATCATGGACATGACGTGTGCCAGATACGAAGGTACAAAACTGGGGTGGAGAAGTCGGATTCAGTCTACTTGTGGAGATGTGCATGAAATGAATGACTGTGGTTGGAGATTAGCATTACAATGTAGAGAAGTTGGATTCAGTCTACTTGTGGAGATGTATATAAAATGAATGATGATGATTGGAGATTAGCGTTATAATGTACAGATAGATGGATTAATGAAGATAAATGTGATAAAAGTGTAGATAGACAAAAGAATGCAGTGTGTATGTGTGTAAATGTAATATGTTCATGTATGGAGGAGTGTAGACTGTGGTCATCTTGTTCATGGGGGTAAGACATGTTGCTTTTTGAAAGCTGTGTGAGATAAACCAACTAGTTCAAGAACACAGGACTATTGTATTCTCCTGCTTCATTTTTCTCTATAGGACTTACCCGCTGTCCTGAGTACTGTGTTCATTTTATTTATTCATCGACTGTCTACCATGTAGGTAGGATATAAGCTCTTTGAGGACGGGGTTGTCTGTTTTAATTAATTCTCAACACCTGGAAAAGTGCCTGTCCTGTAGCAAGAGCGCAAATATATGCTGAACAAAAGAATGACGTTTATGAGTTTTAGGAGTGGCCTTATTTATTATTTTCCTTTAGCTTATCAAGAACATCTGAGTTCCTCCATATCTTTTCTTACTGTTTTTTCACTGTACCTACACTTGTCTCCTTACTGATAACATGCTGTTTCCACACGTTCACAAGCCCATCCCGTCTTTTCCATCTCTCTTAGCTCATTTAGTTTCCAAGCTCTGTTACCTGCATTGACACGGTCTCCTCTAATTGTTGTCATGTCTCTACATAAGTCGCCTTAGATATCTTCTCCACAGCCATCAGAACTAATCAGTCTGAAACAGAGAACTTGACAAGACCATTTCTTTGCTTAAAAGTCCCTCTTCGCTCCCGTCTGTCTACCCATGTCCATGTCCTGGGTTCAGCTTCAGAAAGCCCTCTTCCCACCTTCTAATGGAAATGGGTCTGTTCACTTCTCTTTGTGTCACCCACACCTGGCATAGTAGAGAATCCAGCACTACTTGTTTCGATTAAATGAATCGTGTAAGTGTGTATGAAAGAATGAGTAACTACAATAATAAATTTCATTGAAAATCCTTGCTGTTTAGATAAAAGGTGATATAAAAAATCTAACTGGAACACTATCACTTAAGAACAGTTGCTCCTTTACACGCTGGTTTGTTTTTCTACTGTCCCGCTGGCCCATTCCCTGTCCTCCTCCAGCACTTTTTAGAGGAGTCCCTCTGGGCATCCACACCATTGCTGGGGAGTAATCCAGTTACTGCTCATGGCTCTTTAGGTCTTCTCCTTCTCCCCATCCCTGTATGTGCGGTCTTTTCTCCCTAGTTATTTCTTGAGAGTCATGACTCTACATGTGTGCCCATTAACTCCCCGCCCCCCTGCCAATGTGTGTGATTTCTCTTTCTCAGCTATAAATTCTCAGCTTAAAGGTTTGCATGAAATTCTAAAACCCTTAGGATTAAATTATTTCTACAGAACACACACTCACAAACAACCCTGACCTGTCTGTTTCCAACTTAAAATGATTTTTATTCACAACTCAGATTGAAAATCTCCAAGAGCAGCTTAGAGATAAGGAAAAGCAGATGAGCAGCTTGAAGGAGCGAGTCAAGTCCTTGCAGGCGGACACCACCAACACCGACACCGCTTTGACCACTCTGGAGGAGGCCCTTGCGGAGAAGGTGGGTGACCAGCCCAGATTCCTCACACACACACACTTTGTCCGTCTCCTCGTGAATCCAGAAGTCACTCGGGTGATGAGACGGGTGGAGAAGACAGAGGAAGTCGCTTTGGCAGAAGGGAGAAGAGCTGCCCCTACTGCTGATAGTGTGAGGGAAAGAAGATCCATTTTATTGTTGGTGGTTTAAGCATCTGTTACTGGGCAGGGTGGAGTCCATACTGGAGGGCAGGGGCTAAAGTTTCTAGAGAATCAGCCATGTGTACCTGTTGACTGTCTTCTGAAGACAAACTTTGTTTTATTTGAATAATATTTTAATTATACGATTGGAGTATAATTGCTTTACAGTGTTGTATTAGTTTCTGCTGTGCAACAAAGTGAATGAGCTAAATGTATACGTATACTTCCTCCCCCTTGAGCCTCCTCACGCGCCCCCTGGGTCAGCACAGCGCGCGAGCTGAGCTCCCCGTGCTGCATAGCAGCTTCCCGCGAGCTGTCTGCATCACCCCTGGTAGTGTAGTGTGTCAGTGCTGCTCTCTCAGAAGCGCCCCTTGGGTTTGTATGATCAGCTGGAATTGTCAAGTGGGCATGGCAGACACTGACCATTGAGGGGCATCATTGGTCCTCTCACTGGGCCACACTGGGACCTCTTGTCCTCACGGGCTTTGGTTTTTAATACAATGTACTTGCTGTTTTTCAAGCTGTGGCCTTGCCATTTCGTTTTGCTTTGTGAGCAAACCTAGTTTTTTCAGGTATGATTGAGTAAATAAAGAAGTAGCCCGGTGTGACAAGTGTTAATGTCTTGGAAAAGGTTTAAAGACTCTTGGTGGGGCATTTTAATTGGAATTTTTTTTTTTTTAATTTAAGGAATACAGTTACTGTTCCTTAAGCCTCTTGGATGCAGAATGCTTCAAGCTGCCTTCACAGGGATCATGGCTTGATCCCCAAATCTATTCAGAAATAATACCCAGAAATATACTTAAATTGCTTCAGCTTTCAAACTTCCTGAGTATCTGTTGACAGAAGTTTTAATGGTTTCTTTTTTCTTTATCTTTCTTGATGCTTTAAGCTCAACAAATCATAATCTCTCCAACCTCCTCCTCTTTGGTGTAGAAATTGTTTCCATTGCTTTGTAGAAACATATGAGTTATATATAGAGAAGAAATATTTGGTACTTAGGGTATATATACATGTAAGTTTTTTGTTACTTGGGAATTGAATAAACAAGATTATTCGAAAGAATACTTTAGTGGTGTCTAATACTAATTAAGATTATTGGGAAAGAAACCTAAGGGAATCAAAAGAACAAAGCCAGATGTATGTTATAGCAAGATAGGCAGGAAGGATGAATTCTTTAAAAAGTAAATTATTAATGACCTATCACTGTCTTTTTTAAGTGGAGGATGGAAGTGTGAAACTGCATGAGCTCAGAACTGAATTGTAGTCATGAGGTAGAAGTAGAAAGGAATTTTCTATGCACTGATGTCTTCTCTTAACAGGAGCGGACGATTGAACGCTTGAAGGAGCAGCGCGACCGAGATGAGCGGGAAAAGCAGGAGGAAATTGACAACTACAAGAAAGACCTTAAAGACCTGAAAGAGAAAGTCAGCGTGCTGCAGGGCGACCTCTCAGAGAAAGAGGTCGGGATCACCCCCCGTGGATGCTTAGTCAGTGCCCTGTGTGTATGTTGTCGGTGTGGACATAACGCATGCAGAAAAGGGTCTGATGGAAGGTTTACAGACTCTTCTTAGAGCCAAGGCTGTTTCAGGAAGCTTAAATGGAAAGATTCATTTCCTAAGCCTTACCTCCTGCCTCTTCTAGCCATTAGGAGTTGGTTTCTTACTTGTTAATGACACTTTGTAGATTCCAAAATAATAGAACTTCTCCAGGTACATTTGGAGAATTATTGTGCCAGTGGTAAGAAAGGTGACAGATGGAGGGAATATGCACTAGGAGGAGTCTGTTTACAGCCACTCTTAGGGATCACCTCAACACCAGCAGGAAAACCTTACCCAACTCTTGACCAGATAGGTGCCTTCATACATTTCCATCTCACTTCTGGAGAACCTCGTGTATGCCACCTGAACAGCAAAAGTGCCTAATGCCTCATGATCAGATAATCATGAGCTTTAGGGACATTCTCAGGGTTTTCTTTCTAATACCTTTAGGAAAATGTATAGAAATTGAAGTTTCTAATAGAATATTTCTTTTAAAAGAGAAAAATCAGTGTAGCCACTAAGGCTGACTGCTTATATCCACAGAGCTTGACCTTCTTCCATTTACTTTGTGAGAATGGATAGGTATTGCTAGAACTCCTTAAGTCACTATTCAGTTGGCCTTTCTTGGGGATTCATTTTGTTTCAGTTAGGACTTGAAAGCCAGAGGTAATACTGCTATTTTATATTTCGTGTTCTTGGAAATATGTCAGTATATGGTAATGGAAAGAAACTAGAAACCACCAGGAAAATAAATTTAAGAAGTTCAGTCTCCGTTTGGTTAATAGTGTTTATTCTAGATATGCGTTGCTTCTTTTAGGCTTCACTCTTGGATCTGAAAGAACACGCCTCGTCCCTGGCTTCCTCAGGACTGAAAAAGGACTCACGGCTTAAGACTCTAGAAATTGCTTTGGAGCAGAAGAAAGAGGAGTGTCTGAAGATGGAATCACAGTTGAAAAAGGTTAAAGAATATTGATCCATTTTCTTGCTCTGCTTTTAAATAAGAACATAGAAAACTTTATAGTATTTGGATGGAATAACTTACTAATGGACTAATAATACTATTTATACCTTGATTAATTCTTGCAGCATTAATATCTTTACTCCTTAGAGTCCTCAAACTCTTAGAAAATTAATAATTCAGAGTAAGATTCAAATATGCAGCTCCTATATAGAGAAAGAAATGTAAAAGACCACAGTGTAAAAATCTCAGTTGATATTTTTCTCCCGTTAGCTTTAGGCTTCCTGGAAAGAGATAATTTTACAGTGATAATCACCCATATGGTGAATATTAGAATATGGTAGGGATACTTACTATCCATTTCATTGACTTATTCCTCTGTAATATTTATATAGCCATTTGTAGTTTTCAAAGCACTTGCATATTTATTATTTCTGGGTTATCAACTGTGATTAACAGAGTCCACTTCATATGATTACTGATGAAAAGGGGGTCAAGCCTGGTGTTGACACTTTGGGTGGTGTTCTTTTTCCATAATCCCCCTGCAATGTAGGAGACCTGAGTTCAGTCCCTAGGTTGGGAAGATCCCCTGGAGGAGGAAATGGCAACCACTCCAGTATTCTTGCGTGGAGAATCCCATGGACAGAGGAGCCTGTCAGGCTGCAGTCCATGGGGTCACAAAGAGTTGGACACAACTGAGCGACTTTCACTCACTCACTCTTTCCATATATTGGGTGTATTCAGCATGAAACTCATAATGAGTCATTTTTTAGGATATGCCAAAAATAAAGTCATATTTTTAAGCTAAGGAAAAGAAGAAAAGCCATTATTTTAAAGTTACTTTTGAATAAGAAGAAAAATCCTTTTTTTTTTTTTTTTTGAGATTAACTAATTCAGACTTGATAATTGACTTCCCCCCCTCACTAAACAAGTGGAGATAATTTTCTATTTAATACCAGAATATTGACGGTAAAACTGTTAGATGTATTCAGGATTGTTAAACTGAACAATAACTATCAAGAGCAGTAATTGTTGTTCACTAATAATCCAAACTCACCCGTGTATGACAATCCCACATTTTCTGTTTGTTCACTTTTAATCTGCTTGTTATCATGGTAGCTCTACAGCTGGTTATTTCTGATGATCTCTTACACTTTGTGTTTAGGTTCATAAGAAAAATTAAAGTTATCTTTGGGTAGAGGAGTTGGTGATTTCCCCTTCTTTGATTTATTAGTTGTTTTTCTACCATTGCTGCTTTTCTTTTCATGTTTTCCCTTGTTTGATTTACTTTGTAGTTAATTTGTAGGTGTACAGGAACTAGTATTGGCATGTTTTCTTTTTGCTGAAAACCATAACTGGTGTAAGGTTGGTGTTTATATTCATTCAAAAGGCTGTGCTCATTGTTGAAATTCTTCAGCACTCAGCGTTCTTTATGGTGCAGTTCTCACCATACATCGTTCCATCCGTACATGACTACTGGGAAAACCATAGCTTTGACTGTACGGACCTTTGTCAGCAAAGCAATGTCTCTGGTTTTTAATATACTCTTTAGGTTTCAGAGGTGTACTATTTTAAATAACTAATTTGTTCAGATTCTAATATAATTATTTATCTGTGTATTATGAATGTTTTGTCTGTGTAATATTTAAGCAGAGGAAAACCTTATAAATTAATGACTAGCTATTAGGGATTTGATAATGTCCTGTTTACACTGGAGTATAGGTGGCTTCCGGGGACTTGGTTTGTCCATTGCCACTCTATGCATGTCTCATAGAATTTGGATATTTTCTTCGTAGGCACATGAGGCAACATTGGAAGCCAGAGCCAGTCCCGAGATGAGTGATCGAATACAGCAGCTGGAGAGAGAGATTGCCAGGTACAAAGATGAATCCAGCAAGGCCCAGGCGGAAGTTGACCGCCTCTTGGAAATCTTAAAGGAGGTGGAAAATGAGAAGAATGACAAAGATAAGAAGATTGCTGAGTTGGAAAGGTAAGGAGAGGGAGGCTCAACAGGGACTCACTGTGTTAGGAAGGGTGAAGGATGGTCTTAAAACTAAGTAGTTTGGGGTCATGTTTTTCCAATATATCTGCCTCTCCAAATTTACCTTCCTGAGTGCCTGGTTTCTTCATTGTTTCCATTTTATTCTAAGTCAGTGTGAGTCTCTAAAAGGCAGCACAGAGTGGGAGTAGATGGGAAAGCTGTGGACTTCCGTATCATTGATTGACAGAGAAAGTCTCCCTTTATTTTATCTATTTCAGGAGCAAGTGAGCCTCAAGTTCAAGCAGCTAGCATGTTTTAGTTCATTCAGGCCTTTTTCTTAGCCAGTGGTCTTTTAGGCCGTGAATGTTTAGACTCTGTGTTGTGGAGCAGCAAGCTGTTAAAGCAGGTCAAGCTTAGAAGGAGAGACATTTTGAGGACAGTTCGTGAGACATGGATGTGTTTGCTGAGCTCTACCTTTGACTACTTGAAAGTGACCTCTGTTTGAACAGAGCCAGCCAGACCGCTCTCTGGGAGTTTTCTTTGCCTTTTTTTTTTTTCTCTTGTTAGGGTATTTTGTACCAAAGATAAAGCATATGCCTCTTGGCCTCTTCCTTTACACCATGTATTTAACATAAATTCACAAGAGCATAGAAATAGTTCTTCCAATAGAGCTATGCTAATCACTGTATTCTGAAAAGAGGGACTAGCAGGACAGCATGAACTCACTAATCCTGAGGCTCCCTTGAGCCTGTTGTAATATTTTTGTGCTCTTGATGTCAAGAGGTAATAGACTACTTTCATAAGTAGTTTATTCAGTTTTAAATTTTAGGTTTATGGGTAGACTTGATATTTTCCCCTGGAAGTCGTTTTTTCCTTTTGTTCCGTACCTGTAGGATTTTGATTTTCAAGAAACTAAATTCCAACCCTCACGGTTCTTCTTCACTAAAGTTGAAAGTATGAATAACATGAGCTGATCACGTACTCATTTGTTTCTTCTTATTTTGATAGTAAGTCCGGAGAAAATGGGTGGATAACGTTCTTTAAGTCAGAATTAATAAATTATCAGAGTCTCAAGATTGGATTTTATACATTTCTGTGTGTCGTCTTCCATGTTTGCACTGCATCTTTACCCCCCAAAATGGAAACGCACGCCCCTTGCATACTTGGGCTAGTACATGCCTCTCTTTGCCGTTGTATCAGCCTGAAATCAACAGCAGTACTTCATCTTCATAGATTTTAAAATGCAGTACTTTATATGGATAATGACTTTCCACCAAATCCACTAAATGTATTTCAGTATTTCAGAAAAGAAATTTCTTGATAAACTTGCTTGATTTTTTTTTGTTAGAATTATACATTGAAATTATCACTGGCTATTCAAGATAGCATCCTTGAAAAATGTTTTAATTCATTTTTGGACCCAGTACTGATTTGGGAGAGATTGTGATTTCAGTGAGAGTGAGAAATAGGATTAAATCTTTATCTTATATGCAGAGCACACCAAATAGCTTTTATTAGTCACTGCATTTTTCACATTTTGGGAGAGAGTTGTTAATGATCTGCTCTTTCCACAGAATGTAATATACTATAGAGTTTTGTCCTCGGGTCATGCAGTGTCATAATCTTGTTTTAAGATTTGACACATAATTTTTTAGCTACCAAGAAAAGATACAGTCCTAAAAGACTCTGTTGCTCCTGGCTTTGTAATTTGTTTACTGAGCAGCACAGTTCAAGACAAGAATGAAAGACGATTGAAACTACTTTCTGCCTTTTGTTCCCAGATTTAGTGCATGTGTTCGGCTCCCGCTGTCTTACTAACAGTTTCGCTTCTCGCGTTGCCGTTTCCGCTGTGTCCTGTGGGTGTCCGTCTCCCTGTCATCTGTCATTTGAGCCTCTTCACCATTCTCTTGATCTGTCTTACCCTGGTCCCGCTGCACTGGGGATTGGGCTCTGCGTCCGCGTCCCTCAGGATGCCAGTCTCCCGCCCTTTGTGCCTTCCACGCCAGGCTTCCATCCCTGCATCATCGGGGGGCTTGGTTTGGGACTTCCTGGGAAAGTGAGTGTCGAGTAAGGTGACAGTTCTGGACTTGAGGAGTTGCTGCTGCCACTCTGCTGCCTCTGGGGGCTTGCCAGGAAATCTGCTTGATGAGAAATAAAGACCAGCCGGTTGTATGTCCAGCTGAACAGTACCTCTTAGGTCCACCACTTGTGGATTAAGTATGTGTCCTCTCTGGTAAGGTTCCGATATTGCTGGTTTTAATTGTCTCATTCTTGGTTCAAAGCCCATCGTTTGTGCGGTGGTTATTTTGCTGGAGTGCCCGTTAAGGAGTAGCCTCTTAGCTGGTGCGGCTGTGATGCCAAATGCCAATTCGTTCAGGAAGTGAACGCATTTTTACAGGGCATTCAGCAACCTGCTAAGTGCAAAAATGAACACATGCTGTTACAATCATTGGCCTAAAGAAAAATCTTATTATTCTTTTAAAATTTCCTAGTACTTATATAAGATTCTCTAACATTAAAAGGTTTAGATTAACTCATAAAGAATTCCCAGACATATTCTTTGTGGTCTTGAGGAAATAAATAGCCCCTTTCACTGCTCTTACAAAACAACAGGAGCTTCTGGCAGATGATTTAGTGTTGTACCGGTGTCTTGAGCTACTGAGGATTAAGTAAGCCTGCCCATACATCTGCAGATATAAAATATTTTTCCCAATTAAATCTAAGCAGTACTGTTTCTAAATTTATATTCTGTCCTATGCTGTGTATCGGTTGGAGTTCAACCAAAGAGGCAGAACCAGTAGAAGAGATACATACATACATTTATTTATATAAGGTACATATGGGCTTCCCTGGTGGCTCAGCTGGTAAAGAATGCCCACTTTGATTATCTGGGGTAATCTCTTTTACTTAAATGGATTGTAGGCTTTAATTATATTTGTAAAATACTTTCATAGCAACATCTAGATTAGCTTTGGATTAAATTAATGGGGTGCTGTAGCCTAGCCAGGTTGACACTTCCAGAAAGTCATCACCTGGTGGTTCTGGGTAGTCTGCCTACATCAATTTAGGTAAGAAAATAATAAAAACAAACCTGGAGATTGACAGTGTTATGCAGGGTACAACATTACTATAGAAAAGGCTTCTTGTTGAACTTTGGACTCAAGTCTAGTCTTTTAATTTTTGTGGCCAATATTAAATGATAATGGCTTGAGGGGATGTTTAGATGGAAGGTTAGTAGGTTATTTTGGATCCTAGACTGCTCATTTTAGGTCCTAGAACTTTAGTGTACGTAGAGATGTACAATGGAGAGGAAAAGGCAAGATAGTGTCCTGTTGCTGTAACTGTTCTGAAAAAGACAAGAGAACCAGGGATTGGTGGTGTGTTAGTTACACACACACTCACTCCCTCACTCACTCACTCCTTTTGGGCCAGGCTTGTAAGTAGTTTAACTGTTAGGAGCAAACTTAGTTTTTCTATTTGTGATGGTTAATTTTATTTCCTTTGCTGTCTTTTCCAGACCTCATCTAGAACTATTAATTCTAGGCTTTTGCATCATGATTAAAATCAGATTTTGTGGACTAGCAAGAGTACTTGTGTTTATAACGTTTCTAAGGGAACTGTTAATACATTCTGACTTATAAACAACTGGCTTTATTAAAAAAATTGATACATGATCTGTTCATAAGATTTGGAGCTACTTGATTTTTAAAAATTTTTTATTATTGTTTTAGTCTTTATTGAATTTGTTACACTATTGCTTCTGTTTTGTTTTTTGGCCGTGAGGCATGTGGGGTCTTAGCGCCCTGGCAGGGAGAGGGAACAACCCTGCATCCCCAGCATTGGAAGGTGAAACCTTAACCACTGGACCGCCAGAAAAGTCCCTTGACTTTTTTTTTAAAGCAAGAGTGTTTCCTGTTTGCTCAGAGTTCAGGCTCAAGGTAGCCCCTCAAATTAACAGTCTAAATGGCTGAAGCAGTAATTTTAAACCTCGTTTTGGTGAGATGAGTCTGTATTTCTGTAGATCAAGATCAACATGATGAACTGAGCTTGAACACAGAGAATGGTGTTGTTTTTCCATCATGCCACCCTTAAACCCTGTGGCTTGAGGATGTGGCCTTTTGTGGTTTTTTTATTTGCTTTTAAAACCTACTAGTATTTGAATTTCATGTAATGAAAATGGACTAAAATTTTCTTTCCCCTTATTCTTTTGTGGGAATCTGACCCTTTGTAACTGTTATCTTTTTTTGGAGGGGAAGCTTTACTGACCTCCCTTAGGTAATAATTTCTTTCCTTCTTCTATGCTTTTCTGATAGTATCTCTCTCAATCTCTCCCAGGACTGTACATTGTTCAGGGCCCATTGAAGATGTATGTTAAAACATAGAGATGTGGCTCCTTTCTCGTTTCCCTCTCTAATCATCCCACATTTTATCTTCCCATTCTCTGCACATTCAGACCTTTCATTAAATAGATAGTAGTCTTATTCCCTGTTTGTTATATTGAAAATATTCTTATGTTCATTTCTTGTATATGTTTGTAATATGTTTACCATTGCACATACACTTTTTTTCTGTAAAAATATAAGTAAACCCATATGCATTAAATAGTCTTATTTAATATAATTCAGTAGGGTTACTTTTCTTGCTTCACGTTAAACAAACATGTAGATAAACTCTTCTGTTACAATCAAATACCAGTTCTATTTTTATATTTTAGTATCTCTGAAACTGGGATACATGTTTAATACATGTATTAAATATGTATGTACATATATGTATGTGTATTATGTACATATATGGATGTACATAATACATACATAATGGCATGGTTTAATTGGTATATATTTTTTATTTCTTAATCATACTGGTGCATCTTCTCTCTTTGGTGAATTCAAAATGTCTACAATGAGAGTGAATAAAATTGTTTCAGTGAGTGTGGGAATGAAAGAAAGTATTTCCAAATCAACATTATTTTCTCATGTATTCCATTTTAAATGTATGTAGCCAAAGGAATGTGTTTATTGTTAGAATTAGGTATTTGACTTTTGTAACTGCATCCTGAAAGTTTTTTTGTTTAGGCTGACCTAAAATTTTTTGACATTTTCCTTGGGAAAGCGGGTTTCATGTTTGTGATTTATTTTGGTATCACAGTGTATTCAGGCCTCTATGGCACAGTGTAATCTGGAAATATAAACCTACATCTTTAGTCTTCATATTTGTAAATATGTTTTCTGAATTTCTGAATTGATCATGCAGCTTAATGTCTTCAGAAATCTCCCATAAGGAAATTAAGCTGTATGTAGATTGGCATAAATTAGTATACAATTCATGACGGAAAAGATTCCTGAAAGAATTTCCTTAAAGTCTGCAGTTGTGTGTCTTTGGTCCATGAAGGACAGTGTCGGGTCTTGATGTAGTTGGAAAAGAAGGAAAATGAGCATGGTGGTTGTGTGTTCTTTCTTGAGGGAGAATGGATGGTGTTTTTAAAAAATGAAAGAGGAAAAGCAAGATGCTTTGAGTGTCATAATTGGAGATGACTGTTCTTTATCTGATCCTGCTTGCTTCAGCCTGCTTTCTTCTTCCTCTCCTCGATGAATTTCACTGATTTTCATTTAAAAGAAGAATAAATTACACAGCTTAATTACATAGTCAATTCTACTACACCATCTTTCCACAGTTTCTTGTGGGCACAGCACCTTATAATTTATTACAGTCTTGATAGAAATTTTGGTGTTACACTTTAAAATGTAAACATTAGAATTGTATATAGTTACTCTATATGCAGATTTTTTTTCCTCCTAAATTTATTTCCCAAGAGCTAAAAGTTATGCCAGCATAAACTATGACTCCTGAACTATAAAATAGGTAAAAAGATCCTTAAAGTTGCTCACTCTTGTCAAGAATAAACTTAATTTTTTTTCAGGGATTTCCCCATGTTTCATATAAAGCCTTGCATCTGTATGAGATCTCAGTGTCATTGTTGATTTAAAATTATTCCAACTTAATCTGTCATAACCAACAAAAATAAAAAAGATCGTTGGGAACAGTCATGTAGATAAATGATTGACCTCACTTTGACTTTGAACATTGTCTGCATTCTGCTAGAGATCCATGGATTTTTGTAGATTCCTTTCAAGAACCTGTAAGCATCAGAGAATAGATAAAAGTACACCCAGGAGGTGTGTCTGCAGACCTGCATTCCTCTCCGGGATCCACCGTGTACTTGCCGTGTGGTTGCGAGGAATTTTGTTTTCATTTTTTGTTTTTCTGTTTTTCTATTTTATAATGGAAATCATAAATTTTATCCTTGCCTTTCCATTATTTTAACAGTGAGTTTTTAAAAAACTCATTTTAGTATTGAAATGTTAGAAAACATTAAAGCACAAGTTGAAATGGTGCTGGCACTCAAGAAATAAACCTCTCGTTTTAGATTCTTAAAGTAAAATTTCAGTCCTGATGACAAGCTGGATGGCCCTGGCTCTTAGGAGTCTTAAGTGTTTGGAAGACCACTTTCAGTGAAATTGATTAATTGTTAAAAAGGGAAAGCTGCCTGTTATTATGAATATGAAAGCAATAATGAACCTCAGGGGTTTGTGCTCTGTAAGGAATACAAAGCATGACTACTCTGCATCTCTGTCTGCTGAGCAGTATCAGAAACGAAGTGTTATTTGTAGAGCCACATCTTCTTCTTCTTTATTGCTGTTAGATTGCACCATTTGGAGACAGATTTGATAGATTTGGAGTGAGACATAATGGGTGTAATTAGCAAAACATTACTTTCACATTTGAGAAAATTATGTCAAATTTTCCAAATGAATGAGAGTTCTATATTCTACAGAATCATTTCCGTGTTTTTCTGCTTTTCTCCGTGATAAGTTGGGTCTAAGAAATGGGCCGGGGTAGGTAAAGGAGTTGTCAGTTCTAAGACGGGTGTGTATAAACCCAAGCTGACTAATGTCGTTAGGTCACAGGTGGCTATTAATACTCAAACAGGAAGGGGAACAACAGCTGGCCTTCCCTTCTTTTCCTTTGTGTTTGAGAAATTATTTTTTCTTTTTCCTGCCCCAGGAAATGGTAAATTTTAGACAAAATTCATCCCTTTAGAAACTTACGTTAAGGTACAATGGTGTAATCTAATATGAAAATATACTTGTTGAAAGTCTGAATTCACTCACTTTTGGTGTCTGTGCCAAATCTGTGTGTCTCCGTTCCTTTCTTTAATCCTGTGCTGTATGTTTCCTCTGTGTCTGTGAATTATGCGAATTCTGAATACTGCCCTCATTAACACTTTCTAACTTTTCTCTTTCACATTTCCTTCCTGGATTTGCCGTTTCCTTCAGTCTCACCTCAAGGTCAGTATGCTTGTCCTAAAACAAAGATATGTAACAAAACATTGTATATTGACGTTGTCTTGAACCCAAAAAGTTACCGCAGGAACAAGATGTCTAAAAATTCAGGTATGAGTGTAGAAAATGTCATGAGCGTTAGATTGATTGGAAGAGTGGCATTACAGTTCTACCGTTCAAGGTCGTGAGAGTGGTCAGAGAGCAAGAATCAGACCGACCAGGTTTTGAGGGAGAGAAACGAAGGGGGAAAGTAGTCACTGGGGGAGCGAGCAGGTGAAGATACTGCTTTAACTTTGTTACAGTTTCATCAGAGACATTATGGCTCTTACACTAGCAGGTAAAGTGCAGCATGGATGCGGGAGGGAGAGGGGCCACAGTCTAGATGTGTGTAAGAGCCTTGGAGTGATTTCACTGCACAGACCTACGCATACCCTTTCAGTTTGGGGGTTGTTTTGTGACTGCTGAATGCTGGCAACAGAAACAGCCACCAGTGCTGCTGTTCATGTGTCAGGGGCTTGTGGTGGAAGCTTCACAGGTTTTATTTCCGTTGATTTTCCCAGCAGTCATGTAGCAAGGTTTGCGATTTCCACTTTGCAGGTGAGTAACACAATTACAGAGCCCATTAAGTAACTCAACCGTCTTCATTACTAAGTGAATTAGTAAGAGAAGCTGGCAGAAAACAATCATAAGTCTTCATTTTAAAAGTTGTTTATTCTGCCTGTGAGCCATGGCACTGTAAAATCATGGTATGAGAATTTCTGATCAGGTTCAGGAAATGATATTGTTAATACCACATGCATTTTACCTTGGTGTTCAGTCACTCAGTCGTGCCCAACTCCTTGCAACTCCATGGACTGCAGCACACCAGGCTTCCCTGTCCTTCACTATCTTCCAGAGTTTGCTGAAACTCATGGCCATTGAGTCGATTGTGTCATCCAACCATCTCATCCTCTGTCACCCACTTTTCCTGCCCTCAATCTTTCCCAGCATCGTGGTCTTTCCAGTGAGTCCGCTCTTCGTATCAGGTTACCAAAGTATTGGAGCTTCAACTTGAGCATCAGTCCTTCCAATGAATATTCAGGGTTGATTTCCTTGAGGATTGACTGGTTTGATCGCTTTGCAGTCTGGGGACTCTCAAGAGTCTTCTCCAGCACCACAGTTCAAAAGCATCAATTCCTTGGCATTCAGCCTTTTTACCTTTCTCCTAGCAGCGGTTTTCTGATATGTTTGCTGTCTATAAAAGCACTTGTCTCTGATTCTCACATATAGCATATGGATTACATAGGTCAGATCATTATTCTGATGAGGATCTGAGACTAGGCAACGTGATTTCTACATCTAGGGTCAGCTGCCTAGTTGGTAGTAGTCCTTAGATTTGAAGCCAGATATTCTCATTTCAGCCTCAGGGCTTCTCATATGATACACACTCTAGCCTAGGAATTAATCTGAGCTCTGGGGTCCCATACTGCGTTCTTAGGTACTTTTCTCACTGTCATTTTCCCATCTGTAAAGTTGGGGTAGTTCTCTCCAATCTGAAGGGCTGTTGTGAATGTTAAATGAGTTAATACAAATAGCCCTTGGAGCAGCATCTGGCACAGGCTGAGCAGTCAGTAAATGGAGCTGTTTTTGATCACTCTTTGTTGCTTTTTTCTCAGAGTCCTGTTTGGTCCTGGATCCCACCACACGGTGCCCTTGATTCCTGTCAGGATTGATAGCAAGTACGAAGTAGAGCCCACTGCAGAGTTGTATGTGTGCGGAAGATGAGGAAGGAAGCCTTGTTTCTTCTGCAATGATATTTTCAGACTCTATTTTTCAGGTCTGAAATTTCTGTTACAGGTAGAAAGATGAAGTTGAGGCTTTTTTTGGGAAAAAGGTTCTCTTTCCCTTTTCTGTTCCCTGATATTTATTCTCAAGACTTAACGATATTTTTGAAAAAGTCCTCTTACCTTTGACTCTTTTTTAAAAATAAACAGTTTGTTTAGGGTATGATGAGTTTGTTAATAAAATAAAACCTTTGTTTTGTAATTACTTATAGGAATCTGATTCATGCAGGGGTTCTTCAGTCAGCCTTACACCGTCCTCTGCTTTCTCTCTGCACAGCAGCAGTCTCAGAAGGCCTGTCTGTGCTCGTCCTCCCTTGCTTTTGTCAGAGGTACTGACGTCCCAGCTCTGTTCTGAGGCTAAACTTCCTATTCACTCCTTCCCTCTGACCAGTTTTCAAAACCTTGTTCCATAAATTGAATCCTCCTCCTCCTCCTCCTCATTTCCTTTGTTTCTCTTCTTTCCTTCCCACAGACTCCCAAACATAAAGCATAATCTAGTCTTCCCTATCCTTCAGGAGACGTGTGAGCAAGCGTCCCATCATCTTTCCCTTGGTTTCAGTTCACCACAGTATCTTACTTGTACCTTTTACTTTTTTTTTTCCCATTTGCACAGTTTCTGAAAGAATCATTTATGCTCTACGCCTCCACAGTCACACTTCCCGTTCATTTTCCAGAGCAGTATAATTTGGGATCTTCTCTCATTGCCAGGCTGAAATTTCTCGGTGACGCACCCTTTGCAAGATTGAGCAGCCGTGTTTGTCTTGGACCTGTCTAAAACCTGTCTGTTAGGTTAGGTTAGTGACCATCTCCCTTCTTCTTGAAACTGTGCTTCTATAGTTTATGTGACATTATTTTCTGGAAGCTTTCTTAGCACCTCCTTGACAGTTTTTAGCCTATTTTGCTTTTTGTCTTTTACACATTTCTTGATGTTCTGTAAAAAAATTCCTTTTTTCACCTAAGTTACCTGTCACTTGACTTGTTAACCACCAAAGACTTGTTAACCACCTTTGACTCTTTTTAAAAATAAGCAGCTTTGTTAATATGATGAGTTTGTTAAAACAAAAAAGAAAAAAAAATTTTTTGAAACATTTTTATGGAACTCTCCGTGAATAAACCGATTTCATTCCAGAAGAAATCCTAAGTGTTTGCAGTAAAAATAGCAAGCACAAATGCTGCATTTGAAAAGTGATTTTCCAATTTTCTACTTTAAACATTTTCTCCACATTGTAGTAAATCAGTTAGGGTACCACGTAAGTAATTCCAAGTCTGAACACAAGTCAGCTTTAGTAGAAAAATATCATGAAGGTTTTTGCTTTGTGTGTGAGACTTTCTAAATTAAGCTTCAAGTATGCTCATATTTTTACTGGGAAGTTTTATTGCTTTGTCCCACATTTTGTCTTTTGCATATTTTGATCTAAATGTTACTAAACAAACAGTTATGAAAGGCTCCAGAAGATTTTTTCCATGGAAGTCATTGGTGTAGACATAATTCTCTGAGTTACAAGTTATGTTAATTATAATATTGTTAGCTGTTCATTTTTATTTAGTGGTAAAAGCCATTAAACTATACTTATTCCTAAAGAAGTTTTTTCCAAGTAATAAAAAATGCAACAAGCTTTGTTCTTCTAGTGGCAAGGATCGTTTTGGCTGTATAGTATATTAAAAACCCTCTTTTCACTTCAGAGTGGAATTTAATGCAGTATTTTTTTTATTCTACTTAGAGGCATTTTAATTACGGTTTTGTCAAGTCCAGTTGAATAGGTCATCAAGAGAGTCTAATTTATTGATGGACTGGATGTTTAGATAACTCTATTATATGACTTTGGGCAAGATGCTTAACCCTCTACTGTTTGCTTTAGCCTGTTTTGTGTTAATAGTGACAGTTACCTGTAGTGTTTGTATTTTTGTGTCTCCGCTAAGCTTTTCCAGTTTGAATGGGTTTGTTTGTTTCTGCTCTTCCTCTCTTGTCCTACCCTGCCCTCCTCTGTCCACCTTTCCATTCAAGTACAGAGCAGAAAGATTTTATTTAGAGTGATGACGACTGAAGGTTCACACTCGGAATCCTTAGATACACATCTGTTTAGTTCCGGTTCAGGGACGTTAACCCCAGAGAATGAATACAAAGAACAGATTCCATGTATTGACGAAAAGATAGGATTCAGTCCACAGTTCATCTTTACTTTTTATTGTATAACAGCAGCTTCAGCTAAAGGCAAGACATCAAGAAAGTGAAGCCTGTAAATGTCATCTCTCTCACTCTTAGATCTAAACAGATTGGGCTCAATATTATTATTACTCACGCTTTATTTAGCCGTGACCTCTGCAGACCTCTCTTCAAATGTTTGCAATCTAGGGGATGCTTCCTACTGTGTTAAGCCCAGAGTCCCTATTTTATTATGTAATAAAAGTTAAATAACATAGTTTTACTGTTTTGAATGATTCATTGGTGGAAATAAGTGTGTGAACACAGACCTGTGCTGATCCACCAAAGTCTTCCACTGAAAAGAGTTGAGTTTCACGCCATCACACATTGAGACATGGTAAACGTTGTTTTTCTAGATCGCAGTTGTAGATACCTACCTGGTGTTCTGTGGGTGAGATAAAGCTGGTGAATCCAGTAGAGAAGGGAGGAAAGACTAATTTTCATTTAGTCACGATATGAGTTCCTATAGGGGTGCCGGATTTAGCAAATAAAAATTTGAGATGTCCAGTTAAAATTGAATTTCAGAGATAGAATGAATAAATTTTTTGTATTAATACATCCTGTGAATATTGAGATATTCTTAACTAGAATATTATTTGCTGTTTATCTGGAATATGACTTTGCCTGAACATCTTTATCTAACAAACCGCAGTGATCTAGTTTGGAGATTAAGCAACGAGTGTGAGAGAACGTGCCACAGGCTGTCATTACCTGATTTCAAAGGATGTTAATTAGATATAAACCACGGTGGCTTCTCATTGTTAGTTCAGTTTATTGATGCAACTTTTGGGCGCAGTTGAGTGGATTTTTCTAATTGTCGCATCCTCCCTACTATCATCATCCTGCTTCGATTTGTTTCCAGAAGTTTGGAAATCTGATTGTATCATTTCCCTTCCTTAAGTCTTTCACACTTAGGATGAACTGCAGCTTCCTTGCTCAGCAGGAAACAGGCCTTTGTTTACTTTCGGCTTCCTTTTTCTTTGTTCTGCTGGTCCAACTTTATGCTGCAGTCAAACTGAGTGTGGCTTCCCTAAAAGGGACACACTCTTCTTTTTTCAGGGCTTTATCCCCGCTCTTCTCTCTGCCTAGTAACCTGGACCAGTCCCTCAGGAAGTTCAGAGGCAGGTCATCTTCCAGGAAGCTTTTCCTGATCACCACTGCCACCCCTGCCCCCTTCCCGGGGCCCTTTCCTAGCACTTAGCATATCCTGTATTTGCTCAGATGCCTGGGAGATATTTGAGAGCAGAAACTGTTTTTATTCATGGATTGATATTCCTAGTGTTTTATACGTGAGAGTGGAGTTCAGCCAAATACTCATCTCCTTAATGAGTAAGGAAAATGTGATGGGCTTAGCAGAGTGTCAAAGCTCAGGTGGATGTAGGTTCTCTCGCATTGCAGAGCCCAGGTTCTCTTGGGCTGCACCTTACACACATTTCTTGATCATTAGTCATGATTCCACTCTTCAATGAGATTAATCTTCTCTACCTGTGACCTGGAGTTTGGCGTGGTCTTCTTATCTAGTATGGAGGCCGTGGAGTCCAATAGGGGGCTTCAGAAGTAGATGGAATGACCTGTTGCTTAAGCTGTGGCCTTAGATCTTTATGCCATAATTTTATGTACATATATGTTACATAAGATGGTTGCATGGCATCTCCGACTCAATGAACATGAGTTTGAGCAAACTCCAGGAGACAGCAAAGGACAGGGAAGACGGCGTGCTGCAGTCCGTGGGGTCACAAAGAGTCGGACACAACTGAGCGACTAAATGAGGTTACATATAGCTTTTGAAAGTTGAAAATATTTAATAAGAGTAAAATTAGAGTTGTGTTACAGACCTTTCTTCATCAGCCGTTCTCCAGTTTCATAGCGTTGATGTCAAGAGCCTGTTTTCATATGCCAACAAAAATCTCTGAATTGGTTTCCTCCTTCTGCCATCTCACTCTGTCCCAGGCCTCTTTCTGTTTTATGTTTCTTCATGCTCCACAAAGTACTCACTCACACATGTGCTCCCAGAGTACCATGGTTAACAGCTAGCTGCTCTTGGAATGGAGCACTCGGCCAGGTTGGGAGGATTTCACAGCAGGAACTCTTGCGGCTTCTGAGCTGTTCCTTGCATCGTGGTGTCAGTGAATAAACACCTTCTTTCCTGTGCATGTATATGAAGAGCTTGAGTTTTCTCCCCTTTTCCACAGGCAGGTGAAAGACCAGAATAAGAAAGTGGCCAGCCTGAAGCACAAGGAGCAGGTGGAGAAGAAGAAGAGCGCCCAGATGCTGGAGGAGGCCCGGCGGCGGGAGGACACCCTCAGCGACAGCTCCCAGCAGCTGCAGGTGGGCGAGGGGCTGGGTGGGGGGACCAGGCCCGGCAGGGCCCTCCCCACGGGCACGTGGCTCTTTGCATCCTCACCCTCCGCTCTTTTTCCTTCTAACCCTGCCTGCTACCTTCCTCTCAGTGCAGCTGTTTAGCAGTAAAGGAGTGGCTTCCAATAGAAAAGGCCAGTTTTATTCCACAGCTTTGTTGAGGAAACCTGAGCAAGGGACAAAATCCATCTCCTGGAGGGAATCTGCCTGCTTGGTGAGTTCAGTGTCCATGGGCTAAGCGGGGTCTTCAGGTGGTCAGCATCGAATGGCCTTTTCCTTCAGTAAAGCACATCATTCATCTGGTGTGTGTCAGGTTGCCTTCTTTTTTTCATCTTCCTTTCCTTCCCCCACCTTCCCTTTTTCCCCTTACTTTAAAAAATTCAGTTCAGAGACTGTGTTTCACAGTCATAAGAATGTATTAAAACATACTCTTCTATTTCACTGATGTTTAGACCTAATTACTCAAAAGATACTTAAACCAGCCTCAGTACCGAGAGTAGCAGTGACCATACCAGTGCCAGCTGGGTGCCCAGGGCTGGGCACCAGGGCAGTGTCCAGGAACCACAGGGACTGGTAAGTCCCTGTTTCTAACCTTCACTGATCCGAGGGGCAGATGGGTTTTACATATTTTATAGATGAGGAAACTGTCTCAGAGAAATCGAATTACTTACCCACATGCACACAGCCACTTCCTGCTCAGCTAGCATTTGAACTGAGACTTCCGGGATCGCTGGCCTGTCTGAATGAAGGTTTAAGTTTTAGACCATGCCGTGGACAGTGGAGATCTCTAAAGCTCCTGCCAAGACCACTAGCTGCTGTCAGCTTGTGTTTCTCTAACTGGTATGATAGAATGTTCATGCCACACTACATAGTCACAAAATCTGGAGGATTTGGAGGAGTTGTCTGTTATATAGAAGCCATCTTTAGGCTTAATAACAAATTCACTTCTGACATGAAAATCTGACTTTTTAATTCCTTTTTTCATTCTTCTTTTATATAGCTTTTACTGATAACATACTCCTTATAGAAACAGTATGAATTTCCTCAGATGTGCCAACTTTTGAAAAAAGCCACCACCAGTTTTCCCTCACTCTTGCCAATAACGGTTGATACTATAAATTTTTTCCTCTTTTTTTATTTTTTAGTGCCAATCTGATGGGTGGAAAATATTTAATTTTTGTTTTAATTTATACTTATCTGATTTACCAGTGAGGGCTGAGTATTTTTTCATATCTTACATTTTCATTTGTTTAACTAATATAGTTAAAATCTCTCTCTTTCATGATGGCTTTTTCCCTGTGGGTTTTTTAGTTAGTTTATCCCTGTTTTGAGAACAGATAAATATTTACCTATGAATATTTTTAAGTTGTTTTGGTCTTTCATTTATAACCTTTTAATTTAAATAATTTTATGTTATTTTGTGTGGTGAGGGTCTTATGTTTTTCTTCATTGCTAACAATTTCACTAGAGTATTTATAGAAAGTTATTTCACTGCTCTGCTGCTTGTTTCTTTTTTTTTTTTTAAGGTGCTTCATTTTTTTTTTTTTTTAATTTTATTTTTAAACTTTACATAATTGTATTAGTTTTGCCAAATATCAAAATGAATCTGCCACAGGTATACATGTGTTCCCCATCCTGAACCCTCCTCCCTCCTCCCTCCCCATACCATCCCTCTGGGTCGTCCCAGCGCACTAGCCCCAAGCATCCGGTATCGTGCATCGAACCTGGACTGGCATCTCGTTTCATACATGATATTTTACATGTTTCAATGCCATTCTCCCAAAGCTTCCCACCCTCTCCCTCTCCCATAGAGTCCATAAGACTGTTCTATACATCAGTGTCTCTTTTGCTGTCTTGTACACAGGGTTATTGTTACCATCTTTCTAAATTCCATATATATGTGTTAGTATACTGTATTGGTGTTTTTCTTTCTGGCTTACTTCGCTCTGTATAATAGGCTCCAGTTTCATCCACCTCATTAGAACTGATTCAAATGTATTCTTTTTAATGGCTGAGTAATACTCCATTGTGTATATGTACCACAGCTTTCTTATCCATTCAAACACCCCAGTGGTGGTGAGTATCACTTGCACCCTAAGGTCACCTCTAAATAGAAGTCCCTGCTGAGGGACCCTGGGGATTCTTGGGTAGAACCCTTGTGGTGGACAGGGGTAGGAAAACAGTTGATGGAAGGTTTGTGTTGTACGAAGTTCTCATTACCTGAATTTGTTTTTAAGTTTCTGAATATACAGACAGGTCCATCTACTGATATTTTCACGAAATAGGTGAGGTGAAGGGAAAGAATTACTTTAGTGTTTCCAGTGTAGATATCATAATAATTCTAGTATTACAAAATATTCTTCATCATGTTAAAAAGACATCCTTTATACTAATGACTAATATTTTGAACTTTGATGATTAATGATTAATTTTTATCAGATGCCACCTTGGGTTCTAGAGATTCAGTTCAGTTCAGTCGCTCAGTCGTGTCGGACTCTTTGCGACCCCATGAATCACAGCACGCCAGGCCTCCCTGTCCATCACCAACTCCCGGAGTTCACTCAGACTCACATCTGTTGAGTCAGTGATGCCATCCAGCCATCTCATCCTCTGTCGTCCCCTTCTCCTCCTGCCCCCAATCCCTCCCAGCATCAGAGTCTTTTCCAGTGAGTCAACTTTTTGCATGAGGTGGCCAAAGTACTGGAGTTTCAGCTTTAGTATCATTCCTTCCAAAGAAATTCCAGGGCTGATCTCCTTCAGAGTGGACTGGTTGGATCTCCTTGCAGTCCAAGGGACTTTCAAGAGTCTTCTCCAACACCACAGTTCAAAAGCATCAATTCTTCAGCGCTCAGCCTTCTTCACAGTCCAACTCTCAGATCCATACATGACCACAGGAAAAACCATAGCCTTGACTAGACGGACCTTTGTTGGCAAAGTAGTGTCTCTGCTTTTGATACTGGCCAGGGAACTAGATAACCCAGGCTGCAACTAAGATGTGGTGCAGTCAAGTAAAATATTTTTTAAAAAGAAAGTATATGTGAATAAATATGTGTTGCACATGTGCTTTGTGTAAATAGTGATGATGTAAGATGACCAAGGTCTCGCCTCTGAAGGAGCTCAGATAACAGTAGGAGGCCCCATAGTAAGATGAAGGTGGAAGTTGAGAGAGCTTTCTGGTAGTGAAGAGAAGAAAGAAGAGAGAGTGAATTTGAGATGAGTTACCTTTAAGTCAAAAGGCAAGACGCTCTTACAGATGGGCACGTGGGCACTAAGGGAGAGGCAGGAATGGGAATGGCTCGTAGGCTCCTGGCATGGGCAACTGTGTGTGTGCCAGCACTCAGTGATTGATGGGTTAACCCCAAGCCTGAGATCACCAGGTTCTCCAGGGAAAGAGAACATGTCCATTTCCAACAAGTGAAGCTGTCTGAGAGCTTTCCTAATGGAGGTTTGAGCCAGCAGTGGGGTGTGCAGATTTGAAGTTTAGAGAAGACTGGTGGTGTTAATTTTGGAGACTTGAGCTCAGAAATCGTGTTTTGATTTGTAAGAATCCAACACCATCTAGAGATAAAATACTGACAGAAGAATATGGAGTTAGAGCTGAACCCTTGGCATCCTCCCTCTTTAGAGCCAGAGTAATTAGGAGAGGCGCTCGAAGTGAACGAAAATGAGGAGGCTGGACGAGGCAGGAGAGGAAAAGGAGGTACAGCATCCCTGAGGTCAGGGGAAGACTGGGGATGCTTCCAGGAGGCTGAGAAGGAGGTCAGCATCCATGCACGCTCTGGTCCACCATATCCAGGATGGTCAAGATAGGGTACTCAGTAATCCCTCTGGGCTCATTAAGGGGGTGCCTTCCATTCTGACCTCTTGACCTTGAGTGCCATAGGTGGTCCCGCATCCATCCAGACACTTCCCTTGACCAGTTTTTCTGTCGGACGCTCACTTAGATTCACTGTACCTGCCAAGATCTTCGGAGTATCTGCTTAGTGAAGTGAAGTCGCTCAGTTGTGTCCGACTCTTTGCGACCCCATGGACTGTAGCCTATCAGGCTCCTCTGTCCATGGGATTTTCCAGGCAAGAGTGCTGGAGTGGATTGCCATTTCCTTCTCCAGGGGATCTTCCTGACCCAGGAATCGAACCCAGGTCTCCCACATTGCAGGCAGACGCTTTACCATCTGAGCCACCAGGGAAGCCCGGAGTATCTGCTTAGATGTATTGAATATATGTGACTGTTCTAAGACACGGTTACACAGAGGGTCTTTAAAGGATCTCTGCCACAACCCACGCATACTAACATTTAAACCATTTTAAGCTTCCAGCCAATACTCACAAATGCCAGGCATGGAGGATAAAACAGTGAGCACAGACTGGAGATGAGCCTTTCCCACAGTCGTGTTTTTCAATCATTGCTCCTCTTCTGTTGACATTCTGCAATGAGTTTTGCCATACTTTCCACTACTGCCTCTACATTCCCATTCCTGCCTCTCCCTTACTGCCCACATTCCATGTGACATAGTGCAATTCATGAGCAATTGCCATGTGAAGAGCTGGAATTACATAAACCCCAGCAACGGAAGCCTCCCAGATAAACAGTATATGGAAGCAGGTCTTAGCTGATTTGACCGATAGTCATTTTGGGATTAGAAAAGCTTTGTATTGAAAGCCTACCCATCTTTTAAGGTTCAGATCAAATGTCCCCTGCCTGGTAAAGCCTGCCTAACTCCTCGTAGTGGGAATTAATCACACTCTGTATTGCAGTTCCATTATGGTTTTTCTGCTTTAATTTCAGAGCTCATTTTCTTACCTTGTATTTATTACATGCTGTTAGTGTGTGTGCTGTCTCTTTTGCATATTTGAGTTTGGGAAACCTGTCTTGGTACTTTGCACATTGTTCTCTATAGAAAACTGTTCACTGATTTCAGTTGCATCAATAGATGTCAGAAACTGTTCATTCACAAGCATCTTAGCCTGACCTTGAGAGCTTCAGTCTTTTAAGTATTTTCTAGCTCATTTTTAGGTGAGATACTCACTAGCATAGCTACCCTATTCTATACAACCTGGTGGTGTTGGTCTTCCTTAAATATAGTTTATTGGCTTTCTGATGTGCACTCTTTTACTTAGGCAGTCTTTCTGTGAATTTCTAGTTTTACCACCTAAAGGTTCCGGCTTAAAATGAACTTTTGTTGGTGAGCTCTACCCTGTTCTGGTTACTGTCTTCCCTCTTGTTCCACAGCCTGTGTGTTTAATTATATTTTACTGCTTTATATTTTTCAGTACCCTGTTTCAGAAATCTTCCTTTGTGATTTTTTTTTCTTTTTATTTCAATTGGAGGGTAATTACTTTACAATATTGTGGTGGTTTTTGCCATACAGTCACATGAATCAGCCATGGGTGTACATGTGTTCCCCATCCTGACCCTCCCTCCCACCTCCCTCGTTTGTGATTTAATCCTCCCTTCCTTCCCCCTTTTTGTCTAGTTTGTATCTGCCTTAGGTTCAGGGCTAGTTTTTAAAATTTCTTTTTGGCCTTTCTTAATGTTTTGCATACGTTAAAAAAGTGAAAATGTTAGTGGCTCAGTCGTGTCCGACTCTTAGCAACCATAGGATTTCCCAGGCAAGAATACTAGAGTGGGTTTCTATTTCCTTCTGCAAGGCATCTTCTCAACCCAAGGATTGAACCCAGGTTTCCTGTATTGCAGGCAGATGCTTTACCATCTGAGCCCCCAAGCTGTTCGTTAATTACAGCTATAATTATTATAAATATTAAATTAAAAATTTAGTTACAGATTTTAAAAATCATGTATAATGATCTTATATTTAGCATCCTAATATTCTTGAAAATTTTCACAGGTTACCATTACAAGCCTCTCACATTTTAATGAAGGAAACACCATCCTCCCTTGGTTCAGAATGGTTGGTCACCTTATGTATTTTTCTTGTTTCAGCAGTGACACTTACTTTGTCTTTTGACAGAACTACAGGTTTTAGCCACATTCTAATACGGCAGGGCAGACTGAACTGGGAGCAGGGGGCTCACATCAGTAGTGTTTAGTGCTCTGTTTTTATTTATAACAAAGGTAGGTATCTGGATTTAACCTTGAGAGAGGGCACTGTCAGGGAGACTGATGGGCCTGCTGAAAAGACACGGCGGCTTCCACAAACCAGCTCTCCTGAGACCAGTGAATATTGAGGACAGACTTCAGAGAAAGTAGAGAGAGAGATAGGAAAAAGCAGTTTTCCATGTATTTAGGCATATTCTCCTCTTAAGTGCAGAATCAGTGAAACATTTGTGTTTTCTTCAAAATTACATTTTATTTGCTCTACCTACAAAAATTTTTTTTCCTCCATTTTGGTAAGAGACTTTTTTTTTGTTAAATAAAGACTACTTATCCTTGGTTTTTACATTGGCCATGGGGATAATTATTTAAGAAAACCGTTTAAAAAATTAAGATTGACACCTTTCTAGAAAGACTACGTGATGTGTCACATGCCACATGTTACTGTCCTTCTTTTTGTAAAAATAAATTTTGACTTTCTTCTTGACAGATCTTCTCAACCTATTTAAAGATTTAATTCTGCATCATTTCTTCCATTTTGGTTAATTTTTTTCTTAGGGCTTCTTCTGTCTAGAATGTGAGCATAGGTGGGTTGTTATGGAGTTCTTAATACATATAAATGGAATTAGAGATTACACAGGAAAAGTGTACATACAAATCAGCATCTGTTTTTACACGTGTGTGGATAGTTGCTGAAATTAATCCGAAAATTATGTTTTCCTGCAGGGAAAGCACCTACTCATACTGCTGGCACGTGTGTAACTTTTTAAAGCTTTTCGCTCAAACGGTGCCCCTTCTTACCATTTAAGAAAAAAGCAAAACAAGTCTTAAAATTATTTAAAGAAATTCTGCCATGTCTGAAATGTCCTCAATAGATACGTTTCCCCCTGGGCAGAATTCAGTTCCATTTGATAGCCAGTGGAAAGAGTGTTTACTGATAGTACAACTGTGTGGCCTGATAAGCTGTTTCCTTTACTTAAGTTTAGCCCTATTCTATGGGAACTTTTAGTCACTTCATTTGAGCTTATTTCAGGAATGAGCCCCATAAAACGATGAGTGGTTAATGTTACATTTGGCAGGAAAATTCTTAAAAGTACTGGGGTCTCCTTCAGTGAAACAAATGGTTTAATCCTTTCCTTTGTGTTATCGTGGAAGCTCCTCCTCTGAATTTGGAAGGTGAAGAGCCCTTAACAGAGAGCAGAAGCAGGTGTCTATGCAGCCCCTTTGCCAAGACCTCAGAGACAAGAGACACCCTCTTACGGATGACATCAGTTGTTTTATTACATTAAGTAAAAGGTTATCTTTGGGGTTTTTGGTGAAGACTTGGAAAAGGTGTGCTTGTTCTTTTTATAAGCATTATTGATCAGAGGAGATGTCCTATGATTAAGTAAACCACACGTCCTTGCCCAAGCTTACGATAATCAGCTACCAGAATTTTCAAGATGAGAACCTGGCCATCCATGTGGGCTGTTTGTCCTAGATGTTCTATGTACATTATATAGATATATATATGGCATTGCTTTTTGTGTATTTGTTTCCATTTCTTTAATGAAATGCACCTGCTTTTGTTTTGACTTTGATTTTTAACAAATTGAACTGTGGGAGATATTTGAGTGACTTTAAAGAGAGTGGAGAAGAACATATCTTTCGTTTTAACCCAAGGCATTTCCTTAAAAAAAAAAGTGGTGTGAAACCAAATTCTGACCCTGTGTTAGGCTAGCGTTCCTTTCTTAAAATTGACTTCATCAGTGCATCTGGCTTCAATTTTTTACCACCCCACCCCCCGCCTCACTAAACATCTGAGAAGTTGGCCATTGAATTCTGACATGTTGAATGATTTTAATGAAATCTTCCTCATGTGTATTTGTGCTTGGGGGTTGAGAAGGAGGAAGGAAAGGTAAGCAGTGGGGTAGAGGATGATAAAGAATTGCCGTCTCTTCACATTAAGGATGATGGATAACATTAGTATCTCTCAGCGCAAGTTAAACTCTCCGGTGAGTGCCTTTTACCCCAGAGGAAGCGGCTCTCAACGTTTGCCGGAGTGAGTGACCTCCACTGGCAGGACCAGGGACAGGGCGATGAGTGCGTGGTGCTGTTACCTCCAGGGTCCTTCATGAATTCTGCACTGCCCTTCCTTCTCCTGCTGAGAAAAGTTTAATGAGATCCGTCCGTATCAAGTGATCTCTTTTTATGTTACTGTATTACTGAGTCTTTTCTTTTAATTTTGAGGAAGATGTTTGAAGGGAACAAAAAATTAATTTTTAATTGCCACTGTTCCTTTTTTTTTCTTTTTCCTTTGCTTTTCTTTCTGAACGTTTGATCTGAAGGCCAGGCAGTGGGGAGTAGTCTCACAGCTGGCACAAAGCTGATGTTGACAGAGCTGATGTCAAGAAGCAAAGTTCAGAGGAGGGAATCGGGGGTGGGATTATGGGATTTGCCAGCAGGTCCGCCCTGTCTTCTTGTGGAATTGCCTGAGCAGAGTTACAGCTGTCGCAGCTTGTGCCTAATCTTGTGTGAGTGTAGGAGGCTTGCTGTTTAAGAGTCGGAGGAATTCTTCGGTAGCGTCTCTTCTCCTTTCTCCCTCTCCCATCTCCCACCACCGCCTCCCACCCCACTCAACTAGTCATAGAAACCCCTCCTCCAACCCTTTCCTCTATGAATGAAGGGATTGCACTGGACCCCCGCTAGTAAGTAGAGCTGGCATAACAACAGGCTGCAGTGCCTAATCCAGAGCCAGAGAACTGGCCTGTGTTAGTATTGAGGAGCATACACGTAACCTATGGCAGCTGACATAAAATTCTACAGGTATTTTATGTAGAAGTGAATTCTACATAAAATTCACTTCTTGCATTTGAAGTGAAAGCAGCTCCTTAAAATGGTGAGGCGTGTTTCTGTACTGTCTCCACCTGGCTCTTTCCTGAGTTGTCTGTAGCGCACAGGACACGTCTTAAGTTCAGGGTTGCGCGAATCAGTTCAACCGTGTGAAAAGTCAGTTTGAGAGCCAGTGAATGAAAGTCTCTTTCTCTGCTTAAGCTTCCCTGACCCCAGGCTGGCAGTTTCATATTTTTCTTCCAGATAGTGAATGCTAAAAAGTGGGTTAACTCCAAACAGGACAAATCAGTCTTCTTTTTGTAGTTTCAAATTAGATTTGTTTTGGCTGAATTTTGTGACTTTTCCTCCTGTCTGCCTAAAGAGTAGATAGACTTTATGCTGAAAATTCATGAGGGATCAGGAGATTACAGAGGGCAGTACCTAGGGGGAGTCAACAAGACTCTGAATATTTCATTCTCGTATTTTCTTTAAAAAAAAAATGGGTCCATTCCTCAAAGAAAGGAACTTCACTGAAATGTGGAGGAAAGAGGAGCCCAGCATGCTGCAGTCCATAGGGTGGCAAAGGGTCGGACACGACTTAGTGACTGAGCAGTAACAACTTATTAATAAACCTCTATTGTGGCTATCTAGACATTGACCCAGTAGTTTTTTTCAGTTGAACTTTGATTGGCATATTGTTGTGTATTCCTAGGACTGAATTGTCATTGACTTAAGTTGGATTACTCTTATTTTTCACCATAACCTCAACACCTCTCATTAGAACTCAAGCCAATTGCAGGTTTTCTTCTAAATCTTGACAGAATGCATACTTTGCTAATCTCATATCCAGTAGATACGCTGGTATATAACTCAGTTTTGTGAAGTCTTCTGAATATCAGCCGTATGTTTGGATTTCATTTTAATTTAGTGTTGTTTGGTTTCCACGCTGAAATAATCTCCTAACCAAAGCTGTCCTTTCAGTAAGGGCTCTGTTGTCCAAACTGTTAGGTTTCTCTCAGAAGCACTCTGGATAATCTCCGTCTTCATTCTTCATTAGTAATCCACTTTTCTTATACTGGAGCCGTACCCTTGGGAACCGTGAACACTGTCTTCCAAGACGGCCCCAGAGCATCCTCACCTTTTGGTTCTCAGGCCCTTGTGTGTGTAGCCTTGTGTCAGGGGCAGCCCTTGTGCATAGTAGAAAGTGTCAGAAATGACAACATGTGCCTTCTGAAGCTGGGACAAGAGACATGGACGCCCTGCCCTCCTGGGTCACCGGCACCGAGGAATGCCAGGCGCTGTGGGGAGAGGAGCCTCGAAGACCCTTTGCCAGTGGTCATCACCAACTTGCCCCCATGTATGGGAAGCAGAGGGCTGAACCCTGGCTGACATCTCAGCTGTCCCCCATCAGAGAACCTGGAGCCAGAGCTGTTAGGTTAAACTACCCCTGACCCACAAAAACTGTGTAGACAATTTGTTCTCCATTACTATAAGCTGCCAAGTGTGTGGTAACTTGTTACAGAACAATAAATAAAAAAATAAGCACTTTATATCCTAGGTATTAAAGTGATCCGCCACAAGCCTGAATTCTTTTTCCTTGCAATTTGCAGTTTGGTCTTCTCTATTGGTAGAAGAGTAAGTGCTATTTGAATTTGTTAATGTTATCATTGCAGTAGTTTTCAGTGACTCGTTAGAGCTTTGGGCAGTGTTTGCCATAAGAATTCTCAGCTAGTAATTCATATTTGTGTGTAATAGGCCATGTTTGCCTTTCTGATAGAAGTCCATATTTACCTCCCCAGAACTTCCTTCTTAGTTTGTATAGATTATCAGGGCTAGTGGTTTTGGTTGTCTAACCAAATTACTCGTCCTTAGGCAGACCAGTTACCTACATCCAGTTATCATGTGTAGTTTTCTTGTATGAGATTGAGAGAAATTTTTGCTCTGTTGAATTCATTAGGGGAAAAATCTCCTTTTTCATTTATTTCTTTTAAAAATTAGTTTGCCAACAGTATGTATGTAGAATATAATCTGTATGTAGAATATAATCTGACTGATCATGCTGTTTACTTAACTTTTTCATCTAGGCTTAAATTCAGAGGGAAAGAGAATGTTTTGCTATTGAGTCTTATTACTTAGGCTTCATCAAAGCTGGCCTTGAGCCCAGTTTAGAGAGTAGTTCAAAAACAGCTTTGTGTTTTTACCTAATCAAGCGCTAGCTACCTATCTGCCTAACACAATTTTCTTCTCTCTGCTAATGGAGAAAGTCCATCACAGGTTTCTCTTGCTTAATTCACTTGATGCTTTGCTCTCAATAACAATATATTTCTTGAGCTTCTTTACTCTTTCTTCCCTTGTCTTATTCTCTTTTGTGTCCACATCTTTCTGTCCTAGATTTACGTCTGAATAGAAGAACATTTTATCAGCAGATAGCCCTTTTCTTGATAAATAGGCTCTCTTTGGGTTAATCAATTAGCCTCCTTCACCGAGTCTTCCATCGTTTTCCAGGACAGTCTCCGTAAGAAGGATGACAGGATTGAAGAGCTGGAAGAAGCCCTAAGAGAGAGTGTGCAGATAACCGCAGAGCGAGAGATGGTGCTGGCGCAGGAGGAGTCAGCCAGGACCAGTGCTGAGAAACAGGTCTGCGATTTTGTGCAGTTACAGGCCATGCTTCTGGGTAGAGGAAAGGTAAAGCCCAACCAGTGTAGTCTAGGTGAACTGTACATAACATGTGTTTGCAGGCTTTCAAATACGCATCATCGAGTGTAAGTATTCAGACTTAAATAAGACTTGAGATATAGTCGTGTGAGAATTGATTCGTGTTCACGCAGAGGTCTCTGCTCTGAGTTTCTGGGGCTGACTTGTGTGTATTGATGTGTATGCTGACACACACACCTGATGAGATGGAATGGAATTTGCCTGTGTGTTACCAGACTAAGCACAACTCTGCTTTTAAATGGGATGGGAACACATACACATTTCTGAGCCAGACGTGATTCAAAGAGCAGAACGTTTCTTTTGTAGTGTGTCTCGTCCACGGGAGCAGTTAAAAGTTGTAACAAGTTGAGGTTGATGACAGGTGTGAGGGACATTGGTGTCATGACACCTGGAGTCCCAGATCATTGTGTCTCCACCTCGAGGTGACTTGGTAAAGAATTCTGCCGCTGTCTGTTCTCTCTGTTTTTATACATCTTTTTAGAGCCTCATACCCTTGCGTTAAACTTTTTATTAGGAAGAATAAAGGTGGGAGGTGTGAGAGGAAGAAATAGTTTCAACAAGTGAAGGCTCTCACCGCAATTTTCTCAGTGTTTCCATCTCTTTGTTGGAGAAGCGTAAGTGCTAAACCAGGTGAACAGGGTTCACTGAGAGGGTGACATGACTCTCCTGGGGAGCCCTTTGCTCAGACCACCATGGCTGTTTATGAACTAGGGTATCTCATAGCCGGAGAGAAGGATGCCTTGCAAAGCAGACACGTCATGGTGTCCACTAGGCAGTCCCCTCATACGTTAGACACGGGCATGTGGCTTCTTCAGTGTCAAGTGTAGAAAGACTGACGTTTATTAGCAAAGTTGACGGAAAATCAGTCTTTCCAGAATGAGTTTCTTTTAGCACTCTATTCTTAGATAAATTTCGTGGCCCACTTTCTATTTGAGTGTTTATTAATGTTAAGCAGATCCTGGGGTAGTGGACAGCCTCAGAGAACAGGGTGGTGTCAGCCACTGTCCAAGGGCAAGGAGGGATTTTCTTGGGTATTACCTTTTTTACATTTTTCCCTTTTCTTTTCAGAATTTCCCCCCACCCCTGGTTTGTTGTTGTTGTTGTTTTTCTATCAAGATATTTTTTTCTGTTTTGGGATCATTATTTAGTGACAAGTCTTCCATACTCTGGGCTTCCCTGGTGGCTCAGAGGTTAAAGCGTCTGCCTGCAATGCCTGGGTTCAATCCCTGGGTCAGGAAGATCCCCTGGAGAAGGAATTGGCAACCCACTTCAGTATTCTTGCCTGGAGAATCCCATGGACGGAGGAGCCTGGTGGGCTACAGTCCACAGGGTTGCAAAGAGTCGGACACGACTGAGCGACTTCACTTTCACTTTTTCTTCTTCCATACCAGGGGCTTCCCTTGTGGGCTCAGATGATAAAGAATCCACCTGTAGTACAGATGTGGGTTCAGTCTCTGGGCCGGGAAGATCCCCAGGAGAAAAAAACAGCAACCCACTCCAGTATTCATGCCTAGGAAATCCCACGGACAGAGGAGCCTGGCAGGTGACAGTCCATGGGGTTGCAAGGGTCAAACATAGTGACTAACAACAACTTTTCTACCAAAGATCATGTAGAAATGTTGGTGATTAGTAATAAATCACGTATAAAGACCGCTGTTACATGTTCTTTTTTAGGCTACTGTGTGAGCTGCTTGTAATTTGCTTTCTGGGGCTGATTGATACTTAGATCAGTTTTTTAGTTTAGAGAGAAATTGAGCAACATACAGTTTTTCCACATCCGCCTTCCTAAACCTCAGTTTCCATTTCTGTTAACATCTTGCATTGATGTGATGCAGTTGTTAAAATTGATGGGCCAGTATTGATACTTTATTAACTAGTCCATAGGTTATATCTTGGATCACTGTCTGTGTTACACATGTTACAGGTTTTACTGAGTCCTTAATGGCATGTATCTATCATCACAGGATCCTACAGAGTAGATTCAGTCCCTAAAAACTCCCCACGCTCCTCCTCTTCATCTCCCCCTACCTCCCCGCTCCCTAATCTTTTTCCTATAGCCTTTTCTGACTGGATTCTTTCCTTCAGCCTCTGCATTGAAAGTTATCCCACGTCTTTTTGTGGCCTGAGAGCTTATTTTGTTTTTTCTCTGAATATATTCCACCTCATGGGTGTGTCACAATTTTCTTATTCCTTCGCCTATTAAATAACACCTTGGTTGCTTCCAGGGTTTTGCCAATTGTGAATAAAGCTGCAGTAAACACCCATGGTTTCTGTATGGACATCAGTTTTCAACTCATCTAGGTAAATACCTGGGAGTGTGATTGCTAGATTGTAGGGAAGACTATACTGAGCTTTGTAAGAAACTGGAAATATCTTTTGAAGTGGTTGTAAATAATTTGCTTTTAATTGCATGCCTTTTTCTTTCTCTCTTTCTTGTTTATCTTCTTTCCACCATTCTGCTTCTCACTGCCTGTCTGAAGCTGTTGAGTGAAATATTGCATGAGACCCGTCATTGGGGCTTTAAGTGGTTTAAGGTATGAAGACACCGCTTTTATGTCTGTTCTTCTGGGGCCACACAGCCTTCACCCACTGTCCTCTCCAGCTTTCATCATCCGTCCCTGTTTTTTTTTTTTTTTTAATCTGTCTTCTAATCCTACTGTTAATTTGCCTGAATGTATTAATTGTATGCACCTGCACCAAAGTAATCTACAAGTATTTGTTTGAAATATCTTAAAATGGCTTTTTTGGCTAGGGACATTCCATTGGGTTGGCCAAAATGTTCATTTGGTTTTAAGTACAAATAAAAGGCCTATGTTTCATTTTCATCAAGAACTGTACTAAAGAACATATTCCCTCACAGAACAAACTTTTTGCTCAGCCGCAGTACTCACTATCTTCCTCAGGTCCAACATCTCCGTCTCTTGCCTCAGTTTAGCCTCTGACAAGAAATGCCTCTCCTGATAGAAGGAGGATCTGTGCATCTTGAATTTCTCAAGGAGCAATGGGAAATTGGGAACTGTCATTAAAACAAAATGCAGAACCTTTTCAAGCACGAGCAGAGGAAACCCATCAAAGGAAGATGATCCTTCTGCCTTTCCTGTGTTCTAACAGAACCCCCTTACTTACCCGTGTTCCCGCTACTTGCTGCCCTACGTGGAGACCACGCCCCACACTTAGGGAGGTGGGGTGATGATCCAGGGAAGGAAGCCCTCCCCTCACCTGTGTCAGCAGATGGAGAGGATGAAGGGACTCAGTCATAGTGAGGGGGAAACTCAGGGGGTTCTCTCACCTTCGCTTTGCTCTTTTCCACATGATTTTCTTCTTCTGAAACTTCACTCTGCTCAACTTGTGGCAGGTTTTGTGTTTTGTTCGAGAGTCTGTACGAACACAGAGTAAAAAATTGCTCTCTTGTAAACCAGTTTCAGAGTTGCCGGGGGGTAGAAGCAACGTCTACCTTTAGCAATGTTGCTGTGAAGGTAAAATTTTGGACATGGTTTTGTTTTTGTTTTTTAGCACTTGAATGTTGTAAATACCTTTGCTGGTATTCTTCCAGAGTAAATTTATTTTCTAAAAGAGCACATTGCTAACTAAATGTTAAAGAACGCCTCTAAAATAGCAAGACTTTTTCCTTGTCACTCAGTAAGTTGGGTTTATATCTGTTCCTAAAGTATATTTTTAAATATTTTGAGCAATGAAAATATCTTCTCTCAATATGACTAATATGTGCATGAGTTCTGAGTTTTACCTTTTTTAAAATCCCTTCATCTGTTTTTTTTTGGAGTATAATTGCTTTATAATGTTGTGATATACAGCAGTGCAGTTTGCTGCTGTCCAGCCATGTGACTTGGCTATATATATACACCTGTCCTCTTGGACCCCCCCACGCCATCACGTCCCACCCCCTAGGTCATCACAGAGCACCAGGCTGAGCTTCCTGTGCTATGTAACGGCTTCTCACTATCTGTTTTACATGTGGTAGACAGAGGAGCCTGGTGCAGGCTACTGCCCATGGGGTCTCAAAGAATCGGACATGACTGAGCAACTTCACCTCACTACCTATTTTACTTTCAAAGCTCATTTATAATGGCAATACTTTTTTTTTAAATTGCCATTTGGCCATTGTTTGGCATGTATGTTTGGCATGTATGTTAAGTGTAAATTCTTGACCTAGAAGATAATGAGGTTTTACCAGTGGTTTGCTGGATATCTTTTTTATTTTTAACACAGATTTTTAAAAAATTTTTATTTGCATATTAAAATTGTGCAGATTTTAAAAATTATTTGAACAAAAATGTGACACCTGACTGAAGTGCGTTTCACAGCCTGCAGGACACCTTGGACCACTGTCGTCTCCACTCCAGGTCTCCCTGTCGCGCCCGAGGAGCTCCCTTCAGCTTGCAAGTCCTCTCCCTTCCCGGTCAGCCAGGCCGGCAGAAGGGAGAGGCAGGCGCACCTCCTTGCCAGTAGCTTTTGGTTCTTTGGTGTGGAAACGGGCAGCACAGTCGCCTGAACGCGGTGCCGCTCCCTTTTGTGTAGTGCCTTTTGTGTAGCACTACACTTGTGTACACTTCCTTTTGTGTCGTGCCTGGTGCACATGGGCAGCACGTGCCTCATTACAGCTCGCCTGCTTGCTTCTCCTGCTCGATTGTCACTTCTGAAGGCGGTGAATTTTTCTCTGCGGTTCTGTCTTCCTCACTCTGGTTTGTCAGGTGTAATTGCAGAGGAAGTGGCGCTGGACGCAGGCAGGTGGGGTCTGCACAGTGGCTGCTGCCAGGTGTCCTGTTTTTATTCTTCAATTCAGTCGCTCAGTCGTGTCCGACTCTTTGCGACCCCATGAATCACAGCACCCCAGGCCTCCCTGTCCATCACCAACTCCCAGAGTTTACTCAAACTCATGTCCATTGAGTCAGGGATGCCATCCAGCCATCTCATCCTCTGTCGTCCCCTTCTCCTCCTGCCCCCTGATCTCTCCCAGCATCAGAGTTTTTATTCTTAAGGATTTATTAAATCCCCTGCGGTTGTGAGTCTGCCCAGTCAGTTCCATAGCAGTTATCGCCATGATAGGGCGAGCACTGTTTCACACGGACCGGGTAGCGCCATGAAGCAGAACTGGTAGCTGGGCGGCCTGGAGAAGACGGTGCAGCAATGGGCCTGTGACTGGACTCCCCAGCCTTCCCATCGCCTTCTTACTTTCAGCTGCTGCCAAAATGGATAGCTTGTAGTCTGGTTTTATAAACCTAATCCTGTACTGATCTGAGTATTTATAGCAAATTACATTTTCCTCATGTTTAAATTGATAGTCATGCTCAGAAAATAAAATACTTTTACTTATGCCGCCTTTTCCATAAGCATTTATTGAATACCATATATTTTTCCAGATACTGAGCATTGAAAACAAGAAGGTACAGGATACAGCCTGTGCCTCAGGAAGTTCACGTTTATTGGGAAAGATTGGAGAATGAACCTGTCTTTAATCATGGTTCAGTTTGCTAAGTGCCACTGGTCAGGATCTGAATAGAGGGCTTTACAAGTAGAAGAGGAAGGGCCACTCTCACCTTCTGAGAGCAACAGCGTTGTGCCCATGAAATGCGTCTATCTCTCTAAATAAACCCACTTTCACTTAAAAAAAAAAACTAGAAGCAGAAGGGCAGCATGTAATCCAGTGCAGAGAGATCCACAGAAGGCTTCCTGGAGGAGATGGCTTATGCATGCACTCAGTCTTATTTAGTGTCAGGCAAAGAAAAGGTTTTATTTATTTATCCATTCTAGGTTATTCTTTAGGCTTTGCTGAAGAATGTTAGCTGTATTATATGGTAGTAGAATTGTGACCACATCAGGTTTGTATTTTCAGCCCAGTTCCCTCATCTGAGATGCAAGCGAAGTCTCCTTCATATCGGCCGTGTATCTTTACTCCAGTATTTCACTGCCATCTCAACCGGAAGCCATCCAAATTCAGAGCTCTTGATTTCTCACTCTCCAACCAGTCTTTCCCTCAGGCTTTTTCATCTCATCTGAGAAAGCGCTCTTATCCTGCGGAACTTCTTAGGCGCTGTTGGTGGGAGGGGAGTCGAGTCCGAGAAGCGCAGGAGTGACAGCTCAGGTGCCGAGACTCTGTGCTGTGACTCTGGTTCAGAGGCCCCTCCAGAGCTGCAGGGAAACCTTCATGCCCAGTGGCTAAGAAGCGGGCTCTCGAGCTAGACGCCTTGGTTGGAATTATGGATCCGCCACTTACAGATTGTGATCCCAGGTGAGTTGCTTTGCCTCAGCTGCTTGAGCGGTCGGAGAAGGGCACTGGTGTGTGCGTGGTGCTGCGAAGGTGCTGGTGTAACGTGTTGCACCTGCCACGTGAGGAGAGGCTGTGTGCATGCAGCACCTGGAGACAGGTGGGCGGTAGACATCAGCAACCTTGACACTTCTCTTGTCTCCACCATGGCCCTTGACAGCCCCATAGGGAGGGCTGGTCCCACCAGTCCAAGGCCCCAAAGAAACTTAGAATCCATAGACCCTTCCTGGTTGATCCAGCAACAGTGATGACATGCTTAAGTAACCGTTTTCATACATATGCTTCATACAAGTTTTCATCCTTGTCACTTAAGGAAATCCTTGTCCCCTCCCCTCACCTGGCCTGGAATTTGTAGCGTCTGCATCAGCTGAGGCTGCCACAGCCTACTAACAAGCAGGCCATGTGGTCATCATTCCGGCCACCGGATTCTTCATTCTCCGAGAGCATGTCTTAGGTCAGTGCAGGAGCATAGTCTGTCCATAATTTTCCAATTTACTTTCAGGTTTTCCTCTTGAAGATAGTTTGGACAGCTTTAGAAACGTATGCTGTGAAATAATGGGGAAATATGAGATGTCATATGAATTGATGGCTTTCAAACTGTGGTGCTAGAGAAGACTCTTGAGAATCCCTTGGACAGCAAGACAGTCTGTCCTAAAGGAGATCAACCCTGATTACTCATTGAAAGGACTGATGCTGAAACTGAAGCTCCACTGCTTTGGCCACCTCATGGGAAGAGCCTACTCATTGGAAGACTCTGATGGTGGGAAAGATTGAAGGCAAAAGGAGAAGGGAGCAGCAGAGGATGAGATAGATAGCATCACCAACTCAATAGACATGAGTTTGAACAAACTCCAGGATAGGGGTTTGTGAAGTGAAGGACAGGGAAGCCTGGCGTGCTGCAGAGAGTCGGACGCAACTGAGCAACAACAATGTGAGAAAGTTTGGTTGTCAGCAACGTAAACGGTGCTTTTAAAGCAGTTCACTGATTTCTGCAGACTTCATCATTCTTCATCAGTGCAAACACTGAAGATGCTGTTGTCATGAAACATTTTATTGATAAACATATGGAAGCTACGTGTTTAACATTCAAGGGTCTGAGGAGATGTGACAGTTAAATTCGCAGCCATGATCTCTTCGCCGTGTGTAATCATTCCAGCATTTAAATTAGGCTCCTTCAAGATGCACCTAGTAAGTTTCCTTGTAGATGGTTGCTCTGGTGTCAGAGTTCGGGTCTCCTTTGTTATGGTGACTGGTTATGAAATGAGGCGCTTGACAGACTGAAGTGAGACTGCTGGAAATACGTCATGTCTGCCTTCACGGTGACAGCTGGCTACAAGGCAAACCCCACCAGAGCCTCTCTGCAGTTGACAGGGACTTCAAAGGCCACCAGTGCTGCCACTTCAAAGGAGGGTCCTGCCATCTCTGGCTGGTTGAAAGAAGCAGTTAAATGGCCATACCCAGCCGTAGCAGAAATCTCTGTGTTTAGACTTCTCCTTTTGATCTTAGAGAGATGTATGAAATGCGTGTTAAGTTAAAGGAATGATACAGTCTGCAGTGATGGCAACCCAATATTATTCTGCATTTCAATCCACTTGTTAGTGGAAATCACCCAAATATGTTCAAATAACAGCAAGTCTAAAGACTCAAGTGTCTCAGCGAACATTTGAAAAAGAGTTGAAAGTGTTTGAATGCTGTAGTCACCTTCACAAATGCGGAATAAATCAGATGTAAATTAAAATGAAACTCTCAGTGTGTTTTAAAAACTGTCCTTCAGTCTCTCCTTGTAATTTTTATCCCCCTTTAATTAGAAACTAGTTCTGAATGTTGATCGTAAGAGTGAGAGACAGCAGCAACCTATGATCTCAAGGCTGATTTGCATGGTTTAAACTGACATTTCTCTATATTTACTAACTCTGTACTTAAAAACTTAAGTTTGTTCTATTTAAAATCTTATCCAGTTACGCTGGATACACTTTTGAAATAATCTTTGTATCATTATTGAACAAGCAAGCAAGCAGAAATCTCAGTTTTAATAAAACTTGTAATAGCAGATCAGAATCCTAACAAGCATCTTTTTGATAACAAGGAAAAGGCAGCAACGTGAAGTCTTCCAGTTATTAATAGAATGCCGTGACCTTTTGTTATTTACGGGGTTCCCCTCTTACCATATGTATTGTAGAAGGGTTAAACTAAGAAACCCTCAAATTCTTCCACCCTGAGCTTCTGTTTTCTTAGTTTCTTCCTACATAAAATGAATAATTTAGACTTGCCAGAAGCTTGGGCCAGTATAACTTCCTCTCTCGTTTTGCCAGATGGGGTCAGTAGACAACAGCTAAAGAAATTAGAAAGGAAAACTGAAGCCCCCAGGAAATAACCACATGTGATGGTTATGATCCCCCCCACAAAAAAATCCCTATATTCATCAGTAATTTGTAAAGTAATTCTTAAAAAGAAATTAAGAATCACTTTAATTTGTGAAGTAATTCTTTAAAAGACAACTTCTTTTTGTCTTTCTCTGTTCCTGTCTTCCTTTTAGGAACTTTCTGGTAAAATAGTGCATGCTTATATTTATCCTGGAACTTCAGGAAATATCTGTTTCTGAATTTCAGCTTGATTTTTTTTTCTTTTTATTCAACAAAAAGACCACATCTGCATTTTCAGAAGTTAAATGAAAATAGTGACTACAGTGGAGAAGGAATAAAACTTTGGCATGCCTCACGTTGAGCCCAGAGTTGAGGGCCGCAGTCTATAGATCTGGATTTCCAAGCAGGCAGTTGTTAGGCTTGTGTCCACCACGTGTGACTGCTGCTGTACTGGGAGGCGCTTATGGAATCTTCCTGGCAGGTCTGTGACAGATGATGGTCTGTTTGCTCATACCGCGTTCTCGGGGTGTTTGGCCCTTACCCTGGACTCTCCTCCTGAGCAGTCTGATAAACTGAGTTATTGACGACAGAGGCAGTCATCCAAAATGCAGACAGAGGTACAGTCGTGGGAGCCAGATGGCTTCCCGCTGGTGTTTATATGCAGTTTATGTTCCTCTTGGCTGCGCCTTCCTGGATGTTTTTAATGAAACCTATTTTCCTAGAGAAATCTGCACAGCGGGGCTGGGCTTGCACAGCAGAGAATTCTCGTGTATGTGTGTGGCATGGCCCAAGCTCTGCCTCGGTGCTCACTGGTCTCTTCCTATGGCCTCCACCCTCTTGAGTGAATGAAGGTGTGCAGGGCTCTGAGCCAGAATCAGGTGACGTGGGTGCTGTGGCGTCTTCTGTTTGTTAGCGGTGATGGAGGGCGAGGCCCCTAGTGCCTCTAGGCCTCTGTGCTCTCACCTGTGTGGAGTCAGTTATCACCCCGACAGGTGTTCTGGTTTTCTGTAAAGGCAGGACACAGATGTTGAGCCTCATTTATTATGGCCAGACCAGAACAATCCTGCATAGAGTGTATGAGTGTGTGCATGCTCACATGTGAGTTCCCTCTTTGTGTCCTTGGGTTGCCAGACATTAAATCCCACACTTTTACTTTTCTCCTTTAGCTAATAATAAACTTTTTATACAGACGAATAACTGTCTTTTGCCAGTATTTTCTTTGTAACCATTTTTTCAAGGGTTATATTGAAATCACATTTTCTCTACAACATATATCTCTAATTAATGAAGTAGCACTTTTTACTTCTAGGTAGCTGCTTGATTTTTTTTTTTTTTTTTAGCAGTACAAATGATAGGGATTAAAATTTCCAGTTAAAATGTCAATAAGTTTTTGTTTTTATTGGTGAAAACTTAAGGAAACAGTCTGAAACTGTTTCATGCAGATTGTGCATTTGACCTTAGAGGAGGGGGCTCTAGCTCTAAATGTTTTGACTTCATGCTAGGAAGAGGACTGCTGTTTTCTGTAATAAAGTTGAATTAAGGTTTTCTCCCTGTGAAGTGACCATATAAATTTTTAAATTTATTTTTAATTTGAGGATAATTGCTTTACAATGTCATGTTAGTTTCTGCTGCACAGCAAAGTAAGTCAGCTATACATATATATATATATGCCCTCCCTCTTAAGCCTCTCACCCACCCCTCACCCCGCCCCTCTGGGTCAGCACAGAGCGCCGAGCTGAGCTCCATGTGCTGCACGGCAGCTTCCGACAGCTGTCTGTTTACACATGAGAATGTCTGTATGTCAGTGCTGCTCTCCCAGTTCCCTCCATCCGCCCCTTCCCCTACTGGGTCCACAAGTCTGTTCTCTGTGTCTGTGTCTCTGTTCCTGCCCCGCAGATGGGTTCATCAGTATCATTTTTCTAGATTCTATACATATGTGTAGCCAGCTAACTTTAAGGAAATGTCTTCCCCAAACCTAGACAGCTTGCACAGCCCTTCTAGTGTCTTCTGTGTCCTGGTGTGTTCTATATCTATTCCTTGGTGGCTCAAGTGGTAAAGAATCCACTTGCAACACAGGAGACCCGGGTTCAATCCCTGGGTCGGAAACAGCCCCTGGAGAACGGAATGGCTCTACCCCTCCAGTATCCTTGCCTGGAGAATTCCATGGACAGAGGAGCCTCGCGGGCTACAGTCCATGAGGTCACAAAGAGTCCGACTCGACTAAGCGACTGACATTTTCACTTTGACTTTCCAGCAATGCACAAAAAAATTTTTTTTCAGGAGAGAACTTACCAGAGCTCACAGTTCAAGGAGAAGTCTTGTCCTGGTTCTTCTTGTGTTTCTTTTCCTGAGTTAACTCACCCAGGTGCAGAAGAGGTTAAAATGATGGTTGCCGTGTCTTCTTCACTGGAGAAAGAAAATGTAATGTCATCTAGATTATCTCTGCCCTCCTTTCTCACAGGTGTAGAAGAGGAGCCATGCAGTTTATGTGGACCCAGGAAATTATTAATTTTATATTTTACTTGGTTCTGGTACAAGCTATTTGTTGCTAAAATAAGCAGTTTATAGGAGAAATTAATCAAGTAATGGTCTCTGCAAAAAAAAAGTTTTCGGTGCTTACTTCAGATTTTGAGCTCTTAGTTTTGATGTTGTGTTACCAGGAAATCACCTAAATAGAATCGATCATGAGATAAACATTGGCCCCTCCACAGTCTCTTTCCGGCCCCTGTGACTCAGATCATGGAAGTTCTCCCAGCAGGAGGACATTTTTGCTTTGCTTTAATAACATGCACCCACATTTTATTGATGTCTGAGTTTTCAGGCTCCACAGTGGAGTAATGATTACTTAATATAGGATTTATCTACCCACGCCCTCTGCGAAAATTGAGACGGCTTAAAAAAGAAGCATTTCTTTCACGTTATTGTGTTTCCACTCTTGTCAAATTTATCTCCAGTTGAAGATGTGTCAGCCACAGCATGCTATTCCTGGAAACGTAAAGGCAACTGCCAGTGGAGGGGCACAGCCAGTCAACATGAATCTAGCTCCTTGATGAGTTGGCTTTAACTGTACGGGTGTTTGGGAGCCACATGCAGCATCAGACGTTATGGAGCATCCTAGGGGAATGTGAAGCCTATTTTGAAGGACATTAAAAAAAATTTTTTTTGTACATTTCTCACCCATGGGAGCACATTAATTATTCAAAGTATCATTTGCTGATTTTTTAAAAAAATACATATTTTTAAACACATGTCACTGCACCAGGTTGTAGTTGGGACATGTGAGCTCTAGCCCTCTGGCCAAGGATCAAACCTGGGTTTACTGCATTGGGAGCATGGAGTCTAAGCCAGTGGACCACCAGGGGAATCTCATCATTTGCTGATTTTATTTGGGACTGTTGGAGAAATCCAGCAGTGCATCAGAAGGCAAGAAATCAAGGGACTCCCCAGCCAAGTGGTAGTTTCTGCAGTGTCTTCTTTGCGACTTGTGCTAAGGTTTGGGTTCCTCTTAGTGTCAGGAGGCTAACAGACTGCAGTTATCTGACAGTTGCCAGATAACACAGTGCTTAATTCAGTGCTCTTTGTCACCTCAAGAATCACTTATATCTTATTTTCAATAAACAGAATAGGAAGTTAAAACTAATGCTATCATATAAGTCATGTGCATTTAAATGGAAACTAAACAAACAAAACTTTTAAGTTCCTATTTTGGTAGCGTCTGATTCATTTTGAAGTGCCCGCCCTCTTCAGGGAACCTAGTTAGTTTTACTGTTGTTCCTCTCATCTTGGATTTTACCAGACTCTGTCTCCCTCAGCCCCTGATCATCTGAGCTCTGTTCCATCACCCCAACACTGTTCAGGGCTTTCTTGCCTTAACCTAGCTCTTCAGCTCCTCTTTTCCCTTTTATGTTTCCTACTAGATCACCAGAGTTTACAGATTCATGTCTCTTCCTTCACCCCATCAGCAAATATTCACTGAGTGTCTGCTCTGCTCCAGGCCCTGGCACTTACCTTCTTACTTTACTTCTGGAGCCACTTTGACCTTCTTTGCCTGTTAATCTGTCCTTTCCCCTGGGATCTCCCCACAATCCTTTCTGGTGATCATGGCCGTTGTTTAGTCGCCAAGTTGTGTCTAATGATTTGCAACCCTGTGGACAGTAGCCCACCAGGCTCCTCCAACCATAGGATTCTCCAGGCTAGAATGCTGGAGTGGGTTGCCATGTGCTTCTCCAGGGGATCTTCCCAACTCAGGGATCAAACCTGCGTCTCCTGAGCTGGCAGGTGGTTTCTTTACCTCTGAGCCACCTGGCAAGCCTTTCTGGTGATCAGTAAATGTTTATTCTGCACCTCGGGGTTGGAGGACGGACTCTCAGCTGTCCTGTTTCCTGTTGCCCTTCATAACGCTGTCCAGCACAGCCTTATGGGAGCCTCTGCTTCCTCAGGGCTCAGGCTGTTCAGCTGAGGTGTGAAGCTTTTCCGTGAAGTGTTTCCTGCCTCACTGACTTGAGCACCCACATGGATGACCCATCTGTCTGGCTTCTCCACTTCCTGGCCCGAGAGGTCACTGCCTCCACGGCCTTTCTTCATCCCACATCTGACATCCTTGATCTTATTACCGTAGTCCACCTCCAACCGCCTCATGACAGCGCCTTCCTCTCAGATCACTTTTCCTGTAACCTCAGCTTTCAAGGTCCCACGACAGCTGTCTGTGTGTGTCATTAGAGCCCCTGTGTCTTTTTTCACTTTATCCTAGCCCCTCTCTGTTCAGCTTAGATTCCTTGGTCCATTGTTTTAGTCGTCCTGATCTTAACTCTAAATCCTCTTGCTCCTGTTTCGTCCCGTCCTTTGGTACCTTCTTGTTGCTTTAGGGAGAAAAGCCCAAACCCCTCGTGAGGCCTTCTCAGTCCTTCTGCGTCTGACCGCTTCCTGCCTCTCCTGCATGTGGCCTCCCTTCTTCCCGTGTTCTCGGGGCTTTGCTTTCATCTTTTTTATCTTCTCAGATCGACATGCGCTTTCGCACTTCAGGACTTCTAAACACGCCAGGCCCAGGGGCTGGAGTACTATTTTCCTCCGCACCAGCTCCTTGACTTCCTTGGGGGATCTTTCCCTCGGTCCCCCACAGCATGGATGAAGGCCTCACGCTGCTTATCCTCATGGCATCCTGTGCTTCCTTACATGAATCTATTCATGATTACACATTGCTGAGTGTGATTAATAAGTGATTGTATCTTTGTGTGGACTCTGAGCGCAAGGGCAGTCGGGAAGCATGTATGTCTGTCAAGCCCTGGTGGTATAACACAGTGCCTGGCACATGGGGGAGGATTAAGTATCTGGATCGGGGAAGAGAAGGGAGAGAAAAGAAGGATAGAAAGATGCAGAAGTGGGCCTGGGAATGCTCCCTGGAGGGATCGTTAGATGCAGTCATGGAAAGCTGTCTTAGGACTTTTGGACGCTGATGCCCTACGGCAGAGCAGCAGCATCTGTGCACGCAGTGGCACCTCACTGCCTCAGTTGGAATCCCAGCTCTGCCTCCTCTGGCTGTGTGACCCGGAATGAGGCACTTGAACCTGCTAAACCCCATTCCCTCTTCGGTAGAACTGAGGATAATATTAATACCACCTCATAGGATCCTTGTGAGAATTTAATGAGACAACACATGTAAAGTGCTTAGAGCATTTCAAAGGACTCAAATAGTATCAGTCACTATTATTCTTATTGTAATAGCTGTAATGGTTCCATATTCATAAATATGCTGGTGTATGTCTTACCACAGAAGTACCATGTGTTGGCCAGAAGAACATACTGGAATAAAGAGATTTCTTATATAAATGCTAGCATAAATCTCTTGGGAATTCTATAAATTCAAATTCTCCTGTGAGTACTGATTGTGAGACACCTGCAGCAGTTCGTTAGGAGAAGTTAGTGGAATGTGTACGTGTAGGTATGTGTGTCTGTTCTCATTCATGCTTCAGTCAGGCTTCTCAACTCAGGAGCTAGGTGACTTTTTTCTTTGGTGATTGTATAGCAGAGTGAGTCTTAATCTAGAATTTTGTTGAAATCAGGAAAACGAGTGGACTTGCCGTGTGAAAATCTGACTTATCAGTGAATGCCTAACCTCTAAATAATCTTCTTTTTGTGCCCTTCCTTTTTTCTTCTGATTATTTTCCTTTTCTCTTTGGAGACTTAGGCCGCTTATCTTCCCAAGAAATTCTAACAAGATTTTTCAGAAGCATCCTGAAAACTGCAGACAGCGTTTTGCTCTTGGTTGTGGGAAGCATGGAGACAGCTTTGCCAGCCCCGCGGCACCCAGGCTCTTTGCTACCTAGGGAAACCGGCCCGTGGTGAAGCCGTAACTTGTTCCCTTCTGATTCTCAGTCGAAGTTTATTAGCTTGTGATTTAAGCAAACCATCTGGTGCTGCTGGCACTGCACACTGTCCGCCTAGAGCTCCCTACTTAATGTCTTAGTGGAGGCAGTTTAGGTTACATACTTGAATCCCTGCTCTGGTCTGGACTTTTTTTTTTTAATGTCTTAAAACATGTGCTTTTGAAAATCGTACTGTGACCCGAAGCACATTTTAAAATCGTGGAGAATTTCTTCGTTGTTTGGTGTGGTGTGTATTACTTCTTTTCTTCTACTCAGCTTTCATTACCTTCATGTCTGAATTGTTGTTCAGTCGCTAAGTTGTGACTTCAAGGACTGCAACACGCCAGGCTCCCCTGTCCTTCACTATCTCCTGGAGCTTGCTCAGACTCATACCCATTGAGTCGGTGATGCCATCCAACCATGTCATCCTCTGTCACTCCCTTCTCCTCCTGCCCTCAATCTTTCCCACCATCAAGGTCTTTTCCAATGAGTCAGCCCTTTGCATCAGGTGGCCAAAGTATTGGAGCTTCAGCATCAGTCCTTCCAAGAATACTCAGGATTGATTTCCTTTAGGATTGACAGGTTTGATCTCCTTGCAGTCCAAAGGACTCTCGAGTCTTCTCCAGCACCACAGTTCAAAAGCAGCTGGCGCTCAGACTTCTTTATGATCCAACTCTCACATCCATACATGACTACAGCGTCTGTACCCAAAACTACATAACAACTATTGTAAGGTGGGCATGAAACGGGATGAATGTCCGAGTGGAGACAGCTGACTGTGTTCTCTGGGCCTGTGGAAAAGTAAGAGAAAGTGAAGAATTTCAGTTTGGCTTTGAAGCTGTTTCCCTGGCTTGGAGCCAGAGTATAAATCAGGTGATTAGTTGGAAGTCCTGGTTTACAGGACCATTCTTGCATTAGATGCCAAAATGCTTTAAAGGCTATTTGGATAAATGTATGATCTGAGGTGGAACTACCTTGAGGGTCTGGCACTCAAATGGATGGGAAATTAAGCAATCCTTAAGAAAGCAATGTTTTACTAACAAGCAGAATTCTGTGAGTGTAACTTTGGAATGAAAGGTAGCACATGTCTGTAACCATGGCAGACTAGATGCTGGGAAAATAATTCCAGAGAAACAATTGAGGATGGCTAATAAAATATGCATTCATACATTGTCAAGAATGTAGGGCATTCTCAGGCCAGGGGGTGAATTGAGAAAGAATTCAAAGATAAGTTATTGTTAAGCTGTTGAACTTAAATGCTGGGTTTTCATCTTGGCAGGATGAAAGAAAAGGTCCATGGTAGCCTAAGGTGAAGAGTCTAACAGACAATCAGTTCTCTCTTTTTGTAAAAACGGTCCATGATGCCCAAAATTGGTCCTATGAAAACACTAAGAAAATTAACTGGTCTTTGGTGAGACTAAAGAGAAAAAGAGAGAAGGCTCAGTGAGCAACTGTTGGAATGATCCAGGGCTCATAAGTCCTGCAGGTATTAAAAAGAATAGGGGTATCATTGCCAGTATATTTGAAGGCTTAGGCTAAATGAGCAAATGCCAAGAAAAATGAAACTTTAGCAAAACTAGCTAAATATGAAAAAGAAAACCTGGAAAAAAAGAATTGGTAATAAAATTTTTTCCCACAAATTTCAAGCCCAGAGAGTTATATTGGTGATTTTTAATAAACATAAAGGAGCAGATAATTTCATTCTTACGGTAACAATTCCAGAAACTATAAAAGGAGGGACATGTTTTATAAGGCCAGCATAATTTCCCATCAAAACTTGACAAAGCTAATGCGGGAAAGGAAAAGTTTAGGCCTGTCTCAACCATGAACATAAATATAAAAATTCCTAAACAATATATTGCCAGTCCACAAGTGGTGTATGTGAAAAAGAAATGCTTGAAGTGAGGTTTATTCCAGGATTACAATACTGGTATCATCAGAAGATGAATTGCTGTAGTTTGGCACAATAAATTCCACTCTTTTCACACAGTGGAATATCATACAGTCATGAGAACTACAGAACTACAGTTTGACCCAGCAATGTAGATGAATCTCACAGATGTAACACCAGTGCTTAAAAGTATATACTATGTAATTCCATTTGTATAACCTTAAAACAAATAGACTAGAGTGTTGCAATAATGGTTACACTTTACCTAGAAAAGGGATATGAGGGTGGGGGTCCTGGTGATACTCTGGTTGTTGGTTTGCGAGCTGTTTACATAGATTTGTTCACTTAGAACTCTTCAGATTGTACATTTATTATTTGTGTGTTTTTAGCTCAATAAAGGTTTACTAAAAGTTTTAGATACATAAGAGTATGTGTAGAGTGGGCTTGGGGCTTTCCTGGTGGCTCAGTTGGTAAAGAATCCGCCTGCAATGCAGGAGACCTGGGTTTTATCCCTGGGTCAGGAAGATCCCCTGGAGAAGAGAATGGCTACCCACTCCAGTATTCTTGCCTGGAGAATCCCATGGACAGAGGAGCCTGGTAGGCTACAGTCCATGGGGTCGCAAAGAGTCAGACACAATTGAGCGACTGTAACTTTCACTTTTCAGAGTGGGCTTACCTTTGTATAGAAAGAGGAGGAATAATGTATTATACATGCTTGTGTATGTATAAGGTACCCCTTCAAGTTACCTAAGAAACTGATACCATAGCTTGCCTGGATCAGTGAAAGACAGGATATGAATTAAACTGATAATGCGGAGTCATCTTTATTGACAGTCTTCAAAAAGGCAAAGCCTTTTTGTTGTAAAGCTTGCAGATATGTGAGTATATATCCGAGGAGATCTGCATAATAACACAAGTCTTCAGAGCAGGTGGGATAGTCAGAATGCTATTGGCTGAGAACAGTAACTTGACCACTTCTGAAAAGATACTCAAAGTAATTCAAGCGCCAGCAAACTAAATGTATCTGTTTACTGTTAGTTTTTAACAGCTATTTGTTGTTCAGTCCCTCAGTTGTGTCCGCCTCCTTGTGACCCCGTGGACTGCTCACGCCAGGCTTCCCTGTCCTTCACCATCTCCCAGAGCTTGATCAAACTCATGTCCATTGAGTCAGTGATGCCATCCAATTGTCTCATCCTCTGTCGTCCCCTTCTGCTCTTGTCCTCAGTCTTTCTGAGCATCAGGGTCTTTTCCAGTAGTCTGCTGTTACCAAACTACTTATACTCAGCTTTACCTCTGAAAAGGATTGTATTAATAACCAAGATTATTTCTTGTCAGTAATCTTCTGATTGGTATACTTGGCTGTTTGGTTATCTTGCTGAGGTTGCTTTTAGGTGATAACAGATACTTTTTGTCTGCATATTTTGGCCTCTTGTTTATTTAAATAATTCTAATTTTTGGAACCACATGATAACTGATAAAGCTCTGGCCTTGCTCTCCTAGTTTCTTGTTTCTTCTCAGCATCTGTCCTCTTTCTCTCTGGTGTGTTTACAGGTCTTTCTCGAGCATCCTGTCTCTTCTCCATCTGGTCGTAGAGATACATTTCTTCTTTTCTTTCTGCCTTTCTTGAGAAAACTCTACCTACCTGGCTTTAGAGCAAGAAATTATCGATTGAATTCTAGCTGTTCCTTTAGCTCAAAATTCTTGGTGATGGTGTAAACAGAAGAACCTCAGTTTGAACAAATAAAAGTGACTCATTTATATTTATTCTGCATCTGGTATGAGTCAAGTTTAATAGCTTTTGTGTCCTAAAACCCTTCTAGAAATGTTTATTATGATTTTGGTCCTTATATTTTTATCTGCATTATAGTGTTATTTCCATGAAAGTTTCTGGACTATTTCCAAGTAAGTTCCTTTAAAGGGGTTGTCTGTGGCAGAGTGTTACTTCTTGAACTGATATTCTTGCATTTATCAAAAAGAAAATGAAGTTCTTTGTGTCCTGAAGTGGAAATGATTAAGAGCAGCCATGGGAGATGCAGTTCTTTACCTGCCACGTGTGTGTGATACAGCGAGAGCAGGATTCCCGATGTGCGTGTCTTCAATGTTGTTGGCCCAGGTGCTGCCCACCGCCCAGCTCCTCTGACTGTCTCCAACCTGGGCCCTCAGTTTCTGTCTTTTTCCGTATCCCTCGCAGGTGGAAGAGTTACTAATGGCCATGGAGAAGGTGAAGCAGGAGCTGGAGTCCATGAAGGCGAAGCTGTCCTCCACTCAGCAGTCACTGGCCGAGAAGGAAACGCATCTGACCAACCTCCGGGCCGAGAGAAGGAAGCACTTGGAGGAAGTGCTGGAGATGAAGTAAGTATTTTTACCACGTTCTCCACTCGCCAGCAGTGCTGGTCCTCGTCACTTTTCATCTTCTGGCCGTTGGCTACCCCGACACACTTAAGGCTAACCTGCTCCTTAGATTTGGGACAAATCCTGGTCAAATAGAAACAGGTTTTGCCTCCTTCTTGTTGAAAAATAAGTCCTCTAGAGTATGTATCTGTGTCCAGTTGTATCTCTGAAACTCCTAAATCCACAATCTCCTTGACCTAAAGTCAATAGACGTTCTGAGCCCAGCCAGCGCTTTAAGCTGACATCATCTCTTGTTTCCTCCTACTTTGAACCATCAGTAAATGTTGACTGTGAGAGTTCAGAGAAGCTGAGGGTCTGCTGTGACACCTCAGTGTGTGTTTTCATGGGGCGTGATTGTTGTGATGTCACGACAGGGGCCAGGAGTTGAGGAAACAGATGATGAAAGTTGAACACTTTCCCATTGCGAAGGGACAGACCCAAAGATACCCACTTCAGTCCCTTGTTCATTATTATATCAGAGAGCCTAGTTCTGCAGTACATCAGGAAATAATAAAATTCAGAAGGAAGTAGCAGAATTGTCTTTATTCACTGACAGTATAATCATCAAGTGACACATAAAAATCAGTTGTTTTTCTCTATGTTCACAATCAGCAAATGGAAACTGAAATTTTAGGAAATGTTATTTATGATGACATCGAAATGCGTAAAGCACTGCAGAATAAATTTAATAGAAATGGCACAAGATGTCTACATAGAAAACCCCAAAATATTAATGAGAGAAAATAAAAAATATCTAAAAAAATACAGGGATATGCCTAGTTCATGATTTGAATTATTCAAAGTTTAAGCTGCCCAATTCCCCCAAGTTCATTTATTATTGCAGCACAATCCCAGCCAGTGTCACAGGGAGCTTTTTGTAGAAACTCACAAAACTGGAATTTTAAATTTGCATTAAATTGCGGTGGATCTAGCCAAAAAACAGAGTCAGTTTTTACTGCCTGACTTGTAGTCTTGGTATACAGTCAGTAATAAAAAGTGTAGAAGGGTGTGAAGGCTGACATGTAGAAGAACGGAGCAGAATAGAGAATATATTACAGACCCACTGGTACACGGTCACAGGCACCAGTGTAATTTAGCAGGAAGCACTATATGATGCAGATACAGCTCAGTGCTATGTGGCAGCCTGGATGGGAGGGGGTTTGGGGGGAGAATGGATACATGTGTATGGACGGCTGAGTCCCTTGGCTGTTCACTTGAAACTATCACAACATTGTTAATCAGCCATACTCCAATAAAAAATAAAAAGTTAAAAAAATAAAATAAATGATGCAGATACAACTGAATGTCCGTAGGGTAAAGTGAGGTAGGGACCTCATACATATGCAGAAATTAATTCAAAGTGAATCATATACCTAAACATAAAAGGAAAAACCACAGACTTCTGGAAGAAAGTGGGAAACTTTGAAACAGGCAAAAACTTTTCTTTAGTACATATAATATACTAACCATAAAAGAAAACAATTGATCAGTTGTACATCATCAAAATTAAAGGCTGTTCTTCAACAGATACCATGAAGAAAATGAATGGTAAAGGTATAAGGTATTTACATGAAAAGGATTTTCGTATGTAACTCTGCAGATGATCGTTAAATTTCTAGGCTATTTTGTCTGTTTCTGTAGGATTTACCCTGTTGCATTAATCATTGATTTGTAAACTTTGTCAGCTTCCTCTATACTCCTGACATTTGGAAGTGTTGCTCATCTTGAATTCTGAGCAGCAAGCACAGTACCCAGCACACTGGCACTCAGTAAATATTCTTTGAATTGTGCCGAATCACTCTCCCATTATGTGTTCTAAGAGGATTTGTAACCAGATCACTGATGGTTTTAAACAGCCTGCATATTGTTTGTCCTTTCTGCACATTAAACCTTTAAGACAGATGGAACGTTGTTTAGATCCGGAGTTCTTTAGAGTTCTTTTCTCTCTGGCTTAATATTCTAGGAAGCTATTTTGTTAGGATGCCTGTCAGGATAGGAACAGTTGCCGAGGAAACATCTGTAATGTACACCTCGAGCTTATACCGGAGTCACTGTCGGGGAACAGGTGAACCCCTCCTCTTAGCAGAGGATGTCTTTGCTGTGCGTGCGGAAGCAGTGATGGCTGGCTTCGTTCTGTTTCTTCTTTGCCTTTTCTTCCACATAATGACATTCTCCCAGGACCCGTGGACGTTGGTATAATTTTCCACGAAGAATTAAGTTACTTCTTCTCAATGTTTGTGGCCATATGTGTTTGATTGGAGATACTGTTGGTCTCCAGAGCAGGGTGGTTACTGCCTAGCAGAGACAGCAGTTTGATCTTAAATTAAGCTTAGCTTCACGGAGAGGGCAGTGTACACTCTGCAGTGAACCTACCAGAGCACAGCTGCCCGCTTGGGCTCGGGGGTTGGGATCACTTTGGTGTTGTCTCTCAAGCTCACAACATTCCAGACAGACCACAGTCCCGTTGGTCTTCCTTGTCTTCAGCCACATCTACCCTGCACACCTTCCTTCTCTCTCACCATTTCTTGTTTTTATCATGCTGTCTTGCTTGTTTATATTTCCTATATGTTTGCATTTTCTTAGCTCACTTATAAAATATTTATAATCCTCGAATGTGTCTTAATTGCCTTTATCCAGTGTTCCAAATCTGGAATTGACAGTTAATGTTATGAAAAGAGACAGTAAAAACAGGACAGTTCTCTCATAAAAGTGTGAGTGACTCATTCAAAAAATATCTTACACATTGGGGAAATAGTCACGATACAATGTTAAGTAAAAAAAAAAGGCAGAACCCACACTATAAAACTGATTTTTCTGTGCATATATGGGTGTATTTTTAACAAAGATAATAAAAACTGGGAAGAATAATCCTCAAAATGTTAAAAGTACTGATCTTTGAATGGTGGAAATATGGATCTTTCTCTTCTTTCTTTCTCATACTCGTTGCATTTTCTAATTTTTCCATAATAAGCATGTATTAGTCTTAGATAAAACATGGCTGTCCGTTGGGACAGAACAGGGCTAGTATGGTTGATTCAAATGTGTGTTTGGATATTATTTATTTACTTTTTTAGAAAAAGAATCAAGCTGTCTATGCATTGTCTTGTGTGTGTGTGTGTGTGTGTGAAAGGCAGATATTTTTATAGAATTGTATTTGTCTTAAGGTTTTGTTTCCTGAGAGCCTAAAATACCTGAAATGTGTTATGTGAAGTGAGTTTTTCATTTCAGTTTTCCTCTGTGGAAAGCATGTAATGTCATCCATGTAATATGGTAGGTGCCTGTGTATGCCTGACTGTTGCTGGACTCCGTGTGGTTTTCCATTCACCTGTATGGCCGTGTTAGTTGGTCACTGTTTTATATACTGTTTTAAGTTCTGGTGTATGACAGGCAGGGCTTCTGCGGTAGCAGGAAGTAAAGAATGGTAAAGGTGGTCAGAGGGTAAAGAACCTGCCTGTAATACAGGAGACCCTGTTTCAATTCCTGGACAGAAATCTCCTCAGTGTTCTTCAGTCAGAATCACCTGGAACTTTACTCTTTCATAGAAATTTTACAGTGACACTGACTAGATTCTTCTTGAAAAAAATTCCTTTGGGGACTTTGATAAGAATTTGCATTTTTTATAGACGTAACAGGCAAAATTAGATATTTTTATAACAGTAAGTCTTGCCATCTACTTACATAGCCTATTTATCCATTTATGTTTTCTTCTATGACCTTCATTGGTATTTTGTGCATTTTGCCAGCAAAATTCTCACACATCTCTTATTAGATTTATTTCTAGATAGCTCAGTTACTGCTATCATGAATATGGGCACTTCTGGGTTATTTTAGCTCATGCTTGATCCCTCATTGTCATTTTCTGTTTTATGGAGTGTTTTCATGAGTCTGGAGCAAGAGGGAAGGGTCCTTATATGTTGGCTTAGTTTGTAATATTTATCAGAAATTTAAGTTCCCATTTAAACCAAATTTATTTTCAAAATTTTGGTTTTTTCCTTCTGTCAATTTTTTTGGCCTTTTATTTTTTGTATATTTACATACTTTTCCTTCTTGAAGTCTTCAAAATCCATAACAAGGACTTTGATTGCTACTTTTTAGACAGAACATCTGTTGCAAAGTTTTTGCCATTTCTTCAGGGATGGGGTAAATTACAACTCTCTTAAACCAAAATTTTATGTGGAAAGGCAGCAAGAGGGAGTGATGAAAGATGTGCTGGCCCTTCTTCGTCTCTGTTTCTAAATGTTGTTTTGTTCTCTTAAATTTTTGTAAGGTGGGGAGTCGATTCTGCCTAAGAATTTTCACCTTTACCCAAACTCTGTGTGTGTTGTGGAATAGTTTATTTTTCCAGTATACTGTAAAGAAAAAAACCTTTCTGTTCCCAGCCTGCTCACGATACAGAGCTCCTGTTGCTTTGGCTCCGAGTTCCATTCTGCCTCATGATAAACACCTTCGTATCTCATTCTGTCTTAGACTCTGTGGGCTCTGGGAGCAGGCCCACAGAGGAGACTCACTGTGCTGTCCAAATGAGCCATGACAAGCATGGGAGTGGAATTCGCTGCTGGGAAGTAGACCAGGTGGTATTCAGGGGGCTAGTTCCATGTGGTAATTGCACAACCCATCTGTATGAAAGCAGAAACTAGAGGAGTGACGCTTTCTAGCCACTAATCTCTTGGAGAGATAAGACAGTCACACTGTGCTCGTGTGTTTCCATTTCCCCACATAAAATTGTGCTGGAGGACATTTCTTTTTATTTCTAGGTCTGATTTTTTTTAAGTTGTTTTATTTTTCTTTTATAGGCAGGCTTAATGGGACTAAACCCCTCAGTATGAAGACCCTAAGGCACCAGGGTCAAGTCGTTGTGTTATTAAGTGGGTCCTCCGGCCCGTTCTGCTGGGGATGAAGCCCTGTGGCTCAGGCTGTCAGTGGTTCCAGATGTGGAAGAGGACCTCATCAGAGGGCTTCTTCACCAGAACAGATATACACATCCAGTTGGGCCTGTGCTAATTGAGGGAGTGTTTTCCTCCCCTCTTACTGTTGCTCCATCTGTTAGAAAGTATCCAGATAATTGCACAACACATACAGACTTTGATGTATCCATTACATGCAAACAGTGGAAGTGCTTCAGCATGCTTGTTTTGGGGACAGTTCATCCGGGGACAGCGGGCAGATCCTTCTTCTTACCAGCCACCATTCTGGGATGCCCAGATGGGTCCAGAGGAAGAGCAGCCCCGAAGCCCATGTGTCACCCACCAGAGGTCACTCACACCCATCTCTGTTGTCATGGAGACGAGGGCTATATTACCAGTGTCAGCGGTTGTCAGTGTCTTTGTATGAGACACCACCCCAACCTTACCCCGCCTCCATACCCCTGCTCTGAAGTTTTGAACAGAATGCTTTAGTGAGACTGTAGAATCACATTAGATAAGGTAGTTGTTGATTTTTAGTGCTCAGGAGTTGGGGAACACGGGCTTAGTTGTTCCATGGCATGTGGGATCTTCCCAAACCAGGAGTTGAACCCATGTCCAGCAACAGCAGCAGCCCCTATATTGGCAGGTGGGTTCCCAACCACTGGGCCACCAGGGAGGCCCTGCACATTGGACTTTGAATGAACTGACTCTTCCCTGTATTCACCTGGGCTGTTGTTGGTGTGAAGGCATGTCTTGGCCACAGCAGCATCTTCTCTTCCTACCATGTTTTAGCATTGGGGGCTTCCCCATCTTGTCTTTGTTTTCACTTTTAAAGCATAAGAAAGATTCCAGAGCTGTGCTTTGTTTTTATTTTAAACTAAGACCAGAGCAGCCTTTCAGTCACCGGTCACTGGCTAGTTACATCAATGATTCCTTTATACTTCCCAAGAGTTTTTATTTAAAACTGAGCATTTTTACTTGCTCTGTAGGTCACAGGGATCATATCCTCTGTGGTATTCCTTCTCGACTCAGCTTCTTAAAGAATTGTTGTAAATAGAGGCTTTTAACTTAGACCTCTGCGTTTCACGGGTTCGATCAGAACCAAACCATAGGCTAATAAAAAGTTCCAGGTGAAATTACTGTGGTATCCTATTGCATTCTGGGCTTCCCAGGTGGCTCAGAGGCGAAGAATCTGCTTGCTGTGCAGGAGACGTGGCCGTGGGTTTGATCCCAGGGTCGGGAAGTTCCCCTGGAGAAGGAAATGGCAACCCACTCCAGTATTCTTGCCTGGAGAATTCCAGGGACAGAGGAGCCTGGCAGGCTAACATCCTTGGGGTGGCAAAGGGTCGACGCAACTGAGCGACTCAACAACGACAGCAGTCTTCATACTGATAAAGCTGATTAGAGTACGTGACTATGTTTGCAGCCAAGACCAAGCCTTCGTGATGTTTCTCTCCTGAATTAAAGCACAGCTGATGACTACAGGCAGAGAACAGGACATACATTCTGTGTAGAAGGCAGGAGAGCAGAAGGACTGAAAGGAGCCTGTTTATCTCCCTCGTCAAAACTTGCCAGTCAGATAACTCTCATGGGAGTGAGGCTGGGAGCTGAGGGGCAGACGTGGAGAATGAGGAATGTTATCCTGAGAGGAGGGGGAACGTTTCACAGGGATTCAGGAGGCTCATAATCAAGTTGGTGTTTCATAACTTCTAGCAGTCGGGTGTCATTCCTGATGTGAACTTTGAGGATAGACACACAGGGTCTGAATCTTCCTTCTCACTTAAGTGTGCTTGCTTGGGCAACCTGGGATTTCCAGGAGCCCTATAACAGATACAACTGCATTCCAAGAAAAAGGGACCACTGACTTCTCTTCCCTGTTCCATTCATACGGTGTTAAATATATTCATGTTTGCTCTTCTCAAACTGCAGTGGAGTTAGGGGCGTGAGACCGACCTTGGTTGAGCAGTAGTTACTCTGATAGCATATTTCTATCAGTCTGTCCCTGCATTTGATGGTTTCTGGGAAGTTGTAGCTAGTAGAGTGGTGGTTGTTGTTCAGTTGCTAAATCTTGTCCAGCTCTTTGTGAACCCGTGGACTATAGCTTGCCAGGCTCCTCTGTCCTCCACTGTCTCCCAGAGTTTCCTCAAATTCATGTCCATTGTGTCGGTGATGCTATCTAGCCATCTCATCCTCTGTCGCCCTCTTCTCCTCCTGCCTTCAGTCTTTCCCAGCATCAGGGCCTTTTCCGATGAGTCAGCTCTTCATATCAGGTGGCCAAAATATTGGAGCTTCAACATCAGTCCTTCCAATGAATATTCAGGGTTGACTTCCTTTAGGATTGACTGGTTGGATCTCGTTGCAGTCCGAACAGTGATACATAATGCTTAGTCCAGCTTATTAAATTATGCTGCTGCTGCTAAGTTGCTTCAGTTGTGTCTGACTCTGTGCGACCCCATAGACAGCAGCCCACTAGGCTCCCCTGTCCCTAGGATTCTCCAGGCAAGAACATGGGAGTGGGTTGCCATTTCCTTCTCCAATGCATGAAAGTGAAAAGTGAAAGTGAAGTCGCTCAGTCATGTCCAATTCTTAGCGACCCCATGGACTGCAGCGCACCAGGCTCCTCTGTCCATGGGATTTTCCAGGCAAGAGTGCTGGAGTGGGGTGCCATCGCCTTCTCCTAAATTATGCTATGTTAGTATATATATAGCCCATCTTTTTCATTACAAAAAGTGGTGCAATATCTTGGCTTATTTTTCATAAACATACTCAACAGCAGAACAGTTTTTCCAGTAAGTGTTGCAGTTAGTTCTTACTCCTCCCATCCTCTCCTCTCCTCTCCCTCTCTCTTCTTCCTTCCTAGTCTTTGTTTCTTTCTTCTGTTTTAATAAACATCTATAGTAATACCTGTGTTTCAGGAACTGTACTGCTGCTGCTGCTGCTAAGTCGCTTCAGTCGTGTCCGACTCGCCCACCAGGCTCCGCCGTCCCTGGGATTCTCCAGGCAAGAACACTGGAGTGGGTTGCCATTTCCTTCTCCAATGCATGCAAGCGAAAAGTGAAAGTGAAGTTGCTCAGTCGTGTCCAACTTAGCGACCCCATGGACTGCAGCCTACCAGGCTCCTCCATCCATGGGATTTTCCAGGCAGTGTAATTTTGAACAAGATATATTCAGTCCCTTTATCTAATACTCTGTTGATATGAGGGCATGTTAAGCAGGTAGGAATTTAGTTATGATTGTAATATCTAATTAACAAGAAGTTTAGTATTAAATTAAAATTCCTAACAAGGAATCTGAGCTCCTCTGCAGTGATCTTCCGGGTGAGCTGGCATTTAAGACTGGAAATGGTGTCAGCACAGTGGCGACCTGGGGCTCCCTAGCACTCTTCTCTCTGCCAGAAACATCAGCTTGAACGACTGTCCCTGCACAAAAATACCATTACAAGAGTCAAGGACTCACATTGAGGGATCCAGCCTCTACGTGAATGAAGCACAGAAATAACAGTGCATTGACGAACGAAGGAGTCTTAATACATTAGCAATAGCTCAGTAAGCTGGAAAACCACTGGAAATAATTGAAAGATCTACATCGAAGAAGGACCTGAGGCACGGGTAGGAATGCTGTCTGATGGAAAGGTATTAGAGAAAAACAGAACTTCCTAGGCAGCAGAGTCGGCATAAAGAGAGGCCCAGTGGTGGGTGGGCTGAGAGTGCTCAAGGGTCTGATGAAGGCCATTGAGATGAGCGTGCAAGGTGAGGTGGAGTATTCAGGATGCCTGAGATGGGCAAGATTTACATCACACACAGCCTCCGAGCCCGTGTCAAGGATGTTACATGTGAATCCTGAGGTAATTGCCTTAAATTGTAATTTTTTGCCTTCTTTCTTGTTAATTTTTATAATTATGACTTCATATAATATAGTGATTGACATGGATACACTGCTTTCTTATTTTCCCATTGAGATAGTCTTTGGTCTCATTTGTTATGAATGAACCAGATCCCTCAGATTACTGTTTCAGCTGCATCATGTGGAGTAGGTTGGTAACTATCATTAGAAATCTAAGGTGGCAGTGTTTCTTGGTTCATAGAGTCAGTTGCAGAAACCTCAAATAGTAGAGCTGAGATGATCAAGGGTAAGGAATGTTTTCTGGTCATAAGATACTAAAGGCTTTATGAACTTAGAGAACAAGAGGGACGTGCCTTTGGTCTTTCTAGATAAGTCTAGGAAAATAGTTTATCAGTACAATTTTTATTGTCACTTGTAATCTAAATCCATTGTTGCTTTATTAAAAGGAGTCTTTCCTTTGCCTGCATGTATCACAGGCTTTTTTCCTGTATGGGTTCTGGGTTACCAGAATTTAACGTGTACAACTTATTTTAGACTAGGAATTTCCTGGAGTGGAACTAAATAAGCACTATTATGGTTTTGTTTTGGGTTTTTTTGCTCAAAAAAAAAAAAAAAAGTAGTTGCATTATTGTATAGAGTTATCAATTATCTTTCCGGCTCTTTCTCTTGAACTAATCATGCCTTTCTTCCTTCCTGTGGAGATACATTATATAACCAAAAGTGTTTTCAACAGCTGAATAGACTGGAATTTGATTATGTTTGAGTAATATAAAAATGTTTCCATTGACTTTGTGATTGGATTTGTAGTAGGGAAAATTAAACCAGTTATTGGTTATGCTACCCAGGGTTACATAATTGCATTTTGTCTTTTGTGTCTCAGCTTGGATGTTGGATAGCATAATTTCTTCCGTTAGCAGTGCATTTTCTTCTGTTTGTGGCTGCCATTTGTATGGTTCCATTGAGGGCAACAATGGGTGTAAGCGGGACTGTTTATCTGTGATAGGGCTGTGGTGGCATACACCATTAGAGTTTCTGTTCTGAATTTAGTACTGCTGAATGCCCTTCACAATTGCACTCATCTCACATGCTAGTAAAGTAATGCTCAAAATTCTCCAAGCCAGGCTTCAGCAGTACGTGAACTGTGAACTTCCAGATGTTCAAGGTGGTTTTAAAAAAGGCAGAGGAATCAGAGATCAAATTGCCAACATCTGCTGGATCATGGGAAAAGCAAGAGAGTTCCAGAAAAACATCTATTTCTGCTTTATTGACTATGCCAAGGCCTTTGATTGTGTGGATCACAATAAACTGGAAAATTCTGAAAGAGATGGGAATACCAGACCACCTGACCTGCCTCTTGAGAAACCTGTATGCAGGTCAGGAAGCAACAGTTAGAACTGGACATGGAACAACAGACTGGTTCCAAATAGGAAAAGGAGTACGTCAAGGCTGTATATTGTCACCCTGCTTATTTAACTTCTGTGCAGAGTACATCATGAGAAACGCTGGGCTGGAAGAAGTAGAAGCTGGAATCAAGATTGCCGGGAGAAATATCAATAACCTCAGATATGCAGATGATACCACCCTTATGGCAGAAAGTGAAGAAGAACTAAAGAGCCTCTTGATGAAAGTGAAAGAGGAGAGTGAAAAGTTGGCTTGAAGCTCAACATTCAGAAAACGAAGATCATGGCATCTGGCCCCATCACTTCGTGGCAAATAGATGGGGAAACAGTGTCAGACTTTATTTTTGGGGGCTCCAAAATCACTGCAGATGGTGATTGCAGCCATGAAATTAAAAGACGCTTACTCCTTGGAAGAAAAGTTATGACCAACCTAGATAGCATATTGAAAAGCAGAGACATTACTTTGCCAACAAAGGTCCGTCTAGTCGAGGCTGTGGTTTTTCCTGTGGTCATGTATGGATGTGAGAGTTGGACTGTGAAGAAAGCTGAGTGCCAAAGAATTGATGCTTTTGAACTGTGGTGTTGGAGAAGACTCTTGAGAGTCCCTTGAACTGCAAGGAGATCCAACCAGTCCATTCTAAAGGAGATCAACCCTGGGTGTTCTTTGGAAGGAACGATGCTAAAGCTGAAACTCCAATACTTTGGCCACCTGATGCAAAGAGTTGACTCATTGGAAAAGACTGTTGCTGGGAGGGATTAGGGGCAGGAGGAGAAGGGGATGACAGAGGATGAGATGGCTGGATGGCATCACCGACTTGATGGACGTGGGTTTGAGTGAACTCCAGGAGTTGGTGATGGACAGGGAGGCCTGGTGTGCTGCAATTCATGGAGTCGCAAAGAGTTGGACACGACTGAGCGACTGAACTGAACTGAATGCCCTTCGGTGCCCTCTCCTTGACCTCTGGTTTTAAGCAGGAAGGATGTTAGAAACAAGTGAAAGAAAGTGGCATGTTTGCTTATTGACCTCCTAACCCATTGGAGATGATTTCAGAATGTATTTATTTCTCAGAGAAGAAAAGCCATTGTTTTTAAAAATACATTTTAATCTATTTACATACATAATTTAATATATTGACTTCGGCTGATTGTTTCATTACTCCTTAAAAAAGTACCCCTGTCTGTTAAATCATATGTATTTTTAGGCTTCAGTCATCCTCCCTCTTTTTGAGTAGTTCCATTCTTTCACAGGAATTGAGTTTGGTTTTAAACATTTCACTGTTCTTTCCCATTCACAATCCAGATCCCATTAGTAAACAAGGGTGAGGGTGTGGGTTTGGACAGGCAGCCAGCCCTCCTGTTGAGAACTGTGTCACCGCTCCACTGTGCCCAGCAGTTCCACTCCTCAGTTTAGACGGGATGACAGGACCAGCATCAGGCCTTCAGAGGCATCCCCTACTCGCCTCCCATTCCTAATTCAAACTGTATACAAAATTGAGCAGAATATGTGTGAAGAGGATCCTAAACAAAAAAGTAGACTTTTTTCCCATGACCGTTTCAGTACTTTTCCCAAAATTTCAAATATTCTTTTCAGGTATTATTCTGTCTCCTTGGCTGTAGTGGTGGGCATGGACCTATGCAGGTGGTGAGCATCCTTCATTCGGGCTGATTCAGAGATGACCACCCATCAGGACTTCAGCCCGCTTCCTGCACACACTCTGTTAGAAAGATGAGAAGGATACCAAAATTTTAACTCCAGGAATATGAGTCATTCACTGTAAGAGCCTTCAGAAAGTTATTTAACCTCTTTGGGCCTCTGTTTCTTCATCTGTGAGATGAGAACACTGGTGCTAATAGAAAAGTGGGCAAAGAATATGAATGCGTCATGAACAAAATATGAATGCAGATGGCCAGTAACACTACAGGAAAATATTGTGTCACGTATGACAAAAGAAAATTAAAAGATGCCTTTCTCAAATATCTCACACAAAAGGACAGATATGATAACACCACCATTACAGTAAGAATATATTTTAAAGTATATACAGTAAGTTATGAGTCTGACTAAGCTATTAAGCATTTCTGCAGTGAAATTGGGTTTATTTATCAGTAGCTTTAAAAGCAGACCTTTTTGACTTTGCAACTCTACTTCAAGAAACTTGTCCTTAAAAATGTACACAAGTGCACAATGACTGGCCTACTGGACTCATAACAGGGATTTTAAACTTAAACTAGTTTTTTTTTTTCTTTCATGCATTAATTAAATCACATGGAACTGTATAAGACATAAATATATAATTTACTGTCAAACCTTTCTCCTTCTAGAGAAAATGTAAGCCACGAGCATTTAGTTTGTTTTATTTTCACATTCGTGTTAGAAGGATAATGGCAACCGTCTCTAATTAGATTCAGATATGTAACTTTTTAAAAAAAAGTAATTGTGGCAGCTTTCTTTGTTCATTCATCTGTTTTGCTTTAATCTGTCCACTTGTTGGTGTCAGTTTTACCTCTTGTGAAGCCTCCACGTTTTTCCAGATGAAACTTGCCTAACTGTCTGGTTCCATGAGGGCCTTATGCCTCTGTCTTCTGTTTCTTCTTTGGTTTTTAGAGTAAGTAGCATACTCAGAGGGTTTTCTTTAAGTTTTTAAAACTTGAAGCTGTGGCCTGTCCCAAGTTTATCCTTAGACTTTTTCCTTTCCACATGCTGTTCTACCTGTAAAATAGTCTGTTCATTTTATTCTTGATTTGGCCTGTTGAATGATAGAAATAGATAAGAGACAGATGGTGTAATGGAGTTTACAGGAAGACAAGAACATGAATCATGGCTTCTCCTCTCATCACTTCATAAAAACTGATAGCAATTATTTTATCTCTAGAAGCACAGACCCACAGTTTGGAATAGTAACATTTTTTTTTTTTTACCCTAGTGTGCACTATTAGGGTAACTGAGGACTACTATTAATATTAAATATATGAGAAGCCTTTTGGACCAGCTTCTGCTTAACCCTTAACCTGCTTACCAGGTTAATTGAGGCTGTATTTTCTCTCTGCTCCAGACAGGGACTAAGAGCTAGGACAGCTGTGAGACCACTCCTGACACACCCCCAGGCATTGCAGCTGACTTGCTGAGTGACTGCTTAAGTTAGTTTGTTTCCATTCTTGTTTATTCCACTTACTCAGGATATTGTAATCATGCTTTTTATCTTTTATGAAACCAATGATATTCTTGTAAGAAAAAAAAAATTTTTGTGAAACTAAAGCTGAATGTTTTGGAGAGAAGATAAAAGTAAAAATCATTGTTTAAAAATCGTTGCTGAATTAGGTAAAAGTGAGGTAATCGTCGACTAAGGAGGAAATTTTTTTTTAATATAAAAATGTTTGAAACTGAAATTGCTTTCAAATGTCTTTAAGTACCAGCCCTTCTTCAACAGAACTGGGACTTGAGAGGGTGCTTTCTGTACAATGCAGGGTTTAAGGCATTGGCTCACACAGTGAGCTTTGGCCCTTTCCTGCATCAAAAGCGCCAGCGGTGAAGAACCCGGCTGCCAGCGCAGGAGATGTCAGGAGCGCAGGTTCAATGCCTGGGTCAAGAAGATCCCCTGGAGGAGGGCATGGCAACCCACTCCAGTATTCTCGCCTGGAAAATCCCACGGACAGAGGACCCTGGCGGGCTGCTGTACACAGGGTCACACCGAGTCGGACGTGACAGAAGTGACTTAGTGCACATGCACGTACATTTTTTCATTCTTTAATGAACCTTTTTGAATCAGCAGAATTGAGTTATCACAGAAAGGGGCATCTTGTACAGTTTCTTATAATTCGTTGATTCTGGCAGCTCCAGAAAGTGCAATTTTTATATAGAATATTGTCTTACAAATGATTTATAGAAGCATTCTAAATCACTGATTCTCAAATAGTAAATAATGAAAAGCTACAGCAACTTTTCCACAATGTGTTAAATCTTAAACACAAACTAGGATAAATTTATTCATATAAATTTGGTTTTAATTCCAAAGACAAGTTTATTAAAGCAGGGGTCCACAACCTCTGGGATCTAACGCCTGATGATCTGAGTGGAGCTGGTGTAATAAAGTGCACAGCAAATGTGATATGCTCGAATCATCCTGAACACGTCCTCCTCCCCGGCCCGTGGAAAAATCGTCTTCCACGAAACTGGTCCCTGGTGCCAAAAATGTTGGGGACCGCTGTATTAAAGAATATTGTAATTTTTTGCAGTTGGAAAAGTCAGGTTTTTCCCAGCCTTTCACAAACACTAATTCTAAACCCAGGAAGTCACGACAGCTGCGTTGGGACATGACTTGCCTGGGTTTGGTAATTTACTGAGATACCTGCCAATTGCAATTAGAACCCTCCGAGCTTAACCAGGATAGACTTAATTATTGGCTTGCTATATTTAAGTCAGAAAGAAAAGCTCATAGAGGAATTTTGTACCCATACCCTGAAAAAAAAAAAAAACGTGAAGCTGGTTTTGGACTAAAATTTCATCGCTTTTGTGGCTAATGAGGCATGCAGTAAATTGGCAGGCTCAGCCCGCTCTGAACACAGCGGTGCAGTGTGCGCCTTCTAATTCCCAGCCCTCGGGAGTCCAGCAAAGGTCACAAATTAAACAAAGTCAGGATTAATCAAAACTACAATCAAATAAAACCCAATCATTAATCCTCTCCTGAGTTACAGAGGAGCGATTGTGTCGGCGTGTGAGAAACAGCCGGAGAGGGCTCTTTTGTAGTCCGCAGGAAAGTCCACATTAGGCGTCAAACAGAAAAATGAAACCCTGCAGGTGAAGGAGCCGAGAGACACTGGCAAGTTATGCAGGGTTGCCAGTGAGCCTGGGGAAGATTGAAAGGGCTGTTGGCAGGGGCCGGAGAACCTGTAGTGCTCCGGAGAGGGGGCCTTATTCGCTGGGAAGCTTAGTGTTTGGGGCTAGCAGCTCCAGGCAACAGTCTCGCCCAGGTTCACTGCCAAAAATGTACTGTGCGATTCTCAGCTCTCAGTAATTGTGAAGAAGAGTTTCTGGAAAAGCATTTCCTCTATGGGAGTCATTAAGTGTTTGGAGTATGTCACACCCAAGAAAAAGGGGAAAGTTCCCAAAGTTTCCAAAGAAGAGAACCTGCAGCCCGTGTTTCTTCCATGTTTCTGACTTTTGACCTGACTGATGCTTGCTTTATTGTTATTGTTGTTAGGTTGCTAAGTCACGTCAGACTCTGCGACCCCATGGACTGCAGCATGCCAGGCTTCCCTGACCATCACCAGCTTCTGGAGCTTGCTCAAACTCATATTCATTGAGTCAATGATGCTATCCAACCATCTCATCCTCTTCCACCCTCTTCTCCCCCTGCCCTCAATTTTTCCCAGCATCGGGGTCTTTTCCAGAGAGTAAGCTGCCCTGAGTATTGGTCTCCAACTCCAGAGAACTGAAGTGATCTTAAGTGTGATTCTTTGTTTGTTTGTGTTTTTTCTTTTATTTTCTTCCCCAAATTTTGCATCTAGTACATTATTTGGGAGTGTTTCAGTTTACCCTGTCCAATCTCTTCATGACTTCAGATGGTCAGCAATTATAAAAGATAAACTATTTACTGACACAAAGGTATAGCCGTGAAAGTCCTTCTTTTTATATTCTTAACGTGATTTTAAGTGACTTAAAATGACTTCATAGAGTATTAATCTAATTACTCTCTAGACTTCCTTCTGGGATGTTGTAAAAATTCATATTCAGAAGCATGCTCAAAGGTGGTAACTCATTCTGAAGTTAATACACTATCTGCTTTTCCTGCAAGACTCTAGATGACCTTTGCTTAAATTCACTTAAATTCACATAGACATGTCATATGTATAGGCGCACACACTGCATTCTGTGTTACTGAAGGAAGTCTCACTTAATAATACTTCCCTTTCTATAGTACATGCAGAACATTTTGATATTTTATTTCTGTTTCACTTATTTCAGCAATTAGAACAGCACTAAAGTAACGATATTCCTGTGTTCTTTACTTTGTTTATCAAGCATTCTGGTGTGATTTCTGTCTTTGAAGATGTTGCAACGCTTGAGGGTTTTCACATATTTCCTTAGGAGGTCCGCCTCCACACAGGCTGCCTTATCCAGAAACGTTACGGTTTCTGCGTGTGGACTACAGCATGCACGTTATGCCCCAGGTCTGCAGTTTGTATTCCATTCTACCTATGTAATATAGAAGAACTGTCCAATGTATACAACATTCACAAATATTTTGGGGGTAACTTGTAGCTTTCATTTTAAAATTTTCTGTGTGTGCAAAGCTTAGCTGGCAATTAAGTCTTTTATTATTTAAAAAATATTGCAGATTTAGGGGTGCATACTTAGAGGGTAAAAGCAAAGAAAAACAAGCAGATGAGTAGTTACTAGGATAAGGGATGGAAACAGGCAGGACTTCTGGGCACTTACGTGCCCCTGTCTTGGTGGTTACATGAGTGTTTGTTTTATGGTGTGTCAGTTTACATGTGTACGTTTTATGCACTTTTCTGTATGTGTTGTATTTCTAGTAAAAACAAAAATGTTAATTAAAGAAGAGAAAAAAATACAGAGGAAAAAAAAATGCCACGCACTCCTCCCAGAATGATTCGGGTCTCCTCTGACTCTCCTGCTCACTCACGTTATGATCGTGTGTACTTGACTTGTCTCATCCTCTTTCGTAACTTGTACCTTCACGCTGATTCTTGCTGGAATTTCCTTTATTGTCTCCTGTGTGGTCTTCTTGTCTTATTGTAATACATGCATCACATCGCCTGACATAATGATTGGTGTAAAATTCAAATCTGCTGAATCTTCGACTTAAAATCTTTCGGTGTCTGTATCTCCTCCCTTTATGTCCCCACAAAAGATTTACTTTCTTGGTATGGTGTGTGCAGCTCCCTGTGATCTCTCTTTTACTTTCTGCTACCCCCACAGGTGGTTGTGGTTCATATATTCTCATTGCTGTGTAGTGTTCCCACCTGTGGCTTTACTTTCTTTATACACTTCAACCATAGATAGAAATTTGGAAATTTCTATTTAGAAATTTGTTTTCTTTATACACTTTCTTTATACACTTCAACCATAGATAGAAATTTGTTTCCAGTTTGGGTATCTTACAGAAAGACCACATTAGATTTTATTTACCTCTTTACTTGCAGTCTCTTCCAATAGGTTCTGAATTTATTGAGGCTCTCGTTTTAATCTTGTACCTTCTAGCATGTTACATGGCATGTGAGTGTTTTTTGAAAGAATGGAGAGAGGGAGAAGGAAGTGTAATCCGAGGAGATAAAGAATTGAGAGTTCCAGGTTTTTGTTCAGATCTGGTCTTGACTGAATCCGTCCACAATTTTCTTTACGTGTTCTTATTCAGGAAGTTATAATGTTGTGACTGAGGCATGGGAACCCCTCAGGTATTCTGTCCTGGGTTTAGCTTAGTTTCTTCATATGCGACAGCTTTGTTTCTTTTCTAAACTAGAAGCAAAGCTGAAGCAAAAAGGGATGCCTCCCCCACCCCTGTTAGCTCATAGTCACTCTAATAGGAAGCAGGATTGATTAATGGGGTGGAAAATACAGGTTTGTTTTCTTTTAATGCATTTGAAACAAGTGAAGTCAACCATCGTGATCTGCGGGCGTTCCGTATGTGCCAGTTCACCTGCTGCTGACAGTTATTCATAACTGCACACGTGGTACTCAGACACAGCCGACCCAGCCGTTCGTGAACCTGGGAGGGTGGCCCGGCTTGAGACTCACCTCCATGCACATCCCAATAGGGCTGAGCCGAGAGCTGTCTGCCTGCTCAACACAGGTCCTCCTCATGGCCTGAGGAGGCCCCTTGCTCCCCTCCTTTGCATGGAGGGCTGTGCAGTCTGGCATCCCTGTGATGCACCTTGTGGAAGAAGCCCGTGTGCTGGCTAAGCTCCATTTAGGTGTGAGCAGTAGTGCTCATGAGTTCAGTGTTCATGAGTCAGCAGCACACGTTAAATACAGTTGTGGTGGTTTAGTCGCTCAGTCATGTCTTGATTCTTTGCAACCCCAGGGACTATAGCCTGCCAGGTTCCTCTGTCCATGGGATTCTCCTGGCAAAAATACTGGTGTGAGTTGCCATTTCCTCCTTCAGGGTATCTTCCCAACCCAGGGATTGAACCCTCATCTCCTGCATTGCAGGTGAATTCTTTACCACTGTGCCACCAGGGAAGCCCATTAAATACAGTGCCTTTAACGAAAACACACGTAAAACAGTTTGGTATGGATTGGTTGATGTAAAGGTTGTAATCAGAAGCTCACGGGAACCTCATCCTGTATCTCCCTTGGAGTAGCAGTCCAGGATTTACTAATTCAGTGGCCACACCTGCTTTATAGACCATCACCACCACGAATAAGGAGCATTGTCTGTGCTTGACTGCCTTTTACTTCTGCTGTTAACAAACTAGATTTATTTCTATTTTCCCAGGCTCGTTCCTCTACCACCTGTTATAAAATCAGTTGGCCTTCACTTTGCTACACACGTTATGTAACTATATCAAGCTTAGATTTCCTTTGCTGCGTCTTCTCCTGGAGACACAAGTGCCTCTTGTGAAAGTAGCACTTGCCTGCTGCTCGTGCACCATGGAGCCGGGTTGTCAGTGCTGTTTTTAAGTTATCGATTGTGTGTTGACTTAGGAAATGCAGCTTCTGCTTAGTTTAAAGGCAAACTGGCTTCATTCACGGAAACTTGAAACCTTTAAAGGTTGTTCTACTCCCAGTGAAGATTCTCTGTGGGCACTTTGGATAGGGTAGTTTTTACCCGTGGTTCGGGTGCTATACTGGGAAGGCAGGCAGTTGCTTTAGAAATCTTTATAAAGAACACTTGGGTGTTCACATAACAAACGTTTGTCTTCCTTTACTGTTCCCTGCTCCCATAAGCTCATTGAATTCATTGTACCCAACTACACAGCATGGACACTTCTCTGCTTTCATGCTAATGAAATTAAATAAAGACTAGGAATTCACTGGAGAAGGCAATGGCAACCCACTCCAGTACTCTTGCCTGGAAAATCCCATGGACAGAGGAGCCTGGTAGGCTGCAGTCCATGGGGTCACTAAGAGTTGGACACAATTGAGCGACTTCACTTTCACTTTTCACTTTCATGCATTGGAGAAGGAAATGGCAACCCACTCCATTGTTCTTGCCTGATAATCCCAGGGACGGGGGAGCATGGTGGGCTGCCATCTGTGAGGTCGCACAGAGTTGGACACGACTGAAGTGACTTAGCAGCAGCAGAAGCAGGAATTCACTCCCACATTAATAGCATATTCCTAGAAATAAAGAATTAACTTTTTTTTCCACACCAGTCCTTTTAGAACCAATGATCAGATCATTTTCTGGGTTTTAATGCATTGAGAAGTAGTCAGTCATCTGCTTCAAGTTTGTGACAGGGGAGTGCACAAATGACCTTGTGCTCTTGCAAGATTATATGCTCAAATTGATATCTACCTGCTTGATGCAGTGAGAGACTTAAAGTCCCATTGTTAAAGTACTTGACATTGAGTTAGTCTAGGCATATGTGATGTTTAGAATTATGGGATTTTTCTGATCTACACCTGGGGGGAAAAAGTGAAAGTGTCAGTCACTCAGTCATGTCCGACTCTTTGCGACCCCGTAGACTATAGCCTGCCAGGCTCCTCTGTCCATGGAATTCTCCAGGCAAGAATACTGGGGTGGGTTGCCATTCCCCTCTCCAGGGGATCTTCCCAACCCAGAGATCAAACCGGGCCTCCTGCATTGCAGGTGGATTCTTTACCAGCCGAGCCACCAGCAAAGTCCTTATACCTGGGTTTTGTTAAGTAAACAAATTCTGAAATTTCATAGTGAAAAAGATGGCATCTCTAATTACACCTGGGGAAAATACCTAAGTAGAGACGCCACCTCCTTCACTATGAAAGTTCAGAATTTGTTTACTTAACAACAGTTAAGAACCAAACTATTACCTTTTTCTTCCCCCTTCTCTGTGGATGCTGTGTAATATTTGGTCCCCTACTAATCAGCCCCACCTTTTGTCCTTGAAGCTGTTTCTCCCCTCTGACTCTGTGGTACCTTGCTGTCTTTACGTCTTGTCTCTGATAATGACCTTTGTTGTTGTTGAGCCGTGATTCGGTATGTTAGTTATTTGCTTGTAATCTGTTTTCCCTGCTTGACTGTGGATTGCTGCTTGTTTATTATCTCTGCACATCCCAGCACCTAGCACATGTTAACCGTTCTGTAGCTGGTAGGTAGTGAGTACCTGTGGGGGTGAACCGTCTCCACCCGGAGACGCTGGTGCTCCCTTCGTGTGGCCGGAGCTTGCCCATCTCCCGTCTCCGGTATTTTTTACATTATGGACTTCAGAGCCAAACAGAGCTGGACACACAGCCTGGCTCTGCTGCCCACTCTGTAGGTGTGACTGTGGGCGAGTGGCCCTGGGAGCCAGCTTCCTCACTTGTGAGGAGGAGCCACATGGTCGCCCGCCTCCTGGGTGCTGTTGGTTCCGGGACAGGGTGCTCTCCTGTCTTCCCGTCTCTTCTCTTCGTTTGCAGGCAGGGCCACTGGTGCTCGGAATGGGGGAGTGATTCACACGCAGTCAGAGCCAGCTTAGTGACAGGACTGGCACAGGCTTCCACTTTGGTTGCCACTGGATTCTTCCCACTATCCCAGGAAACATCTGTGTTCATTTATTCTTGTGTGTACAATTTTCAGTGAGAAACAAACAAAAGCTATTGATTCATCTTTTTTTCTTTGCTGTCTTGCTGATATCTGGTGCTTATAGAAATTGCTGTGCATTAAGCATTCATTACACTAACCCCATCCCAGAGAGATGGGTGCTGAATTCCAACCTATGAAAATCTCCAGGAATGGTAATTCCGCAGTTCTCAGCAGTTTCTTTTAGGTTCACGTCTTCCCAGCTGACACAGTTTTCCAGTTCTGCACTTTTATCCTTATTGAAAACTGCTGTGACTTGCTTCAGTAGTCGTTTTCCCATTTGGGGCATGTTTGTATTTTCTAAACTTTTGATCTCTAACATGGTTTTCCAGTTTGCCAGCCTAACTTGTCCCTTTTAGATTTTATTGCATTAATTCAGTTAACCTCTTGCAGACTTCCTTTTTCACACATGATTTTCTTTACTGTTGCTGATTAAACACTAATAAGAGTTTGTGTGCCTTCACAGTGGACTGGTAGAATTCTAGTCTGGGAATTGAGAGACCTTCTGTTTCTTCCATCTCTCTCTTTGTTTCTAGGCTTCTTCAATATCAGACTGGCAAAAAATTACATTTCTAAAGTAATCTTTTGTCTTAAAAAAGAAGGTCCAAGTTGGTATATAGTATGTGTTTTGTGAGGAATGTGAATATTCTGTATACTTTTGACAATAGGGCTTGAGTGTATAGTGTCTGAAACCTGAATAATTCCAATTTTAAAGTCTGAGTGTGGGCAGAAAGAATAGTAGTTAGTTGTAGAGAAATTGTGTGGCCATGTTTTACCCAGAGAAAAATTAAAGACTTAACCCACATTCTAAAATAGAAAAGACTCTGGGAAAATTTTTGCTTAGAAGGAATGATTGCTTTTTGTTTTTGTCTTTTTTTTTTTTTAAAAAAAGCAGAACCCCACATTTCTGCTCTTAAATGTGCAACACGAATTGTCAGCTGTTTCTCCCTCCCACTGTTGTTCTTTCTCTTCTGATCTGTCACCTTCTAAGCTCTGAGTCTCCGTCAGGCTTGAGCCCACGCTGTTAATCACGCATCTCTCTCCCCCCAGCTCCCCGGCCAGCTTTCCCGTCCTTCGTCCTGACCACAGTGTATTCGAATGGCGCCCATATGGTGACAGAGCCACTGTTAGTCGTTTCCAACTCTGAGCTGAGTTAATTGACCCAATAACGTGGATAAATGTGTGTAGTAGGTTTAAAACGTATCCATCTGTTCCGGATTTGCTTTTGCTTTAGAGAAGTCAGAAAGTCCAGGATGCCGTAAGAGGCTTAGTCTTCTCTCACCCTTGGCAGCAGACAGATGTACTGATAAGGTGATAATGAATCCGAGAGTCTGCCCTCCTGGCCAAGTAGGCAGGGAACCCGGACAGTGTGCTGGCCTCACTCTGGAGCCTGCCAGTATTTTTACTTCTTCATAGGATGCATCTCAAGGAGGTTAACAGGTGAACTTTTCCTGGGTACCTGGCTCTCATGGAAACCAAAGAAGAATATACGTTGTGTTACTCTTAATGTGCCAAGTTAGAGGTCTTAAGTCCCAGTGACTATAATCCAGGCAGTGGAAACACTGGAAGGAGGGGGGTGTGTGTGTGTGTGTGTGTGTGTGTGTGAATGAGAATGAATTACTTGCAGCAAACTATTAAATAACTGTGGCCACCTTTTTTACCCAGGGTGAGGATGAGGGAGATGCATATATTTAAAAACTATCTGATACTGTATACAATATGCCAAATGAGACATTCCAGAATTATTAGGTACTCCTATTTATCTGATTTCTGGAAATGTTTTCAAACCATCCCAAACTCAATTGAAAACAGCATCAGAATTTAAAAGTAAACTTTCCAGTGTTGTTTTCAGTTTCAAATGCTAGCGAACCTCTCATTATTCTAAATTCAGTTTCCACTGAGCATTTTTTTTCAGGTTTCACAACAGTGAAATATTTACTCCCTCTCCACCCATCCGTGGGACTTCACTGATGGCTCAGCAGTAAAGAAGCAGCCTGCCAATGCAGAAGACACGGGTTCCATCCCTGGGTTGGGAGGATCCCCTGGAGGAGGAAATGGCAACCCACTCCAGTGTTCTTACCTGGGAAGTCCCATGGACAGAGGAGCTTGGCAGGGCTGTAGTCCGTGGGGTCACAAATAGTTGGACGCAACTAAGCGAATAACGCTACTCCTCCTCCATTAATTTTTTAAATAAATTGATCCTTAAATTTGCAGGTTTGTCAGATTAAATTGTTTTCAGTAATCCTGTTCTTGCTGGTAGTGTTGAAGTTCAGTGATATAGGTCAAAACAAAAGTTAAAATCTCAGCCATTTTTTAACTATGAGAGTTTGAATAAGTTAATTTATCTTTGTCTTTCCCATCTCTGAGATGAAAATAATTATAGCACCTCTTTGGGTTGTTGTGAGAATTAAATCATCATCAGTATCAGTCATGATTGTGATCATAATAATCAAAAGATTGATCAGTGACTTGAAATTGATTTCAAGCACTAATTTCAAGAAATATTTGATAGACCATTTCCTACTCACTATTTAATGAAACAGTTTTTTGTCTTTGGTGTTTATAGAGAAGCTCTAAAGCTTGTCTTCTTTGGTTTTAGAGCATGAACTTTGGGAAGTTTTTAAAAAAATATTTTATTGTATCCATCAAAGTTTGCCTTTGTCTTTGATTTTCGTAGTGGTCCAGCAAGGAGACTTGATAAGGGAAACCCAGAAAACCATATTTTAAGACAAAATTTTACAAACAGAAGCAGTTTATGTGTTAATGTGCATCTCTATACTAATAGACATTAAAGAACAGTCTAATATACTAATACAGTCAGGGCCTTTCTTGTTTAGCTTCTCTTACTAATTTCAAGGAATCCATAGTGTGCTGTTTCTAAGTAGATTAGAGGTTGAAAAATGCTAAGTGGTTGCGGATCCAGAGGTTTTGTCAGATTTGCCAATCTTGTCCAGTAAGCATTGAGTTTGGCTTTGTTTCTTATTCTATTTACTAGTGTTTTCTCTGCTGTAGTAAAACAACCCACAGAATCCAAGACGACTGATTTTATTGCTCAGCATGTAAATAAGAGCCCGTCTCATGAAATTTGGTAAATTTAATATTAGAAGGACAGAAATTGGACAGGATAGTTCGTTCCATAAAGGGGATATTGTGTATATTTTAACCTTTTTTGATTCCATTTGTTTTTCAGATTAGCTTTTTTGTTGTTGTCTTGGGGATTTTTTTAGTTACCAGGTCTTACTCTACCAGTTATCAAACTGGTGTCTCTGGCCAGAGAAGTCCCTAGATTAGATTTTTAAGGACTGCGGTTCTTATAACTGACCACACCAACCACCCATTCCTCTTTCTTGAGGGAAAAAAGCAAAAATAAGTAAAAATTGTGTAGACATTAAAGAATAAGGGTTACAGTATCTGCCTGCAGTGCGGGAGACCTGGGTTTGATTCCTGGATAGGGAAGATTTGGAGGAGGGCATGGCAGCCTGCTCCAGTATTCTTGCCTGGAGAATCCCATGGACAGAGGAGCCTGGCGGGTTACAGCCCATGGGGTCGCACAGAGTTGGACACGACTGAGCGACTAAGTACAGCACAGGATTCCAGAACAGCACTTATTGCTCCTGAGTGTAGTATATCTTTCATTTCTTTCCTAACAAAGGTACAGATTGCCTTACCTGCTCATCCTCTCCACTTCCCCACACCTGCCTGCTTCTTTGTGTTATGTTTCTTTACTTGGTCATTAATCGTTACCACTGTATACAGACTTCAATTTGACGTTGCTTTGATTTAACAACATGCAGACTCATATGGAGTCAAATTAGCCCATTTGGTTTCAGGGACCCACCTGTGATATGAAACCACCAGTCTTCTACTTTGAAAATCATGATCTGAAAACTTCTCATTCTTTTGGAGAAAATGAGCCAACGTCAGTGTGGCGTCAGTAGTCCGAGAAATACACATTGACTTCTTTTCTGAATCTTTTACGGGTTGGTTTATATCTGAGTCCTTACTTTGTGACAGTAAGTAGAAAAGTCCTCGCTATACTGATTTGCAGCCTGTTGCAAAGTGGAACAGAGTTAGAAGCAAGGCACTTTTCTCAAAGCCCGTTCATGGAAAAGGGGTAATCCAGAGTCTGGCCAAACGGCCCTTGACCTGACGAACTAGACTGAATAGCTCACTGTATTATGTCCTGTCATTCCACCTAAATTCCCTGATTGTCAGGTGCTGGACTCTAGTCAGTCTTGGATAATCCTGAAGCTGAAGGTATTCTTCAGGATCAGGCCTCTGATGCAGAAAAGAAGTTCATCTGTTTCTCAGAAGGATGCAGACTCAGTTTTGGTCCTGCATGATAGCACTGTTTCCAGACTAAACTTGGTTAAACCTTCTTTATCAAAACCAAAAGGATTACGCACAGGAAGAGCTTGGGACAGATTCTGTGCCCTAATTCTTGATGTTTGAAAGCTGATTCTTGAGACATAAAGAAAAAGCTCTCCCTTTAGTTTTACTAGGAACTGCTCAGAAGGACAAATGTTTTAGATTAAAAACTAAGTATTTGTTGTTGTTTCCTGTTTATGAATAGTTCATAAGGTAATTTCTTCAGTTATTTAAACTTCATTATTTCTCCCTCTTGGAAAGGCTTAATATTGCCAACAGAAAGTAGAACTTCCTGTTTCTACTTGCCTTTCTCCCAAATGAAGAGTGTGGCATAATCACTCACATTACTCCAGGCTCAACTTGACGTAAACTTTTACCATGCTGTTTAAAAATAATACTGATTTCAGAAGTCTGTGGATATGCTATTACAAGTTGACCTTCATTTTACTAGAACAAAAATGTTTTAGTTGGTGATGAATGTATAGCACCTAGCATACTAACTCATGTATAGTTGTCTCTGAATGCTGCAGTGGGGAATAGTTTTTTTACTTTTTATATCTATTATTGAAAATCAACACCATTTAAAATCATTTCACATCTAACGGCCTGGCTGTAGTTTTAAACCTTGTGTGCTCAGTTTACTAATCACTCCATTAATCCAGAGTTACAACCCCTTTATGTTTTAGGGGCCAGTTTCTCTGGAGAAGTAAAGTATAAGGCGTTTCTGTGAAAATCACTCTTTTCGTACATCTTTGGGGACCCATCCCTTTAGAGTCATTTCTCATATCTTTATGTTCTAACAATGAACTTCTTATAAGTTTCTTTTAGCAAGATAAATGTGTATTTACAGAAGCATTTTACTTAGAGTAACATTTAGAGGCCTTTTACCCTAGTGAGTATAACGCATTTAATGATAGCCAGCCTCTAAATAAGTTCTTATGTTGGAAATTCTTTCCATTGCTGGGAAATTGATCTTTGGCTCTTTTAATTACTGGTTTCCCTGCCGTCTCTTTGACCTTTATTCAAAGGACTCATTTTTCTCCCCATTGTGGTTGCTTCTCCCAAAGAGTCCATTGTCAGACAAGGTCTGTCCCCTTTGTGTACTTCGTCCACCTTCATCCGCCCCCCACAAGCAACGTAGCTATTTAATGGCTTCTGCTACCATCTGTAACTGCTAATGACATCCAAGTACAAATAGACACTCTAGCCCATGTCTCACTCCCAAGCTTTGGACCTCAGGTTAGCTGCCAACTGGAAGTGACCTCGTAAACGCCACACAAACAGTCCCAATATGTCTAAAATTATGCCCACCGTTTATTTTACAAAAACGCTCTTCCTCCGTATTTTCAACATCAATAAATGTAATCCTCACTCATTGAGATAGACACTAGTAGACGCTAGTAAATGGATAGACACTGGTAAATAATCCCTAACTTTCTGTCTGCTGTGCCCCCCGCACAGCTTTTTCAGTCATAATCCTAGAGACTCGGATCCTCTGAATTACATTTCCACATCGTTTTTTTTTCCCCGTAATCGTGTTTCTGATATTTTATCACTTTCGTATTTGCAGCAGAATCTTAATTGACCTTCTAGCTCATGTTGCTCTGTTCTAGTCCTTTTTCACTGTTACTTCTAGATGAATACTTACTAAAACACACAAGCGTCACGTTATATCTGTTGGACTTTTCCGAAGGCTTTGCTTTCGGGGTAAACTTCAGGCTCCTTAGCATGTTGTCCGAAGCTCTTGTCTGCCCGCTCCCTTTTGTCCGCGTGTCCTGGCCCTGAGCACGGCTTCAGCCTCTCCTTCTTCCTTTCCTCCCTCACGCACCTCTCTGTTTCTTTCTCTCCTCCCACCCCCTTCTCTGTCCGGTTGATGCCACAGCAGGACCTATTCACCACTTTCTCTGAGTGTGATGGGAACCTCTCGTTTCCTACTACTTTCCGCCACGGATTGAAGTGATCCTTGTGTGTGTTTTCTGTTACTAGCATCTTGAGTCAGTGTTAGGAACTGCTTTGCATCCTGGCAGTATAAATGTGAAGATCAGTCTCTGAACTTGAGGAAGAAGGGGGGGTTTCTTGTGTTTTTCATTCTTAGAACTCCTTAAGAGTTTGTTTCATAAACAAATGTCTGTTTAAAAATTAAGGTTGTTTTTTTTTAATCTTCAAAATAAGTTGTATTTTTCCCTCAATTCTTCAATATAGACTCATTTAGTATCACAAAAATAATTTTACATAAGCCTGAAACAAATCAGCCACATATCACAAATGCTTAATGACAGCTCTCTGTAGATGAAATCCATTTTGGTGTGCAGAAAGGTGTGATAAGTGCAGTAATAATAATCATCGCATTCTTTCACATTCTGCAAGTGCGTATCATGTTGAGTGAATTTCAGGAACCCTCGCAGCAGCCCCAGCGAGAGCTGCCTTCAAGCTTCTCATTTCAGGTGGAGGCCACGGAGGCCACAGGACAGGAGTAATTTTACCGTTTTTCCTGATAAGTGACAAGGAACAGATCTAACACCTTGGTTTCCTTTTGCCTAAATCCTACCTCATTGAGGAAGGGGAGAAAATGTGTGAGTGATTAAGATACTAAAAGAGGACACCTTAAAGTAATTCAGGCACGAAATCATGAACTAGCATTATTTTGTAGGCAGAGGGTTCGATCCCTGGGTTGGGAAGATCCCATGGAGAAGGGAATAGCTACCCACTCCATATTCTTGGCCTGGAGAATCCCACGGTCAGAGGAGCCTGGTGGGTTACAATCCATGGGGTCGCAAAGAGTTGGACATGACTGAGTGAGTTTCAGTAGATAGATAGGTATAGGCAGAGGATGAGGAAGATTTGAGGAAGTAGAAAGAACAGAAGATTCTATGATGAGAATACATGGCGTTTGAAGCAAAGGGATGATCGAAGGTGATGTAAGCAAAAAACTCCCAATACTTTTGACCTCAAGTTTTCTAGTATGCTTGTTGTTGTTTAGTCACTAAGTCGTGCCCCACTCTTTGTGACCTCATGGACTGTAGCCTCCCAGGCTCCTCTGTCCATGGGATTTCCCACCAAGAATACTGGAGTGTGTTGCCATTTCCTTCTCCAGAGATCTTCCCAACCCGGGGATCCAACCTGCGTCTTCTGCATTGCAGGCGGATTCTTTACCACTGAGCCACCTGGGAAGCCTTCTAATGTGTTTGGTTTCTCCTTCAAGAAATTCTAGGGACTAGCTTAACAGTTCCCAATGGAAGGAAATTATAAGAGCTGAGGCAGGGAGATGCACTCAGGGCCCAGCGGAAAATTGCTTTAGCCATGACTACAGTTAAGGGTGTGGGGCAAATATCCACCATGTGCTGCTGAGGAAAGCAGGCTGGACCTCGCCCAGGGAGCAAGACAGCTCACCTGGGACTAGTGCAGCGGGTGGTCACCATCACGCAGGATCCCCGCCAGCACAGGCCCCTAGACTGATTCTTAGACAGACAGAGGACCTGACGGGCGGAAAACACAGCCAGGTCCTGGCCGAGGGTCTGGACAAAAGCCTTGGGAAGACCCAGAGTTACGGAGAAGTCTCAGGCCCCCAGACTGAAGTCCAGGGGACTTATGTTCAAGGCCAGCACGCCAAGCTGCCGTGGCCGCACCACAGGTGTGTCCAGGAAGAAATAATTGTGTGGAGGTCGTTGGTTAATAAATAGTTTATGCAGTTAAAAACTTGCATAACGTAAAGTTTTTTGATCTGCTTTTATCACATAGCATGATAAACTCAGATGTCATTCATGTTGTAGTGTGTGTCAAGAGCAATTTGAGGCTCCAAGATCAGCCTGGCATTCTTAAGGCAATTCTGTGGATAGTTTTGTTTCTGAACCACTGAATGGATATTCAAAACGTTGAACTTTGGGAAAATATTTATAAGAGTTTCTTCTTGTATTTCACAGAATGGTAAACAGTTTGTGCCTGTTACTGGTCTGTTTTGGTAATTCACATATGAAAGGCATGAAAAGCAGGAAATCACAATATATTGTGTTAACAGATACAAATGACATAAGAGCTGGGTTCAGTGGCAGTTTTTTGTGTTTGTTTTTAACCTAGGTAGGTCCCTTAAGAATTATGGGACTTCTCTAGAAACAGGTGATAAGCTGTTTGTTTTATTTTTTTTGGCCACATCCCGGCATGTGGTATCTTAGTTCCCTGACCACAGATTGAACCTATTCCCCGTGCACTGTGAGCACACAGTCTTCACCACTGGACCACAGGGGAAGTCCCTCAGTGGGAACTTGAAGCATGGGCGGGACCCAGTCTACCTGGGATTGTTGAGGCAGGTGTCAGGGACCCATTAGCTATCTCTCAAGCAGAATAAGGGAAGAGAGCATTGAAAGCAGTCTTAATAGACAAGATAGAATATGAAAAGTCACAGGGGTGTGAATGCTAAGGTGTATTTGAGGAACTATGAAAAATTTAGTATTGCAGAAGCAGAGACTCAGTTCAGTTCAGTCCTTCAGTCGTGTCTGACTCTTTGAGACCCCATGGACTGCAGCACACCAGGCCTCCCTGTCCATCACCAACTTCCACCAACTTTCTCAAACTCATGTCCATCGAGTCAGTGATGCCATCCAACCATCTCATCCTCTGTTGTCCCCTTCTCCTCCTGCCCTCAATCTTTCCCAGCATCAGGGTCTTTTCCATCGAGTCAGTTCTTCGCATCAGGTGGCCAAAGTATTGGGGTTTCAACTTCAACATCAGGCCTTCCAATAATATTCAGGACTGATTTCCTTCAAGATGGACTGGTTTAATCTCCTTGCAGTCCAAGGGACTCTCAAGAGTCTTCTCCAACATCACAGTTCAAAAGCATCCGTTCTTCGGTGCTCAACTTTCTTTATAGTCCAAGTCTCACATCCATACATGACTACAGGAAAAACCATAGCTTTGACTAGACGGGCCTTTGTCAATAAAGTATCTCTGCTTTTTAATATACTGTCTAGGTTTGGCCTAGCTTTTCTTCCAAGGAGCAAGTGTCTTTTAATTTCATGGCTGCAGTCACCATCTGCAGTGATTTTGGAGCCCAAGAAAATGAAGTCTGTCACTCTTTCTGTTGTTTCCTCATCTGTTTGCCATAAAGTGATGGGACCAGATGCCATGATCTTAGTTTTTTTAATGTTGAGTTTTAAGCCAGCTTTTCACTCTCCTGTTTCACTGTCATCAAGAGTCTCTTCACTTCCTCGTCGCTTTCTGCCATAAGGGTGGTGTCATCTGCATATCTGAGGTTTTAGAGACAAATTCTGAAGGACAGTGCTAAAAGGGTCATGTGAGCTGTGCCACATGTTGAAAATTTGATTCTGTAGCCATAGGGAACAGGGATGTGACGTGATCGGATCCACATTTCAGGAAGGCAGTGCTGGTTCTATCTGGGATGGGTTGGAAGTGGGAGAGACCAGAGCAGAAGACCAGTAAGGAGTCCATTGGATGAATGCAGACAGGAATACTGTCTACATTTAAGAATCAAGCACACTCGAACTTTAATGAAATAAGTTTCTAGGTAATCTGTCTTTTTTACCTGTCACTCATGCTGTCCACAACTCCTGACAGCCCCTGAGCTAGCCAGTCCTGGCCCTCAGCAGCTTTGAAGTGTTTATTCAGAAACATCCCTGTTTGTACAGGCAAGCGTGGGAGCTCCTGGCTCGAGCAGATATTACCTCTGTTGCAGGTTTTCTCATGTCAGTGCCTGGAGACCCACAGGGCCCGGTGCAGACCAGCATCCAAAGCAGAGGACGGTTCTTTCCCATCACAGCCTGGTCCATCACCCCAAGGAGAGAACCATTTGTTGCACTTCATTTCTCCCCTTTAAGCTGTATCACTGATTTTAAAGTATTTCACGGCACCTTCAGATGACAGCAGTTTTGGTATGAATCTTGGTATTTTACAGTTTGGTAAATACCTGCTTCCCATTATTTTGACATGAAAATATCCCACCCAGTCGTCATACTGCTTGTGATGTAAAAGGTTTCTTCAGGAAAACTGTGTCTACCATAGAAACTACCTGTCTGCTGCTGCTGCTGCTAAGTCGCTTCAGTCGTGTCTGACTCTTTGCGACCCCATAGACGGCAACCCACCATGCTCCGCTGTCCCTGGGATTCTCCAGGCAAGAACACTGGTGGGTTGCCATTTCCTTCTCCAGTGCAGGAAAGTGAAAAGTGAAAGTGAAGTTGCTCAGTTGTGTCTGACTCCTAGCGACCCCATTGACTGCAGCCTACCAGGCTCCTCTGTCCATGGGATTTTCCAGGCAAGAGTACTGGAGTGGGGTGCCATTGCCTTCTCTGAAACTACCTGTCTAGTCTTCCTTAAAGCAGGTTGTGTTGTAACTTTGGAGTTCAACTATGTTGGTATTGATACTGAGTAATTTTTTTGAATTGGAGAATAATTGCTTTACAGTGTTGTGTTAGTTTCTGCCGTACAGCAGTATGAATCAGCCACAGGTATACATATGTCCCCTCCCTTTTGAGCCTCCCTCCCACTCCCCATCCCTTCCCACCCCTCTAGGTCATCACAGAACATGGAGCTGAGCTCCCTGTGGGAGCAGCAGCTTCCCACTAGCTATCTATTCCACACGTGGTAGTATATATATGGGAAGATCCCCTGGAGAAAGGAACAGCCACCTACTCCAGTATTCTTGCCTGAAGAATTCCATTGAACAGAGGAGCCTGGCAGGCTGCAGTCCATGGGGTCACAGAGTCGGACTTTCACTTAATGTATGTGTCAGCGCTACTCTCTCAATGCATCCCAGCCTTCCCCCACTGGGTGCACAAGTCCATTCTCTACATCTGCATCTCTATTCCTGCCCTCCAAATAGGATCATCAGTACTATTTTTCTAGATTCCATATATATGCATTGTTGGTTGTTGCTCAGTCACTCAGTCGTGTCTGACTCTTTACGACCCTGTGGACTGCAGCACGCCAGGCTTTCTTGTCCTTCACCATCTCCCAGAGCTTTCTCAGACTCACGTCCATTGAGTCGATGATGCCATCCAACCATCTCTTCCTCTTTGTTTTTCTTTGTGAGTTACTTCACTCTGTATGGCAGATTCTAGGTTCATCCATCTCAGTACAACTGACTTGGTATTGAGTCATTTTTTAAAGGAAGTTATATTTCTGATACTGACTCATCTCTCAGTCACTTAACTACCCTTTCTCCCCTCTGCAGATGGGTGTCAGGAATCTTGTCCGTGCCCACCCACCCGACTCGGGTCTCAGCCTCTCTCCTTTCCTTCTGCACAGCTCTGGTTTTGTCTGTGCACCTCGTCTCCTAGCGCTTCCAGGCTACGTGCTGAAATGAGCTGTTGTCTGAGACTTCTCTTCTAAATTACAGATTTCATAGGTTCAAATATTTCATCTTTGCTTATAAATAAAACCTCTGACATGTTACAGTTGTCTTATGGACCTCAAGGTGGGGAGATTGTCCATTTTGGAGACGGACTTTTTTTTTAGATAACGTGATCAGTTTTGTGGTGGTTGTTTCTCTTTGCTAACCATGACCTTTACTCTCAGAACTCAGTAGATCCTGTCAAACTCTCTGTGGAGGAAAAGATATTTTTAGTGCACTTTAAATGTGATATTCTCTTTGCATTGAGTTAAGAAGATACAGATTTCTCAAGAGGGAGTGAAGACTGGAACCGCACAGAGGTTTATGTTGTTTACATTGAAAACTCGTTCTAGTACATTTTCATCGTCATGTTGTAATAAAACTAACAGCCCTCAGCCACGCTAATCCTCGGAGATAAAACTCATATCCATTTGGCTCTTGACTAAAGGTTAAAAAGTATAATTGGAGAGAAATATAAGACCAAGAGTATAAGTGGGTTTCTTCTTTCTACTTCTGTTATCACAGCCTGAGCTTTCTAGGAAAACTAACACTTGTTAAGTGCCTTCCACGTGCCAGATTCACAGCTGTAATAGAGGTGCTGTATTTTAAACTGTCAGAATGTTAACCACTCTGGGAAGTTTAGACATTTGTGTTACCATTTCATAGATAAGAAAAATGAGGTTCAAGAAGTTATTGTCTCAGACCACAGAGCAAGTATATGGCAGAGTTGGAGTCCAAACACTTGCTTTCTCTTGTCATACTGTGTCTTAAGTCAGGTTTTTAATTATGTATTTATTATTATCCTTTTATTTTAAAACATTTTTTGCAATAGCAAAAGTAGAAGTAAGAAAGTAAAAAATAGCCCGAAACTCAGCTGTTTGGGAAGTAATCATTTGTAGTAGATATTGATTATCATCATATTTCTAAAGATATATTATTGTCAGTCACTAAGTCATGTCTGACTCTTTGTAGCCCCATGGACTGCAGCACACCAGACTTTCCTGTCCTTCACTATCTCCTGGAGTTTGCCCAGACTTATGTCCTTTGAGTCGGTCATGCCATCCAACCATCTCATCCTCTGCTGCTCTCTCCTCCTTCTGCCCTCAATCTTTCCCAGCATCAGGGTCTTTTCCAGTGAGTCAGCTCTTCACATCAGGTGACCAACATATTGGAGCTTCAGCATCAGTCTTTCCAGTGAATATTCAGGGTTAATTTCAGGAAAGCTGTGACAAACCTAGACAACATATTAAAAAGCAGAGACATCACTTTGTCGACAAAGGTCCATCTGCTGCTGCTGCTGCTAAGCGCTAGTCCAAGCTAAAATGGTTTTCCAGTAGTCATGTATGGATGTGAGACTTGGACCATAAAGAAGGCTGAGCCCCGAAGAATTGATGCTTCGAATTGGGGTGCTGGATTGGAGAAGACTCTTGAGAGTGCCTTGACAGCAGGGAGATTTCAAACCAGTCCATCCTAATCATATATACAGACAGAAAAAGAGGGGAGAAATTAATGGGTTCATAGGAACATGCTGTTTTGGATAAAAATTGAGTTTAATTTTACTTGATTGTAATAGAATGAACAAATGGAGTTTCAGCGGTTTCTTTCCAGGAGAAGAATTCCTGAGACATCTTCCCAAGGATAAAAAAAAAACTAAGAGATTAAGTCATGTTTTTCAGCAGCATGCAGTCATGCTGTCAAAAATGAGGAAGTTACCATTTCTCACCAGTTTTTAAAGTTACATTTTAATTTCAGCTTCACGAAGGTTTGCAATATTTATATTTCATCTATGGCTATAATTTCCAACTTTACTCAGTGTCAGTTTTGCATCTAAATTCTGTGCTTTAACACCTGCCCTTTCCTGAATTTTCTCTTTACATTCCTGAATTCTTTGATTTTTTTCATCTTGTTTTGTTTATTAAATGTTTATCTTTAATTGGCTTTTTCAGCTAAGACTTACAGATGTTGAATTTTTCTTTTTCATTTTTTTTGTTTTTGCACACTCGATAATATTTATCCTGCCATTGTACTTGAAGATCTAGATGACTGTGAAATTCCCGGGTCTGACGCTCCTGATATGGAGTGAATGACTGCCGCCTGATCCCTTTCCTACCTGCCTCGTCTGAAACCTCATTGCTTCCTCCTCTGAGATGTGTGAGGGCTGGGAGCTGCCTTCAGTCTCCTCTTCTGGGTCTTAGGGTGTGTGGAGAGCAGACGGTGCCTCGACTGGGGCAGTGCAGAGTCTGTCAGGAGACCTGGGCTTGTTTTTTTTCTTCTGGAATTTTGATAAATGGCGTACTGTTCATCCTGATAAAAGCAAGTAGGGTTCAGATCATTTGCTACATACTTTAAATACTTTAGTGTTCCCTGTGTGTCCCAGGCCGCTCATTGGTAAAGAATCCTCCTGCTAAGACTCAGAAAAGATGGGTTTGATCCCTGGGTCAAAAAGATGCCCTGGAGGATGGCATGGCAACCCTCCCCGGTATTCTTGTCTGGGAAATCCCATGGACAGAGGTGCCCAGTGGTTTGCAGTCCATGCGGTCATTAAGAGTCAAACACAGCTGAGCACACACTCACGTTAGTGTTCCCTAGAAAATAGCTTATCTTGGTAGTTTCTCTCGCCTCTACCGAGGTTTCTAGAGATGTGTTCCTCCTGACTTGCTTCTCTTGAACTGTTAATGTACCCTTTCAATCTTTTTTCCTCCAAGGTTCTGACCTTTGTGTTGTTTGGTTCCCACAGGTGAATGTTCTGCAGGCTTTTGCAGTGTTTTGCTTATTTCTTCCAGGTATTGGCAGGGGTTGGGGGGAGATTCTGAAATCTGCCACTTTTAGGCAGATTTGCCATGTTTAATTACAAAGGCGATCTGAGAGAAGACCGAGTATGTGCACCATGTTGCCCCAGCTCGCTGCCACGTCCCAGACAGGCTTCGGTGCTGGGCCACAAGCAGCCTCAGCCTTTCAGCACAGTTTTCTCTGCAAATATTATCACTTTCCATGTGCTTCACGTGGCTTCCCTGGTGCCTCAGATGGTAAAGAATCCGCCTGCAATGCGGGAGATCTGGGTATAATCCCTGGGTTGGGAAGATCCCCTGGACGAGAGCGTGGCAGCCCACTCCAGTATTCTTGCCTGGAGAATCCCATAGATAGAGGAGCCTGGCAGGCTACAGTCCATGGGGTCACACAGAGTCGGACACGACTGAGTGACTAAGCACACACAGCAAAACACGCTTCACGGCGTGAAAAGGGACCCGAAGTTTACATGTTGTTTTCCATTGACCACAAAATCCTTTTCTGTTTGGGGCGTGAATTGCCTAGAATACACTGACTGCATCTCTACAATCTGTTCTTTTTTCTGTGGATGAAAAGTTTGTGTCTGGAGTTAGAATTTAAAATAGGAGGTGAAAGTTTTTAATTGCTAATATTGCTAGTTCTACACAGTTCTTGTTCTTTACAGTTGTATGTTTTAAGTGTTTGTGTACTATGGTTATATTGAAATTTTAACACAAGTCTGTTCATTCAAGTGTTTATTGAATACCTATTTTAGGTGCTAAGGAGAGAGATATAAACAAATACATAGAGGAATGATCAAGTTCAAAAAGTGGAGCACGTACACAAAGCCGCTGTGTGCGTGGTTCACATGCCGACTCCAGCTCCAGTTGTGCTGTGCAGCTGGCCCTGGGTGTTGCCAGGGGTGGAGGTAGCACAGAGTTGCAGCCGTGCTCAAGTTATATGAGACACAAGGGTGATGGGAGTTGATGGTCAGGGTGACTTCTTGGCAGGTACGATATCAGGAAAGGGTTGTGAAAAGCTGTTGGATCATGGGAGGAAGACAGGCAGTGTTCAGGCTCACCAAGGGCCTTCTGTACCACCCTGTGGAATTTGGCCTTTATCCTCTGTATTCATAAACAAATTATCCCAAATGTAGTGGCTTAAAATAGTTACCATCTCAGTTTCTGATGGTCAGGTGTTCGGGAACCACTTGATTGTGAGCTTCTGGCCCAGGTCCTCTCATGAAGGTGCTGCTCAAGTGCGCCCTGGGCTGCAGTCCTCTGAGGCGTGCTTGTGGCTTCAGGAGCTCTGGCCACAGTGGCTGCCCCACGTGATTGTTGAGAAGAGTTGTTTCCTTAGTGGCTTTAAGCGTTGTTTGCAAAGAGTTCAGAACAACAAAGCTAGCTTGGTGATTATACTTAGAGCTTAATGTCAAAAGCCCTTTTCCAACAACACATAACCTTTACAACTGGTTATTATCTCCTGTTTCCTAGACGAGAGGCTGGTACTGTGGCCAGTCTCGGTTTGAAGTATCTGTAGTGTCTGCACGGGTCACACTGATGGCAATGCAGGTCTCCAAGCAAGTGACACCCTGGCAGGTTCATCCCCAGCGTCACTCCAGCTCATTGCCTTACCTAGATGGAAGCCAGGCTCACAGTCCCTTGCTTTTTTTCATCTTAAGCAGCAAAAGATGGCCTTCTTGGTTTGAGTTTTAAAAGTTGGGAAAAGGATTGAGAGAGAAATTTGACTCGAAGTGCGTGTGTGCTGTTGTGTTCAACTCTTTGCAACCCCATGGAATGTATCCTACCAGGCTCCTGTGTCCGTGGAATTTTCAGGCAAGAATTCTGGAGTGAGTTGCTGAACCCTCCTCCAGAGGATCTTCCTGACCCAGGGATCAAACCCCTGTCTCTTGCATCTCCCGTATTGGCAGGTGGATTCTTTACCACTGCGCCATCTGGGAAGCCACATTTGACTTGGGGAATATGGTTTTCTTGAATGGATAATTAAGTCAGGAAAAAACAGAGGACAAAGGAGATCAGAGGTCGAGATACATTTTGGTTTATTCTGTAGTTCTCTCACCACAGTGATTCCCTCAGAAAGGGTCGATTTTGAATAGTGTTAAAGGGAGCTGGCCTGGGGCAAGTGCAGGCCAGCCCTGAGGAACCAAGATGAGTTGAGACCTGGTGCATTTTTTAAGTGATTCCAGGGCTGTCCAGGTGTCCTGATTTAAAGGCTGCTTTTTGAGTCAGGAAATTGTGTCTTGTTCCAAGGTTTACTGTGATAAAGCACACAGTCCTGGGGGGTGGTGCTTCGGCTCCATGAATCACAGGCTGGCTTCACAGACCCAGGCCCATGATTTATTCATGCCATGCCATAGTAGGAAAGACAAATACATGAGCCACACATGGTTCCTGGGATAGGTCTTTAACTGGGAAGGGGCCATAAATCCATAAAGTGAAATGAGGCAGAGCCAGCCACAGCTCATGTCATGTCCAGGAGATCTCTTCCTGTTTGATGGGGACGTTCATTCCAGACCTGGTGAAGTTCAGCATCCTTCTTGGAATGTGTCCCTGGGCTTTTCGTGTGCTGTTTCAGTCTGTCGATTAACAGTCTTTGATTCATTGCTTACAAACCTAAGAATCAGCTCTGAAATGTAGTTGTTATTAATATTTTGTCTTCTATAAAGTAGAACTGACTTGAATATTTGCTCATAGGCTTTTCAAGAAATTTTTGCTTGTAAAATTCTTCATTGGACTGCTAAGCCATGATCAGTCATCTTCCTTTGCATCTAAGTTTGTGATTGCCAGTGTTGAAGTAAGCTTAAAGTCCTACCTAGCTTTATGAGCTTCATTTAATTCCCCAACTGTGATAAAGAGGTTCTGTTAGAATTGCACTCAGGATTTGTATGGGTAATACTTAGTTGAAGAGAGAGAGATCCAGGGGCCATGTCAGAATATGAGCAGTCATTGCTACCATCTTTTATTGTTTTAGCATCTTTACTACTATAGGTACTTCCCTGGCGATCCGGTGGTTAAGACTTTGCCTTCCAAAGCAGGGGGTGTGGGTTTGATCCCATCCCACATAGTTGACTCACAGCCAAAAAAAATCAAAACATTAAAAAAAAAAAAAACACCCAGAAGCAATATTGTAACAAATTCAATAAAGACTTTAAAAATTGTCCACATCAAAAAAAAATTTTTAAGAACATAAAATCTTTACTTCTTTTGTTAAAATAAGGAAAGTTTAAAAACTTTTTTAATTTCCATGGGGGTTTCCCTGGTGGCTCAGACAGTAAAGCGTCTGACTACAATGAGAGACTTGGGTTTGATCCCTGGGTCGGGAAGATCCCCTGGAGAAGGAAATGGCACCCCACTCCAGTACTCTCACCTGGAAAATCCAGTGGACAGAGGAGCCTGGTAGGCTACAGTCCGTGGTGTCACAAAGAGTCGGACGTGACTGAGCGACTTCAGTTACACTTTACAGTAAATTCTAAAACTTCTTTTGAAAGAATATTTCCAATTGTCCTTTTCCTGTATCTTTGAGAAGTACAGTGATAGTTATTGCTTTATTAGTTTCAAATGTATTTCCAACATTAAAAACAGTACCACTGCTATTGCCGGAAAACATCAAAATTTAAAAAATTGATCAGAAGATTCTACGTCTCCCCCTCCTTCAGTGCCTTCCATCACCACATACACCTTATATATGTACAAAGCAGAAGGGTGGGTGTGGGGAGCCACTTCCTGACTTGTGTCTGGCACTTGACAAGCGGCTGGAACATGAGGGAGAATGCAGAGAAGACGGGATTCTAGCTGATGGGAGTGACGACTCATCTGCGAAATGCAAGCAACCCATTTGCCTTTTCTTCTCCCATGGAATTTCCCCACCAGATGTTTCGTTCCAAACCCATGTAGAAGAGGAGTTGGTCTTACGATCTTCACCAACCAATTGATAGCAGATGAGTGATGGAATTGTTGAATCATTAATACAGGAAGGGAACAAACTGCAGAGTTTGTCTTCATCTGTTTTGGTCAACAAATGCCTTGGTGATCTTCAGCATTTCTGAAGCCCCAGCATCTCCAGCACCACCACCCACCCCCAACCCCACACCCCAGCAGTCACGCACATGTGTCCCTAGAGCTCTCAAGGTTTCGCAGGCAGCTTGAAGAGTATCTGGGATGTTTACTCCCTGGAACTCTTCCTACTCTTCTTTTTTTTTCAGACAGTGTACCACAAATTCAGACATGAGATGTTCTGTGTAATGTCTGCTGCTTTATGAAATTGAGGCCCACTTAGCTCTCCATTGTGCCCGAGATGGAGAGTGAGTGCCACGTACACTGGCATTCTTCTAGCCAGTGTCCCAGCAGACAGATTGGAGTGCCGTGTGAGCTAGAGGCAAGGCAGGCAGCCCCACGGTAGCACCGTGTGGACAGCTGGCATGGACATGTTATCCATCTCCAACTGGAAAAGGTTAAGTAAACAGGGGGACAGTGACAAAGTGCAGGGATTAATTGCTTAAAGCATTCAGTGATTCTTAAAACAGACATCTAAATAAACGGAAGGGTTCTGGTGTTTGAGTTCTGAGGCACAGTGTAAGAAGACTTTATTTTCCTTTGGAAGCAGAAACTTCCTAAGAAAAGAAGACACAGTAAATGATCCAACCCAAAGTAAGAATGTGACGATAACCAGCAGACCGTTATTTTGAAGGGACTGGATCTTTATAAGGGAGGTTCATGTTCTGGAATGTTCTGTTCGCATTATACCATCAAACATAGGCAGGCCTAAAGGACATACTATTATGAAATAGTAAAGACAAAATGAAAGAAAAGGCCATATAAATCTTTTTGTACACATCTTCCCCAGATGTTACTGTGAGCCCACTACTTAACTTCATCTCTTGAGGCTCATGCTAAGCTGTTTTTACCCCCCAACCCCAGATTTCCAACACAAATCATTGGCTTTAAGACATAATTCACTAGGGATTTTGGTAGGATTTGAGTAAATCCCCAACAAAAAAATCCCTGGGCTTGCCAGCTATTTTTAAAGGCAGAGATTTAGAAAGCAGAAGATCCTCAAGTTCACCTGTCTTGTGATGGCCCTTGCCATCAAAATGGCAAGGAGGAAATTTGCCTGTAAATACATTATAAGATGCTTGCCTTCCAGACCATCTGTTGGCTAGAGCCACACCACAGGAGTCCACGATATTTTCAAGTGCAGTGATGGTCCATTTTACGAGGATCTACAGTGTCATCAGAATTTTAGAGTTTAAAATAGCTGATTGGTTTTACAATGGAATTGAAAGGTTTTGATGTACTTAGTGAATTTGGAAAAGCAAATACACATATTAAAAACGCAGTCTTGGCAAGAGTGTGGATCTACTGTTGGTCTTTTAAGTCAGTTCTTTGTATAAATAGTGTGTCTCAAGTACTTTCTTGAAAGAGTCTCGAAAGTCTAGAAAGCCATCCCCTGAGATTCAGATCCCGCAGGTCAGGAGCATGGAACAGCCTTCCGTCGGTAGTCATTTCTGTTATGTTTGAGAACCACTGTTTGTAAAGCAAGCCCAGTATACTTCTTTGGCTCATACACCTTTCCACAGCTGTGGACTTGAGCATCTTTGAGGTCTTTTTGGGTTCTACAGGTAAATCTGCTTCCTTCTCAGCCGGCACTTTGGGTCGACTTTCAGGTGCTGAGAATTTGCATGTCTGTTTTCTCTGTATGTGCTGTACTTGTGTGTGTCATAAGCCTTGTATCATCAAAGGTAGGGTTTGTCTCTGCATTTTGTTGTCCTGGTGTTCTGGGACGGTTTTCCAGAGGAGGAGTGGGAGCTGACAGATCTTAGTTCTGCCCGCTTGAAATCAGGACTGCAGTACTGTACTGAAGTCTGAAAAAGTGTGACCAGGATGGGGAGAAGGAAGGCACAGCAGCTTTAGAGGAAAGTCAGTCAGTGGAGGCTTGTTTTTCTTTTCAGACGAGCATCCGTAGTTGTGGTGTGAACAGCAATTCATTTTAGATCAGGTGAAACACATTCTTCATTTGTATGCATTCTCTCTGGAAACAGGTGAACATCAGGTAGAGTTCAGGAATCATGTCTACACTGGACCGGAGAGAAAGCTCACTAACAAGCAAAATCTGTGTAGAAAACCAGGCCTGAGACTCTCACCTGAAGGTGCTGTCTTCCTTCATGGTGTCATGTTTCACCATAAATTCCCAGCTTAATGTATCAAAAGGGGCTACCCTGGTGGCTCAGGCAGTAAAGAATCCACCTGCAATGCCGGAGACAAGGGTTCGATCCCTGGTTTGTAAAGATCCCCTTGGAGAAGGGAATGACAACTCACTCCAGTATTCTTGCTTGGAGAATCCCATGGACAGAGAAGCCTGGTGGGCTATAGTCCATGGGGTTGCATCCTAATCAGTAAGCAAAACAACCTATTAAATGAGCAGATGTTATATCTTAACAAGATATTCCCTTCTCCTCTAGCCTTTTTATTTATTTTTTTTTTTAGGGCTGTATTCTGAGGCTAATTCTTGTCTGTTAATTTCTTTTCTAATTTTTAGATTCCAGTTATATTTTGTGTTGTACTATTTGCAAGTTTTTCATAGATTATCCCTCATGTATACAAAACGCTAAGTGGATTTGAAACACTTAATTAAAATAGTTAGGACATAACATTCATCTCCTCCAACAAAATTAACAGAGCAAACTACATACAGAATTTTGTCTCATTTCCACGTGAGAGTCCAGACTGGGACAGTAATTCTGTAAAGTCATTAGGGGTTCAGAATCATCCTCTCGTTGCCCTGCCATTCCTGCAGTTTCACCTTCATCCACATGATCCATAGTGGCTCACAGCGCCGTGGGGTGGGGTTGGGGGGGTGCGGACATGTTGAACTACACACGAGGAACAAGCTCCTTTAAGTAAAATTCAAAAGTAAGGAAACTTAGAATATCAGAAACAAGAATCTGGATGTCCTGCCCAGAGAAGGGCATCTCTACCTAGACTGTACCTACAGTATTGTTTAGAGGAGATTGATTTATCCTGATCTGTCGTGAAGAAGTAGTGAGAAATTTTTTTTTTTTTTTTTTAATAAGAATGTTAGGAGCTTTCCTGGTGGTCTGGTTAATTAAGAATCCACCTACCAATGTAAGGGACGTGAGTTTGATCCCTGGTCAGGGATCTAAGATTCCCACATGCCATGGGGCTACTAAGCCCATGCTGCACAATTACGGAGCCTGTGCTGTAGAGCCCGGGAGCCGCAGCTACTGAAGCCCATGTTCCCTAGAGCCCGTGCTCCACAGCAGGAGAAGCCGCCGCAATGAGAAGCCCGTGCGCCGAAACTAGAGGTAGTCCCCGCTGTCTGCAGCTAGAGAAAAGCCCACGTGCAGGAATGAAGACCCAGCACAGCCAAAAATAAATAAATAAGCTTTACAAAAAAGAATGTTGGAACAGAGGATCCAGCTGAGCCTCAGAACAGTCGTCTGGACAGTTTCACACTTATTCCCTTGGTGCCGTCGTTGCTAAAAATATATTTGTAATTCTTTTCTCGAGGGTTGCTTCCAGAGCCCGTTTACAAGGTGCCTCTGAAAATAAACATATTTTTAGACCTCACTGTGATCCTAAAAACATACCATCTTGATTTGTTGTCTAACTTCAGTGCCCAGATTTGATGTCAGAACTTAAACGCAGTTTAATAAAAAGAACGTTTGCCATAATTCCAAATACTTGAATAATGTAATAGATTTTGCAGCCAGTTTTAAGTAAAAATTTGGCAGCATTATTGAATAAATCTTTTTCTGTATTAATAACTTCCTAAAATGAATACTTTGAAGATCTTGTCTTTCACTTGAAGTTTAAGTACAGGTATATTTTAATGAAGGAAGCAACTGGATAATATTTGCTATATTTTAAGGAAATACAGGATTAAAAGGATCATCTTTAGATACTGGTAATACTAAACTTTCATTGGTCTCAGGAGAGCTGGAATCAAGGACATTTATTTTGGAGCAGGACGACTTAATCATGGAATGTAGTTTATGCCGTATTTATGGTGCCCGTGTGTACAGTATGGTGAGTTTTGACAAATGTGTACACTGTGCAGCTGCCACCATAGTCGAGCTGGACTCCACTTCCAAAGGTCCTCATGTCCCTTTCCAGGTATTCGGCAGCTCCAACCCTCAGTCCCAGGCACTTACTGATCTGCTTTCTACTTCTTTGTGCATTAGATTACCATTTTTATATTTAAACAAATGGTAAAGGTACAGGTTTCTGGGTTTTGTGCCCACACACACACACAAATTGGAGATACAGTCATCAAATTTTTGCCCTTTTCAGAAGCAGGCAGAAAGCTCTATAACCAAAGTATCAGTATCACAATAAAAGTCGGGTTTTCCAAAATTGTTGTAATCTGTGGTGGATTGGATATATCAAAATGTTTATTTTTCAGAAAAAAGTGAGAAGAAAAACTGAATTCAGCTTTCCTACACAGAATATTGTTCAGTCAGTCTCCTTTACTGAGTTTAGTCACTCAGTCATGTCTGACTCCTTGCTATCCCATGGACTGTAGCTCGCCAGGCTCCTCTGTCAATGGGGATTCTCCAGGCAAGAACACTGGAGTGTGTCGCCATGCCCTCCTCTAGGCGATCTTACTGAGCTCCACCTACCAGCAGTTTCTGCCTTTGTGTTAATTTTGATTCTTCTGAGAGACTTCTGAAATACTGAAGTCCGTCTATACCAGAATAACGTCTCTTCCCCTTCTCTCACCAGTGTGTCTCTCAGCAGAGATCAGTCTCTCCCCCTTGTTTCAGGAGGTGGAGACCTGGGACAGGCAGCACAGCTGTGTATGCAGAGGCCTGGCCACTAGCCAGGAGCAGGTCACGGGAGCCGGGGCCCCAGCATGTGCTGCTGGACCCAAGTGTCCTAAGAAAGTCTATGTTCAGTGATGTTTGCAAGTTTCTTTCCAGCGGCAAAGCAGAAATGCAGTACCGATTCTGTGTCCCATATTCTTTGACTAGTGTAGTGGTTTGTCCCAGTCCTCCTATTGGCTCAGGAGTCCAGAGTCAGCCAGCATTCTGTTCCTTGTCCTTTAAACCATGTTTGTAACGTGAGAGTTGGCGCATCTCTAGCAACAGCCTCCTGACCCTTCTGCTTCCAGAAGCATCTCCTCTCTCCTTGCCTCTGAGTCTGCCTCTCTAGACCTTACTCTACTTTTCTGGAACTCTTGATGCTTCTGTATTATATTCAAAATCAGATCATTTCTTCTTCAGCATTTTGAGTACCCTCTGTTTGCCGGGTTCTGGTTAGAACCCTCGAGAATTTCACAGCCTGTGTTTACTCCTTCCTGCCATCCCAGACCATCTGTGCTCCAGTTCAAAGCTACCTTTTCAGCATCCCCCTCAGTCTGTCCTTCCTTGTGGAAACCCACTCATCCAGTCATGTAGTGTGTCCTCACGTGACTACTTCTATCGATGTCACTTTCTCTGTCTTTATTATTATCTCTGCCAAAATAGGCCCACTCAATTCCCATGTCTTCAGCCCAAGGCAGTTTTCTGTCTGGGGTATTACCTACTTCAGTACTTAACAGCCCATACGATTTATTGGCACTTAGCACTTTTGTTTCATCTCATTCGTTGTACTGAAATCTCACAGTTAAAAGAAGTGAAGTTGCTCAGTCGTGTGCAGTTCTTTGTGATTCCATGGACTGTAGCCCACCAGGCTCCCCCGTCCATGGAGTTTTCCAGGTAAGAGTACTAGAGTGGGTTGCCATTCCCTTCTCCAGGGGATCTTCCCAACCCGGGGATCGAACCTGGGTCTCCCACATTGCAGGCAGATGCTTTACCCACTGAGCCACCAGGGATGCCCTAAAAGGACAGACTTAATCTTAAAAAAAGTACAAAAAATTAGCAAGCCAAATAAATGCAGAGACCAATAAACTCGTAGAAACGTTAAAAGGAAACTTTAAAGACCCTGTACATGGAGAAGGGTTGAAGGACACCCACAGTGCAGCTGCCCCTTCACCTGAACTGTGAATGCCCTGGAGGGGCGTGCAGGACAGAGAGAAATCAGCAGCCCAGGAGAGAGCCCAGGCCTGTCAGGTGGAGCATGACCCCACGTGGAAATGCATGGTCCTTGGCGGACACTCATGAAAAAGTGGGTTGAAAATCGTTGCTGGTCCGGTATTAGGCCCAGGTGTTTGATGTGAAGTAAAAAAACCTGATGAGGTGGGACAGTGAGAAGGGGGTGAAGTCAAAGCAGGCGTTTTAAGAATCTCGCAGGCCGGTGATAAAAGGCAGGTGGGACCACAGTAGTGAGCATGCCAGGTACACAGCAGTGGGCTCGTTAAAAACTATTGAAAAGGAGGATCCAGCCAAACTTGGGTATTGGTTCTGGGGAACAAAGAGGAAGTCAGATCGTTTCAGTGTTGCCAGTCTGTGGGCCTCAGAGTGTGGTGATTCAGTTAACATTGAATGAGAGATTCGTCATAATGGCTGAAAAATGTGACTCGGTGTTGACATTTACATTTCTGGTAGTTCTGGGTATCTTAGCAAAGGTGGCTGGAGAGAACAGAAGACGCTCGGGAACCAGAGTTTGGAAGATCAAAGCACTCCAGCCAGGCTCACTGAGCTGTTGCAGCTGGTGTCTCCGCCATGCTCCTCGAGACCTCCATCAAGGGAGGCTGAAGGGACCTGCTCACCAAGTGAAATGAAGAGCGAGGATTTCACTCTGGATAGTTAATTGGTTAAATTCGAGTAAAGGGGGCCTTTGTGAGAGAACCAGGACTTCAGATTTATCTTATTGGGGTAGATTCGGCTCTGCCTGCACATCCTTGTCAGTGGTCCATCCAGAGCCACCAGTCTAGTCGTTGCTTCATCCGCTTGCTCTCTGGGGGTTTTCTGGATTATGGAATTTATGAAACATGATGATGTAATCAGGCCATTTGAAATACCCAGTTGGAGGAAGAGGGAAAAATAAACCCTTCTAACATGCCTCCATTCTTACTCCGTTTCTGTCTTGTGTTTATGTTACACCCACAGGCTTATCTAGGACTCTTAAATTACTAGTCACCGTCATTCCGACAGTGCGGTTATTTCTCATTCACTAGTGAGAGAGGGCTCATGGGTCATCCTCAGAGGTGCAGGAATCGCCTGAGGATTTTGACCCTCACTTGCATGGGTTTTTGCCTTTTGCTTCTGAAATCTGCTGGAAGAGAGAGGGGACAGAGGAGGTGGTCTTACCATTTCTTGAAGCTGAGTTGCCACAGCTGAACTTGTTGAGACATCTTGATTCTGTTAGCGTTCACAGGTCAAAGGACAGGTTCAACTGTTCGGGTAGTTAAAGCCCCAGGGATGGAGTGACCAGACTAATGACTTAAAGTTGGATTTCTGTTACTGCCTCCTCATTATGCAGGTCAGGTGGCCTGTTGGTCATGCAGTGGGGGGTCACTAATCACCTTGAAGGATTTCGTGTGCACATTTTTCAGTTTTTGTTTTTTAACTGAGGAAAAGCCACTAACAGAACAAGGGGAATAATTTGGGTGGAAGAGCGTTTTGGTTCCTGTCTGCCTTCTCTGGGCTTGTGGCCTGCGTATGTTCCCTTGTCTGTTTTATGTGTTACTCCTGCGGCTTATGGGGGCTGAAGTCGGAAGGTGTCTCATTTCTGTAGCACCAGCAAGTGCTCTTTTCTGTGGAGAGCCTTCAATTAGCAAAGCTGCTGAGGTTGATTATCCGTCCCCGCCAAGGCTCATTTTCTCTGAAATAAGCCTTAGTAGTAGTTGAATAGCTGACTTTCATATCACAAGTCATTGACTCTGATTAGAAAGGAACCATTTCAGTTATTTTTTTCGTCTTCATACTTTTCTGTACCTTTCCATTTTTCTCCAGTGAATGGATGTGACTTCGTTGTCAGAAAGTAGCTTGTTTTTCAAAGCAATTATATTAAGAATAGATGGTTACTAAAATAAAATTTTTTGCTGTTTTTCTTTTTTTTTTTTTCAGTCTAAATTCCATTCCTCTGAAATGCAGGGTATTCTTAAAATTTTAATTTAGACACTTGAATGCTCCCTGTAAAGCTTAGCCATGGAAGTTTACCTACTGATATTGTCTTTACTATCACTTTTACTGAGGGAACAAGACTTTTTCTTATTCCCCAAAAATTAGATGAATTACTGTTTATCAGCTTTACTTTTTGTGCCCATCCCCCAAATTATTTTCAAGACGTTGTTCTCCCCTGTGGTGTCCATTGCAAATTTACCAAAATTTAGATAGACTGATACTATCTCTGTCCTCTTCCAAAAGCAAGAGAAAAACCCCAAAACTAATAAACCCACAAAAGATACTGACATTACAGAGTTAACATCATCATATGTACAATATGTGATCAAAACCTTTTATTCTCTTGACCATGAATTGCCCTTTTTAGGCACATACACAGGTAAGAAATCAATATCCAGAGTGTACTTTTAAAATGGAAAGGACAGTGATATATTAATCTGCTAGGGAATTTTTAGAGGGTGAGAGCCTTGGGTATTGGGAGAGAAAATTTGATTCTGTGCAGTTCATAACATATTATCAATGAGCTATATAATCAACACTCAATAAGAAGTAAATAGCATCAATGACATAAAATTTCTATAGAAATTTTATAGAAATTCGTATAGAATCGTATAGAAAAAGGAAAAAGTCTACAAAACATGTATCTTATTAAGGAGGCACCATTCCAATAGCCCAGACGCCAATGCCACATCCTTTATTTTAAAATTTAGAATCTGAGTTGTCATCTGTTATATTGCATTTGGAGAATGTGACATTTTACCCCAGAGATTAACTCTACCACATTAGCTGGCCAAGCATACCATTTATACGAGTCAAGATGCTTCAATTCAGGCAAGATGCTTCAACAACATAGCCTGCTTATTAGTATTTCATATTGTCGTGCTTATTTCCTTAAGCACAGAATGGAACTCAGATCCCGTGGCCTTTTGTCTGGCATTCAGCAAGTGTTCTCATGACTTGGTCTAACTGGACAGAATAATTTCTCTTTCACTCATCTTCTGTTACTTGCCTGTTGCTAAATGTGTGATTCTGACTTGGATGCACAGAAACGCAGCCCCCTTCTTGAAAAAGTGCATTTCTCATTCCAGCTTGTCAGTCTCCACGCTCCCCGAAAGGGAACAGATGACAGCAATCAGCAGGAAACCGCAGAGTGAGACCATCTTGAACTCCTTCACCTTTAAGCTCATTTCACCACTTAACATATTTTTTTCAAGTGGTCAGTGGATATATTTAGACTGTCGTTATCCCTTTGGTGTCGACTAGAGCTTCATGGGATAAGCCATCTGCCATTTCTTAGAGTCACAGAAAGTGGGGACAGTGGAAAGTTATCCTGGGGTCAGTGAATCTTCCCTTCCAACAGCAAGACTCATTAAACAAATCTTCATTTCCGTGATGTAAACTGACCTACATCTTCGATTTGTTAGCACCGCTTGTTCAGAGCTCCCCAGACCTCCCCATCCAAATACGGAATATCCTTGTCAGAACATTCAAAAGAGAGCCTTCCAGTTTGTGGCTGAACTAAAACTCTTCCATATGACTGCTATTGAAGCCTAATTATCTTAACAAGAGACAGAAGCAAGGTTAAACTTGGGCAGTGCCTTCTCAGATTCAGCACTTCCTCGGGTCAAAAGCTCAGGCCACTTATATAGTTCCTGTAAATCAAAGCTGTCTTCTTCCAGATGACTTGTTCCGTAAAAGATGAGCTCCAAAGGAATGCATTTGGACTATGAGACTAATTGTTCACCAGCTTCCTTCTGATTATTTTGTAAATTTCTTAGTTCAACATCCCACCCCACCCTAAAATCCCACTTTTTCCTTCTGGATATGAACCAAAAATAGTTGTTAGCTAAACCACTTGGAATCGGTAGAGTTTAAGTCGTTGTCTCAAAGTGTGCAGATCATTGCCAAATAAAGCCCAGTTGTTGTTGTTCAATCATTAAGTCATATCTGACTTTTTGTGACCCCATGGACTGCAGCATACCAGGCTTCCCTGCCCTTCGCTATCTCCCAGAGTTTGCTCAAACTCATGTCCATTGAGTCGATGATGCCATCCAACCATCTCATCCTCTGTTGTCCCTTTCTCCTCCTGCCCTCAATCTTCCCCAGCATATGGTCTTTTTCAGTGAGTTGGCTCTTTGCATCAAGTGACCAAAGTATTGGAGCTTTAGCATCAGTCCTTCCAATGAATGTTCAGGGTTGATTTCCTTTAGGATTGACTGGTTTGATCTCCTTGCTGTCCAAGGGACTCCCAAGGGTCTGCTCCAGCACCACAGCTCAAAAGCATCAATTCTTTGGCACTCAGCCTTCTTTATGGTCCACCTCTCACATCCGTACTTGACTACTGTAAAAACTATAGTTTTGACTAGACAGACTTTTGTAGGCAAAGTGATGTCTTTGCTCTTTAATATGCTGTCTAGATTTGTCATAGCTTTCCTTCCAAGGAACAAGCATCTTTTAATTTCATGGCTGCAGTCACCACCTACAGTGATTTTTGGAGCCCAAGAACATAAAATCGGTCACTGCTTCTATTGTTTCCCCATCTTTATGCCATGAAGTGATGGGACCAGATGCCATGATCTTCATTTTTTGAATATTGAGTTTTAAGCCAGCTTTTTCACTCTCCTCTTTGACCCTCATCAAGAGACTCTTCAGTTCCTCTTTGCTTTCTTTCGTAAGGGTGGTATCATCTGCATATCAAAGGTTGTTGGTATTTTTCCCAGCAGTCTTGATTCCAGCTTGTGATTCATCCAGCCCAGCATTTCACATGATGTACTCTGCACAGAAGTTCAATAAGCAGGGTAACAGTATACAGCCTTGATGTACTCTTCAGTGTTCTCGCCTTGAGAACAGGCATGAAAAATACAGCCCTGACTGGAAACGTCTTTGTATTGAGATCCATAGATGCCCCAGGAATCGCTGGCTGGTTTCCTAAATCCTGTTTACTAAGTTTGCTATTTGTTATACATTATGTACATAAAAATGTGTTCAGTTTTAGTGGTACCTGGTTTCTCTGGAAGCCACAGAGTACTTATCAAAAGGATGAGTCAAATCAGTAAAACTTGTAAATGACAGAATAGTTCTTACCTAAAAAAAAAAAAGTAATTACCTTTGTTTACTTTTCCAAGTTTAACTGTAACTGGATCTAAAGAACTCTCTATTCAGATGTCAGTGTAATGACCTGATAAAAACATTTAGAGTCGAGAGGACCTGAATGGGATTTCTGCCCAGACCCCAAGTTCAGGTGTGAACTGAACCCCAAGTTCAGCTGTGTACTCTGAGACCTAGCTTCAACCCCCATAAATGGGGTAATGGTGGTAGTAACCCGAGAGGATGGCTGTGAGGGCTGAAGTCTGGGCGTGTTCTCTCTCGCGCAGGCAGGAAGCCCTTCTGGCCGCCATCAGTGAAAAAGATGCCAACATAGCTCTCCTGGAACTGTCGTCCTCGAAGAAGAAGACGCAGGAGGAAGTGGCCGCCCTGAAGCGGGAGAAGGATCGGCTGGTACAGCAGCTGAAGCAGCAGGTATGACTGATGGGGGACGGGGGGTGGGGGCCGCCTGCATCCTTGCCAGCTGTGCACGCAGGTCAGACGTCTGACCCATGTCCAGTTCGTCTTCCCGAGCAGAGACCTCAGCCTTCAAGCCTCTGGCTCCATCCAGGAAGCACAGAGCCTTCTTGGTAAGAGGACTGGTTGAGGAGGTGTCACACATCTTTGGAGAATGTTTCTTAACTTTTACAGTGGCTGGAGGAAATTAGTGCAGTTCTGCCCACTTGAATTGAAAAAAGTGTTTTTGGTTGTTGATGGTTTTATTTATTTCTGCACATCTCTCTGGGTCAGGCCCCAGGGGTCCATAGCACTGACCGCTATGTGGCCTTGGCAAGTGCTGGGGGGTATCTTCAAGGGCTGTCAGAGTCCTGAGAGGTGCCTCCAGGTCCAGAGGCCACGTGTCAGGGCAGGCGGCAGTGGAGTGGAGCTGGTGTGCTCTTACCACCGACTGGTGAGAAGGTTGGTTTTTTACATCCCATCAGACACTCTCTGTAGAAGGCACTAAGTATATTTTCATTTAACTAATTTCCTGTTCTTCAAGGCTGGGTAAGCTCTGACAGTGAGAGAAACGTTTTGCCCTTTTTTCTTCCACCCAAAACCTTCCCCAAATTTAATGCTGAATACTTGTGTGAGCCCATTCATTTGTGAAAATAAAAGCTAGAAATCTCCTCTTTGATGATGGTTGCACAACAATATAAATACACCTAACAGACATAACTATACAGTTAAACAGGGTTAAAATGGTAAATTTTATGTATACTTTACCACAGCTTTTAAACTGGGGGAAAATGTTTTCCCCTTTGAAAGTAATGAGAAAGCTGACTGTTGAAATCCTCTTTATCTGTGCTGCGCCCACTTCAGTGGCCAGTCCTGTGCCGCTCGCAGGGTCCACTCCCACTTCCTCATGTCCTCCCCCTCTCTCACTCTTCCTGTACACTTCGGCTGCCCACGATTGCTCTTCTGCCTGAAGTGACTGGAGTAGAAAGGAGTTTTTCAAGTTAAGGAATTTCTTCTTTTCTACTTCTAGAGGATCAGTCATCAGTTGATAGCGTAATATTTAACGTTTGAATTAGCAGAAATCAGTATTTATGCAATAAGGAAATTTTCTCTGTTTGTAGACAGTAAAATTGCTTATAAATAGACTTTATTTGTGTGACTGATTTTGCTGAGAAAAACACCAGAAGATGTCCCCTTCTGCAAGATGGAAGGGTGACCAGCAAAAACAACCCAGTGCTCATGAACAAAAATATTTGCAGCTTATGTAGGTAATACCTGTGGCTCAGCTGATAAAGAATCCGCCTGCAATGCGGGAGATCTGGGTTCAATCCCTGGGTTGGAAAGATCCCCTGGAGAAGGGAAAAGCTACCCACTCCAGTATTCTAGTCTGGAGAATTCCATGGACTGTATAGTCCATGGGGTAGCAAAGAGTCGGACACGACTGAGCAACTTTCACTTTTATGTAGGTAATACCCACTAAGCACTGGGACCCCTGAACCATCATCCCCTTAAGAGACGGAGTCACTGTGAACTTCTACCCTCTTCTGGGTGCTGGTGACGCAGGGTCAGGAAAGCTTCCCCTTTGTGGAAGGTTCACCTATTTTATTCAGCATTTCTAAGAATTCTGCCACATAAGCATTTTCAGATCACCTAGTTTGACCAAAAAAAAAGACTTCTTTCATAGTACACGAGAAAACTGAGCAAAGAAAATATCACTTTGTCATGCAGTCCCACATTGCTCATTCTGTCTCATTTTAACAGCCATGATTAATTCTAATTGGTCCTTATGTCATATTTTCTGAACAAATGATCAGTTTCTGTTACACTCAGTAGAAGAATTTCAAATGAATGAGCCTGCTCAGCTGACTGAGGAGTCTGAGGGGTGGTAGATAACACGCCTGTACTTCTGCAAAGGCTGCAGAAAACTCAAGTGAGCTACCCTGTATCTGTATGTCTATATATTATTCACCCCTGCCGCACCACACCCCCAACCCATTTCATCAGGGGACAGCTAGTGGAGATCAGTTAGTGTCTCCAGAGAGAACCAAGATCTCCAGACGAGCAGTGAGTCCCACACAACTGCATGGTAAGCTGAGGTGTCCCGGTGCGTGTCCTGCAGAAAGGTGTCTCCCCCGGGGGAAGCGAGCTGATGCCCAAGCCTGCTCGGGTCTCTGGCTTTCTGGTCTGCTGTCCCAGGCCAGACATCACCTTCTGTCCCTGCAGTCTTTTCACCATGGTTTTCACTCTCCTTCCTTGCATCCCTCCCCTCCGGCCGCCCACAGGGCGCTTCCAGAAGTTGGAGACCGTGTCCTCTTCAGTCGGGTGTTTCCATAAGCATCCTTTCTAGTTTTCTGTTACGTTGTGTGTGTCTTATGTGTTGAGCATTACCAGGCTGCTTAATTTCCCTGATCTCTCAAGTTCTCAATGGAAAAGGGGTACTTTACTGTTGCCCCAAGTATTTTCAATAGGTCCAGCATGGAAAAGCATCTGAATTCAGTGAGTCATGCATTAAGTAACCATCCGTTACCAACTTGTGCCCACCACCTAGTTACCAGGTGACCCGTCCCAGAGAGCTGCTGTGACACATGGGCCAGCTTCACAGTGCCCCCCCAACTTGTGGCTTCATCGGGCAGAGCTGAGGGCTCCGACAGCTGCCATGCAGGCCCAGGATACCGGCCCAGGCTGGCTGTTCTCACCTGAGACCCCTGTGAGCGCGCAGTCCAGCTCTTGGTGAGGCCTGCACTTATCTGGCCTGTGGTTGGAGCCACAGGGCTTCCTCCCAGAGTTACTCCCACGGCCCTGGGCTCTGCTCCATTTGGGCTTCTCTGTGGGGTGGCTCAGTATGTGGGGCTGGCTCCCCCTTAGGCAAGCGATCAGGGAGGGGAGAGAGCAGTCAGTACGTTAGAACCTGTCTCAGTGGGGCCACCGCCACTCCCCTCATCCTGGTGACCACGTCCACCTGCCCTACAGCGTCAGGGTCATTGCGGGCTGGCCACCTGGGCAGTGAGTGAGCAGCAGATAGCAGTGTCTTCCTGCGTGAGACACTGCTCAGCCCTGGACAGGAACACGTGACAGAGGAGGCATGGTTTGGAAACACCGAGACGTGGAGAAATACGTGCTGTGCGATTCCAGGTTCTGCTCAGCTCTAGGGAAGACCACAGTAACCTCAGAAAGCAGATGAGACATCACAGCAGAGCCTGCTCGTCTCCTGCTGCCTCCGCCCCCAAGAGGCAGACAGGTGTGTCCTTGCCAGGCCTGTCTCCCTTTTCCTCTGTGTTCAGGACCTTGCTCATCGTCACATCAGCAGGTCTGATCCCTGCGTATGTGCTTGTCTCCCTTCCCTCACTCACCCCCCATCCTCGGGACTGAAGACGCCAGGACTTAGGGCTGAACTCTCTGAGCACAGGGCCCTCATGCGTGACTGTTCGCTCCCCGTGACGTCAAGATTCCTTCTGCCAGGCTCAGCATCACCCACACACCAGTCTCAGGCCAGAGGAGGTGTGTGCCCAGGGCAGACCTAGCGGACAGCGGTGCCCCTGAGCGGGCTCTCTCGGATGCAACCTACTGAGCGCCCTGTTGTCCCCAGTGTTGGGCCCTGGCCACGAGCTCTGGAGCAGCTGGGAAAGCCCATTCATCTGAGTGTTAAACTAGCTTAAAAGGGACATCTAGGGACTTCCCTGGTGGTCCAGTGGTTTAGAATCCACCTTCCGATGCAGGGAACACAGGTTCCACCCCTGGTTCGGGAACTAAGATCCCACATGCTGCGGGGCCAATTAATAAATAATTTTTTTTTTAAAAGTGACCTCTATGGAGAAAACTGGAGCCTGTTATACAGAGTGAAGTAAGTCAGAAAGAGAAGTACCAATATAGTATATTAATGCATATATATGGAATTTAGAAAGATGGTAACCACAAACCTATATGCAAGACAGCAAAAGAGACATAGATGTAAAGAACAAGCTTTTGGACTCTGTGGGAGAAGGGGAGGGTGGGATGATTTGAGAGAATATCATTGAAACATGTATATTACCATATGTGAAATAGATGACCAGTGTGAGTTCGATGCATGAAGCAGGGCGCTCAAAGTCAGTGCTCTCGGTCAACCCAGAGGGATGGGATGGGGAGGGAGGTGGGAGGAAGATTCAAGATGGGGGGACACACGTGCACCTGTGGGTGATTCATGTCAATATATGTCAAAACCACCACAGTATTGTAAAGAAATCATCCTCCAATTAAAATTAAGTAATTTTTTTAAGTGACCTCAAATGTTGAAGGGAGAGCAATAAAATGACTTTTTGTTCTATGAAGAGAACAGAAACAGTTAAAGCTACAATGTCAGTGAGAAAGAAAGCAAGCAAGCAGCAAGTGCAGAGGTAGCTTGAGTACTGTAGCAGCCGCTCCGGACACGTGTCCCTCTCGCTGAGCGCCGGCCCCTGATGACGAGGCCAGCCTTGGGACCGTCCGTGTATCCACTCCCCACATGTCGCCGAAGTCAGGTGCTTGGCCAGGGCGGTCATTCCTCGGAGGACGCATGGGGTCCGGCATGGCCAGAGGACCCTCCTCTGTGTGCAGCCCTGGCCTGTCATGTACCTGCTGTGTCCACGAGGGGACAGCCACCCTCCCAGCTGTCCTGTGGGCCCTTATCCCCTCTGTGGCGAGTGAAACCCGTCCGGTTAGGATATACTGCATCCAGAAGTTGACAGAATAGACAATTACTGGTCAGTGCCTGTTTTATGACTCAACTGCCTGTACTGACTTGGTCAGATAAACGTGCTCATCTCGTTTTAATTATCCTGCCTCCGTTCAGTCCTAGATTCTTACATATTAAGTCTTCAGTGTACATACTTTTTCCTCTAAACCACCACAAACATTAGGATCAGCTCCATGTTTCCTGCCAACGGCATCCAGATTTATTTGAAAGGAACTGGATGCAAAGCGTTTTCCGTTCCCCATCCTCCCCGCTGGAATTGCCTCCTACTTCCTCAGCTTAATCTCTGCTTTAATCTTGACTTCAAGACTCATCTTTGTAGTTTGGAATTTCCTAGCCATGGAATCAGCTCCTTACCTTTAGGAAAGCCAGCCTTTGCTTATTTTCACTCACACATTTGTCCCTTCTTGGGCAAAAGCTGTCCAGGAGGCAGGCACTTTGTTTTTTATTGGAGTACATTTGCTTTATACAGTTTGTGTTCGTTTCTGCTGTACAACAAAGTGAATCAGCTATGTATATCCGTGTATCTCCTCTCTTTTGTATTTCCTTCCCATTCATGTCACCAAGGAGCACTGAGTGGAGTTCCCTGTGCTGTAGAGTAGGTTCTCATTATTGGTTATCTGTTTTGTGTATAGTAGTGTATTTGTGTCAATCCCAATCTCCAAATTCATCCCCCCACACACACACCCCACCTCCCCTCTTGGTGTCCCCACGTTTGTTCTCTGCATCTGTTCCTGTGTTTCTGTTTTTCAAATAAGATCATCTACTTCCAACGCATTATGGCCGTGCAAGACATGAGCCCCCTGTTACACAAGCACCCATTCCCCCAACACCAAGAATCCACGTATGTGAAGCTCTTTTTTAAAAACCGAGATGTAATCGACATACAGCATCATATTAGTTTTCAGTGTGCAACATAATTGTATCTATGTGTGTATTGTGGTCAGTGTACATCTATCACTACATTTTTTTTTTTCTTGTGATGACAACTTTTAAGATCTTGACTCTCAGCGGCTTTCAAATATGCAGTGCAGTGTTGTTAATTGTTACCACCATGCTGTACATCACAGCCCCAGGATTTAATAACTGCAAGTCTCTACTCTTTGACTTATAAAGAGTAAGTAGATAACACGCCTGTACTTCACTTATAAATCTCTTCACTTATAAATCTCTTGATATCTAAGTGTTGGACACAAATTTATTCTTTTGGTTTTCTTAAATCAAGTCACAAGCTTCCTCAGTTAACCTCTCTGGGTCTTATCTTCCTCATCTGTAATGTTGGATGGATAGATAAAATTGATTTTGAGGTCTAAAGTCTATATTTTCCAATTTTTGACAAGTCAGTGTATTTACCTGTAGCTGTATTATCTGCTAACTGCTGACATTAGGGACAGTTTTAAAAGAAGCAGTTGTAAAGCATAAGGAAACACATATGTAAGGATTGTTTAAAACTGTCTATAGATATTTGCTTATCTTATGAAAGTAATAAATATTGCATTTTAAAGTTTGAAAAAAAAATCCTGGTTACTCACTATCCCCCTGAAGCCTTTTTCGTATCCTGCAAAGAAATGGATCCTATTTTGATGAGTTCTGCCTGCCTGGAGTTCGGTGAAGTCCAGAGGCTGGGAGACACAGGGAAATCTGAATTCCTCCCAGGCTCCTTCCTTCCATCTGTTCCGTCTCTTTTGTCATCAGTTCCAGATGTAGGCAGATTCTTCACAGAATTTGATAAGACCCTCTCTTCCCCTTGTTTCGAGCATCACATCTCGCTTGCCGTTCCTGTTGTCAGACTGCCGCCTTCTGTGATGCCGCGGGGAATTTATAAATCTTTCTGATCCCTCCTGAATCGTCTCAATGCAAATAAATCAACCTCGATTTCCTGCCCCTCTGCACGTGCCCCTCCCGTTCCTGACCCCTCGCTGTCTGTCAGGTGGCATGATTTATAGCTGCTTCCTGAGCCCCTTGACCTTGGTCTGAGGATCTCATTAAGCGTGAGTAAGAAGACAGGTTCAGGGTGATTCACCTTTCTCCCACTCAGCTTCTCTTGGTAGGAATCAGATCAGTACGCTCCACAGAATCTGTTCCTGCTGCCTCTTTTGGTCTCTCTGAAAGAATGTGAATACTTATGAAAAGCGAATATAGAATTAAGTGATACTTGTACTCAAGGAAACAAGAGGAGTGATGGTAGACAAACTGCAGCATTAACCATCACAGAGTACCCTTCCCATGGACAGCCCACACAACCAAATTAAACTATCTGTACTACTGTCTGGCTTTCTTGAAAAAGCATTCACAGATACGAATATCCAAATTTTATTGAGTTAAAGCTTGTTTTGAGTGCTTCACACAAATTAAGTCATATAATTACACAGAAACCACCCTGTGAAGCACAATTATCCTTATTGTACAGAGGAGATGCTGAGAGAGCGAGAAATTTGCCCAGAGTCACATGGCTAGTAAGCGCGGAGCTAGGATTCAGAACAGACCATGTCACTCCACTGCCAACATTGACGATTGCTACACCAAAATGTGTTGCCATCATCATAGGCTTTCGGTTAGAGATTTCAGTATCCTTTGTGTGTATTAATTGCTCGGTCATGTCCGACTCTTTGCAACCTCATGAACTATAGCCCACCAGGCTCCTTTGTCAATGGAATTCTCCAGGCAAGTATACTGGAATTGGAATGGGTTGCCATTTCCTTCTCCAGGGAATCTTCTTGACTCAGGGATCAAACCCAGGTCTCCTGCATTGCAGGCAGATTCTTTACATCTGAGCCACTCAGTAGCATTTAGCTGTATCATTAATAACCCAGTAATTCTGTCTCATGCACTTTAATAAATTCTTTCCTAAGTTACAGTGAAAATAAATTTGCATAAAGGACTGTGCTCAGTCAGAAAAATTCAGAATCTCGACAGGCCAAAATCTCTTCCCCACCTTATATCAAAGGTATCTTCTCATTTCAACAATTATTTTAGAAATTGTTGACTGAATGAGAGAGAAGTCTAATTGAGAACTCAGTATCTGAAATCAGATAGACTGATTCTTAAGCAGCCAAATTTGAAGAGCTATGTGCTTAAAACCCTAAATTACCATCACAAATAACTCTGGTAATAAAATACTGTTACTATCATATATGTACATGGGCAGAGAAATGGAATGGGTGTGTCAAGAAAATGGTGTGTGAAAACGTGGAAATATCAACAAAGAAAATCTAAAGAGAAACCCAAAAAGAAATTCTGGAGCTGAAAAGTACACTAGCCAAAATGAAAAATTCACTTAGAGGGGTTCAGAGCAAATTTGAGCAGGCAGAAGAATCTGTGCACTTGATAGGATAATGGGAATTATCAGGGCTGAGGAACGGAAAGAAAAATGACTTAAGAAAAGTAAACAGAGCCTAGAGACCCCTGGGGCAGCATCATGTGGACCAGCATGCACATCATGGGAAGGAGGAGAGGGCAGGAAAGGGGCAGGGAGAATATCTGAAGACATAATGGTGAAAACGTCCCATATTTGCTGAAAGACAGCAAATTCCAAGTTAGGTGAATTCAAAATGAGACAATTATAGTCAGACTTTCAAAAGATGAGGAGAGAAATCATCACATACAAGGGATCCTCAGTAGGGTTTTCAGCAGATTTCTCATCAGAATCTTTGGAAGCCAGAAGACGAAGACTTCTTTGGGGAGGCTGATATATTCTAAGAGCTAAAAGAAACCAAGAATCCTATATCCAGTAGAACTATCCTTGAAAAATGAGGGAGAAATTAAGACATTCTGAGTTAGGCAAAAGCTGCAGGAGATCATGGCCATTAGATCTGCCCAACAAGAAACGCTGATGGGCGTCCTGCAAGGTGAAAGAAGAGACCGCTAGATGGTAGTCTGAGACTGGCGTGGAGAAGTAAAGACCTCAACAGAGGTAAATACTTGGGCGATTATAAAAGCTAGTATTGTCGTAACAGTGTTTTATAACTGTAGTTTTTGTTTTCTACATGACTTAAGAAAGTGAAACCTACACGCACATGTGTAGGCATTCCAGGGGTGACTGCGGTCCTCGGTTGGAGTGTGACTACCACCAAAATAGAGCTACAGTTTGGGGTGATCAGATGAACCTGGTTGCAGACACGGTTACCTGTAGTGATGTGGCTGCAGAGATGTGAACTGGATAGGCTGTTCTGACCCAGAATGTCCTGGAAGCTGCTGCTAAGAGTTGGGTCACCTTCGGACACGTGCAGGCCCCATCTCCTAGTCCCCATACCCCCGCCTCCGCCCGAGTTCCCAGTCTGTTCCAGGACTGGGAGGAGACGGACCAGGGCTTGCTGGTGGAAGAGGGGTGCTCCATGGCAGGCCTGCCAGGGCAGCTTCCGACTTCTTCTGACCCCTCACAGCCCTGCTGTGGTCTCTAATCAGCTGCCCCCAAATGCCTCCATCTGTTGGAAAGAAGGTTTTCGGGCCCCCCATGCCTTTAACCACAGTTGTCTTTGCTCGTTCAGTTCGAGAATGAGCTCGTTGCTGGTTCTTTTGTGTGTGCTTTTTTATTGACTCCTAGGTGTTTGGAGTTTCACGCTATGTGGCTCTGGATCCTATGTAAACCTCTGCTTCACGTTTACTCTGTCCCCCAGCCCCAGTACCTTATGATGTGTTTCAGAAAATGATGCCTTTGGTAGCAGGTGCATTTTGCTGCCTGTTTGTTCATTCACTAAGTTGTGTCTGACTCTTTGCAACCCCATGGGCTGCAGCACATCAGTCTTCCCTGTCCTTCACCATCTCCCAGAGTTTTCTCAAACTCATGTCCATTGAGTTAGTGATCCATCCAACCATCTCATCCTCTGTTGCCCCCTTCTCCTCCCGCCCTCAGTCTTTCCCAGCATCAGGGTCTTTTCCAATGGGTCAGCTCTTCTCATCAGGTGGCCAAAGTATTACAGCTTCAGCATCAGTCCTTCTGATGAATTTTCAAGGTTTTCCTTTAGGATTGACTGATTTGCCGTCCAGTTTCACTGATTTATTCAGCCACTAATTCCTTTTAAATGACCCTTAATGAGTATTCATTCCTTATTAGAATCAATCTATGCCTGGTACTTCTTGTTTATTTCTAGAAATCAAAGTTTTTTCAAATACTTGAGTTTATTGAAATGATCAGTGAAGTATTTCTACAGCTTTAAGTATAGGAGATCAATTTAAGATACTTTTTTAAATTAAGAATTTTTTTTTTAAGAAAGGCCTGATTATAATAAATGTCAGGGTTATTTTCCTTTCACAAAAGACTAAAAGCTGTTTAGCTCAATTTCACACACACACAGAGAAGTAACTTTGGAGACTAGAGAAGATACCTAGAATGCGTTGGTCAGTGTTTGTTGATTCCAACAACTTAACCACGTCTAAAAGTTTGTGAGAGCACCCAGGTACAGAGAAGTCCTTTTGCGGTGAGGTCTCAGAGCAGGAAGACAAGCTGGAGCTGAGGGTCTGGCCCTGTGTCCGTTGCTCAGGGTGGGTGGTTTCCATTAAGAACCGAATGCGCTCACGTCCCAGGTTTGTTTGAAGGTGCTTCAGTGCACGTGCGCGTGAGTGTGCGGTTCATAGTTGACACTGAGTCAGTTCCGTTCATTCCCTTTCCATGCACGGACCATGGTTTTGTCAAAAGAAAGCATAAAGTCCCCTCAGAACTTCAAGAATTTTGATCCTTCTTATCTGAAATGCATCTTTTTTCTTGTGTGTGTGTGTGTGTATGTGTTTAAAGTGCTTAGAATTTCTGAAGATTACCCCGTTGCCTGCTTGGCTATTCCTCAGACAGGGGAAATGTTTTTTTTGTTTGTTTTTAGTGAAAAGCATTAAATAAATGTGTTTACTAAAGGAAAGGGTGTCTTGTTTGAAGGGAGAATACTGAACTTTTCTGCTTTGCAGCACAAAATTGTTGGGTTAAGATGCATTATAATTGATACCTGTGGTTTGTGCCACCATTCTTGAGAAAGTGATTTTTTTAAGATTCTGTTTGACACCATCTAAGATTTTTTTTTTTTAATGGAGGGGATCTGTCTTTTCTGTTACATGTGAAGGAATTTAATGTCACTTCTCTTTTTTTTGTGGCCCCCATATCTAAAATTTTAACTGTGCGTGCTTAGCCACCCAGATGGCCTGATCTGTAGACATAACTCTATGGTAAATGCTCTCGGACCCTGGCCTTTGTTCACTGGTTTCTAGAATAACAGAAAACGCCTGCCTACATTATCTTCTTTCCTTAGATGTGACGGTGAGTCTCACTGTATCTGGCTAGCAGTCCCTTAAATATTTTGCAAAATGTGGGGCTTCTGTTTCTTTAAGGACACACACAGCTGGAAGAAACGATGCTGGTAACCTTAAAACTCGAATAGGGTTGCTTCAGGTTTATTGCAAAGGTGAGAAGTGTGTGCTAGAAAGTGAGGCAGTGATCAGGAATAAAGTTTCAATCGCACTTTGTTTTAAACAGTCTCATTTCAGACACTGGTTTGGGTCAGTTTAGCAAGTTGGCCTACGAGCTATTCCATTCCTGGAACTCTGTGGCTTCGTGGGTCTGGCTCTGAGTTTCCACCTTGGTGTACTGCAGTTCCACACCACAGCCCCGCCAGAAACAGGACAGCGCTCAAAACTTAGAAATTCTTACAAAGTGTCTTTTAATTTTTAAACACTGGATATATCTTTATCTTCATGTTAATATTCATTGAAAAAGAGAAAGTATAGGCTGCTGTCCCTCCAGAGTTCAAAGGTAAAGTCTTCATGGCATATAGGAAAGAGTTAGACATACCTAATAAGCAGGACTATGTATTAAGATTAATAAATAAATACTTCCTGGTGGCTAAGGAGGAAGGAATATGTGATTGTTTGTTGGGGAAGCAAGGAGTCCCACACAAACCTTTCTGAGAACTAAGGAATGATTATAATAAGATGAAAAAAACCTAGGCTCCTTTATTTTTTTATTTTTTAAAAAGGGCAAGTAGAAAGTTTGCTATGTGTTTGTTTTCTTTACTTTCTACCAAGAGTGGGGGAAAAAGTAGGGTTTTGGTAGGAAACACAGAATATGTTGAAAGAACAGACATCCTATGAACTGAAAGCCATAAATGGTGACATATCCAAGAATACCCTTGAGATGAGAGAGGAAGATTACATGAATCCTTAAGGAAAAAAATCCCCTGAATACCAAAACAAATACCTGAATATCCATAATCAAAAGTTCTCCTTTTTCTTACATAAATCAATTTGTATACGAGGAAATCAAAGGAAAAAACTCTGTGAAGCTAAGAAAACCAGAGTGCCTGGATTCTGGGCTTCTTTTTGAAGCTATTATAAGTAGCAGCAGTTATGTTTTTATTTGAGATAAAACTTTGCTGGTTAGTTAAGATGTCCATTTTCTTTTGGCTGAGACAACTCATTGTAATAATGCTGGGTTTTTCATAGTTTTGAGAAATTCTGTTTGGTAAGCGTGTCTATTTTTAATTAATACAAATGGGAAAACAGCATTATTTAATCAAGATAATTTCATAGAAAAAGCTTTCAAAATATAAAACTCATTGCTGGAACAATAATAAAATACAATCCCAAATGCACCAACCTTAGAAAACAGATTCTTGAATTTGACAAACACATGTTAAAAGGACTATATAGATACATATGTGTGTACACACACACATGTACTAGCGATTTTACTGGGCACTGGGTTGACACATGGCTGAAGGAGTGCTCGTCCCAGCCCTCACAGACTCGATCCATGGGAAGAAGAGACATGCAGACGGGTTATTAGAATCTGACAGATTCAGAGAATCTGAAACGCTTTTTGTTCCCAACCTAAAGATACTGGATAAGCTTTAACTCCCTCTCAGAGTCTGTGGTGGAGAAGGAAATGGCCACCCACTCCAGTGTTCTTGCCCGGAGAATCCCAGGGACGGGAAGCCTGGTGGGCTGCCGTCTATGGGGTCGCACAGAGTCGGACACGACTGCAGCGACTTAGCAGCAGCAGCAGCAGAGTCTGTGATGTGTGATTGAGCTTATTGGCAGAAGAGGAAATCCGCAGGTGTCAGAAGCAAAGACAGTGTGCATGAAAGCAGCAGCAGCCCTAGGGTGCTGTGACCTGCTGTGACCAGTTCAGGTCAGGCTGGGTTTTAGGGTCCGCACGGCGAATGGAGCTGGAACATGAGGATGCCATGAACCAGGCGCTGAAACTGAACCTCTGCCGGGGCTGGGACATCAGAGGAGCGCTGTTCAAGGGGAAGGAGAGCAAGGCCAATTCAGCCAAACTTTTACTGCCAGTGAATGAGAAAAACTTTCCTCTGCCATGACCCTGGGAAGGATCCCCGGGTTCCCAGTAAGATGCCAGAATTTCCAGCAGATTTAGAGTACCACTGGGTGTGGGAAGTTCCTACTGAAATACTGATACATTTTCACAATTACAGAATAACATTACACAGGTAACTCGGCATGTGCTACTGTAGTGTTAGCTATTGTAGTGTTTGTAATAGCAGTAGGGTGGGAAGAACCCAGGTGCCGGTTGATTGTAATAGCTGGAGATACAGTTAGCTGGAGATAACCCAGGTGTCCGGTGGTGGGTGCTGGTTGAATCAGTTATAGTACATCTAACAGAATGGAGGGAGAGATGGAGCCGCTTCTAGAATACTTTGGTAAATGAAAAAGCAAGAATAGTGTATTTAATATTCTACTTTTAAGAATATCATTTATTTGGCCATCCTGTGTCTTTCTTGCGGCTCCTGGGATGTAGTTTGGTGTAGCTCTCTGATGAGGGTGGGACCTAGGCCCCCTGCACTAGGAACACAGAGTCTTAGCCACGGACCAGCAGGGAAGTCCTCAGTATTCTACTTTTCATGTGACGAAGGTGGGTGAATGCAGAAATGTTTGTGAGTGCATGCTTGCTTACCGTACATAAAGAAAGATTTAAAGATGAATTTAAAATTTAAGCCCAAAATTTCCTATGAAAAGAGGAAATGAATAGAATGGAGAAGCAGGGTTGAAAGCAAGTTTTCTCTGAAGGGACCTAGTTTTATATATAAAGTTTTGACCCTAGAATCATACGGATGTTTTACATAAATAAAAATAAAATCATATTAGAAAGTGGGGAAAGCAGTTCTTGAGTTTTGTAAACAGATGAATCTAGTTATTTGTTAAATTGTTGACATAGCCACATAGAGCCTAGGATTGTTTCAGCTAACTGTATATATTACAGATCTTTCTCTGTACATTCTCAGTAAAATACTCGCCAGTGAGAAGAAGAATAATGCAAAGAAATTTTAAAGCTCATGCTGAAGGCATATTGATAGTGGTTACATTGGTATTGGTATTTTCAAAGAACTATTCTGATGGATAAAGCCAATAAAAGCTAATTACATCATTGTAAGGAACCAAGGTTTTTCAGCTTAAGAGGAAAAAGGATATATAAAGTATAAAATCAAAGAGGTTAAGTAAAAACTTATTCTTTAAGGGTCGGATCTAGACTCTTAAATCTAAATTGAAAATACTGCTGTTCATTCATAATCTTCTTCATCTTTACAAAAAAGTTTTCCCCAGCTCTGAACTGAAACAGCCTGGAAGCAGCGATAATCCTGCAGCCCTGAGCATCCTAACCCACTGGTGTCCCGCTGACCAAGTGAGCTCTTCGGTAAAGTGGCTGATTCTAGATCTGGAGCAAGAAATGGACAGACAAGACGAGCTTAGCGCGTATTTGCCAGAATGCAGGAGTGATGTCACGTCCAAGGACACACAAAGTCTGCCACATAGAAAGTGCGCAGGATGGTTCTCCTTTCCCATTGTGATCCTAACCAGGACCATAATTAAACTACCAAACTTGTTTCTCTGAAAAGCAAAACAGGATTGGTTGGGGGACTTCCCTGCTGGTTCAGGGGTTAAGACTTCCCCTCCCAATACAGGGGGTGCAGGTTCCATCCCTGGTCAGGGAGTTGGGATCCCACATGCCCCATGGCCAAAAAGCCAGAAGGTAAACAACAGAAACCATGCTATACCAAATTCACTACAGGCTTTCAAAATGGTCCACATCAAAAAGAAAAAAGGTCTTAAAATCAGTAGGAAACACATTTTTCTATTCTAGAGCTTGCCCTCTAGTTGAGAGAATAGGGTGTGAAGGTAGTCTGACAGTGACAGCTGTTGGGCTGGATTCAGCACAGTTCTCTCTTCTGATCCAGCTCTTGTCCTCTGCCTCCCGCACTGTCCAAGGGAGCCCCCCAGAGCTGTCCAACCAGTGGAAGAGGAACTTTGCCAGCTAGAGAGATACATGAACAACTGAAGAATAACTCAGGGCTTCCCTGGTGGCTTAGTGGCAAAGAACCCGCCTGCCAGTGCAGCAGACACTGGTTTGATCCTTGGTCCAGGAGGATCTCGCATGCCACAGAGCAGCTAAGCCCGTGCACAAGTACTGAGCCTGTGCTCTAGAGCCCAGGAGCTGCAACTGCTGAGCCCACACACTCTTGAGCCTGGCTCCACAAGAAGAGAAGCCACTCAATGAAAAGCCAACACACTGCAACTAGAGAATGAAGTTGCAGCAGTGAAGACCCAGCACAGCCAAAGATAAATTTAAAAAATTTTAAAGAATAATAACTAATTTATACTTTTTAATGTAATGAAGTTTAAAATAAAGCTCAAAGGTAATTTGTTGAAATTTTGAAAAATTTATAGCCAATGCTGCATCTGACCCACCTAAAACTAAAGGAGACTATGCTTTTTTCATTTTGTATATCAAATACCAATATAACAAAGTTTAACTGAAATTCACTATAATATTAATAAAATGATTTCCAAGGTTCAATGAATGTAGGCAGAAATCACTTTATTGCTTTCTTCAAGATAATTGGAAATAATGCTAATTAGTAAGGTTAAGTTTTATTTATATATTTTCTAAAATATCTCAGAATGTTTCTAAGTATTATTCTTTCTAAAGCTCATTTAGGTAGGTTAATAGCATTCTCAGAAGCCAAAAAGCAAAGATTAGTGAACAACCAGATAACTGATCAGAATTCAAACATTTTTTAGTACCTGGGTTTGGATCACCAGCATATACTGTTTCTGAGCCTAACTAAAATATTTTTCTGTGAAGTGTCATTTCTGAACTGCCGTGTCTGAGCACTGATATCTCAGTCTCAGAAGAAAAGGTTAGCAATCTAAACGAGGAGCTCCTTTTCCTCTGGCAGGGTGGTGGTGGTTTAGTCGCTCAGTCGTGTCTGACTCTTGTGACTCCATGGGCTGTAGCCCACCAGGCTCCTCTGTCCACAGAATTCTCCAGGCAAGAATACTGGAGTGGGTTGCCATTCCCTTCTTCAGGGGATCTTCCCAACCCAGGGATTGAACCCAGGTCTCCTGCACTGCAGGCAGATTTTTCACTGACTGAGCTACCAGCGAATTCCCTGAACGGGTGTATATAACTGTATACAGAGGTACACGTTTATGGCTTACAAAGTTGATTTCAGCAAGTTTCTTCCCATCTTTTTTTCCCCCCCTCTCTTTACTGCTTCAAACAATCTTATTCTTCATGTCAGGGGACCAAGGGAGTCCAGCTGTCTGCATAGGCACGTGGCATGGTTCAGAAGGGAAGATATTTGGCTAAAAAGCACCTTTCATGCTTGCTGGCTTATCTTAAGAAGAGCGGTACAAGAGCTCCTTGAGAACAGTGCCGTTTGCAGGGTCTGTATAACATCTACTACTCTGTGAGCTGTCGGGTACTTAGCGCTCAGCCTCTGTCTGTGCAGGGAACAGACTTCACACCAAATTAATGAACCTTAGGCCTGGGAACCCTGGCTCAACTTGGATACACCTCAGGTCTTTCAGAAATGGAGACGTTCTTGTATCTACTTCTTCATTCGCTTACATGAAATAAGTAACCTTTGGTCTTATCTATCTCCTATGATCAGTTCTTCTTGGAGGCTTTCAGTCTCATGCCTCAGAGATACTTGAGATACATCCTGCTCTGGAAGGGGATTTGCGTGTGCTTTATCAGTTCTTCTCCAAGTTTCTAAACTCGCACTGAGTATCAGGCCTTCAAGATTGTGTGTCACGTTCTAAGATAATAACTGTTCAAGTGTGCTTCTGCCGCACATTCCTCTTAAAGTTGACGTGGAGGTGTTTCTGGCGTGCCCCTGCCCTTTGCTTTTCCCTCCCTCGTTGCAGAAGCCTCTCCATCGGTCACACAGCACCACGTGACATGAGAAACGTTCCCCTGCGTGTTTTCAAGGCCACTTCGAGTCTTCTCAGAAAAGAAATTTGATATCACAATTTTTTGATAAGGATTTTCTCTTCTGTCATTATATCCTGGAGGGAGGAATTGGCTACAAATGTATGTATATTGTTTTTCAGTAAAAATCTAGAGAGCCCAAGTGCCCAACAGTATGGGGCTCATTAAGCATCCATTCAATTGAACACTGTGCAGCCGGTTAAAATTAAGAGTTTGTTGTTCAGTCGCTCAGTCGTGTCTGACTTTTTGTGGGCCTCATGGGCTGCAGCACACCAGGCTTTCCTGTCCTCCACTGTCTCCTGGAGTTTGTTCAAATTCATGTCCTTTGAGTCGTTGATGCCATCCAGCCATCTCATTCTCTGCTGTCCCCTTCTCCTGCCTTCAATCTTTCCCAGCATCAGGGTCTTTCCCAATGAGCCAGCTCTTCACATCAGATGGCCAAAGTATTGGAGCCTCAGCATCCTTCCAGTGAATTCACAATCCTTCCAGAGAATATTCAGTGTTGATTTCCTTTAGGATTGACTGGTTTGATCTCCTTACAGTCCAAGGGACTCTCGAGTAGATTTTTAGAATAATATTTAGTGACATGGAATGTTCATAATAATAGGGATAGCTAAAATTAGTTGGGTATTGATTTTATGCCAGGTGCCTTTGTAAGCGCTTATGTTAGTACCTCGGTTGGTTAATCTTCACAACAGTCTTACCGGGAGAAGGTATTGCTATGCACATTTTAAAGGAGAGGAAACTGAGGTTCAGAGCATGTGAGCAGCTTGCCCAAGCTGAGCTGGCTGGTAAAAAGCAGAACTAGAATTCAGGCCTGGGCAGTTTGGCTCTAAAGCCCCTGCTTAGGCATCATTATGTGAAAAAAGTACCAAAGAAAAATCTCTGCAAACTTTTTCATGGAACTAGACAAAATGTCTTACATTTACCAAGAAAATGTTTTAAAGATACCCAATCAGATTTTGACAAAGCAGAATTGGTGAAGAAGGACATGTCTTACCAGATGTCAAAATACACTGCACAATAATCACAGTTTTAAAATACTGCATTATAGCAAAAGCAAAGAATAAATCAGAACATGCTACTATTTAGGTTCATAGGAAAGAGACTGAACAGATTCACATAAATATTAACAATGATTATCACTGGTTAGAGGGACTTAGGGGTAATTTTTTTTCTCTGTTTTAAATTATCTACAGTGAACATTTTTGAATCATATAACATTAGCAAATGTATTTTTAATGCTTTCAGAACCTCAGGTTTTAACAATATTGCTGTTTGATCATATGCACAGGGTTCTGTGGATTTTCTAAATTGCTTGCTCTGCAAAGTAAATTCTCTAAAATGTTTTATAGATGTGTATATATATGTGTGTGTGTCCATACATTCACTTAGGGCTTAAGTTAACCAGCCACACAGAATCCAATCTGCTCCTCCATTCTGGTGAACTTGGAGGAGAGGCCATGAGAGAATAATCCACTTCCAGTCTTAGGACTAAAGAGAAGGATTTCAGAATCTTTAACTCATTTCCAAAGCCTGAATTGTTTATTGATGGTATAAAGAAAATGGTGATGTCATTGAATTTTAATATGTTGCTTCTGTCCGATCACCTTACTGAACTTTATCGTAAGTTGTAATCATTTTTCAGATGATTCTCTGGATTTTTCTCGGTATATAATCATTTCATTTACAGATAAGAATAACTTTTCCTCCAGTATTTATGGTCTGTGTGTTAAATAACATCTCCCCCAAATGGAATAGTTGTTTAAAAGGATGAGTAACTCTCACAGTGACCTGGCAAGATGGGTGCTGCCCAGCACGAAGTGAAAAAATAGGGTCACAGTGTTCTCTCTCATGTGTGGTGTCATCCACTCTTTATTTTAAAAAATAAAAACAGGCACTGCATGAAGTGCTTAATTTAAGGAAATTACTCTTCCGTCCAGAATTCGCATGCCAGTTTAGGTGCCTGTCTTAGCCTGCTTGGGATGCTGTAACAGAATACCACAGACTGAGTCACTTCAACAGCAGAAATTTGTTTTCTCACCCCCCTGGAGGCTGGGAAATCCAAGGTCAGGGTGCCAGCTGACCCAGTTCCCATGAGAGCCCTCCTCCTGGCTCTCGGAAGCCCCCTCCCAACTGTGTCCTTCCCCCTTCTTAGAAGGCCACCATCCCATCAGATCAGGGCCCCACCCTGATGACCTCACTTCACCGTAATCAGCTCCCGAAGACTGCCTCCATATGTATGGAGGTATGTGAGGCTTACGCCCTCAGCATGGGTTTGAGAGGGCACAGTTCAGCGTGTAGCAGTGCCCGAGCTTTCCCCCCACCACCACCCAGTATCCTCAGAAATCCTACGTTTAATTTATTTCAGACGGGATCCGTTATACCCTTTCTTGGTACATTTTTAAGGTGCTTGTTACTGTACAGTGTGTCGTAGAGATTTTGCCTGAGCTTGACCTTGTGAATCGTTTCCTCCTAGACACAAAATCGAATGAAGTTAATGGCCGACAATTACGAGGACGACCACTTCAGATCCTCCCATTCCGGTCAAAGCAATCACAAACCCTCCCCAGACCAGGTAAGGCTGCTTTCGGTTGTCTTCTGAAAAACCAGCATGCTTTTGTTTTGTATTCTGTAGTAGCGTGTTACAGACTCTGGGGTACAAGTTAGAAAAATAAAAATAATCAGTTTCTGAAAACTTTTTTTCTAAATACGGAGTCCATTTCTGTATAGGAAGGTGGTGCCTGATTCTGAGTATTTTAAGAGGAGTTACCCAACAGATTTGAAAGGAACACTAAAGAATCCTTAAATTGAGATGAGAAAAAAAATTAATCTTCTCAGAGAAACTCACTAATTTGTATCTGTCCTGCTTCAGTAGAAAAAGAAAACTTTCCAGTATAAGCTCAGTGAGGCACACACAACTCAGGGTGTGTATTTACCTGAAAATTTGAAAATCTCTGCTCATCACCTGTTAAACGGAAAGGTTGAAACTTAGTTTTTTCGTTCCTGTCTCCTTGGTGGACCTCTCCATCCACATCCTCCTTAAACTGTTGCCTTCAGCTCCTCATGAGTGCAAAGGAGGCACTGAGTCAGCCTGAAGGGAGCCATATCCAGTGCCAGTTCTGGAAGAAGGGAACTCTCCCAAGATCTTGAATATGATGGATGGGGGAGAGCAGTGAACAGATTACCTCATATCCCATTGCCAAAAATCAGATTTCAACATCTCCATCACACTCAATCTTAACATATACAGCTGAAGGAGAAAAATAATAGTTAAGTAATTACATCCATATGATCGAAGAGTCCAGAGGAACTCCCCCACTAAGCCCCTCCTCCAGATACATAGCTCCGTCTTAGGAGACGAAGAGGAAACGCTGCACATGAAAGCACAATAATATCGAAAATGCAGTTTTTTTCCTAAGATTTAGAAGGTTATAATCATTGTATGATGACATTCACTAAGCCCATAGAGGCGGCTTATACTTTAGAGGGAAAGAGTGCAATCTTTAGGCAAAGCAGAGAGCTGTCTGCCCAGTGGCAGCAATCTGTCCTCGCCAAGAAGCCATTTGCTTTTCTCTGACTGTTTTCTTGATACCTGGAACTGAGTTTATGCCAGTTTATGTAGGGTGAGGATTTTAGGGGGCTTCCCTGGTGGCTCAGTGGTAAAGAACCCGCCTGCAATGCAGGAGATTTGGGTTTGATCCCTGGGTCAGGAAGATCCCCTGGAGGGGGGCATGGCAACCCACTCCAGTATTCTTGCCTGGGAAACCCCATGGACAGAGGAGCCTGGTGGGCTACAGTCCATGGGGTCACACAGAGTCAGACATGACTGAGAATTCAGCACACACGTAGGGTGAGGATTACAGCCTTCCCTTGAAACAGGTTTTGCTAACTAATACCAGGACTGGATGCCTGGGAGGAGCGGGAGGCAAACAGGAATGGGGAAGGGTTGAGGAAGAAGAAAGAAAAGCCTCCAGCTTGGTCGTTTTGCCCAAAAGACAAGAGCGTGTCAAGGAAGTGGGGAGGTTGGACGTGCGGGGACAAAACGAGGGCAGGTCAGAGCTTGGTGTGGGGGGTCGGGAGCCGGAGGCCGTTCTCTGCAGCTGCGTCGTGCCTGTCTCTGTCTTGAGTACTAACCAGCTCTTTTTCGTCCCCACGCTGCGCTGGGCCCTGCGTCCTCCCCGTAGGACGAGGAGGAGGGCATCTGGGCGTAGCCCCCACTTGCTCTTAGTTCAGCCATTTTGTTCAGAACGGTGAGAACGGCTTTCCTGAACTACAGAAACGTGTTCTGTTTGCCTTCACTTTTTTTTTCCTTCCACACAATCATTTCACATCCTGTTTCTCTGTGATTCACTGAATCCTTGGTTTGCTCTCTGCTTTCTCATCTCACCTGGTTCCCGTGTGTATCGCTCGCTTGTGACATAGCGGGGTTTGGGTTCTGTGGCTTTTTTCTTTTTCCTTGTTGTATGTTAATAGTCACTTTTGTCATTTCTTTTTGTACATTTTTGGAAGAACTTCCAGGGCATGTAGCTAAATTTCTCCTGTTGTTATTTTATTTATAAACTACCCACTCTGGCATGATTTAACAGTGTCCTGGTAAGGTTTATATTGACTCACATCAAACTGGAAATAGAAGAAATCAATCAGATATTCTGCCAGTAGGTTTGGGGTGTACTTTTTATGATAATTAATACTATTTAGTCTTTTAAAAAAAAAAAAAAAACCTGCACTTTGGACTAAAAGCTTTAGTTTCTGTGTATAGAAGAATGCTCTGGATTCTCAGGGTCAGTGCTTCTTGCACAGTGCCCAGTGGGACAGTCCCCTGGGGCTTGGACATTGCTCCCAAAGAGAAGGGAAGAAGCGATACAAGACTTTTTGAATACAGAGTCAGTCTCCAGAGTTGCTCTCCCCTCCTCTGTGGATTGCTGCCGCGTCAAACAGTTGCCAGGACACTGTCTAGATTCTGCTTTACTGGCCAATTGGCTAGAAAATGCGGTCCGGCTGTGTCAGCCTCTCTCTTTGATCTGGTGCCCTGGAGGTTTGACTGAGGAAATCCTTTGCTTAGAAAAAATAATAATGGTGATGAATAAGTTCACACATCCTGATGGCCTTGCACCCTCTGGATTCACTGCCCATGCTTGTTGGCCATCTCGCTCTGCTGAGGTCAGTTCTCCCTGAGAAGTCTGTGTCTCGGTGTTACCCCCGATCAAATCACACGGGTGGTGTAGAGCTCTCATGGAGACACAGCCGAGGAGAACGATGAGGTAAGTCATGGCAAGGAGCGTGCATTGTGAAGATGGGAAACCTGCCACGTGGCTTCACCCTGAGGTTGTGGAAGAAGCTGAAACACAGTGCCAGCCAGGAAGCTCTTGGGGCTGGAATGCTGCATGCCAGACAGAGCTGAGGTTGAGCGACTCAGCGCGCTGGTTTTCATGGTCTACACTGTGCCCCACAAGGGGCGGGATTGTCATTGTGGAGCCTCGGCGGGAGTCGTGCAGGAGTCAGGTGGAGATCACCAGGCCCCACCTAGAGCAAAGCCGCCTTGTCTGTCCTGGGAGCGCATAGGGGCTTCCGTGCCGCCCTAGCAGGGCGCCCCTCCCCACATGTGGGAAGGGGGCTGGGTTTGGATTGCTGACCCTTTTTCCAGACATAGAAGAAGACCTGATGGTGTCAGAGGAAACAGGGCCCACAGATCCTGAGCCTCCATCCTCCCTGTCTCCTCCCACAGGAGAGTCTAACTCCTAGCAAGGGGGGCTTCCCAGGTGGCTCTAGTGGTAAAAAGAGCCCACCTGCCAGTGCAGGAGACATAAGAGGTGCGGGTTCGATCCCTGGGTCAGGAAGATTCCCTGGAGGAAGGCATCTCCTAGAGGAGGAATCCACTCCAGTATTCCCACCTGGAGAATCCCCATGGACAAGGGAGCCTGGCGGGCTACAGTCCATGGGATTGCAAAGAGTCGGACACAACTGAGCACACATGTAAATATACAGTGGAGTATTATTAACCGTACACACCATGCTTTATATCCCCAGGACACGTTCATCATCTTAAACTGGAACTTTACACTTTTTGACCCCCTTCACCTATTTCGCCCACCCCTAAACCCCACCACAGGCAACCACCACATCTGTTCCTGCATCTATGAGTTTGGCTTTTTTTTCAGATTCCACATGTAAGTGAGATTGTGCAGTGCTTGTCTTTCTCTGAGTCACTTCACTAAGCATAATGGCCTCAAGGTCCATCCGTGTGGTCACAAATGGCAGGATTTTCTTCTTTTTTATGGCTGAGTAGTAGTACTCGGTGTGTGTGTGTGTGTACAGTTGGCCCTTGAACAGCACAGGTTTGAACTGCACAGGTCCACCTATGCAGTAAGTACTACGGTACTGCACCGTCACCATCGGCCGCATCTACGGATACGGAGTGAGGGACGCACAGGCACTGCAGGTACAGAAGGCCGACTCTTGGGTTATACACGGATTTTTGACCATGCAGAAGGTCAGTGCTCCCAACCCCTGCATTGTTAAAGGGTCAGCTGCATGTACACCACATTTTCACACATTTACAGGCCCCACCACATTTGGAGTCTTAAAAGGCCCCAGTGCAGTTTCATACAAATTTTAGAATTCTCTGCTCTATTTCTGTGAAAAATACCATTGGAATTTTGGTAGGGACTGCACTGAATCTGTAAATTGCTTTGGGTAGTAGGAACATTTTAACAATATTAATTATTTAAATCCATGAGAGCAGACTGTCCTTCCAGTTCCCTCTCTTTCTGCTTGAGAGGCTTTTTTTTCCCTAGTAAGTGGATGTTATTCTGTCAAATGCTTCTTCTGCACTGTTGAGACGATTATATAACTTTGATTGTTCATATTGTTCATGTGGTGTTTCACACAGACTGATTTCAACCATCAATGCAGGTGTTGAACCATCCTTGCATCCCTAGAATAAACCCCACTTGATTGTGGCAAATGGTCCTTTTAATGTGTTGTTGAATTTAGTTTGCTAACATTTTGTTGAGAACTTTTCCATCTGTGTTCAGCAGAGATACTGGTATGTCATTTTCTTTTCTTGCAACATCTTTTTCTGGTTTAGGTATCTTCTGAATGTGGAAGAGTTCTCCGGTCTTGTATTTTTTGGGAAAAGTTTTCAAAAGATTGGTGTGACTTTTTCTTGAAATGTTTCTTAGAATTCACTAGTGAAACAAGCTAGTCCTCAGCTTTTGTATCTTGAGAGGTTTTTAATTAGATTCATTTCCCTTACTTGTCATTGGTCTGTTTACATTTTCTGTTTCTTCGTGGTAACAGATGTGTTATGTTTTATGTTTCTAGGAATTAATTTGTTTCTAGGTTGTCCAGTTTATTGAAATGTGATTGTTCATAGTAGCCTCATAATTCTTGTATTTAGTATCAGTTATAACGTTTCTTCTCTCATTTCCTTTTTTTAAAAATATTTATTTATGTGTTTAGCTTAGCCAGGTCTTAAGTGCAGCATTTGAGCTCCTCCGTCTTCATGCAGGATCTTTAATAGCAGCGTGTGAACTCGTTGTTGCGGCATTTAGGATCTAGTTCCCTGACCAGGGATCCAACCCAGGCCCCTTGCATTGGGAGCGCAGAGGCTGAACCACTGGACCAACAGGGAAGTCCCTCTTTTTTTCATTTCTGATTTTATTTATCCTGCCTTTTGTAGTTTCTCTGTTCTATCCCACCTGTGAAACTGACAAAACATGTTTTCTTTTGTGTCCCTTGTATGGCAGGTATATTATTTTATGGCTGTTTAGTTTGGTGTTAAATAACATGCTTTGCCTCCCAAACGAATTTGAACTCAGTAGCTGTGGAATTTCCCTGGAGTCACTTCACCTCTCCTCCAAGCGTCAGGTTCCCATCTGCTAAGTGGCAGTGATGAAACCTACAGCGAAGGTCCTGGTGGGGTTACAAGTACAAACATTCTCAGTGCACTTAGCCCCTGGCCCAGCACCCGGGAAGTGCTCAGTGGGCTGTGTGATATTGGTAGTGATAGTGCTTAAACCCCTCCAGGGTTCACAGGATCCCCTGGTGCTACTGTTTACTTCATAGAGTTCCCCTCTCTCCTAATGCAGTAACATTCCTCTCGCTGCACAAGTCACGCACAGTCCTAGTAATTCATTTTTCCTGCAGCAAGAGAAACGTCTTCTTTTCGGAATCTCTGAATTGTTGATGACATCACCCATCCTGCCTGAGGGGTGTCCCTGTGGGAGGTCAGCTGCAGACCTTAAGTCAGACCCCATCGCCTTCTAAGAAGTAACCATGCTGGCAGGCACCTTTTCCTGCTAAAGTTTTCTCACCTGAGGATGGTTTGCAGGCTGCCTCGACACAGAGGGTCTGAGTAATTCTTGAGGGACTTGGTGATCACTTGAGCTCAGTGAGGCAGGGGCCTCTCGGGCCACGTGATCGATCTATAAATACTCGGGGAGAGCCCTTTCAGTGTAGTTTTAAGACACACTATACAGTGCTCCACAGGCTCCCCCCTACATTTTTATAGTTTCTGCTGAATGATTTAAGGTGACGTTGTCCTGAGACTCACTTGATTTATTTCTTAAACTGAAAATTGCGGTGTTCTAAGCATTTCTGGAACATGGGTCCTTAACAATTAGGAGCATTTGACTAATGAGGATGTGCCCTCTTCTTTCTGTTTGTGGCCTTATTTGTAACTCAGGCATTCTCCCTGGATAATAAAAATATCCTTGCACTTCATGCAAAATAAAATCTTTCACATCCTAATTGTTTTTCACAGTCCTCTGGGCAGACCCTGTGGAGCTCAATAAATAGTTTTTGAAAATAAAAAAACTGGGGAGCTTTTGCCCAAAAAAAGTTGCATGTATTAGAAGTTTCATGCATGTGTAGTAGGTATTTTTAAACTTTTAATTTACTCTGTACCCTGAAAAGACCCTGATGCTGGGGAAGATTGAGGGCTGGAGAAGGGGGCAACAGAGGATGAGGTGGTTGGATGGCATCACTGATTCAGTGGACATAAGTATGAATAAACAGTGGGAGATGGTGAAGAACAGAGAAACCTAGCGGGCTGCAGTCCATGGGGTCGCAGAGTCAGACATGACTTAGTGACTGAACAACAGCTCTGTACCCTGACAGGTCATCCTGTGATCTGACACAGTTCATGTGTGGGGGATCCCAGTCAGTTCCTAGCGCACCTTCTAGGATACACTGCCAAATTTATCACCTACCCCTCAGCTAACATGTGACGAGACCCCTTTTAATACCAGTTCCAGGAGACAGCCCTCATGCTTGCCTATTACATCATGTTTTTATTTTATAGAGTTATGTTTTGGAGGATGTGATCTGACTCGCATCTTATCTGAGCTGTTAAACAACAGTCGTGTTACAATAGGGTTCTGCAGTATTTCTTTCATTAACTTGTCCTCAACTTCTCCCTAATTTGTTATTTTCTATATATTTCTCTCTGTCTTTAGGATTACTGTCTGTTTTGGGTTAAAGGACTATTTTCTTGAACCCAAAAATGCATCATCAACCAAAACAAAAAAGCCATTCCCCCTTGATGTCTCTGTCTTTCCTCCTCGTCCCTCGATGACGAGGTTGAAGCTTGCAGCTGGGCCTGGCGGTCGGCGTTTCTGGGATGAATTAAATGCACACACTTGATTGAGGTGTAGCTGGACTGTATCACTGTCTTCCTATTATCCTAGGAGATCAAAGCACAGCTCAAATAGAGGCTTAGTCTTTAAAATATTCAAAACAGATGGCTGGTTCTTTTTGGTGAAAATTCAGGTTTTAAGGCAAACCACTTGTTAGTGAGATTTCATGTCTTCTCATTGAAAGATAGCACGGACCATGTACCTCCCTCTCTTCCTCAGTTTCAAGACTAGAATCATAGACTTTCTGCCTGAGGAGGGATTTGGCAAGCCCAGAATGCTCTGACACTGTCTGGGTTCCTTTTCATGTGACTATAAAATACGTCACTCAGCTTTTTCTTAAGGCATTTTGGGTATTAAATGAAAGCCTCGTAGATGTTTACGTTCTCATAGTCACTTGTTGGGTCACTATTTAAAATCTAGTGTTCACACTGTGACATCCTCCAGAATTGAACCAGGCTGTTTATCCTTGACTTCACGTTTTTACAAGTTAAAATACACATTCTCCATCCACTCTCCTGCCACTGACTCCTGGGTCCAAAGGTACACAGAATAAGTCCATAAGTGTGGTCTGAGGTTTTTATGGTTTGGTTTAAAATGGACTGAAATGAGAAAATTAGCTCAGAACTGTTTATTGGGAGTCTTTCTGTGTACCTACACTGCACCAGGTAGGTGGGTTGAAATACACGTCTTAGGACTATGAAACAAATACTGAATGACAGATTTTCTCCAACAGAAAAAATGATTATCTGAGGTGCAGTAGAAAAACCCAGGTCTGCACCAAAGACTCGAGGGTCACGGAGGAAGGGGCAGGTAGTGGCGGGCTACAGTCCATGGGGTCGCAAAGAGGTGGACACGACTGAGCGACTAAGCATGGCAGGCAGTGTGCCAGGCAGTTATCGTGTGAATCTGGTGACCTCTCGGTGGTTCCCTGTGGGTGCTGCTGAGGGTGTATCTCTATGAAACTGTAGTTGCTCAGTCGTGTCCAACTCTTTGCAACTCCACAGACTGTAGCCTACCAGGCTTCTCTTCCATGGGATTTTCCAGGCAATAGTACTGGAGTGGATTGCCATTTCCTTCTCCAGTAGCTCTATTTCTCTATTAATGAATTACTTCACTTCATTCTGTATAATAGGCTCTAGGTTCATCCATCTTACTGGAATTAATTCTCTATTTGTGCATAACACATTACCCCAGAACCTGGCAGCATTAAAAAAACACTATATCTCTGTTATCTCAGGGTTTTCTTTGGGTCATGAATTTGGGAGTAGCTTGGCTTGGTAGCTCTTGCCTGAGTGTCTCTGGGACTGCAGGCAGGATGTCAGCTGGATCTGTAGTTTAAAGCTTGATGCAGCCAGAGCCCATGTGGGTGCATATTCACTCATGGTCCATGCCAGCCGCTGGCGGGAACCTTCCATTCCTATCCATATGGACCCAAAGTGAGCAATGAAGAGAATGTGGCAAGGAGCCACTGTGACTCTTAGGTCCTGTAGTCGGAAGTCACACATGCTCACCTCTGCTGTGTCCTGTTCCTTTAGGGCGAGTCACCAAGACCATCTGGCGTGGAGTGGGGCAGGCATCTCAGGCTTCACTTTCTGAGGGCTGAAATGTCAAAGAATAGGTGGATTTACCATCACCCTCCACAGGTGTTGGGGCAGGTGACAAGCCATGAGCCTGGGGGTGCCCTCAGGGGGTGAATCACCATGGCCTTCATGTTCCGTGGCAACCGGTAGGCGGTGGGTGGGAGGGGAGCAAGCCGGAGACACAGCAGCCCTCTGAATTTTCTGGTTCTACTCATTGCCACATCCAGTTCTCTGTTCAACCAGTGTTTTATTTTGCGTTGTTATTACTGTTTTTTGAAAGGGAAGAAGCTATAGAAATGTATTGGCATTGGGAGATAGGAAGCAAATTGTATGTTTCTTTAAAACAACCAACCAACCAGCAAAACTGCTGTTGTGCTTATGTTCAGTCATGTCTGACTCTTTTATGACCCCCGTGGACTCCAGCCCGCCAGGCTTCTCTGTCCATGGAATTCTCCAGGCAAGAATACTGGAGTGGGTTGCCATTCCCTCCTCCAGGGGATCTTCCCAACCCAGAGATCAAACCCATGTCTCTTGTATCTCCTACATTGGCATGCAGATTCTTTACCACTGTGCCACCTGAGAAGCCCCTGATGTTACTATTGATAGCAGTGATATTCATTATGAATTGAAATTTTAACTGTAATTATTTACTTCTTAAATAATCTGAGAAGATTGTAAGCATTTCCTCTCTGATATTATGTTCACCCGTTATCTGGAATAGGTCTGCTTTAGGGATTGGCAGACCTTTTGGTAAAGGTACAGAGAGTAAGTGTTATATCCTTTGTGATCTTTACCCTTTGTCAGATCTAGCCAGCTCTGCTCATGAAGTAAGGAACCCACCACAGACAACATGTAAATAGTGGAGGTTATTATTGTTGTTATTCAATCACTAAGTCGTATCCGACTCTTTGCAACCCCATGGACTGCAGCGTGCCAGGCTTCCCTGTCCTTTACTACATCCCAGAGTTTGTTCAAACTCATGTCTGTCAAGTCGGTGATGCCATCCAATCATCTCATCCTCTGTTATCCCCTTCTTCTCTTGCCCTCAATCCTTCCCAGCATCAGGATCTTCTCCAATGGTCAGCTACTTTGCATCAGGTGGCCAAAGTATTGGAGCTTCAGCTTCAGCATCCGTCCTTCCAGTGAATATTCAGGACTGATTTCCTTCAGGATTGACTAGTTTGATCTCCTTGTAGTCCAAGGGACTCTCAAGAGTCTTCTCCAACACCACAGTTCAAAAGCATTAATTCTTCAGTGGTCAGCCTTCTTTATGGTCCAGCTCTCATATCCATTCATGACTACTGGAAAAAAACATAGCTTTGACTAGACGGACCTTTGTTGGCGAAGTGATGTCTCTGCTTTTTAATATGCTATCTATCTGTCATTGCTTTTCTTCCAAGGAGCAAGTGTCTTTTAATTTCATGCCTGCAGTCACTATATCAGTGATTTTGGAGCCCAGGAAAATAAAGGTAACCCTGGCTGTTACCTTGTATGATATCAGTCCCCACTTGTAGGTTTCCGCGCTGAGCCTCTTTGGCAGAGTCACTTGTGTATCCTCAGATAATAAAGCTTTGCTTAAACCTCAGCAACTAGCAATTGAAATGGTGATGTCTATCAGAGTTTTTGTTATGCTAAAGAATTTTAACAGAGAATAGGGGAAGGAGAGATTAATTCAGTGACTATGTGGGAGGTTTTATTCTCAAATAGAAAAACTGGGTAGGGAAAAACATAACGGAAAACAGTCTTCCTAGTTTTTGTTTTTCCCAAATCTTTTTCTTCCACCCAAAGCCTGGATGACTCCCAAGGTGAAGGGGGTGATGTCTGGAAATCGTTAATCCGTGGGATTTGTTCATGGTGTATAAAATTTTCAGAAAGAATTTGCTTTTTCAGGATGATTTCCTGATTGACTGTGGCAGACCTAAGTCCAGGCAGGACCGCTCAGAGCAGCCAAGATCCTGCTTGGGTCCTCAGATGGATGACACTTTGGTGTGTGTGGATGGAGAGGGGATTCTTCATGTGGGGGGGGCGGGGATGAGGACACAGGCAGAGCAGCGGGTAGAGGTGGGGCGCTGGTTCAGCCTGGAGGGGTGAAGGCCCCACCCTGATGCTCCTGCGCCCCCACCCCCGCTGCGCTGTTCTCTGTCCCTGAAGGGCTGATGGCTGATGTCCTAGAGTGTTTACTGCCTCTCAGTCAAGCAGGTCCTGAGCTGTCCTCTTGCTGACATACGAGCCCAGGTCTTTCTCCCCATCTTGCCCCCTGGCCCCCCATTGCCCTTACAAGTTGTGTACAGGTACGTCCTTGCACACACCGAGTCACAGATGCTTCTGACCTGCCACAGGACATGTCCTGGTTGTCTCCAGCTTCAGCATCAGGAGATTCAGTGCCTGTATGTAGCTCGTTTCTGACAGCACGGATACTCGTCTCTGATGTGTACACAGGGATGCAGATACATTTCCGTCTTCCCTGCCTTCCAGGCTATAGGAACCTTCCCTCTCTCCTGTACCCTCCCAGCCCAGCTTCCTGTCTAATGAGGCTTCAGAGGGCACAGTGACCCTCGGGGGTGGGGTGGTCAGGCGCTTTCAGCTGGAGACGCTGGCGTCGACACTGGTACTGCCATCACATGGAACTGGTGGCGAAATCTCTTCTGTCAGCTCCTCCACGTGTACGTACACACACACACACACACCCATCCTCAGACACACACACACCTGTCCTTTTAACCCAGCCTCAAAATAAATGCCCGTCACAGAAGAGTCTCCTCCAGAGCCTGGCCTCCACTTGGGAGCCCTTGATAGATCAGCTGTCACATCTCCTAGTCACTAGATAACCACGCTTGCCTCTTTCCTTCTCTGTCTTCCTGTGGACCCTGAGGCAGACCGAGTGGCTGGGCGACCCATAACCTAGACGCTCCTCTCTGGTGACTCATTGAGATCCTAGCTAGGTCAGCCTTTCATGCCCGCCCTCCATTCCCAAAGGTTAGAGAAGAAAACGAAGTGTCCTGATGAGGTCGTCACTGTGTTCCGCCCAGCAAGCAACAAGCATGTTGCTGTTTTCTCAGATCCATCCTTCTGTCTTGTAAACATTTAATAAGCCAAGAAGTGATTGACCACAGCAGCAGTCCAGCAGCAGCTGGACTTCAGGCCCCAGAGGACCGGCGGGTGTGGGAGTTGATGTGGGCACGTGGTGTGTGAACAGACTCACAAGGAGCTGAGGCCACTGTTCTTGCCTGTGGCCAGCTGCCTACCTGGTTTTTCCTGTGAAATTCAGTATCCACCCTCAGCTGGCTCGCGCGCTCAAAAAGTGTGAGCTTCTTCCTCTTTTGCCTCATTTTCTCTCCAGTGCCCAGACATTTTCCCCATAATTTGACATTCATTAGTATACAGCCCTGGAACTTTGCTATGGGAAAGTCATGTAAAGTATATACACATCGATGCGTGCACACACACACACACACACACACAAGTATTTAACCCCTCGTTGTTTACTAGAATACAATAAATAATTTATTGTGAAGAGGCAAACCTCAAGCCAAGAACTAAATTGAAGATGCTTCTTTCCCATCTTTATTTAAAGAGCAGGAGAGGAATCTTGGAATACATACCTGCTCCTAGCAGCTCTGAGTCTCACAGAGTGGGTGCTTCCTTGAGTCTGTGTCCCGTCTGAGCACCCCTTTAGGGTGCCCGCTGTGAGTCCCCTGGTGTCCCCTCCAGGGGTTGGCTTGTCCGGCTTCTCTGCCTCCTGCAGCATTCTGTCCACTTGCTGCCCATTAATCTCCCCCATCTTCATCTGGATGTACTGTCTGCCCTCTTGTTGGTGAGTCACCTCATTTTCATGTATTTTACAAGTTTCTAAGTACTGAAGCAAGAACTTAGAATACCTCCCGCCCCAACCTGCTCTCAGCCACAGGGAGGTGGGCTCAGCCAGAGCCTCCTTCCCTCACACTGCTCTCTGTTCAAGTGGAATTTCTGGATCTGAATAAGACACGTTGGGTTTTAACTGAATGAGGAGTAAATAGGCACACTGCAGTTAGCAGTCCTGTGGTTCAGATTCCAAGATTCATCTTACTCTGAACCCCGCTCCCCATCTCCATACAACTGTGAGTACAGAATATCTGGATCAGGAAATAGGGGAGGTTCTGTTTGGTTCTGCTGGAGTGGTGATGTGCGCTTAAAGGAAAATTGGCAACAGATTTCTGAGCTGTAAAACTGAGAGGAAATGATTGCATTTTAGTTTGTAAACGATTCCCACTGGTTTGTTTTTTTTTTTCTCATGTTTAAAATCTGTAACCTTTTCCAGTTTTCCTAAACACACACTTTTACAAGCCATGAAACCTTTTAAATCTGAAACCTTTGGAGAGAGTTTTTACTCTTAGAACCAGGTATTTTTGTTTACAGTAAGTTTTCTGATTAACATCTATTCATATCAGTGACCTTGTGTCACCAAACCTAACTTGGGCCTGCTCACCCACATGCAGCAAAGCCAGTCTACTGACACCAGTTTCTGGTGGGGCAAGGGGAGCGTTTATTGCAGAGCTGAGCAGGGAGAATGGGCAGCTCATGCTCAAAACCCACAGTGAATATTTATAGTAGAAGTAACGTCATCCTGGCTTCCCTGGTGGCTCAGACGGTAAAGAATCTGCCTTCTATGAAGGAGATCTGGGTTAGATCCCTGGGTTGGAAAGATCTCCTGGAGAAGGGAATGGCTACCCACTCCAGTATTCTTGCCTGGGAAATCCCATAGACGGAAGAGCCTGGCAGGGGTCACAAAGAGTCAGACACAACTGAGCGACTAACACTTTCAATGTCATTCTGGCTTTTGTATTTGTCATGACTTTTTGTTTTGGAAGAGGAATGCAAGACTGTTTCCCATTCTGTAAAGTTTGTGTGGGGAGTGAAGTAGACACACATGAAAAATGGTTGTGACGTGGAGGGTCAGGACTTGGAGCTCTGAACTTGTCTGCATTTAACTTTAGGTTATCCTTTAACTTTTCATGAAATTTTTGAAGTTTATCGACTTCCCCCCAAAAGAAATTTTTTTTTGTTTTCAATCGCTGTAGCCCTCTAGCTAGGCACCAACTCAGGCTAACACTGCTGAAATGTTCCCGGTTTTCATTGTTAACAGTGAAGTTTGGTTTTTGATGAAGGGCATGCAGGTGTAAAGCATGAACCCTTCTTAGTTTGGCGTTATTGGTTTTCGTGAGGGTGCAGCCCCATGAGGCATGTGTTTGCCCAGCGTCTCTCTTGCAGATGCATAAGACAGAAGGCTGTTCTGGAATGCACAATTGTCTTCAGTTTGTTAGGATTAAAGATGAGTAAGGACCACCACACCAAAAACATGCAGGGGATCCATTGAGCGTCCTGTCTGTGCTCCAGATAGGAAGGCTAAATAAAAGGTTGGATCTTAGAGAACGTTAAGAATACAAAAGTTGTTGAATTTTATAACCTTATCTGTGAAGAACAAGTCAAACCAAGCCTTGAATCAAGATAAAGAGGTTTATTTAGCAGTTAGAAGGTTTGCCTGAAGGGAACCTCAAAATGAAAGTTAAAACAGATATGAATCCTGAATTTACACATTTTAATTCTCTTGTACACTCAACACATTAGCTCCATTATCTCATGATTTTTTTTTAATGCAAAATAGGGCCACATCTCCCTGGAGGAGGGCATGGCAATCCACTCCAGTGTTCTTGCCTGGAGAATCCCATGGACAGGGGAGCCTGGTGGGCTACAGTCCATGGGGTCGCATAGAGTCTGACACAACTGAAGCGATTTAGCATTCATGCATGTCATTCTTAATATTCCTGCCAGCAAAAGCTGTGTGTGGCCCAGCATGAAGGCACTCACTAAATGTTTGTTAAGTCAAATATATAATTTTTTTAGTGTTAATAATATGTGTGAGTTGATATACAGTATATCTAATTAATGTAGCAAAAATGTCATTTCCATTCACTCTGTTTCTTGAAAGAACCGCATTGTTTCACAAAGTAGCTGCATTGAAGTGAGAAGGTAACACCTGCTCCAAACCTTTGTGAAGAGACCTGGTGCCATCCTTCATCTTCCTGGTCCTGACACTCATCATAACCAAGAAGATACACTCAGTTCTTGACATGAAAAAGGACTTTGAGGCCAGGCTGCCAAATTTTATTCCTGTGCCTCCTTTTTTTCCCCCAGACTTTTAAGGCTTTTTATTTTGTAGTGGGGAATAGCTGATTAACAATGTTGTGGTAGTTTCAGGCGAACACCGAAGGGACTCAGCCAGATACAGACATATATCCATCCTCCCCCAGACCCGCCTCCCATCCAGGCTCCACTTAACACTGAGCACAGTTCCCAGTTAGGTCCTTATTGGCGATCCATTTTAATTATCCAAGTGTGTACGTGACCTCTCCAAAGTTATCCCTTCACCCTGGTAATCATAAGTTCGTTCTCTAAGTCTGTGAGTCTCTTTCTGGTTTTTTTTTTTTTGTATGTAAATTCATTTGTATCAGTTATTTTTAGATTCCACATAAAAGGGATGTCATAGAGAGTATGACACTCTCTAGGACCCTCTGTGTTTCCGGTGCTGTGCTGTGCTTAGTCACTCAGTCATGTCCGACTCTTTGCAGCCCCATGGACTATAGCCCACCGGACTGCTCTGTCCATGGGGATTCTCCAGGCAAGAATACTGGAGTGGGTTGCCATACCCTCCTCCAGGGGATCTTCCCAACCGAGAGATCAAACCCAGGTCTCCCTCATTGCAGGCATAATCTTTACCATCTGAGCCACCAAGGAACTGAACCCCCCCGTTCAGTTCATTCAGTCATGTCCGACTCTGCGAGCCCATGGACTGCAGCATGCCAGGCTTCCCTGTCCATCACCAGTTCCCAGACCTTGCTCATACTCATGTCCGTCGAGTTGGTGATGCCATCCAACCATCTCATCCTTTGTCGTCCCCTTCTCCTACTACCTTCAATCTCTCCCAGCATCAGAGTCTTTTCCAATGAATCAGTTCTTTGCATCAGGTGGCCAAAGTATTAGAGCTTCAGCTTCAGCATCAGTCCTTCCGATGAATATTCAGGACTGGTTTGATCTCCTTGCTGTCCAACGGACTCTCAAGAGTCTTCTCCAACACCACAATTCAGAAGCATCAATTCTTCAGTGCTCCGCCTTCTTTATAGTCCAACTCTCACATCCATACATCACTACTGGAAAAGCCATAACTTTAACTAGAGGGACCTTTGTCAGCAAAATGATGTCTCTGCTTTTTAATATACTGTCTAGGTTTGTCATAGCTTTTCTTCCAAGGAGCAAGCGTCTTTTCATTTTATGGTTACAGTCACCATCTGCAGTGATTTTAGAGCCCAAGAAAATAAAGTCACTGTTTCCACTGTTTGCCTATTTGCCATGAAGTGATGCCATGATCTTCGTTTTTTGAATGCTGAATTTTAAGCCAGCTTTTTCACTCTCCTCACTTTCATCACTTTCCTCAAGAGGCTTTTTAGTTCCTCTTCATTTTCTGCCATAAGGGTAGGGTCATGTGCGTATCTGAGGTTATTGATATTTCTCCCTGAAATCTTGTGCAAACCTGTTTCCAGCTTGTGCTTCATCCAGCCTGGCATTTCACATGATGTACTCTGCATATAAGTTAAATAAGCAGGGTGACAGTATACAGCCTTGAAGTGCTCCTTTCCCAATTTGGAACCAGTCCATTGTTCCATGTCTGGTTCTAACTAGAAAAGCCCATGTTGCTGCAGATGGCATTTCATTCTTTTTCATGGCTGAGTAATATTCCACTGTGCATATGTACAACAGCTTCTTTATCCATCCCTCTGTCAATGGACATTTAGGCTGCTTCCGTGTCTTGGCTACTGTAAATAGTGCTGCAGTGAACATTGGGTCCACATATCCTTTCAAATCATGTTTTTCTCTGGATTTTTGCCCAGGAGTGGGGTTGCAGGGTCATATGATATCTGTTTTTAGTTTTTTAAGGGACTTCCATACTGTTCTCCACAGTGGCTGTACCAATTTACATTCCTACCAACAGTGTAGAAGCATTCCCTGCTCTCCACACCCTCTCCAGCATTTGTTGTTTGTGGATTTTTTGATGATGGCCTTTCTGCCTGGTGTGAGGTGGTACCTCATTGTAGCTTTGATTTGTATTTATCTAATAAGTAGTGATGTTGAACATCTTTTCATGTACCTGTTCACTTTTGCTTGCCTTCTTTTTTACTTTTCAAAGTTCAGCTTTCTGCTGGGGCCTCTGGACAAGAGCATCATTAAGAGAATAATGTTTTGGGGAAGTCAATGCGTTGGTTGTTCTGGGACTTTCTTGATGAGCCTACCTTGGGAGACAGCAGTGTGATGGTGACCCAATGAGAAATCAGAACTGCCTCTGGTGTTTATGCAGTAATTCAGGAACATCTGAACATGCCTCCCAGGATGTCAGCAGACAGAAGGAAGAACAAGAGGATCTTTTAGTGACAGAGAAATCATCAGTACAAAATTACTTTGCCAGGAACACAGTAAATGATCAATAAATGTTAATTAGCTTAAAAAACGAAGACGGCAATGGCAACCCACTCCAGTACTCTTGCCTGGAAAATCCCATGGGCGGAGGAACCTGGTAGGCTGCAGTCCATGGGGTTGCTAAGAGTCAGACACGACTGAGCGACTTCACTTTCACTTTTCACTTTCATGCATTGGAGAAGGAGATGGCAACCCACTCCAGTGTTCTTGCCTGGAGAATCCCAGGGACCGTGGAGCCTGATGGGCTGCCGTCTGTGGGGTCACACAGAGTCAGACACGACTGAAGCAACTTAGCAGCAGCTTAAAAAATAGTGGCATCTTTTGAACAGTAAAACATTAGTACCACAAGGGCAAATGCATTAAGTCCCACATAATGTTCAGTACAAGGTATAAAACCTCTGCTCCCAAAACAAGCTCCCAGAATGTGTCACAAGCAGCCACCCTGTACTTACGAAGGTCTGATGCAGAAACAGTGGGGAGAGGAGAGCAGCCATGGACTTGATCACATGTCCCATCCTGATGTGTCCCCATCTCCTAGATGAATGGGCTGCAGAAATGGGATGCTGTAGACTTTTCCATTACAGTCTGTGTCATAGCATACAGGAGCAACTTGCCTGTCTTCTAAAACACCTCTGGACATCCAGTCTTACTCAAGTGGAGGGGAGGTTAAGATAAACACCTTCCCGAAGTCACTTTATGTCATCACACACTGGCCTCTGAATCCATTTTGAGGATCTGATTCATAAGCAAGTAAATCCTTACCAGAAGAAACAAAGCTTTCAAGACATCAACTGAAAGGCTCTCATCTGTTCTTTAAATTTAAATGATTTTCCTCAACAACTTGGTAAATGTAGGATCGGGAATGTTGCCATTTTGGCATTCTGTTTGTTAGAAGCAGAGGTTATCTCGACAAGTTCATTTTTAAACTTCTTTTTGCCAAAAAAAAAAAAAAGTAGCTCTAGTTCTGCACAGCTGTGGAACTGTGATGTGGCCTGATCACCTTGCTTTTGGTGGGACTTCTTACCAATCCTCTGAAGTTGGTGTGGACCAAAGACAACTTCTGGATCCTGTGAGCGTCCTCTTCCTACTTGGCAAGTGTCCCTCTTCCCTCCTGAGGTTAGGCGGTCACAGTTCTTCCTTGCGGGAAATACAGTTTCTTTTCTGAGTGGTCGGCCCAAGTTAGACTTGGAGGGGGAGGGGAGAGATAAGGGCATTTTCCTGTGATGGACATGGCTAAATGTGTCTCACAGAGGCTACAGTGACTTTTCTCTTAATGGACACATTCGGAGACTGCTGGCTGAGCAGTTTCATATGCTTTCATGGAGTAAGCTCTCTAGTTTTTTGTTTTGTTTTTAAAAAGCAATTACCTTTAACATGAGAAGAAAAGGGCATCTTGGCCATTGCACAGAAATAATTTTTATCCTGGAAAAAAATTTCAAATTCTGTTATTTTTGTAACTTTTCAGTTGGACTTTGAAAAATTACAGAGCGCAAAACACTACGTATTTTGTTATCAGTTAGCACCTGAGCATGAAATATATTTAAGTCAGTGTGAGATTCATCTCTGATTAAGAACAGAGGCCTGAGAGTCCACTTTTTCATTCCCAGCCATACAGCAGTGAGCTAGCATGTTTCCAGATTCCATTTTACTATAAGAAATTTGACCTTCCCCTTACCACCATTTATCAGATTGTCTTCATGCTTTTTTATGTCAGTTTTCCAACTCAAACAGTAATTACCTAGGGTATATCAGCTCTTTCTTGTAGCCCAAATGTGATGGCAACTATATGTAGACACACACACACACGAAATGGGAGTAAGTTGCACAAATCCAATGAAAATCCCCAGAGTGATTTTTTGTTTAAATCAGCGTGTCCATGAAAGGCCGGAGGAGGCCAAGCTGGAAACATGGCTGCGGTGCGTGGCGGCATGAGGGGTGTGGAGGGAACAGCGGCCAGACGGTGGGGTTGTTGACGTGCATGGTGGGCACGCATCTAAAGAAGTACGGCCTGGAACTTGGCTTTAAAGATGCTGCTTTGAAACTCAGTTTCTGAGCTCTCTACAGTGTGAATACGCATCTGTGGCCAGAAAGAAAACCTGAGTCTTTTCTGAGAGAGTACCGTTGTTTGTGAAAAGCTGTCCGACTTCCCTACTCTCCAGACCTTGTGCTTTATTGAAACAGCTCTTCCTTCTATGGTTGGCAGTGTTGACACCACAGGCAACACAGGGCCTTGGACCTGGAGGGTCCCTTAAGAGCCCAGAGCCTTTCACCCCGACCCCCAGCCCCTGAGTGTATCACCTTTGTCCCCAGACAGTTGTGTGAGTGTGTGTGTTTCAAAAATTGATTTCAAAATATTGTTTCAAAATATTGCTAAATTGATTCACTTTCTCTGGTTTTCCTAGCTAGGCTCCAACTTCTGTATTATATACCATGTAGGTCTGCACTCTGATCTCTCTAGTAAGTTAGAGATTGTTTTAGCCACTAAGCCGAGGTTCTTGCCTGTCTTAATTATTTCATGGAAATAGCATTAGAAACAGGAAATGTGATATATTTATAAAGCAACCATTAAAATCATGTTTTCCAGAAATACGTAATGTCGTGAATAGGACTCACAATGTAACATTAAATGGATAAACAGGGTCTTAGGCAAAATGTGAAGTATGATACAGTTAAAAGTTGATTTATGTAAGTTTATAAAAAGACTTGGAAGAAAATCAGCGAAATGTTGCAAGTGCTATTCTTGATGGAAAACCTATAGACTGTTTATTATTTCTTTCCTGTTTCCCCCCATACTTTTCAGAGTAAAATCTGCATTGATTTGTTAATTTAAAAAAATACATAAAACTGTATTTTAGAAACTTTTAAAAGGAAATAAGGAAAGCGGCAGGGGAGTTCTTTAGAGAGAGGGGGGTGGCAGAATTCAGTGTAGCAGGCCTCATTTCTCCTGACTTGAAGATTAGCAAGCTCCTTATCAGGGCATCCTACTGGTGAAAAATGCCAGCCCCCGTGACACCAGCAGGTGCAGATTCTGCCCTGAGCCCAGGGAGCGTCGGGGACATGCCAGCATCTGCTGGGTTGGCGGCCCCCACAAGGGTGGGTATCAGGCAGACGCTGTGCCTGCGGTTCAGAATCGGAGACAGGGGGCCAGCCCAGCCCTCCTCCGAGCCCCCCCCCAGGCTTGCCCAGCACCGAGGGCCTGGCCAAAGCTGTCCCGAGAGCCATCCAGTGAGGTCGTGTGTTGTGCGATGTGCTCTCCAAGGGAGCCGAGGTGGTGGTCATTCCTCAGGGTAAAGGGAATGTAAGACAGCGTTGGCCCATCTCTGGAGAGAAGACCCCGAGTGGAGCTGGTCCCGCCCAGCTGGGGCTCAGGTTTCAGGGCTGTGTGAGGATTCGTCCGTCATGTCTAAAAGGAGGGTCAATGCCTCTGTGAGTCGAGTGCAGGGACTCCAGCCAGGACAAGGCAGATTCCATTGTGAGTTCACTCGTCACCCCTCCCGTATCCAAGAGGATCACTCTCCCTCCAGGGACAGAGGCATCCTTTGTTCCAGGAGGTGGAGGGACACGCGTGTGCGTCAGGCTTTCAGATGAGCACGTTTCACTTGCAGCGTTTGTGTGTGTGTGTGTGTAGTTGTGTAGTTGCTAAGTCGTATCTGACTCTTTGCGACCCCATGGACTGTAGCCTGCCAGGCTCCCCTCTTCATGGGGTTCTGCAGGCAAGAACACCGGAGTGGGTTGCCATTTCCTCCTCCAGGGGATCATCCTGACCTGGGATCGAACCCACATCTCCTGCATTAGCAGGCAGGTTTTATATCAGTGAGCCACCAGGGAAGCCCCTAGACCTGAGTTTGTTTCTGTTTTGCATGTCTCTTCATTTGTATTGTTTAAATTGCACATAAGAGATATCACACAGTATCCTACAAGCCTCTTCTCCGCTCTTGGCTGCCCTAAACCCATGCAATGCTGTGGCATGGAGGTGGTGGGAACAGAGCGTTACCAGGTAGATAATGGGATCATTCACAGGAAAGCCAGGAATGCTGCTTCCCAGTGGATAGTCGTGACCACTGAGCATGGAGTGCAATGTATGAGCAGGACTCTTGAGGAGAGGGGAAGGGACAGAGGGTGGACTAGGTATTCTTTGAGTTCCCAAAGCTGGGTTGGAAGGAAAAGACAAGGGGACCAGGGGAGTCTGGTCACTGTAATCCTTTTTCCCTTCCAACCCAGCTTTGGGAACTCAAAGAATACCTAGGGTTTTTGTAGCTGCCCGTAAATAGGTGAATGAGCAGTTGTGAGTGGACTGCAGTCTTTTTGTAGCAGGAATGTCATCTCTGCAAAAACAAGCCAGTCCTGTGCTTAGTCCCCACCTGAACACGGAATCCCATCTCACGCTGATGTACATGCCAGTGTCCCCCACGTGGCTCCCAGCACGGTGATGGGTGGGTGTGGCTTCGTAGATGCGCAGGCGTGTGGACAAAGAGGGCGGTTAGTGGTTACAAGCGCTCTAGTCTCACTCTGTCTCTTTGCCTTGGGAGGCACAAAGAGACTGGACCTTCTTGTTTCAGACTGACCTTGACTTTCCTCATTGTTTTCCCCTCAGATCATCCAGTCCCTCCTAGAACTTGACCAAAACAGAAGCAAGCTCAAGTTGTACATCAGACACCTGACCGCCCTCTGCCACGACCGAGACCCCCTGATCCTCCGAGGACTCACTCCACCAGCCGCCTATAAGCTGGACGACGACCAGGCAGCGTGGGAGAATGAGCTGCAGAAGATGACCCAGGAACAGGTAAGACCCCCACCTGGGCTCGGATGACAGCCTCGCCCCAGCCAGCTGCTCTATAAGTTGATGCAGTAGACGCTGCTTTGGGGAATTCAGGGTGCAGAATCAAGATTTTTAACAGGGGTTGGTTCTTCAGTAGAAATTAGGAGCCACCATTTGAAGTCCCATTTTGTTCTTCCTTCAGTGTGACTTGCTAAAGAATCAGAAAGGGCTGGTTGAGAAGGCAGAGACGAATTGGGAGAGTAGCACTGACACACACACACCCACGCGTAAACTAGAGAGCCAGCGGGGAGCTGACATATAACACAGGGAGCCCAGCTCGGTGCTCCGCGATGACCTAGAGGGGTGGGGTGGCAGGGGAGGGGAGCTCAAGAGGGAGCGCACGTGTATACATATGGCCGGTTCACTTCATTGTACAGCAGGGACTAACACAACATGATAAAGCAATTCTGCTCCAGAAAAGAAAGAAAATAAGTTTCCCTTTTCTTTCTTTCTTCTCTCTCAAAAAAAGAAGGGAGACAGTTATGGGGCATGTGATGGTGGCCACAGACGGGAAGTCTGACCTGCAGGACCTCTGGCAGGTCAGCTCTCTCTCAGGAACTGTGGTTCATGACCTACTGAGTTTTTCAAATAAGAGAACCATGAGATGAATGAATTTAGGTGATCTTCCCCCGCCCGCCCCCCCACCCCGCTACGTTTTCTGTTTAGTGTTGTCCGTAAAATCCATCAGTTCTCTTTTTTTCCATGCTATGATTTTTGAGTTCAGTAGCAAAATGAGAAGGCTAGTCCAGAGACAAAAACCATGAATAAAAGAACCAAGGAGAACAGGATGAGGACAGAGGTAGAGAGCAGTCATGGAAACTGAAGGAAAGAAAAGTTGAATCAACACTGAGAAATAAAATAGAAGAAGAACTGGAGTAGTGTCGAGTGTGTATCTCCAGCTGCTTTCACTCCTGGCTGCAGAGGGGTCGTGGTGTCCCAGCCCCTCGTGGACGGTGGTCGTGGTGTCAGTCGGCTATACGTCTGCTCCAGAGGGTTGAAGCCGCGCTCTGTCTCCCAGCTGAATGCATCCTGTTTGTTCACCGGTGATGCGAGAGGGGAGGCTGTGTCAAATAGGACACTTCTGTGATTCAGGGTCGCAGGCAGCGATGCCAGCAGAGGTGGCGATAAGTAGGCTGTGGGCTCACGGTGGGACTGACTCCGGGGTGTGGACGTTCCCTAAAACCAAGCACATGTGAGGGCCTGTCAGTCACCACCTGATCGGTGTGATGAAAAAGGCAAGGCCTACCTCTCAAATTGAGGGTGTTAGCATGGAAATTTTACTTTCTTCTTAAAAGAGGGAAAATTTTACAGGAGAGATTTAGATTGAATTTCTGACAGGTGCTTTTGATATTAGTAACTATGTGGTTAAAATACCACTGGAAGCCCACTGAAAACAGTACGTGGCTAGTTCATTTTAGAAACTTTACTTCAAAATCTTGCAGAGACGGCATCTCAAAGCAGGAACAGTGATATATCAGAGTTGTTTGTTGTTTTTCAGTCGCTAAGTTGTGTCTAATTGTTTTCAACCCCATGGACTGTAGCCCACCAGGCTGCTCAATCTATGGGGTTTCCCAGGCAAGAGTACTGGAGTGGGTTGTCATTTCCTTCTCCAGGGGATCTTCCTGACCCAGGGATCAAACCTGGGTCTCCTGCTTTGGCAGGCGGATTCTTTACCACTGAGCTGCCAGGGAAGCCCCATACAGTCAATTACAGGTGAGGAAATGACCTCCCTATAGACAGCCTGTTTACCCCACGCCCGTGAGTAGACATCGTGAGAAGGCAGACCTCAGCAGAAAGAACTCGGCTGTCCACAGGAAGACTGGACAGCACGTGTGGGGTAACTTCTTCCCTGGAGGAGGAGGATGTGGAAGGGACCAGCACCGGGAGGTGATTGCAGTCAGATTGCTGCTGCTGCTAAGTCGCTTCAGTCGTGTCCGACTCTTAGCGACCCCATGGACTGCAGCCCACCAGGCTCCCCCGTCCCTGGGATTCTCCAGGCAAGAACACTGGAGTGGGTTGCCATTTCCTTCTCCAATGCATGAAAGTGAAAAGTGAAAGGAAAGTTGCTCAGTCGTGTCCGACTCTTAGCGACCCCATGGACTGCAGCCCACCAGGCTCCCCCGTCCCTGGGATTCTCCAGGCAAGAACACTGGAGTGGGTTGCCATCTCCTTCTCCAATGCATGAAAGTGAAAAGTGAAAGGAAAGTCGCTCAGTCGTGTCCGACTCTTAGCGACCCCATGGACTGCAGCCTACCAGGCTCCTCCGTCCATGGGATTCTCTAGGCAAGAGTACTGGAGTGGGGTGCCATTGCCTTCTCCGTGCAGTCAGATTAGTTCTTGGCTTTTTTCCAACCCTGGTTGTCAGTTATTTTAGCGTAAAGGGGATGTAAACTTACCCCTCATTTTAGGGCTGTATTCAAATGTGACCTAGCCCAAACTCTACCAAAAGAAAAAAATTAGGTAAAACACTTGAAGAAGACTGGAGTATTAAAAAATAAGCATTTTAAAAGGTGGATTACACAGAAAAATAGACAAAGCATGGAGCTCAGTTACTGGATGAAAGCTTTTGTCTCAATGGTGAGGAAGCCGTGTTTCTCTTTTCCTATTCTACTGAGGACAGAAGCATACATGCTAAGTCACTTCCAGCTCTTTGTGACCTCATGGACTGTAGCCCTCCAGACTCCTCTGTCCATGGGTTTCTCCAGGCAAGAATACTGGAGTGGGTTGCCATTTCCTTCTCCAAGATGAGAGTGTATTCAATTATAAAATAAATACTTCAGTTAGACATAGGGAAGAATCTGAATGTAGAATTGTGACCACGGGACAAATTGCAGAGAAGTGTGTTAATAGAATTTCCTTTCAGAGAGATTTAGAAACCATGGTTGAGCCCCAGACACTCTGTGGTCCTCCTCAGCCCTGGCATACCTGTCAGCACTGTGCCCGATTGATATAGATCATCTCATCCTGCCAATAGACACGTGCGACCTACGTGCTGAATGAGTGAATATTTTTTAAAGGGCACTTTTTGTTTTTAAAACCTTAGTAGCCCTGAAATTCTAGGTGAAGTCAGTGTTTGGGTTCTAAAATTGAAGCTTTGTAAACCAAGGCTTCCCAGGTGGCTCAGTGGTAAAGAATCCGCCTGTCAATGCAAGAGCCCTGGGTTCTATCCCTGGGTCAGGAAGATCCCCTGGAGAAGGAAATGGCAACTGCACTCCAGTATTCTTGCCTGGAGAATCCCATGGACAGAGAAACCTGGCAGGCTGCAGTACATGAGGTCACAGAGTCACACAACTGAGCGACTAAGCACACAAACCAAGGATTTAGCAGTGGATGGTTGTTTTTAAGCCTTACTAAAGAAATGCTTCTAAGTTCTAGATGTTAGCAAAGTGCTAAGATTACCCCCAGTTCAGCAGGCATAGAGACCTAAAACACTAAACATGAGAGGAGAAAATGAAAAGTTACACTTCATCAAAACTTGACATTTCTGTTCGTCAGAATACTGGGAGGAAATATTCACAGTATATATATCAAACTAAGGACTTGAATCAAGAAGATATTTTTGAAATCAGAAACAAAAAGACAAAACAGCATAATTTTTAAATGGGCAGAAGACGTGAACCAACACTTTGCAAGAGAAAATACACAAACCAAGCATGTGAAGACAGTGCCCACATATAAACAAAAGTCACAAGGAGAGAGCACTGCAGTCCCACAAAAGTGGCTGAAATTCACCGAGAGTTCATGATTACATGGAGCAGCTAGAACCCTTGCTCACTGTGCTGAGCGTTTAGAATGGCCCTGATGTTGAGAAAGACTGAGGGCAGGAGTAGAAGGGGGCGATAGAGGATGAGATGGTTGAACGGCATCGCTGACTCAGTGGACGTGAGTTTGGGCAGACTCCAGGAGTTGGTGATGGACAGGGGGCCCTGGCGTGCTGCAGTCCACGGGGTCACAGACAGCCAGACACCGGGTGAACAAAAGTAGCCCAGGGGCTCCTGGGGCCCTAACTGCCTCTTAGGCAATTGTTTCAGGCCTTCGAACAACCAGCTTCCAGACGAACTCTGGAAACAGCCCTCCACATGAATCCCGGGCCCTGCTTCTTCGAGCCGGGGGTGCTAGAGAGCCTTGCTCACGGCCACTGATTTTGACCTCCTCCCTTGGAGGCTGTAGGGCCTGCTGGTGACGTCGCTGCAGAGTGCTCTGAACAGAACTTAGTAGCTGGGCCTTTCCTTAAAGCTGCTTCACAGACATTAGGGCATAAAGTGTGGCTTCACCCACGTTTCTGGGGGCCGAGGCTCCCCGTGTGCTAAGCCTTGAGCATCCACTGAGCCAGACTGGACTGGAGGTCTGGGGTCTCCCATCTTGAGTTCTATTGGCTGTGGGAATGTTTTCCTTTCAAACCCAACGTTCCCCAAGAGCTTTCAAATCATATCACACATGCTTCCCTTTAACAACCCCTAATGAATGACTGTCCAGCCCCCTGCAATCTTCTCTGCATCAGTACAGCTGCTAAATTATCACGTTGTGCCTGCCCCCCACCACTGTGCATGGTCCTCTCTACAATGGCCATGGTCCCTCAGCAGCCCACGTGACCCTGGAAATTTAGTCAGTACTGGAGCCCCTTCCATGGCCCCTCTGAATTGCTGCACCGGGAGCTTGTAAAAGGTCATTCTGTCGTCTCACCAGGGAGCCAGGAGACCACTCAGGGAAGGTGTCGAGTCAGCACTAAGAAGGCAAAAATCAAGCAAGGGAGGGAGCCTTGCCCTCCTCCCTCCCTGTCACAAGGCCCTGGAGTCGGGGGTCATGTGCTGAATGGAGAGTGTGTACTGACCACACGCCACTGCCGCCAAGGCCACTGCCCTCTGTCCTGCTCGGCCGCAGGGACTCGTGGGCGTGGGTGAGCCGTGTGCTGGTTTAGCACTTAAACCTCAGCCGCAGCAGAGGCTCCTGCCGTCCCAATGGCCTCAGCGTTAAAGGTCTCACTAGTTGTCTGGGTGGTTTGTTATCTGTTTCTGATCCTCCCCCTCTGACACGCTCAATTCTGAGAGCCAAACCAAACTCGATGGACTGGCCGGCATGTCCGTGGTTCCCAGAACCCAGCTGCTGCCCTTCAGCCCCTGTGGCAGAGAGAGACGTTCTCCTCCATGTGGTCAAGGCCGGCTCTCAGCATAAATGTCTGTGCTCACGCTAGTTAACAGGTTTGTAGGAGGTGGTGTGAGGTGTTACCCATTGAGAGTCTGCCGGGCGGAAATCCTGTTTAAACTTCCACACGGTAGTATTTGGGGTGCTGCATAAACTCCTTTCGGAATGAGGAAACATCTTTAAAGAATGGGTCATGGCATATATATATTATCCATTTTGGAACCGAGTCCATTGTTATAACTATTATAGCACTAAAAGATTGCATGCTGCTGCTGCTACTAAGTCGCTTCAGTCGTGTCCAATTCTGTGCGACCCCAGAGATGGCAGCCCACCAGGCTCCCCCGTCCCTGGGATTCTCCAGGCAAGAACACTGGAGTGGGTTGCCATCTCCTTCTCCAATGCATGAAAGTGAAAAGTGAAAATGAAATTGCTCAGTTGTGTCTGACTCTTAGCGACCCCATGGACTTCAGCCTACCAGGCTCCTCCATCCATGGGATTCTCTAGGCAAGAGTACTGGAGTGGGTTGCCATTGCCTTCTCCAAAAGATTGCATAACAAAGTATAAAATTAATTTCTAGAGCTGTATGATACTCAAATTCTTTGGTGCTCAAGAACCATAGATATCAGTGTTGGATAGTATTGTCTTGGAAGGTATACAAGAAGCGTGGAGAAACAGGCAGTAAAATTTACATATTGTAGAAAATGTGTTTAATAAAATCTATGTCCTAAGATTTAAAAAACAAAAAAGCCTCCACACATTCTCAAGCCCCCAGCTCTGTCCCAGCAAGTGGGGACAGGGAGGCCTGGCACAGGCTAAGGTCCATCTCTGCCTAAGGCCACACTGCATCTGAATGCCACCCCCCCCACGGGGGTACCTGGCTCATTCTTGCAGATTCACAGGGAGACAGTTGACAAATTGTAAGATGTTTAAAGTGGGCAGGGTGGTGATTGCTGACTTTGTGAAAGTATTCTCCTCATCAAGTTAATTTATCACCTCTCATTACCTACCTTTTTAAAAGTTCTATGTTCTTAGCAAATTTCAGTTATATAAGACCGTGTTAACAACTGTAGTCTCAGCTGGCTTGTTGTTTGAACGGGACGATACATCAGTCCTTTGGTGTTCTGGGACATTTTTACATGAGAGGATTCCACCTTCTCCTGACTCTTAAAATTCAGTCTCTTGGGAGCCAGTCAGACCGATGTTAATGTCCTGTTGCATCTGGAGCAGGTGTCTGTTCCCACTTCCGTCTTTTGTCAGCATGTCTTCCATCTCTTTCTGTCTTCACTCCCTTCCCCAGCTGGTTCAGAGAAGGTGTAACACCTGTGTCAGGATGGACTCTCTCAGGAAGGAGTCTAACCTGGGAGGTCAAATATCACGTAGAGAAACCCAGATTATCTTAGCCAGTGGCGAATACTTCAGGCAGGAAATACTTTACAAGTGTCCAGACTTAAGTAGGCTGGAGATGAAGACATCAGTACATTAGTGACATCTGCAAGTCCAGCAGAGAATTATCAGAAAGCAGGAGTTGGTGGTGGTTTATGGCAGATGACCATCTAAACCCGGACTGGCCCATCACTGTCCGTGCCTGGGTCCAGCCCCGGTTGTCCCCAGGGAGCTTACTTTGGGGGAACAGGTGTCAGCAGCTGTGTTCGGTCCTGTACATCCATTGAGCCCAGTTCACGTGGATCACTGGACTCCAGGTTGTTGGACTCACAAAACCACAACTGACCGTAGCCTTCAGAAGACGGTAAGCGGCCGTGAGTGACATGGGGACCCTGAGATCTGGTGGTTAGCGGGCAAGACCAGATGTCCTGTGAAACTGACCTCTGAGGTGGGGACAGGCCCTCTGTTTCTCTCCGGAGCACTTGTGTATAAAGACAGCCGAGTTTGACCCCCTGGTTGCTGGCTGCTGGGGCATGGGGGACAAACCCTGGATTTCCTGGGACTCAGGCTCCACCAGTCTACACAACACTGGCCACTCGGCCTCCTCGGGCCTCACTCACCTTCCCTGAAGGTTGGAGAACTAAACCGCGAGTCCGGTTAGCCCCCTTGCAGGCGTATGAGGCTCAGTTTCGGAGCCGGCCTGCTTTTAGGTCTGGCGGGTCCACCGTTGGATTTTGTCAGGGAGGGGGTTAGTGTAGAAAACTGGACTGCGTGCTTTGTACAGATGCAGGGCCACCGCAGACCTGACGTGCGTACTCTCCTCGGGGCCGGGACGTGGCCACAGGGCTTTCAGTGCTGGGCAGCAAAGACACCCTTGCTTTGCTGTTATCTTTGCTCAGTTTTTAACCGTCAGAAAGCCTAGCTCCTTCCCCAGGGTGCATGGCCCGTGTTCATCCAGAGGCCGTGTAGGGAGTGCCTCCTGTGTGCAGGACTTAACACGCTCTTGACAGTCCTGGGGTGGCATTTGTGTTATTCACGCTTCGAGGGGCTTCAGGGCTGGGCTTTGCTCCCTCCTTGTTGCCCGACATGAGGGACGGAAAGGAGGATGGTCCTTTATGTCCCCAGCTGCACCTCAAGAAGATCACCATGCAATTGCATGTTGTCACCGGGGATCCATCACCGTCGGTTCCCCGACGGTGATGGATCCCAGTGGTGGAGTGAGTGGACTCTTTCCAGATTCATCCTGGAGGAGCCGTGACACCCGGTTCGCTTCTGGCCTAAGCAGCAGCAGCCTCTCCTTCTTAGGAAGACAGACCCAGCATTGCCGGGCAGAGGGTTCATTGCAATGCAGGGAAGGGCGAGGAGAAGGCCCAGCAGCAGCGTCCCGGCCACCAGCACGGCCAGGCAGCTTGCAGAGTCCAGGGCAGGGTGGCCAGCAGCTGGGGTCAGGGAGACCTTGGGAAGAAACCCGGAAGGTTCAAGCTGCAAGCTTGGGCTTGAGATGGAAGAGAGGGCTTCACGGTTTACTGTAATCCATGGGGAGTGATTGTCGGCACCTTCTTCAAGGTCAACTTCCATATTCCCTGTTACCAAATGCCAGAGGGATGCCACAAAGCTGACCACATTCCTGTGGAAAAGTAAACGAAGTATTTACTGCCTGGACATGAAATGTGCACCATGCTGTCAGGTCCCTCTGACCACGTAAGTTTCATGTTTTATTCAGCAGATAATTGAAGTCTTCAATGGTGGCTGAGATGGTAAAGAACCTGCCTGCCAAGGCAGGAGACTCGGGTTCAGTCCCTGGGCCAAGAAGATCCACTGGAGAAGGAAGTGGCAACCCACTCCAGTATTCTTGTCTGGAAAATCCCATGGACAGAGGAGCCTGGCAGGCTGCAGTCCATGGGGTCACAAAAAGTCGGACATGACTTAGTGACTAAACAACAACAACAACAGCAAATAATTATGGCAGAACACATAGCAGTTTATTCTAGTTGTTCAAAAATCCAAACTTGGATTGTTTCATGTCTCCTGGGTCAATATAGTTTAAACATCCTGCAAATTGGGGCCAGGGACTATAGCCTAGATCTGACTGGGATAAAGGACCACTCCGATAAAGGACCGTCACCTCTACAAGGCTCCAGTCATCATGTCCATTGACAGCTCAAACCTCATGGCCTCTGCATCCTGGGACCTCACTGTTAGAAACCTCAAGTTCAGATTCCTGTCTGCTAAAACCAAACCGAGCATCTCTGTGATTTTCCCGCCCACCACCAACCCAGCTACAAACACGAATGAATCTGAGTCACTGCCAGGCACAGCAGTATTCGTCCAGTCACGTCTCTTGTAACCATCCCTCCCGCCTTTATACCCACCTCTCCGCCCTCTTCTCTCTCCCCATCCTGTGTCTGCGAACACAGGGCCATTTGCCTTGAAGGAAGGCTTTTCCTCTCATTTAAGACCATCCTGTTTTGTGGGTCTCTGTTAGCTCTCCCTTGGCCTTGACTGGGCTGTGAAGAGAAGCCGTCCCCACCCTGACTCCCTGACCCGTGCTGGGCGGTGGAGGTTCTGGGCCGCTTCCAGGGCCGCCAGCCCGTCCTCCGCTGCCCCCCTGCCTCTCCATCCCGCCCACAGGGTCCTGATCTGTCTCCCCCCATCAGCTCTGCTCTCTGATATGGAAGGCAGCGTGGGAGCCCACACGGTCTCCCTCACAGCCAGCCTGTCGTGACGTGTTTTTGTGGGTTGTGGGGCATCTTCTCCCTGCCGTTCCCTTCTCCCTTGCTCCCTCCCGTGCATGTTGCTTTGAGAATCCAGATTGAGTTGCTGTTGCATTTGTGATTCTTGGCCCGAGTCCCTCTAGAAATCATATTACTACTCTGAATTCAGCGAGGGCTGGAATAGCTACTAAGAACAGAATACATTATCATAACATTCAGCAGACAAAGCCAGAAAATTTGTGCCAGAGGCAAGCTTGGTATCCTGTATGGGTCCCACGGTCCATCTTTTGAGAACTTTAACAGCGTGGGTGTCTCGGTGATCGGTTGACGCGTCGTGCTACAAGGCCATCGCCGTCAGACAGTCTTGACTTGGAGATGCTTCAAGTTTAAGAGGTCTTGGAAGAGTTGCGGGTGTTCCCCCTCCCCCGGGGTTAGCATCTGTTCCTTCAGTTCCTCCTCCAGTTGTTTTTCGATTGTCTGCTCTGTGCAGGCTGCTTTGCTCAGTAGCCTTGGTATGTAAAAAAGAATTCATTGAGGAACTTGCCGAAGCGCAGGGGAATTAAACATGTAGCCAACTCCTGAGACACGAGACAAAATGAATGCTTCAACAACAGTGTTCACTTCCGACAAGGGGCGTCTCCATGACGAAGGATAAGTTAGATGGGAAGCGGCAGTGTCGGAGGTGAGATGGTCCATGTCCCAGGGTGAGGGACCCGCATCAGAGCGAAAGCACAGAGGATGACCAGGACATACTGGAGATGAAACTGGGAAAGTGGGACGGGACAGATGGTGGCCGCTGTGCCAGAGGGACTGGACTCTGTTTGTAGGGAGGAAATCATTTAAGATCTTGGAAGAGGAGGAGCAAACTTAACCCAAGCCATCTTAGAAAGGGTTGAGATGGTGCTGTGTGCTCAGTCCCTTCAGTTGTGTCCAACTCTTTGCAACCCTGTGGACCATAGCCCACCAGGCTCCTGTGTCCATGGGATTCTCTAGTTAAGAATACTGGAGTGGGTTACCATTTCCTTCTCCAGAGATGGTTGTGAAGCTATTGCAATAAGCAGAAGATGCTAAGATCCAAGAGCCGGGGTAAGGTTTGTGACCAGGAGATCAGAGAGGAAGAAACTAAACCAAAAGAAAGGTGGCCTGAAGAGGATGTTCACAGGAATTCCTCAAGAGAGGAAATGGCCTTATAAACATATTTTTAAATACTTCGCCTCTGTTTTTGGCTTCACTACGTAGAACTGCGAATGAAAACAGCCCTGTCTCATTGGCAAGGTTGCAGGGGAGGTGGGTGTGACCCCAGGGGACCCGGAGGATGGGAAATGGCCACCCTTATTTGTTGACTGAAGGTTAGCGCGGCTGTTCTGAACAGTTTGGTGACATGTCCAGAGCTTTAAAAAGGTGTATACCTTTTGATGCAGGATTCTAAGAAGACAGCCATAGATATGCATAGGTTTATGTTTAGAAAATTTCAACACACTAATATTAATAGTAATGAAAACAGACTACATTTCTAATAATTGAATTCGTGAAATAAATTAGAATACATCCATAAAAAGGGTTACAATGCAGCCCTTCTAAAATCTGGGTTCTAGAGGAATATTTCATCACGTGAAGACCTGTTTTGTAGCACTATTTCTCCGTGGTCGTTCTGCTGCTCTGAGCTCTTTACGTTCCCTCTCGTGCCCTGAATCAGCGTGTCTGTCACACACACACACACACACCTGCCACAGCTGTGATTGGAGTGCACTGTACCGGCAGGTAGTTTGGGCAGAATCAACACTCTTACAGTGTTGAGGCTTCCCACCTGGGATTGTGTCGTATCTCCATTTAAGGTACGTGGTCAAATTTTGAGAGAGCGATTTTGGCGAAATGGCAGAAGGCTAAACTCTTAGATGTTAAGGAGGAAAGTGGGAAGCAGAGGTAGGAAATGTAGAGTTATTTTAGACACTTGATGGTGAATGAGAGGAAAACGACCGGGCACGCATGCACTTGAGAGGGGTGGGTCCAGAAAGCTTGGGTGAAAGAGCCCCCGGAGGCCGTGGTCAGAGGCCGGGCAGGGGAGAGGGCGGGAACAGAGCTAGTTGACGGGCCAGGGCCGTGCGACCTGGAGGAGCAGGAGCGTTGTGGCGTTGTTCTGAGATCGGATGTGTCATTTCTGTGTTACCTCAGTAATGAGTTCCTCAGGCTCCCATCACCTTGCCAACAAAGGTGCATATACCAAAGCTATGGTTTTTCCAGTTGTGAGAGTTGGACCATAAAGAAGGCTGAGCACCAAAGAATTGATGCTTTCGAACTGTTGCTGGAGAAGACTCTTGAGAGTCCGTTGAACAGCACGGAGATCGAACCAACAACGAGTAAAGTTGCTCAGTCGTGTCCGACTCTTTGCGACCCCATAGACTATAGCCCACCAGGCTCCTCCATCCATGGAATTTTCTAGGCAAGAGTGCTGGAGTGGGTTGCCATTTCCTTCTCCAGGGGATCTAACCAGTCAATCCTAAAGGAAATCAACCCTGAATATTCATTGGAAGGACTGATGCTGAAGCTCTAATACTTTGGCTACCTGATTCGAAGACCGATTCATTGGAAAAGACCCTGATGCTGGGAAAGGTTGAAGGCAGGAGGAGAAGGGGACGACAGAGAATGAGATGGTGGATGTGAGTTTGAGCAAACTCCAGAAGATGAAGGACAGAGAAGCCTGGCATGCTGCAGTCCGTGTGGTCACAGAGTCAGACAGGACTGAGCAACTGCACAACAGGCTCATGGCTGCCAGCCCCCTGAGCAGTCTGTCCTTCGCCATGGACAGCAGTAGCACCCACATGCAGGATGCCACCCTCCCGGTCATCCTCAGCCACATTTCCAAGTCCCTGTTTCTTTATTATTTTTTTTAATTTTTAAAAGCTATTTATTTGGCTGTGCCAGGTCTTAGTTGCGGCGTGTGGGATCTAGTTCCCTGACCAGGGATGGAACCCGGCCCCCTGCATTGGTAGTGGAGAGTCTTAGACACTGGACCAAATCCGCCCCCCCGCCATTTCTTTTAGCCAACCCTATTTTCTATCTTCTCTTCTGGAGCCAGATGGCTGTACACCTCTAACTCCAAGATTCCCTTCCTCCAGAGTATCTTAGTTCTCTTAAGGTTAAGTAGGAAGAGGCCCAAGGCGCTTGGGGAAGATTTCATGTTAGGTGTTTATTTATGGAGAAAGCAGAGATGCTGAGGTATGGGATTTGATGCTGCTGTTACAGGAGCTTATGGGATTCATGGGAACACGTTTGTTTTTTAAATGTATTTGGAAATGTTCTTAGGGTGGTTGTTGTTTGTCTTTAGATGCAAAGCTCTCAGCACATACCCAGAAAATTGCATCTCTGTATCTAGAGGGGGAGATTCTGTGAACCTACACACTGCATATGATTATGGTGTTTTTGAAAATAAACAAGACGGTAGTGTTTTTTCACTGTAGTACTTGCAGGGGTAGAACTGGCCTGGCAGTATTAGAAGGAAGAAAGTAGGATATGGTAGATTTATTGGCTTACTCAGCTGAGTTTGTATCTACTAACTTGGGATTTGTCACTTTAACAAGGAAGGGAAGAGGGACGGAGGAGCATTGCATCTAAGATGGAATGACCTTTTTCATTAAATCCCCAATATTGCATGTCTGTACGTTTGGGGAAATCCTTCTCTGTGCTAAGTCTAAGGGGCTTTTCTTTGTGGGGGCGGGGCAAAGGATGGAGAGACAAGCTGGTAAGTTCAGTTTTGGAAGCCAGAATACACCTTCCCTGGTTCATCCACGGGGTCTACTACATGCTGAAACCACACAGAAACTGCCCTTTTTTTCTTTTTTGCATGTGCTGTGCATGCTAATGAAATACTGTTAAATAACGAGGTACTAATCCCCCTCAGGATTTGTTCTCACACCTGTGCTGCAAGAGCACAGCTGTCTCAAGTCTTCGTTTGGTTTCTTCACATTGCCTTTCTTCCCTAAGTGGTCTGCAGTTTTAACGACACTTTTCCCGACACTCAGCACTCCTCGGACCTCAGATGACTAAAGCTTTGCATTTCAGAGTCAAAACAGAAATCCTCATTTGAGAAGCAGTTCCCGTTTCACAGGAAAGGTTGATCTTTGAGGTTTTTTTTCAAGACAGGAAATCACTAGCATATAATGGATCCAGTGCCAGTGGAATCTCTCTCTGCCCCACTGTGCCCACGCGTGGTGCTGCTTCCAGATCAAGTGCAAGCCAGCCTCAGTCCCCGGAGACGGAGAGGGACCCGCCAGTGAAGGGGCACTGCCGCCTCTGTTCTCACCCCTCTGTGTCTAAGCACCTTTCCCCAGGCAGACCATTCGTTAGGTGTTGGGAACTCACAGCCTTTGTGGCCCCTGGTTTGCCCCGTGTCTCTTCCATTCTTCCATCACTCCTGACTCTCTCTGGTCCTCCTCCCGTTCTGTTGCCCTTCCCCCTTCCGCTTCCAGGCCTGATGATGTTGGGTCACGATCACATTTCCTCTCACCCTGCATCTGAGTCGTACCTGCGTCGCGCTCTCAGCTCACTCCAGTCTGTCCCCACTGTTTTGATAATGAGGTGCCTGCAGTGGAGACCAGAGCCCTCAGTGGGCATCACAGAGAGCGTGGAGAGGGCTGGGGGTCCCTGGGGGCAGTGCCCATGCCCGGCCAGCCTAGGGAGACCTGCGTTACTTCTGCCAAGATCTGGTAGTTTCTGTGGCCCCAAACCCCAGGGACCAGCCGAGCGCATCTCCTCCTGCTCCACGCCTGCTCCACTCTTGCTGGCTTTCTGTCTGGAACGAGCCTTCTCTGTCTTTGAACATCTCCCTCCACCTCCTCAAGGGACTGTCCCCTCTTCTCCTCCTTTCCACCCTGGCTGAGGCTGCAGCACTTTCCTCCCTCTCGGCGGCATTTGCTCTGCAGGACTTTGCAAGCAGGACTCACTGTGTCCTTACGGTTTCGTTGAGACAGAATTCACACATCGTGCAATCCACTCACTTAAAAGGCATGATTCTCAGAGTTGTGTGGCCGCCACCACAGCCAGCTTTCAACGTGTTCATCACTCCACAGGCCCTCCCACCACCCCGTCCCGCCCTCGCCCTGGGCAGCGCTGGCCGCCCCCTCACTGAGTTTGCCTTGTCTGGACGTTTCATAAAAATGGGAGCGTCCAGAATGCGGCCTCCTGTGGCGGCTTCTTTCACACTGCATAGTGTTTTCAGGGTTCATGTGGTAGCCTGGGTCAGAATTCCATTCCTTTTCATGGGCGAACCAGTCAGTACTTTTTGAATGAATGTTTTATACATTTCTGTTGCTTTCTTCTCTTAGTCTTAGAATAGGTAACAGTTACACATTTGAAAAATACATGCAGCTTTGAATATTTATATTACATATTTTCATTCGTATTTCTTTTAGTAAGAGCGACAGTACTTGTGGGTGTTAAACAGTACAGAAGAATACAGAGTAAAATACAGATCATTCCATCCACTCAGACTAACCACTCTTCACAGGTCTGTTTCTTTGTCCATACATTTTTCTGTACATAAGCCCAAACATACAGACCTCTATCACCTCTTGTTCGACACTGAGGTTAGTAAAAAAAAAAAAAAGTTTCATTCCTACAAATTGCCTTGGTAAACATACCTGTGCATACATTCTTGAATTTCTTACTGGTATTTTCTGTAGAATATACTCTAGAAAGTGGAATTACTTACATAAAGTACACATGCAATCAAATTTGGTTGAAGAGACCAGAGGGCTCCCCAGTCTATACTCTCATCAGTGGTATATATGAGGGCCCACTTCCTCAGGTCTTTACCAACACTGATTGTTAACAATCTTTGTAGCTTTTGTTGCCAATGTGAGGTGCGGGGGGGGGTGGAATAAAAGCCTATCTTGCTTAATTTGCTATTCTTTAATTCACAACAGCTGACTATCATTGAATGTGCTTATTAACTATTTACATTCCTTCTGTGAGTTTTTGGTTCATATCCTCTGCCTGTTTTTTCTATTAGATTATTAGGATTATTGTTACTTTCATTAATATATTGATAGCAATTCTTTGTTTGTTTTATTTACTCTAAACGTTTCCCAAGCAAAAACTTGTGTTTTTACTTACATCTTTTCTGAGTCCATACAAATATTTTAAATCTTCGACTAGCCAAATCCAACCCCCTTTTTTTCCCTTCCATAGCTTTCTTTAAAAGCACTACTCGCTATGTTAGTCAGGCTGCTATAACAAAATGCTATAAGCTGGGTGGCTTATCAGCAACAGAGGTTTGTTCCTCAGGGTTCTGGAGGCTGCGGGCCCAGGATCCTGGCACACAAGCTGGTTCTACCGAGGGCTGTGCTCTGAGCTGCAGATGGCTCACTTCTCCTCAGGTCCTCACGAGAGGTGGGGAGGCCAGTCTCTGAGTTCTCCTCATTCATGAGGGCTCCACCCTCACGTCCAAGCATCTCCGGAAGGCCCCCACCTCAGACCAGCATCACGATGAGATGAGAATTTCAACATAAGGATCTGAGGGGACACACACAGTCAGTCATCACAGCCCACAAAGAATAAGATAAAGAGGATTTCTCTGTCCCCCAGCCCAAGATAAGAAGCTGAAGCAGCAGCATAACCTCATAACCTCCTCTCTCGGCCTGCGTGGCGGGTGAGACCTAAGCATCGCAGCCCGGGGCTCTGGCCCAGGCCGCTGTGTTCACAAGGCACCCGACCCCCTTGCTTTCCCCATTTCGGAAACTCGCAGTCACGTGACACAGCCAGAGCTCGGGACGCACCCGACTTCGCACGGTCTGAACCTGGCCCTTGCCAGACACTCGGGACCAGACATTCTGGTCTTTTTTCAACATTTAACAGAAGGTCACCAGCTCTGAATCTGTCCCCGGGTCTTTGATATATTTGAAAAAGCAGCATGCTCATTCTTGGCTCAGAGCATCTAGATTCTGTCAACAGTGTAACTGAAACTTTGCTGCTTTTTGCATTTTAATCCACATGCTCTTTCTGGGTTATCTTATCTGCTTAATAAAAAACAGCAATAACAGTTTTGATAACAACATCTAACATTTCCCAAGCACTTTCTGTGTGTCAGACATTGTGCTGTACTTTATACAAATATTAAGACATTAAAACCACCCTGTAATATCATTGCTCCTTTTTACAGATGAGGAAACTGAGGCTCCAAGGGGTCCGGGTCATGCAGACCAGTCATTGGCAGAGCTGAGCTTGAGTCCCAGCCAGCCTCACTCCTGAGTCTGTGTGTTTACACTTTAAACTCAGTTTCCTTCCTTCCCTAAAAGCTGCTCAGCCTCCTATATTTTCAGGCTCATCTGACTTGTTCTCTGCCCTCTCTCATGTAACCACACCTCCCACCAGTCCAGCCTTAAGAAATTCTCCCACCCACCTTCCCCTCTTTGTTCCCACGTCCCCCACCAATCCTGTATTCCTCCTTCATCCCCCCTGGGCTCGTGACAGTGACCTCCCTGGACGTGCTCTTCTTCCACCCACGTGGCCTGCTTCAACTTCATTCTGTCTTCTGAGAACACGACACCGATCACATCACTGTGCTGTCTTAAAGCTCTTGGGCTTCCAGTTGCTGCTGTCGTCCTGTGGTTCTCACCAGATGAAACCTGAACCCTTAGCTCTCCGTATGCTGCCTGGCCCCAGGCTGTCCCTCCAGCACCTCTGCCATTCTGTACTCCGTCCCCCGCCTGATGCTCAGCTGCTGGGGGAGGGGTGTGTCTCACGGTCCCTAGACCCACACCCCTCCATGGCTCTGCATGTCTGCACCTGTTCTGTCCGCTCGACCGCTGCTTCTATTTCTGACCTCCCGGATGCACTCCTGTTCAGCCTTCAGGAACATCTGGGACTCCCCCCAGGGTGACGCGGGCATCCTCCTGTCTGCCTCACCGCGTGTTCAGGCCTCAGTCACCGCCCTTTCCTGGCTGGGTCATAGTCATCTGTGTACTTGCTGGGCTCAATGGTCAAATCCGTCGCATTTCAGCGCTGAGCACAGAGTAGGCCCTCATACACGCTGGTGCAGTGCATGGAGGAATGTCAGAAAGTGTTTAAACAATAGGAGATACACTGTAAACAAGCTCGGCTTCTCTTTGGCTCAGTGGCCTGCCGTAGGGAGTCTCATGCACTGAGCAGAAGCACGTGGCAGGGGCGGGGCCCTCCCTCGGGCAGGGACCAGTGTGCACGATCCTGTCTGATCACACATGAGCCCCGCCCCCTCTTGGGCCTGAATGTGACAGCGTGGCCTGGTGGGAGGACACGGTGAGAGCACCAGGGTGGGATCTCAGCTCCACAGGTCACCCTCTGGGGGCCTTGGACCAGCCTCTAACCTTCATCTTCAAGAGGAGACATTTGATAACTTCTATACTTTCCTAATTGTTAATTCTGATACAGGAAGACTTCACATGGAAACTGACTCTTCTTCATCATTTCTTTTTTCTTTTTCTTTTTTAGCTTCACTGAGCTAAAATCGACACACTAGTAATATATTTAAGGGGTACACCTGATGGCGTGTTGTACACAGACATCGTGAACAGTTTCTCCAGCCTTTTGGTTGAGTTAACACACGTTGTGTCACGATTTCCTCTTTTTCTGTATGAGAACCCCTAAGCCCTGCTCTCCTAGCAGATTTCAGTGTGTGACACGGTATTGTTGACGGTGGTCACCAGGTTGTACATTACACCTCAGACCTCATTCATCTCGGAAATGAAAGTCTGTGCCTTTTTACCCCCCACTTCCGTTTCTCACACCTCCAGCCCCTGGCAGCCACTGTCCCTGTCTCTGCTGCTCGAATCTGACTTGACGTTTCTCCCTCCGGGTTCCATGTGTAGGTGATACCACGCACTGTTTGTCTTTCTGGGTCTGGCTCATTTCACTGAGCGCGATGCTCTCCAGGCTCATCCACATGTTTGCCAGCGTCCTTCCTTGGTTGATGAAGGATAATTCTGAACTCAGTGCGAACAGGCTTGATTTATTTCACCTGAATCCGTCTCTCCTTTCAGCTTCAGAGCGAGCAGGAGAAAGGTGAGCGGGACAACGCCGAGTTGCAGGAGTTTGCCAACGCCGTCCTGCAGCAAATCGCGGATCACTGCCCCGACATCCTGGAGCAGGTGGTCAACGCCCTGGAAGAGTCATCCTGACCCCTCGCGGGAACAGCCGGCCCAGCAGCCCGAGCGTTGAACCCGGGAGCCAGGAGAGGAGGCATTCGAGGAACCAGGCCCTAGGCTCCTGGCACCAGACACACTACAGACCCTGTCCCGTCTCGCTTAATCCCTCCAGTGAGGCGCCAGCACCATTTCTCGTCTGTCTTCTAACCTGCTTCCTTCTTTGGGTGTTGTCCCCACACTAACTGTCCTGCCATCCCAGCCGGGCAAGCAGCCGAGTCTCCGTGGAGAGCTGCCCTCCGGCCATCAACAGTGACACTGTGGATGCTGGTGGCTATGCCCTGATGGGGACATAGGGAGAGCCCCCCTCCCCCATCCATGGCATGCGGATGGAGTCTGGACGCTGCGGAGCTCAGCTTTCTGGGGGATGCTTCACTGTGGACCCAAGCGCTATGTGTTCTGATACCAGAACAGGTGCTTTCCCCTAAAAGGGTAGAAAAAAAAATCCCCAAAAGAGTATTAACAGAAAGAGTGGAGGAGGAGAGGGACCAGGGACCTGGAGCCAACCAGCTCTTCTCCTCTCCTGTCCATGCTGGTGACTGTCCACGAGAGGCATCTGGGCAGGCCTGTGGGCGGGCGCTCGGGGAACCGGCCTCCCTGCCTTCTGGCCCTGCGCTTGTCCTCGGCCTCTGGGTGAGTCGCTCTTCCTTGGTGCAGTGGATCACGCCTGTCACTAAGAGAAGAGGGCCGTGTGGCCACGCCTGCAGCTCTGCTTCTGTAGAATGTGACCGGTCCTCTGGGTCAGGCTGGCTTCCCCGGAACGTCTCTGTCTCACCCCTGAAGAGTGCTTCTGCCTCCCCCACCCCACCCCTACCCTGCACTCCAGGTTTGGGCACGCCCCGGTCCCTCCCCCCCCCCCGCCCCCGCTGCAGCCTTCATCCTGACCCACAGCCTCTGCTGCACACGGATGTCGTTCATCACACATGCAATCATTCCCCTCTTCTGCTCAGACCGTGTTTATGAAGTGCCTGCGTGGCTGCCAGGCACCAGCCATGAAGACAGCCTCTGGCTGGGGCGGGGTCGAGGATTCTGTGAGATACACCTGGTCCGATCTTAACTCTTAATAGAGGGCAGCTTTTCCAGAAAAATCTTCCAGAAATCAGCGTTTCTCATTATAATGGAATTTATGGGTTTTGGGGGGCAAGAGGCTGCATCAGTTACTAGCCTGTAGGATAGGATCCCATCTTATGTCTCAGAATTTGGGGGTTTGTTCCCCTGAAGGAGCGTGCTGTGTAAAGGGCTACGACAGTGGACGGTGTCTTCTCTGCACATCCATATGCTTCTCAATGAACTTGGCCGGCTCCATGTTGCAAACCAGAAAATCGACCCCAAAGTTGCAGATCCGGTTGAGAGTCCTGATGTCTTCCCCATGCATAGACGGTGGCAGTCATAAATATCAGGCACCGAGAAACAGACCACTTAACCCGAATCTTGCCCTTTGATCACCTCCCTGGCCAGACACCCAGCAGACGCTCACATCCTCTGATAAAAGAGTTGCTGGGTTAAATGGGTTTTTTCCTTCCCCTTCCCCAGAGTTACTCACCCAGAGAATCCGAGGCTGCCTGTCAGGTCGTCACAGCCGTCAGTCCTGTATCTTCCCGCCAGCAGCCCGTGACGGTACCATTAACTTATATGGTCACATCTCCAGCAGCCCCCACTCCCCGCCATAAACCAGCTTCCCCCCGTGAGAAGCTGTCGAGTGCTCCTTATCGAAGGTTTAAATGGACTCTGTTCATAAATTTCTTACTGAGATGTTTCCTGATAGCCAGGCTGGCCAGAGCAGGGGTGCCGAAGGGCTCAGACAGTAAGTGGTGGCCATTCGTAGTCAATTACCTCAACCCCATTTATTTATTGCACTGCCCATAAATCACGTAGAAAGCCCCGGTGTTTTAGGGCCGTAGTCCTGGAATCTCAAATTATCCACCACAATGGGAGAACCAAGGTAGAAGGACCTCCTCCCTGGCCTGCAGGAGGAAGAGGCCCCATGCAGGGCAGTGGCCCAGCCAGCTCTTCTGGTGGTCCTCCGGGCCCTGCTGGGCCCACCTTCCCCGTCAGATAATGGTCCCTGCTGCCTGCCTGTGGATACCTGTAGGAGTACTCTGGGCGGACACCATCTGTCTGTCCCTAAACCAGGCAGGACTCTCCTCTGCCTCCTGGGTGGTCCTCCTCACACATCAGTGGTCCTGGATGAGGGTCAACTCTGGCTGAAGTTTAATAGTGAGCAAGGACCTGCCTATACCACGAGGGCAAATTGAATGTAATCTCCAGCATTTAGCATCTTACTGAGTGTAGTTCTCTCTCTGAGCCAACGTTTGCTGAAGGCTCAGTTCCCAGCACACGAGCCTTGTGTCCCCAGACCTCTCCTGGCTTCATGGTTGTGTGAGGTCATGAGCTGCTTCCGAAGGTCTGTGACCTTGGAGACACACTGCAGGCCGCCTAACATGCTCACTAAACCCTCCATCCCATTGGCACGTCTCGTTGCCCTGAGCACCTCGAGCTCTGTCCCCAAGTAACAGTTGTCACGGGGGGCAGTGAGAAGGAGAGGGGGTGGCACCTACCTGGGGTGCAGGGCAGAAGCTTCGCACGGAGCCCGTCTCCTCTTCCTGGGTCCTGCCACTCCATTGCAGGCACTCGCTTGGCTCGTGATGAAGCGTCTGGGTGCAGGTCTGCAAGGATGTGGACAGTGTTTGAAATGGAAAAGACGTCATGTGGGCTGTCACGTGTGAAGAAGGGAGCGGGGCTTTGCAACTCCGTCTCAACTCTGACCTTGACCATGTATCTGACCATCTGAAGGCGGCCTGAGAGCTCCCTCTTCCTAACTCGTCTTAGGAACACAAGTGAAGCAGACGGAGCCCAAGGTGCTTCTAGCATGGACGGCAGCAGCTGGGCTCACCCTTTGTGTCCAGAAAGGTCTGTTGGGCTTTCCAGCAGCTCGCCCGCCCCCCGGAGCGAGAGGAGGATAGGAAGTCATCTCCAGGTGTCGATGACTGCTGACGGTCAGGATTTGCTGCTGACCCAACCCGCATGCCCTTCCGTGCCCCCCTTGGACTCCACCATGTCAGCAAAGCCCCAGGGCGGGGAAAGAGCGAGGGTGGACTTGGGCTCAAGTGGCTCTTCCTGAGTCCCCGTGGACCCTGTGTGGGCCCCCAACCCCACCCCAGCCTCATCTCCCATCAGCGGCGGAGCGCAGGGCTGCGGTGGGGGCGGGGGGTGAAGAGGGAGGGGCAGCGGGCCATACAGACCCAGGCCCACCCACCACTGCCAGCCCTGACCCCTCAGCAGGGGCGCAACCATCAAAGAAAGGTCTTGAGAGGAATCTGGTGTTTCCTCCCCGGACACTAAGGGAACACAGGAAGAAAACGGAAAATCTTTCTGAACAAAATGGCTGTCCTGTGCTTTTTAAGCAAAAACTTTTCAAACTTTTTAGTGTCAAAACTGTAACCAAGTGTCTCCTGGTTTTTCCCAGCTTGTGTGGCGAGTGCTGTGACCCCCATCATAGGTGTTTCTCCTCCTGACCCCGGGGGAGCGGTGGATTAGGGATTGATTTATGGAGGTGGGTTCCTGTCCCTCCCCACCTCCTCTTTCGTTTCTCTGCTTGTCAATATTGTCCGTGTGGTTCAGAGAATCGGGGTGGTTCCATTGTGTCCATTGTTAAGATAATTAAGATATTACAGAGTAGTTGTAGAACTGAAAAATTAAAGAGCTGTGTTTCTAAAAAAAAATCAAACCAATATCATGTTAACAAAGGAATTCAAGCTCTGGGGCAGCCAGACACCGCCCCTCTCCCCATAAGGTGGCCGAGGTGGCAGCCGGGCCGGCCACTGGGGTGACGCCAGGTCCAGATCCAGGCAGGCAACCGGCCGCTGAGCTTGGGAGAGGCTCCTGGGGCCCGGCTTGCCTATCCACCCTCAGGGACTCTGCCAGAGACTCCCAGATCCTTGACCCCATAGCTGCCCTCACCCCCACACTGGCCCCCGCCCAGCGTGCCAGGTCCCACGTGGTCACCTGGGCTGGCGCTGGCCCCTGAGCCCCACACCAGCCACAGAGCCTCCTCCTGCCCACTTGGTGCTATACTCTGGGGCCCATCCAGGATGGGCCAAGCCCCGGCCAGCCTGGAGCCTGCGGTCCAGGTTGGGGGCCGGCTCAGAGCCCAGCCCCTCTGGCATCAGTCCCTGCAGCCTTTCCCTGAAAGCTTGTGAGACCCCCGCCCCAGGCTGCCGGTCTCGGCCCCAGCAATGGCCTGGCCAGGAAAGGAGGTGTCCCCCACTGAGCCAGAGAGCCCGGCCCTGGTGGGGCTGCCTCCCCCCCACCACCACAGCAGTATTGCACACTCCCTGGACCCGCAGGGGCAGCCCAGGGCGCTCGAGTCCAGCAGGTGTGCAGGGCATAGACGGGTCTCCCATGGTTCCCCTGCCCCCCGGCTTCAGGAGGCAGAGCTGCCCCTGCTGAGGTGCCGGGGCCCCAGGCGCTGACCCTGCAGCTTGAGTCCTTTTGGCGACGGTAGCGGCCGAGGGGTGGTGTCTGAGCGGGCCCACCACTGCCGTCCACTGCACGCCGGCCCAGTGGTGTCGCTGACACGATCGTGACATTACAGAGAAACTGTGTTAGAGTCGACTTTGCCTTGATAACTATTGTAAACACTTTGTTCATTTTTTTTCTTTTTTATTCACAAACTAAATCCATCAGGAAATTATAAAGTTATTTAAAAATCGCGTGCTGTTTTTCTTTGAGCCTCATGCAGTCTGCTCATCCAGGCAGGATGTGTCCTCAGATGCTAGAAAGGCAGGAGAGTCCAGCGGTCCCCGCGCGGTCAGCCACACCAGGGATCCCTGGGAAGCAGGGATGCTCGGGTCACGGGAGGGCAGAGGAGTGGACAGCACCCCGGCCCTGACAGGCTGACAGTGACTCTCTGAAAAGGGGGAGCCCCTCTGGGCATCCACCTGGACTCGGGGCTGGCCGCCCCCCTTACTGTGGCTCACGGTTTGCATGCCAGGGCCCCCACTTCACTCTGTCCTAGAGCAGCACCCACAGGTCTGATTCAGATGGGGCTGGAGCCACGCCCCACCCCCAACCCCGGGATATGTGCTGACATGTATACCCTGGACCACATGAGCTGCAGAATCGGACAGAATGGAGGCTGGGAACAAGGAGGGCATGGGGGGCTGCCAAGACCATCAGCTAGGAAGATTGGCAGCTCTGGGCCTGATGTCGAGAAGTTGTTCTGGGGACTTTGGTGAGAGTTATTTTTTTCCGCTTCCCTTTGTTTCTCTGTCTGCTGCAAAGGGGACCCGGCCCGCTCGCCGCGTTCCCTCCCTCTCCATACAGGTTCTGCCGCCCACTGACGTTGGCACACGGGCCGAACACTTCCCTCCCGCAGCCTTGCCCACACCCGGCTCTGCCGGGCCTCACTTCCTCCAGCAGGGAAGGCCTAGAGTGTGCATAGTCTCGCTGCAGGATGTGTGTTTTGCTGCATAAATGAAATCGCCACCACGCGCCAATGTGTCTGCCACAGCGACCTGTTGGGTGACACTGGTCGCTGTCCCCAGGGTCTCCCATTCATCCTGCCTTGCTGCGTGCTGATTCGCCCCGTGGTCACCTGCTCAGCTGCAGACAGAGGGACGCAGAGGCCACAAGGTGTAAGGAGAATACGTGAGAGGAGAACTTGGCAGTGGAGAATTCTGCCCGTGAACTTGGTTTCTCCTCTGGATTGGGAGAAGACTATGATTTGGAGCCTCTTGGGCTGGCTCGAAGATAATTAGGAGCTGGTTAGACCCTGAGGGAGCATTCCAAGGAAGCTGCTTTGAGATCCACACGCTTTCCCAGGTGTTGGGGGAGTGTGGGAGAGGGCCCTGGACTCGCAGCCCAGAGCCTCTGTCACCCTTGACCTCAGCCCTGCTACGTTCTCTAGGTCACAGGCCATGATGAGGATAATGGGCAATTGTGTTTCTCCTGCTTGAGAGCAGAGAACTGCATTCTTCAGGTCTGCAGCTTCTCTGAGGCCAACCGGCAGGTGCACCCGGAGGCGGCCCCCAGCAGGACGTGGACGTGGAGACCAGCCCATGAGTGTCGCTGAAGCCGGCGGCTCCTGCCGGGTTGGCTCGGGCTCCAGTTTCCTTTTCTTGTGACTTTATTCCTCAGGGCTCCTTTCGGACTTTGGTGGGAAGCCGTGGTGTCCATCCGCCCCCCTCCAGAGCTGTGAGTGGGCAGCGGGTGGCCTCCACCCCCGGACGGCTCAGGGAGACGGGAGCTGGGGGCTCCACCTGGCTCTCCTTGGATTGTCGCCGCAGTGAAAAGTCAGGATGAGCCGCGGCTTCAGGAGCCTCCTGACACTTCAGGAGAAAAGAGAACATGAGTAGCCACTAGGCCTGGGTCTGTGGGGCCACTGTGGGACGTCCCCAGGGGGCCTGATGGGTGGCTGTCCAGGAGAGGCCAGGCCAGCGGATGCCCACCCTGCTGGACGGGCGGGGAGCCAGGGCAGAGCAGGGCTTGGCCCTTGGGAACCTCGGCCGTGCACGAGAAGGCAAGGGTCCAGAAGTCAGACGGCGGGATCGCCTTCTGGTCTGTGCTGTGTGTCAGACTGTGGCCTCGAGAATTCACCTGGCTTCTCTCATCTTCAGTTTCCTCATTTTAAAACAGGGATAAGGATGCCCACTGCCACAGGTGTGGGAACACAAGGCCCAGAAGAGGGGGTTTCTCCGGTAGGGATCACCAGCCTCTTCGCCTGCCCTGTTCAGACACCTGACCCCCTGCCGGAACTTGGCCACTGTGCCCTCACCCGGGGGCGTCAGATGCCAGCAGTCACATGGCTTCTGCTTTAGAGGGCAAAGCCCAGATGCCAACGTGCTGTCTCACTGGCCAGGCCGCGCCAATCTCCCAGGGATGGGCTCCTGAATGCGGGCTTTGTCTGCCTGCCTCTTAGTCACGGTGACAAAGGACACCCGGGAGATGAGAACCTGACGCCGGATTCTTGAGCCAGGACGTCAACACTGCAGAGTCCAGCCCGCGGACCCCAACATGGACTGGACCCTGCAGACGCTGCGGGGATGCTCTGACCCCGGCTCCCCGCCCAGGCCGGAGGCTGGAAAGTCCCTGAGGGCGGCGTCTGCTCCTCTTCTGGCCTCGAATGCAGTGGTGCATACTCGGGCTTATAGCGGAACCCGCCAGGCACGGGAACGGGCCTGCTCCCATCAGCTCTCCCACAAGCTTTCACACCAGGATGGTCCCACAGCTGTGTCGCTGGACGTGCATTAGCTGGGCGTCTGCTAGAAGGCGGCTTCCCCTGCGCACTGGACCTCAGAGCCAGCCTGCGGGGCCCCAGCTGCCCCCTGCTCAGGGCCAGGGTGGCTGGGAGAGGGGCAGTCTGGGCCTGACCCTGGAGCCCGGGACCCTGCGAGGGTCTCACTGTGGAAGGCCTCACCACCTGCACCCCCTAGGCTCAGGTCCTCGGGGTTGTGGAATTTCCTTCAGTGCCCCTGAGCTGACTGATGAGGCTCCTTCCTACCTCACGGCCGGGGGTCAGACACCCTGCGTCTAAGGCAGGTGCTGCCGCTTCAGAAGAGAGTCTCTGTACTGAAGGCTCGATGGATGTTCTGGGAACTTGCCAGGGACTGAGACGCAACTGGTCTTTGTAAAGGCCCCTCCCCTCCCCAGTGTGTGTGTGTGAGTGCACGCGTGCGCATGTGTGCACTCGGGGTTCACACACCCCCGTACAGGCTTTGGCCCAGTGTGAGGGTCTCCCTGCGATGAAGGAAATGAGTAAAAAGCTTCAACATTTTTGTTCCCCTTGGAGGCCTGCAAAGAAGGTGTTAAGAGCACAAGATTTAAATCATAAATTTTATTAAAAGCCAAGCAGCCCGACATGTGGCTGTTGCCAACTTGGACGGTCTTTGGGGTGAAGCCGCCCTGAGCTAATCCAGAAGGAATCAGAGGGGGAAGCGGGTGGAGCCTTGGCCGGCAGGAGTGGGGAGGCTCGCACCCTGGGATCCTTCCCTTCACCCTCCCTCACGCTCCTTCTTCAACCAGTGGAGCCTCCAACCCCCAGGACTCCAGGTAAGGGGGAGGAGCAGCCACTCCAGCTGGCCCAGGACTGGCCACAGGTGCCCCCCGAGTGGCATTTGGGAGACACGCAGGACAGGGAGCCCCAGCTGCCCTCCCATCCTCTCCACCCTCCTGCAACAGCTGGGGTTCTGTGTCTAGGACACCCAGGAAATGCCCTTCCCCAGACCTGCTGGAATGGGAGACCCCCTCTTTCCCAGGATGAGGGCCCTACCCGGCCTCTCACGAGACACAGGAAGCTATGTGAGATCCTCTGACCTGGGAAGCAGCACCTCCCAGGACGGACAGGATCAGGGTGCAGAGACTGGGCAGAGGGGCTCCCCCAGGACAGCCTCGCCTCCAACCCAAGCCACTCCCGGACGCCTCCCTGGCCCCAGCCCAGCCCTTGCCCCGGCTCCGTGTCAGCTCCGAGGGGAGCTCTGCGTCACAATAGTCACTGTGACTTTGTGCCTTGAGCTCTGCAGCCCACTCCCAAGGGTGGGAGCACGGCTCGGCAGCGCCTCGGCCGAGGGGCTGAAGCCCCCACCCCTGAGCTGGACCCAGGGGGCCTCCGCCGTGGACAGGGGCCCTGGATCTGTCTGGCCAGTCAGACTTCCTGTCTTTACTAAAGCGTTGGTTGCATTATAAGGTGTTAAAAATCACCAGCACAGCTTGGAACCAGCCATAACGTCTTCCAAGCCTCCCAGTGTCGTCGGGGAGTGCAGACAGAACCTCTCCACCCAGAATCTCTAGACCTCTCAAAGCTCCCAAGAGCAGGGCGGGGGCCCTCTAATCCCCCTGGGGATGACTTCCCACCTATGTGTACGTAGGTGACTCTGTGAACAGCGATTTAATATTCTCAGCTGGATACCTGTGTCTGCAAACCAGGGCTTCTGAGTGTAATCACTTCCTCCTGGAGCTTCTGCAATTCTCCCCCTGCCCCCTGGGAAGGCGGGGGCATGGAGGGGCGCGCCAGGGCCTAGTGGGGAAGCAAGGGCTGCAGGGGCTACACTGGCTGTAGTGAGGGCCGGAGTCACCCTGGGGTGGGGGGGAGACAAGGTTGCCCCCACCCCACGGCGGCTGCTTCCCCAAGCCTGACAGACCTTTCCCAGTAGCCACCTTCTCTTTCCTTCTCTCCAGTTTCTCTCTTTGCTTAACAAGATTCCACCCCCCTGCCAAATGTCCTCCTCCTCCACGTGCAGGAGACCCAGGGCTGGGAACTGCCCAGTTTGCAAGGATCAGGGATGGTCAGGTTCTCCCATTCTAGTAGGTCTGGGGAGGAGCGTTTGCTGAGTGTCTTGAACACAGAACCCCAGCTGTTGGCAGCCGGGCAGGCTGGTGGGCAGTTCCCCCTCCAGACGCCGGGTTTTCTGTCTTCATGCCACCAACGCTTCCTGGGGCACCTTCTGTTTGCAGGTCTGCGTCAGTCGCCATGGCTGGGGGCGACTCGAGGCCCCAGGGTGGGCGCCAGCTCCCCTGTGTCCACCCACCAGTGCCCCACCGAAGTACCCCAGGGTTTGTGGTTGTCCTGCCCCCGTGGCCCTCTGTGAGTTTAATAAACAAGACTGAGAAGGGAGTGATTTACAGAGAACGGGCAGTGCCCTCGGTCACCCAGCCACGAATGGAGGACAGGAGGGGCTCCTGGTGAAGGGCTGGCCAGACGCCAAGCCCGCCTTTTATGCGACGACCGTGTCCTGTCTACGTTTCAGACGGATGTTGAGTGAGACCACGGCCCACATCTATTCTTTCGTCAGTGTACCCTGTGCTAACAGGAGCAGCTGGAGTGTCTTGCGGTGTGTTAGTCGCTTCAGTTGTGTCCAACTCTTTTGCAATCCCGTGGACTGTAGCCCATCAGACTCCTCCGTCCACGGGGTTATCTAGGCAAGAATACTGGAGTGGGTTGCCATTCCCTACTCCAGGTATTTTCCTGACCCAGAGATCGAACCCATGTCTCTTACGTCTCCTGCGTTGGCAGGACGGTGGCACTTTACCACTGGCGCTACCTGGGAAGCCCACGTTGTGTACTTACCAATAGTTAAAGGTATAAATGTTATTTACATATTTTTTAATCACACACAAAATTTTCTTTTTTTTTTTAAAGGCTGATCCACAGCAAACACCTGCTGTCTTGGCCACTGTTGCTCTCTAGTCTAGTCTTTCAAGGTTCCTCTTGAATGAAGCCCTGGGTGGTCTGCCAGGCACCAAGGCCCATCCACTGCCTGGTCATGGCTCTTAGCTCCCCGGGCCCAGCAGCCCTGGGCCTCCCCCTCCCTTGCTCAGCCCTGGCCCTAGTTTGAACCAGGGTCTCTGGAATATTGACAGTGTCCTGGCAGCGCCTACTGGCCCATCCCCAAAGCTCCCACCGCCCACCAGCCCCAGGTTGCCCAGCCAGTCTTTTGCCCCTCTTGTCTGCCCTAAAGGACACCTGGCTGCTTCCTCCACTTTCCAAACAGGGACGAGGGCATAAGGAGGTTGAGTAAACTACCTTTTATTAGATTTATTTGGTTTAGAGCAGAAACCCTCTGAGGAATTCACTTCATATAGGAAGTGGAGAGAGACTGCTTTCTATTAAGGGGTCACCCAAATGCCCCTCTTGTTACAGGGCCCCCTGGACTACACACAGCTCCCCTTACCCTTTCAGGCTGCCAGTTTGACTCTGAGTAGATTTTTATGTTAGAAAATTCTTCCTTATAGACTTGTAGGTGATTACAGCTGGAAAGGATCTTGAAAACAGTCCTGTCCAGGACTTCTCTGGTGGCACAGTCGATAAGAATCTGCCTTTGCTGACAAAGGTCTGTCTAGTCAAAGCTGTGGTTTTTCCAGTAGTCATGTGTGGATGTGAGAGTTGGACCATAAAGAAGGCTGAGCACTGAAGAATTGATGCTTTTGAACCGTGGTGGTGGAGAAGACTCTTGAGAGTCCCTTAGACTGCAAGGAGATCAAACCAATCAATCCTAAAGGAAATCAGTCCTGAATATTCACTTCAAGGACTGAAACTCCAATACTTTGGCCACCTGATGTGAAGAACTGACTCTCTGGAAAAGCCCCTGATGCTGGGAAAGATTGAAGGCAGGAGGAGAAGGGGCGAAAGAGGATGGGATGGTTGGATGGCATCACCAACTCGATGGACATGAGTTTGAGTGAGCTCTGGGAGTTGGTGGTGGACCGGGAGGCCTGGCGTGATGCAGTCTATGGGGTCGCAAAGAGTCAGACATGACTGAGCAACTGAACTGAACCAGACACAGGTTCGATCCCCGGCCCAGGAGGATTCCACATGATGCAGAGCAACTAAGCCCGTGCGCCACAATCACTGAGCCCACGCTCTAGAGCCCTCGAGCCGCAACTCCTGAAGCCCACTCGCCCTAGAGCTGCACACCGCAGCTACTGAGCCCACATGCTGCAGCTCCTGAAGACTGCATGCCCTAGAGCCTGTGCTGCATAACAAGAGAAGCCACTGCAATAAGAAGCCCCTGAACCGCAGTCAACTGGCCCCTACTCGCTGCAGCTAGAGAAAGCCTGCACGAAGCAACCAAGACCCAGTGCTACCAAAACTAACTAAGTAACTAAAGTGTATATGAAGAAAAAACAGAACAAAACCCTGTCCAATCTCTTCATTTTAAACAGAAGGAAGTCTGCAAACATTCCTAAATGTGGGAGTCAGGGGCCCATGGCCACTTAGGGGCAGCGCCCGACCTCTGCCCTGCAGCCTGGGCTCCCTCCAGCACTGGGGTCCCAGCCCCACCTGAATCACAGGCCACCTGGAGCCCTTTCCCGCTGTGGTACCTGCTCGAGGAGCCTCCTTGTCCACTGGCAGAGAAGGGCATGTCTTCCCCAAGGTCTACTCACTAGAGGCTGGGCACAGGCTGTGCCTGGATACACTTCGAGCCCTTCCTACCACAGCAAGAATAACTCTGTGCTACCAGAAACAGCAAAGATCCAAACAGGCGTGGACACCTCACTGATGCCACCCATGGAGGCAGCATCTCGCATTTTTTTTTAAAAAGTCGGTGTCCAGGGGAGACAGCAGAAGACTGGTGATGCTCACTGGGATTCTCAAATTGCCAGCAACTGCAAAGCATAAAAGTGAGCCTCAGAGATTCGCCCTGTTGCGGAACTATGCACTGTTACTGCTTCCTAGGTTTGTACCAAATTGAATTACCATATCCGAGAACAGTGCCACTATGGACTGAACTTCACACATAGCCTCTAAAGGACTTGAGGAAAAAAGCCCAAATAACTTGGAAATAACGTTCAAACATAACTTCTCAACCCAACTACCAGGCTGATGGAGCAGTTTCAAAGGAGTTATCATGATATCTGAGAAATAAGAAAACCCCAAAATATTAACACTTTAAAACTTTGACTTCTTCATGAAGAAAAGGGATGTCACAGACTGTCTCTGATATTTTGGGGTGAGTGTGGGGTGACTGCCTGAACGAAAGGGCTGGTGCACCCATCGCACCCTCACCCCAAAAGATCCCATCAAGAAAGAAAATGAGTCTAACTTGGGGTGACCAATTAGTGGCTCAGCAGTAAAATATCTGCCTGCCAATGCAGGATATACAAGAGATAAGGGTTCGATCCTTGAGTCAGGAAGATTCCCTGGAGGAGGAAATGACAACCCACTCCAGTATTCTTGCCTGGAGAATTCCCCTGCACTGGGAGCTTGAAGTCTTACCCACTGGACCACCAGGGTAGTCCCTTAACCATTTTGTAGGAAGTCTTGATTGCAGGCAAAGCCTGTGGATCGATCGTGTGTCTTCTGATGAAACGATAGATGCTGAAATTTGAATTTCATCTAATTTTCATATCTCATGTAATATTCTTTTCAAACATTTTTTTTCCAACCACTTAAAAATGTAGAAGCTGTTCTCAGCTCACAGGTCATACAAGGAGTGGCAGCAGGATTTGCCCCTGAGGTATGGTCTGCTGACCCCTGACCTGGGAATACCAGAATTTTCCCCTCATCACAATTCTGGCCCCAGGCTGGGTTCCAGGGCTTGATGAGGTTGCTCTGCAGGGTGGTGCCTTTTACTAAGTAGCCTGAATGGACCACATTTTGTTCACCTGTTGAAGAACATGTGGGCCATTTCCAGCTATGGGCTGTTACAAAGAGTTGCCGTGAACTTTCAGGTTTTGTGGAGCACAAGGTTTCATTTCTCTGGGGTAAATGCCCAAGGGTGCAATTGCTGGATTGTATGGTAAATGTATGTTTGGTTTTTTAAGAAATTGCCAGACTCTTCTCCAGTGTGGCTGCACCATTTTGAATTCCTGCCGGCAACTTCCGAGAGATCCAGCTTCCTATTTCAGCTGTTCTCGTGGGTCTCCAGTGACACCTCCCTATGGAATTCATTGGCGTGTTCCTAGTGGCAGGGGGGATGAGCACCCTGATTCTTGAATGACCTTGAGGCCACTTTCAATCTGTGGGCGTCCAGTGGCCCCAGCACTTCTTGTTGTGAGGACTGTTCGTCTCCCACTGAAGTAGCTTTGTCAGCATTTGGGAGTGCCTGTGTGGGTCTGTTCCCGGGTTCCATTGGTCTGTGTCCTTCCGCTAAGGCCATGCTGTCTTGATTACTCCAACTATATTCAAGTACAGAAATTCTTCCCAGTTTATTCTTCCAAACTGAGTGAATTTTAAGACCCTAGATTTCATTCTAGGCTGCGACAAACCCAGGAAATTTCAACACAAATTGGGTCATTTGGCAAACTTTTTAGGACTCTGGAAGAAGGTGTGTTTTTTCCCCCACAAGGATGGATGGACACATTCCCTCTTTTTTTTTTCCTGTTTTTTTCCCCCCTTATTATGGTAAAATATAAATCACATGAAATTTACCATTGTAACCACTTGTAAGTGTGCAGTCCAATAGGGTTAAGTGCATTCACACTGCTGTCCAACCATCTGGGTCCAGACGTGTTCATTGTCCCTGGCTGAAGCCCCGCCCCTCCCCCAGCCCCGGGCAGCCTCTATTCTCCTTTCCTCTCTGTGTGTTTGACTGTTCTCGGGGCCTCACATAAGTGGAGTCGCACAGCATTTGTCCTTCTGTGTCTGGCTTATGTCACTGAGCACAATGACCTCAAGTTTCATCCATTCTGTAGCTTGAGTCAAGTTTTCTTTCCTTTTTAAGACTGAATAACGTTCCACTGTGTTTCTACCACTGTGTTTATCCACCCATCCGTCAGCGGCGATTGAGCTATTACCACCTCTACGCTCTGGTGAAGGATGCTGCCGTGAGCGCGAGGTCCGGTGCATCTTCTCCGTCCGTCCCTGGGTTTCATGCCCGGGAGGGGACCAGCCTCTCCTCTGTCAGGCGTTCAAACCTCTGCTTCCTTCACTCCTCCGGTTAAGACCCCAGGGGCCAGGTGCCAGTGGGTCCGAGGGGCCACTAGAGGGAGCCCCCCACCCTGGGATCCCATGGGTCTGATTTCCTGGCAGCCTCTGGCTGGTGGAAGTGGGGGTGGGGAGACTGGAGACCACCGCAGAGGAAACAGCCTCCATGCTGCTTAGGGACTGATCCCCACTCTCTTCCCCCAGCTTGAGCAGCTTCAGGGGTCTTTCCTGGACCTACAGGCATTGTCCCAGAATTGTTTTATTAAAAGCCTCGAGTCTCCAGCCACCGGAGGCGAGAGAACTGGACTTTCCTTGATTCTTAGTTTGCGGGGAAATTGTTTTCCTGCCTCCTTGTGAGCTTGAACAGATTACACAGAAAAGCACTTTATCTTCTGCATTTCTCCCACGGCCTCCAGCCCAGCCCCCCACCCCACCCCAACCACCACTGCTATTTATAGAGCCTGGCCAGCTTGATTCCCACCCCTGAGTGATGGTGGGGGTGGGATGGAGACCCTGGGTGTTGGGGCAGAGTTTGGAGAAGGCTCTGTCTCCACAGGGGCTCTTGTACACCTGGGGACAGGTGAGGCCTGACCTGGGTCCCCGTGGCCTGGCTGGGGCTCACCAGCATGATGGGATGGCATCGTCAGAATGCAGTTGTGAGGGTACCATTCCTTGGCTCATGGTACACGCTCCATTAGGACTGGTCCGTGCTGTCCTGACGCTGACCGAGCAGGTTTCCCTCCACATGATTCCTGGTGCCACACAGCAGTGGAAAATCCATAAAAACTAACAGTATCCCTGCTTTACTCATCGCCATGGTCACTACCCTAATCTGGAAGGTTTTCCCAAGAGTTGGGCTGCAAGATCTCTGCTTCCCAAACAGCAGTTCAGAGGTGGAGAGGGTGTTCCCCACCTGACCACCGCACCTGGGTGGAAGGACTCTCGGGGCTAATGGAAGGGGCAGAGGGCTGGCCAGGTTTGGGAGCAGGTGAGCATCTCCCTAAGTCAGGAACACGGCCCAGGTGGTTCCTTCCCCCTGTCGCAGCCCCAGGCGGTAAGGGCTGAGCTGGAGGAGGCAGGGGGGCGGGGTGGGGGGGGGCTGCCCCAAGGCTTGTCCGGAGCTGAGTTTATGCCTGTGGGTTCAGCTGCTCAAAAACAGCCTTTATTGCTCCCAGCCCGCTACGCTTTCCCAAACCCACTAAGATGGGAAAGAAAGTCAGACTGGGGCCCTGCGGTCGAAGCGGGGTCTTGGCATGGGGGCTGGGCCCAGCGATGGGGCCTCCCATGGGGACAGGACAGGACGCACCATCCCCAGACAGTCAGCCTCAGGACCACCTCTTGGTGGTAGAGGTTCTGGAACCCAGTCCTGGGCAGCCGAGGGGCCTCCTTGCCACCCCTCCCTCACTGGGGGTGACTCTCTTCCGGCTTGGCCTTCTGCCCCCAGGGTACAAGGCTGAGATTGCACTCTTTGCTTCAAGCAGTGAGGACTCTGCTCGGTGAGGGCCCCTCCAGCCAGTGGCTTTGGCTGCCAAGAGGGTGACCCAAGGCCCTCCCAGTGCGCCCGCAAGCTCCCCTCCCTTGCCCCCTCAGGCCACCCTGCTCGGGGGGCCCCAAGCTCCGGCCCCCCTTCCTCGGGAAGCTCTGAGCCAGCTGCTCCCCAGAGAGAAACTTCACCCCTGCTCTGGCCCAACTGCCAGCCGCCTGATTCATTCCCATCTCCCCCACATCAAAGGCTCTCGGGCCAGGGCTTGGCCCCAAGTCAGTATGTACATGCTCTGTATCTGGAGCCAGTGAGTGTCCTCTGTCTGTCCAGGTCACTGTCATCAGCCATCGCGTCCCTGCTCAGGGTTCTCGAAGTGCAAAGGGAAAGGGTTTTATTAATGAAATACTGATTGTGACCTGGTTGGTTCTGACTCTCTAACTGTTAGCATGAAGCATCTTTGAAACACACATTCATAATGCCTCATGGAAAGCAAAAATCCTAGGACCCTGGATTGTCTGCGTGGGTTTCGATGACCTGGGCCTTCTCTGCCAGCTCTGGAGACCCTGTTCCTCACCACCAACCCAGGTGGATGTTTAAATTTAAAAACTGAGCAAGCAGCTTCTGCCACTGGCCGGGCCTGGGGAGCCCTGACAGCGCCCTGGGAAGTGGACTGGAGGCTGGTGGCCACCTGGGTGTAAGATCTAAAGGCACTAGAAAGGCTCCCACATCCCCACCTCCTACCCCCAGGGCCCGAGATCATCTCCTCCATCCAAATGCTCTGGTGCCTGAAATCCCACCAGTGGATAATCTGCTGTGGGCCCGGGAGCTTTTTTGTTCCCAGAAATTCCTGCTTAAAACACACCCTAGATGACAGCCCACGAAGGAGAAAAGCAGCAGGCGGGACACAGGTGTGGTTACCAGGCTGCAGGAAGGCAGAGAGGAAATGAAAGGGGGGAGGGTGGCTAGGAGTTTGATAAAGGAGGGGGTGAGGTCACTGGCGGGAACCTTCCCCTCCCTGGCCGGCCACCTCTCCCTGGGGCTCTCTCCACTCAGGTTTGGGAAACTCAGGTCAGCCCCCACAGTCCACCACCAGGCCTCTCCAAACCACAGCACGTATCTGCTTCTTCTCTTAGTATTGACGGTATTTAAGGCCCACGTTTGAAACTTGAAATACTGAATGGAATTTTGGTCTCTTTCCTGATCATCTCTCTCTTGTTGTCTTCGTGGGCAGAGTGTGAAGTATCAAGAAGGGCTTCTCTGGGGACTTCCCAGGCAGTCCAGTGGTTAAGGCTCTGAGCTTCTGCTGAAGGAGACGTGGGTTTGTTCCCCGGTCAGGGACCTAGCTCCCACATGCTCAGCAGTGCAGCCAAAATATTTTTAGAAAAAAGAAGAGCCTCTAGAAAGGAAGAATTTTTCAAGTCTAATTAACTATAACTGATTGCTATTTTCTGTGAGTCATTTTCATTGATCAACACATTAAAAAAACATCCAGGGTTAATTCAGGTGCTGAACTTAGTTATATCTTAGGATTCAGAGGCTTGTCCCACTAGATAGAGTGAAGAGGATCAGAGAACAGGGGAGGGTGTTGTGTTAAATGCATTAAATTTCACGTTGTCCAACGTAGCTATTGTCCACTACGATGCCGCGTTCCCATGTGTCCCCCTTCGCCTGTTGTGGTACAAACATTTTTTCTCAAGTCAAACAAAAACTTCACCCAGGAAACTGCCGACCAAGCATTCTTGTTCCGAGGGCGGAATTCAGGAGTTTAGAAATGCTTTTGATGATAATTATAGGTCCGTAGGCAAACCATTACTCACCGTGAGATGTCTGGGTTACCTGCAGATTTCCTCTATCATCCTCATTAGTACCGTTTAGATAACTGGAGCCCAGTCTCAGCTGACGCATCCCCAAGGCCAAGGTGGGCAGGAATTGGGCTGGGGTACCAGGTGGGTTCCCCTCTGCTGCCCTGTCCTCTGCCTCCACCCAAGGGGATAGGAGTGGATTCCCCAGGGTCCTCTGGAGACAGGGCACCTCTTCCCTCCTCTCAGGCTCGCTGGATGTGGACTTTGGGGGCCAAGTCTCAGGGGTTTCGCAGATGGTGCTAGTGGTAAAGAACCCACCTGCCAGTGTAGGAGATGCAAGAGATGAGAGTTCAATCCCTTGGTTGGGAAGATCCCCTGGAGGAGGACATGGCAACCCACTCTAGTATTCTTGCCTGGCGAATCCCATGGACAGAGGAGCCTGGTGGGCTACAGTCCATGGGGTCGCAAAAAGTCTGACACGACTGAGCAACTGAGCACATGTGTGCGCACACGCGGCCAAGTCTCAGACTGAGCTGGAGACCAGAATCACCTGTGGGAGCTTAAAAGTTACAGACCACAAACACACCTGCTCAAAAGGCCTGCGGTGCAGCCTGGAAGTCTGTGTTTGTGACAGTCTTTCCTGAGAGATGCTGATAAACCCACAATCCAAATCACCAGGACCCCAGGAAGCCTCCCAACCCAAAGTTTCTGAGCCAATGACCATGAGACACCCTCTGATCTCAAGACTCCACAGCCCCCATGAGGAGGGAGGAAGGCCCCTCAGGCCTGGACCGACAACACACCACCCCCCCACCCAACCCCCCAGCCCTGGAGCTCCTGGCTCCCTCCTCCCCTCCCCATTCCACCCCAAGACCAGGAGTTTCTCACCCACCTCACTTTTCTTCTGAGTTCAAGCGTATGCAGGGTTCCCTTATTGTGAAGGATACATCACTTGACCCTAGTCCCACTCCCTAGCCCCACTCCCTGACAGTTAGCCTTGCAGGATCATCCCCAAGGCTCAGTTCCCTTCCACCTGGACCCTCGCCGCTGTCAGTTCAGTTTGCTGGAGCTGTGTCTCCAGTCACCCTGACCTCCAGCTTCCCTCCCGTTGCCGTTTCTTGCTGTCAACACTTGACTGCTCCCGTTGACCCTCAAAATGAGATGGACACAGAGTCAGCTTCTCGTCTCCCCTCCACACCGCCATCTACCTCCCTTTCCCCTTTCACTCCATCATGGATTTGTTTTGTTGAGGACACTGCGGCCCTGACAGAGGAGGTGACCTTTGCAGGGTCCACTCCTTCCCTGGCTTAGGAAGCTCCCCTGGAGGAGGAAATGGCAACCCACTCCAGTATTCTTGCCTAGAGCATCCCATGGACAGAGGAGCCCGGCGGGCTACAGTCCATGGGGTCACACAGAGTCAGACACGACTGAGCGACTGAGAACACAGCACATACTGTCCATAAGAGGTGGTTCTCAGTTTCCTCACTTGCTTCACCCCACGTAGTACTCACCCCCTGAGGCAGGCTGTCTCACCGCCACTCCCTGACAGATGAGGAAACAGTGGCTGAGAGACCGCCGTTCCTGCCCAAGATCACGTATGCAGACAGTGAGTCCGGATGTCTGGGGTCAGGGGGATGGGGGCGTGGTATTGATGTAGAGCCCCCTGCTCAACACCCTTGCTAGATCTCTCCCTGGAGGACATTGGTCTTTCTGGGGAGAACTGGTTACAGGAGACCCTCCAAGGGCAGTTGAGCAGGGCTGTCTTCACCAGATGGATCTCAATCAAGATGTACCTATCAGTGTTGAGACTCAATACTCTTGCCTCCTTCTGCCTCCCTCGAGCTGCTGGCCTCCTGCTGTGAACTTTTCCCAGACAAGTCACTGCAGAGGCAGATTCAAGCCCATGACAGCAGAGTTCTCCTCTTGCCAACCCTGGTGCCATTAGCGTTTCATACCCCCCCGATCCACACATCCCAGAATGTCTCAGCTACTGTGAGTCTGAGGCAGGCAGGGGATTGGAGGGGGTAATCTGTGGGGAATCTATGGATGGCGGCTTGATATTTGGGTCAGAATCTACCAGCTTTTCAAGCCCCTGTTTTCAGAAGAGCATCCAGACAACAAGCGCAAGATGAACACTGTCCAGCACAGACCATGTGCCCGTGGAGTAGCTGTTGGCAAAATGGCTACTAGCTCTGTAGCTTTGTTTCTCCATTTTCTCCTGGCTTCGAAGGCTCATCAGGCCAGTGCCCCCAAGAAATTCTCTGTGCCTCCCAAATAAACCCTTAGGAAGGGGCCAGAGAAGCAGACTGGGTTGGGTGGGGTAGAGGACTTTCTCACATCAGGGCGCTGGTGCCAGAGCAGCCGTGGTCCATGAAACTCTTCCTTCCGGTGCTGGGATGGGAAAGGGGACAGCTGCCCTCAGTGTGCACAGCCCAAGGGGCAGAGGTCAGCCCTAAAGGGCCTCAACAGAGAGCCTCAGAGAACTAAGGAAACGGAGGGGGCTGGCTCCTCCTGTCTCCTTCCAACAGGGTTTTGTTAGCCGTTCTGCCTTGGAAGAAGCCTCTGAGGGTGGCTGGCAGCCTGTGGGGGCATGACCAGGAAGGAGGAACAGCGTCTCCAATAAACAAAGCGGGAACCATTACTCTTTTCCATAGGTCCAGAAACTTGCTTTCTCTATGTCTAAGCCACAAGTGCCAAGTCAGGATATGTTTTATCTGGGGGAGAAGGCGGGAGACCCCACCCAGCCATCACAGACAAAACATGGGCGAGCCTTGTCCGCAGTCCCACAGCGCTGGCCTCCGGGCTGACTCAAGCAGTGGGGCGCTCACCACTTCCCCTGGGAACCTGGCCCAGGACTCGGGGCTCCTCGTTCAAATGCTTTCCCAGCTACTCAGCCACAAACTCCTTTCCTGGGGGGCTGCAGCTTCCCTCGCTGGGCCACAAGCATTGACTCATCTTGGACCAAGATGGAGGCGGGAGGTGCAGGACCACTCGGGGGACATTCAGCTGGGATGGCTGTCATCTGTCACCTCCCCTCCCCCTGGGTGGTCAGCTAGGGTCCAAGCAAACTCGCTCATTCTTGTGGTTATTCCTTTAGACTTTTAACCTCCCAAGGCTGGGAGCTGCTCTTAGCCATCTCTGTGTGTTTAGGGCTCCATAAACAAGAGTATGAAGTGAATCCCCAGCTTCTGCCAGGCTGCTTGCCACTTTTCTTCTGCATGGGGCCTTCCTTTGATTGCACAAAGACCCTAACCTCAGAACCCATTTCTTGTGAGGAGGAGAGAAGGTGAGCCTGTTTGTAATCTGTCAAGATGGATTCAAAGCTTTTTCCTGTGTCCTGCGTTAGACCAGCTCCCTGCACGTCTCATCTGTCCCCACAGAAAGAGCCTTGAACTAGCTCCCCTCGGGGAAGGCGGCCCCCAGCCCCATGGCAATTACAGGCCATTCATTTCAGGCTGCTGGACCTGGTCTCATAAACCCCATTTACTGTGAGGTGACAAGAGTCCTGGGGCACCTCCGGCCAGCCCAGCACAATTCCAGGGAAGACTTTCTCCCTAATTAGCGTGGTATTTGCTAAAACTGCGCTTACTTTCCTTATTGTAAAACCCAGAGCACAATAGATCCTTACTGCCAGCCCACTGTGGTGGGTTCTTGGGCCCTCAGTCTCTGACCACCCCCGGAAGCCCCTTCCCCAATGAAAGGGGAAGGCTGTCACCCTGTTGTGATACCAATTTTAAAAAGCCCAAGCCTTCAATTATTGCTATGGTTTTTATGGCCTTTTTTCCCTCACCTACTGCATTCAAAGATAATTTCTTTAGCAGAACAACCTTCTACTCACTAGGGGAAGGGAAGAGGGTGTAGAATATTTAACAACAACAACAAAAGCCCTTGTAGGGTGGGCCTCACATCCTGGGGCCCTCTTAGTTGGGTTCTGGACTAGGCTCCTGGGCTGGAGTTGGAGCTCTGCCCTGGTGGGACCTTGGCTACTACTTCTGGGACAGCTCGCCCAGGGGTACCAGATGGTACCGCGCTCCCCAGATTTGGGGGCTGCAATCAAAATGTTGGGACATGGTTCCCAGCCGAGGCTCTGGTGACCGTTCAGGCTCTAACTCCCTTCAGTGACTACCGGAGTAATTCAGCCCGAACCGTGTCCCAGAAGTGATGAGGGCGCGCATTTTCCTTTTGGAAACGCGTTTCTCGTGAGCCCTGCCGCGGGGGCCGTCCTCACCCGAAGGATGGCTCTGCCGGGTGCTGTCCAGGGATCCAGGACCAAGGCAATGGCTCGGGTTTGTGAGCCAGAAATGACAGATCCTCTCCTCCTCGGGGGGGGACCCAGAGGAGGATAAAGCGCGTGCGAGTGTTTGATGTGAGCTGGGGGCTCCCGGCAGGAGCGCTGGCTGCACCCGGGGCTGCTGCCCACTGAGTCCTTAGGGGCTCCCGGAGGACCCGGCAGAGTTCTGGCGAAGTGGGCGGTAGATGTGCGGGGTGTCCCGGGAGGGGGGCTTCCCACGCGCGCCCCGGAGTCTGGCCCGAGAAGGAGCGGGCGCGCGGGGCGCGGAGGCAGGTGCGAGGCCCGGTCCCGCCCGGGAGGAGCCCCAGGGGCGGGTTGTCGCGGCGGGGCGGGGGCGGGGAGGAGGCGCGGGGCGGAGCGCGGGGCCTGGGACCCGCCGGCCGGCGCCGGCCCTGCACTCGGAGCCGCGGCCGCCACCGCCGCAGCCAACTCGGGCCCAAGTTCCCGACCGCGGCTGGAGAGGAGCGCGCAGCCCCCGGCCCGAGCCCCGCGCAGCGCCCGGCCTCCTCCGCTCGACCGCCGGCCGCTGCCCGCCTCCGCCCGCCGGCTCGGACCCAGGCGCCCTCCGAATAGAGAGCTCGGGCTCCGCGGGGTCGAGTGGTCGACCCCTGGAGCCGGGCGGACGCACGGCGAGACCGAACCGCAGCGCGGAGAGGCGGCGCCCCCGGCCACCCGGGCCCCGCGGGCTCTGGAAGGGCCGGGCCGCCGGAGAGCAAGCGGGAGCCCGCGGGCCTGACAAGCCGCGGACGCGCAGGTAAGCCCCCGCCCCGCCGCCCAACTTCCCCGCGCCCCTCGCCCGCCGGCCAGTCTGGGTGCCCGTGTCGGGAGCAGAGAGGCGCGGTGCAGGAGGGGCCCCACCCCACCGCATCCCCGGGGACCCCGAGCTCGGACCGGGGAGGGTCTGCGGGGTCGGGGGGCCCGGCGGGGCAGGGGGCGCGCAGGGGAAGGGGTCTCTACCGCCGAACAAAGCTGGGGCCGCTGGCTCTCGCCCCGCCCGGGCCGCCCCCAGCCGGCAGGTAGCAAGGGTCCCCGCCCTCCGGCAGGCGGGTGTCGCCTCTTTCGGGTCCCGGGAGCTGCGGGGAGCCGCCCCCCGGGCGCGCAGGCTTAGCCCCGGGCAGTCCGCGCGCCGCGAGCCCCCGAGCTTCCCGCGCGCTTTTCTCCGCTTGCTCGGGCCCAGCTGGGCTCCGCGGTGGGCTCTGCGCCCCGCGCCCGCCAGACTGTGGCGAGGCTCCATCTGGATTCTTTTAACCCCCGCGAGCAGTGTGAGTTTGGTGCCTGGATTCCTGCCGAAGCCCGAGCAGGTCTCCGGCTGGTCCTCCGAGTTTTCTGTTTTCTTTCATTGCGCCTCCGCTCCCCCTGCCTCTTCCCTGCTGGCCGCGAGAGGTGCGGGGTGGCCTTTCTCCACCCTCTCCTGGAGCCTCGGGGGATACTTGGCCGCGCACTCCAGACAGAGCGCCCTTTCCTGGATGTTTTCGTTGTCTTTGCTTGGAGCAGGATTGCTTCTCCGACAGAGAGAGGCGCTGAGGTGTGACCTGGCTGTGCTGGGGGACTTGCTCTCTGCTTGCCCACCCCGCCCCCCGGCCCTTTTGCCACCTGGCTGCTTGGCCACCACCTTCAGTTACCACCACCCGGGCAGAGCTTCAGCCTGGTACCTGGAGGAGAATCCTGTTACCAGTCTAGTGGCCTAGGAAGTTTCCATTGACAGCAATGTGATGCGTGCCGTCAGGGTGGGTGCGGTAATCTCCAGTGGGCAGAGTCACGCTCCTGGCCAGATTACCAGCACCCGGCCAGGGGCCGCAGTGGAAGCTCAGGGTGGCCCCTCCTGAGGCTAGCCCTAAGGCAACACAGGGGCTGGGGACAGTGGGCACACCTGGGAGAGCCAAGGACCCTCTCCTGGAGCCCGCCCCTCCGGTGGGGAATCACATGTGCCATTCACTTACCAAGCGCAAGGCTCCCTCTCAGGCGTGGATGAGTGATACCCAGCCTGAGCTTGCACCCACATGCCTGCTAGGTGCCCACTCGGTCCCCGGCAGACCTGCCGACCCATGAGATGTGGAAGGCTGCCTGGTGGTTTCCTCCATTTCAAAATAGCATCTGTTCTGTCTTCACACAGAAGATTTGTAGCTATAAATAGCAGGAGGAAGGAGATACCTCTACTGGAAAGGGCAGGCGGTGCTGAGACCTCTGCACGCTGAGGGAGCCATGATGCGCAGGGCGTTTGTGGGGAGGTCCAGTCCCAAACCTGAGGACAGAGGTCTCTGCACCATCAGAGGTGGAGCAGGCACAGAGGAGGACGTTTGTGGAGCCAAGGACCTACCGAGGTGGCATGTGGATAAGCATCTGAGGGCAACCCCCTTCCTTTCCCTCTAGGAAAAACTGGCCCTCGGGCTTGGGACTTGCTGGGGTCTGCAGGCCCTGCAGTCCCAGGCCCCAACTTCTCGGGTATTCGAGTATGGATGTGTGAACAGACATCTGCTCAGTCTGAAAACAGCCTTCTTTGGGTCCTTTCTGTGGAGCCGTTGCCTCCAAGGGGTCTGATTGGCTTGCAAACAACCCTTTTCTAAAAAAAAAAAAAAAGATTTTTCTATGCCCAAAGTCTAAGCCAAATTGCTGGGAGCCATATGCTACGAAAAGGAAAAACCGGGGCTTGCCCTTCACCTGCATATTTCACCCTGCTGTTACTCTAGTGGCAGCTCAAAGAGTTTCTTGTTTGCTCTTCCTCAAGGAGGACCAGAGCCCAGGCTAGCCTGTTCTGATTTTCGCTCCTGGTGTCTCTGCGGCTTCTGGATGGCCATGCTGGCGTGTCTGGCAGGGGAGGAGGCTTTACGTGCCGTGTTGGTCCTCGCCGTCTCTAAAATAGACCCGAGTAAGCCCACAGAGCTGTCCTGTTTGCTGTTCTCTGCTCCGAGCTCTGTTCCAAATTGCCTGCCATTAATCCCCTTCGTCTTCTGCACAACCGGTCCCCCTGCTTCTTCCCCACACCTGAACACAGTCCGTAGAGTTTTCAGTAGTTGGTTGTTGCTGTTTGGGGGGCTCCTTCAAGTCTCTTGAGCCTCACAACAGCAGTGTATCTAGAAGTCCCCAGTGGGGAGAGGACAGAGCGGAGGGAAGTGGTTCTCCACTCTCACCTTGGGGCATCCCTGCTGCTGCTGCTAAGTTGTTTCAGTCGTGTCCGACTCTGTGTGACCCCATAGACAGCAGCCCACCAGGCTCCGCCATCCCTGGGATTCTCCAGGCAAGAACACTGGAGTGGGTTGCCATTTCCTTCTCCAATGCATGAAAGTAAAAAGTGAAAGTGAGTCGCTCAGTCATGTCCGACTCTTCATGACCCCATGGACTGCAGCCTACCAGGCTCCTCTGCTCATGGGATTTTCCAGGCAAGAGTACTGGAGTGGGGTGCCATTGCCTTCTCTGGGGGCATCCCTAGCTAATTCCTGTTGTTGTTGTTCAGTCGCTCAGTCATGTCACACTCTTTGTGATCCCATGGACTACAGCGTGCCATGCTCCCCTGTCCTTCACTATCTACCGGGGTTTGCTCAAATTCATGTCCATTGAGTTGGTGATGTATCTATTAAACATCTTCAAACTGCATCCAGCAGTTCAGAGAAACCCGGGAGAGGGCTTGGGGATGGACACTTGGTGAAGGTGAAATCCCTAAGGTTTTTCATCTGAGCCACCTTTTACAGTACAAATCACCCTCTCCCCATTTCTGAGGGGTACAGACTGCCCCCTCCAGGCAGCAAGCTGGTGGAGCCCAGAAAGCGGACCTGACGTTTGGTCCAAGCTGGCCATCCTTGGCAATGGTGGCCCACTCCTCCCAGCCCCTCTGCTGGAACTGTTTACCTGGCTAAATTTAAGCATCCACCCCCTCATTCCAGTCTGACCCACTGGCTCTGGGTCTCGCCCTTCTGGCCGCTGGGCAGCATTTCCAGGCTTCCTGGCCCCTGTGGTTGCAGCTGAGTCTTTCCCAGCTGTTTAGCCCAAGTTCTCTTCCAGACTTTCTAAAGTCAGCCTCTCTCCTTCCTGCGTCTCCCCTCGGGGCTTTCTTCCCACCTCTTTGTGGAAGCTGATCAGTACTGGGGGAGGCTCTCCTCTGACCTCCCCCACCCCCAAATATCAAGCACAGGGACCCTCGACTCCTGCTTTGACCGAGACCCTCACACTGACTGTAACTGTCGCCAGCCCAGCCCAGGGCCCTAAAGACACAGGGGTGTTTCTTAACCCTCCACACCCCAGGAGAACCCAGCCTGCCTGTATGTCCTGTTCTTGCATGAAGTTTCTGAGGGAGGTTTATTGGGGTGCATCGTAGCATCTCCTCTGGGGGCTCAGTTGTCTCTCCTGTCACATGGGGTGTTAGATTGACCTGGAGGCCTCTTCCAGTTCTAATAGACAGTTGTTTTCAACAGTTTTGGCTGGTTCCATTTTGGAAATCCCTCTGCTGTGGCCCAGGCCTGGGGGTGGGTGGCCGCCAATGAAAGGAGGGCCGTCCCCACCAAGAGCAGTGGGTGTCTCACAAGGTTCCTGTTTCACCCTCCATGGCTTCAGGCAGGGCTTGTGGTCCAGCCAGGGGCTAGGTTGTGCTCCCGGCTCTGGCCTCAAGGGCCCCTGTGGTTAGCCAGCGTCCCACGATGGAGTGAGGAGGTCCTGTCTCCAGCTGCTGGAGACATGGGGGCCAGGGCCCAGGGTCCCTTCTCTTCTGTGGCTTCCTTGAACCACAGAAATGCTAACCCTCGAAGGTCACTCCCATTTGACTAATAGGGCCGGGGATTTCCTGGGGTCTGGGCATCCATCTATGGTTTTTTGAGTGCTCATGTATGGATGTGAGAGTTGGACCATAAAGAAAGCTGAGCACTGAAGAGCTGTTGCTTTTGAACTGTGGTGTTGGATAAGACTCTTGAGAGTCCCTTGGACTGCAAGGAGATCAAACCAGTCCGTCCTAAAGGAAATCAGTCCTGAATATTCATTCAGTCCTGAAACTGAAGCTCTAATACTTTGGCCACCTGATGTAAAGAACTGACTCATTGGAAAAGACCCTGATGCTGGGAAAGATTGAAGGTGGGAGGAGAAGGGGACGACAGAGGATGAGATGGTTGGATGGCATCACTAACTTGATGGGCATGAGTTTGAGTAAGCTCTGGAAATTGGTGATGGACAGGGAAGCCTGGCGTGCTGCAGTCCATGGGGTCCCAAAGAGTTGGACACAACTGAGCGACTGAACTAAACTGGGCTTCATTTTGAGAAGTTCTTGGTTTACAGACTGTAGCCCCCGAGTCACATCTGAGTGATTTGGAACGTCCAACAATGAGTAAGTTTGCTCTCAGGATTACTATAGGAGCAAAAGCCACAGGAACAGAACTTCCCTCTGAGCATTACTAGGGGAGCAAAAGACATGAGAACAGGACTTCCTTGGTGGTGCAGTGGTTAAGAATCTGCCTGCCGGTGCAGGGGACACGGGTTCGATCCCTGGTCCAGGAAAATCCCACTTGCCATGGGGCAGTAAGCCCGCGAGCCCCGACTACTGAAGCCTGCACCGCAGAGCCCGTGCTCCTCAGGAGGAGAAGCCCTTGCACTGCACCAGAGAGTAACCCCCACTCACCGAGACTAGAGAAAGCCCGTGCAGCAGCGTAGACCCAGCACAGCCAAAAATAAAATAAAAAGAAAGTGCACCATTTAAATAATAAGAAATGAGAGACTTCCCTGATGGTCAAATGGTTAAGAATCTGCCTTGCAATGCAGGGGACGTAGGTGTGATCCCTGGTCAGAGACTAAGATCCCACATGCCACAGGGCAACCAAGCCTGCGTGTCACAACTAGAGAGCCCACACCACAGTGAAAGATCCCAAGACCCCACGTGCCACAACTAAGACTCGACACAGCTTAAAAAAAAAGATTACATAGCATATAATAAAAATATAATAAAAATCACTATATTAAAAAAAAAGAAAAGAGAACAAAGCTTTTCCGAAATGAACTTGGGGTGACCCTGTTCCCTGCTGAGTCTCACTCTGCTCTCCTTTTGAGGGGAGGCTTTGGGGGAGGAGCTGCAGAGAGCCCCTGGGTTCTGTTCCTGCTGCCAGCCCTCCCCCCATTTCTCCTCCCAGGAGATACCTGGAGATGTCAGGATTCCCATCGCTGAGAGAGGCTGAGGGAAGTCAAGCCCCATTTGTGGAATCATCTCTGAGATGCTCATTGGGAAGTTTCTCCTGGGAAACATTGAGCGATCATTACTAAATACCTCATACAGTTGTTTGGGGTACAAGACCTGCATTCAAAGTGCTGAAACCTTTGAAGAGCTTTTGTGTTTAAGTGTAGGGCTAGAAATGGCCTAGCCCACCGAGGGGCAGGAGTTGATGGATGGAGTGGGGGTTCTAGATGGTTCTGTGGGCTCTGCCCTGAGTCCACAGGCTGTGGGCAGCTCAGAGAGTGGAGGCTGGATCCAGCCACCTGCCTGGCTTCTCTGTGCCTTGATGTCCTCACTTGTAGGTGGCAACAGTAACTTCCTGTTCCTCTCATGTGGTAGCTGGTGGAGTAGCTGGTGGTGAGGATCAGGGCTGCAAAGGATCAGAGCTTGTAAAGTTCCAGACTCTGCAGGGCTGGAGGTGTTGGGGGGGCGGTGTTGTTGACTGTGATGCTATCGGGGAGGCACCTAGAACCCTCAGCCCAGCCCTACCACCCCTTGCTCCCATGAGCAGAACAGCCGCTGCTTAGGTCAGCCTGGGTCAGTCCTGGAAGGGAGTGGCTCTCACGGGTGTCAACCATGTCCCATCAGGCACGACATTCAAGGACAGAGGTTCTGGGTTTGTGGAACGACCACCAGCAGCAGGGGCAGGTGTTTGGGGTCAGCCTTCGTGAAGGGAAGGAAAAGTGGAGCCCCTTGGGGTGCTGATCAGAGCTGTAGGGTTGGGGGTTGAGCAGGGCCCTGGCAGGGGAGGAGGGGTCTCACGGACCCCCATCTCAAACACATCTGTTCTTTCAACTCAGCAGATGCCTGGACAGACAGTGTTTGGAAACCACTCAGTATCTTGACATGTTGTCTTTTTCTTAAAAGGGTAACCCCTGTGAAATCACATCTGAAGTAACCTTTAAATGCACAGGGAGAGTTACCACATGGGTGTCTTTCTTCTTCCCAGGCCATGTCCATCCACCCCGTGAGACAGGATGCAGCACCTATGAAGGGCCTTGCCATCAGGTGTGTCTAGGAACCAGCAGAACCGACCTGCAAGGCAGACATAGGGGAGGAGGGGGTGGTCACCAGCAGTGGGAGGCTCGCGTGCACACTGGAGAGGCTTTCCCACCTCAAGGGTTTTAAATTCACCCTCTCAGCCCCACCAAAACCCTCTGCTGGCTGGATGCTGGCCGAGACCTTCCTGGTGGCCTCAGGGGACCCCGGGCCCGCAAGCGGGGACCCACTGGTTTTCTGGGCGACCACCCTTCTCCAGGATGGAGGTAATGCCTCACCTGGTGGCAGGGGGCACAGATGGGTTGAGTCCTTTAAATGTCAAAGCACAGAGTCCACAATCCCCAGCCCTGCTCCTGACCTAGCCTCCAGCTGCTCAAGGGTCCCACCTCTCAGAGTCTCAGGTTCAGAGCCTTCCTGCAGATTCTCTGTATCTTTCCCTATGTGATCACCCTTCCTACCTCCACTGCTGTGGTCGCAGGCTCCCCCATGGCCTGGTCCTGTCATCCTATCCACGTGGGCACACGTGATGCTGTCCTCACTGTGCTGACCCCTGCCCTCAAGTCTCAGTGGCAGCTTTGCCCGCTGCCCACCTCCCAACTCTCTGTTCCTGGCTCTCTGCTCTAGAGCGCCCGTCAGTGCCTCTAACTCTCTGCTTTGTTGGTTCCTGTTCAACGTCGGCTGCCCCACGAATGTCACGTTTCCCATCGAGTCTCTGGAGCTGAAACCCTGCTGAGAGCACCTGAGCTTAAAAGCCTTCCCAGAATAGCTGTTGACTGTTGATCTTCTGTGAGTTTTGTAATTGTGTAGCACGTTCTTTGCTAGAAAGAGGCCTATTTTGTCTTAAAAAAAATGCCATCCTTAATGGTTTTCTGTGGATTGAATTGGATTGCATGATTCATATAATAAATATTGGTCCAGGCATGTCCAAAGTGCTGAAGACATAAGATACAGTTCCTAGATTTTGTTCTAGTAATTCCTTCTGTGTACAAACAGTAAGTGTGCAGAATTCTAAAACCTCTTGAATCTTCTATTCTCCCATCTTCTTTGCTTAGGGGCTTCACTGGTAGCTCCGCGGTAAAGAACCCTCCTGCCAGTGCAGGAGAGGCGGATTTGATCCCTGGGTGAGGAAGATCCCTTGGAGAAGGGAATGACAACCCACTCCAGTATTCTTGCCTGGAGAATCTTATGGACAGAGGAGCCTGGGGGGATGTAGCCTGGGGTCACAAAGAGTTGGATACAATTGAGCGACTAAACAACATCTCCTGTGGTGAAGACCCCATCTGTGACGATGCACGCACGTCACTGGTGGTTTGGGGATGCAGCGGACGGTGGGCACACCCACAGCCCCTGCAGTGGAAGTGCAAAGTCTTAACCACTGGACCACCAGGGACGTCCCCTTGTTCAGTCTTTACTGCACAGACGTGTGCAAGCGTGTATACATTTTCAGACACGTGTGTACTTCTTACCAGCTCGTCTCCCTTCTGGGTGGCAATGCCTGGAGGGCGGGTGCCAGGCCTGTCCTCACCTTTGCTGCCTGTCGGGCCTGGCCGTAGCAGATTGTGGGAGCGTGGACGAAAGTCCTGGGGGCATAGTTGTGTGTGGGTCCTGGTGTGTAGCTGTGTCTCTGCAGGGAAGGCCGGGTGGTTCCTCTACTTTTCAGGCTCACAAGCTTCCTGGTGAGAGGAACATCGCTGCCCCTTGTCTTTCCTTATAGTCCCCAAACCACGTTTCCAAACCTCGACACTGTTTACTTTGGACCTGGGAACTCTCTGCTGTAGGGGCTGTCCTGTCTACTGTGGGCTGCTGAGCAGCGGCCCTGAGCTCTGCCTGCTAGATGCCAGCAGCATTGCCTCCCAGTGATGACAGCCAAAAGTGTCCCCAGACACAGCCAGTTGTCTCCAGGGGGCAAAATTGACCCTGTCTGAGAACCACTGTTCTAAAGTGTTTCTGTGACTTTCAGAGAATCTTTTCTTGTGTCCAGTTCCCCTGAATCCTTTGGAACGATTGTCCATTTTGCATCGTGTCTTGGTGCTCCTGCCGGGCGGGATGTGAATTATAGCCCCAGCTCTCCCACCCGCTGTTCATCCCTGGCCCACTCCCCAGGGACATCGCTCACCAGCTCCCAGACGTTCCCCTGCTGCCCCTCATCCCTCCCCTGCTCAGCATTCTTTTCTTTTTTAGTATTTATTTATTTTTGGCTGTGCTGGGTCTTCCTTGCTGCTCTCGAGCTTTCTCAAGTTATGGTGAGGGGAGCTGCTCTCTAGCTGTGGTGCACAGGCCGGGCTTCTCATTGCGGTGGCTTCTCTTGTTGCAGAGAACAGGCGGTAGGTGTGCGGGCTTCGGTAGTTGTGGGGTGTGGGCTCGGTCCTTTTGGCCCCTGGGCTCTAGAGCATAGGGTCAGTAGTTGCGGTGCAAGGGCCCAGCTGCCCTGCGGCCTGTGGGAGCTTCCCAGACTAGGGATCCTACCAGTGTCCTGTGCATTAACAAGTGGATTCTTAGCCACTAGACCACCAGGGAAGCCCCCCTGCTCAGCATCCTTGAGTGACTCCTCCTGTCCCTACTCAGCTCACAGAGTATCTTTACTCCAGGTTCAATACCTTCAATCCTGCCCCTAATGACCTTCTCAGAGTTCTCTCTCTGCTTCCCTGTGCTTCAGCCAAGCCAGAGTCCTGCCCTACCCCCATCCTCTTCCTGTGGGCACCCCAGATGTCAGCCCCCTGCCTGCCTCTGTCAGAAAGGACCCCTCTGTCTGGGAGCTGGCTGGGAAGGGCTGCTTCTGTTCAAAGCTCACCCGTGGGGTCCTTTTCACACTTGGTCTTACATTGTGATCACTTGTGTTCGCATCTCATCCTTGCTCCCAGCCACGTGGCTGGTGACACCGTGTTCTCATCACATCTTAGATGAGGCCCTGCGTGCTGCCGGGACTGTGCCGGGAGCCACCTCAGGGAGGTTCCCGGCTGACAGCGGGTCCCCCGAAAGTGGGGTGTCCTCAGTAGAGGGGCCACTGTGTGCCGAGCAGTTGTTTAGACAGTATCAGGCTGGAAAGCAGCCTTCCAGGCTTCAGGGCAGCACAGCTGTGACCTTCAGGCATGTAAAGCCTTTGCCCCCTGCCCCGGCTTCCTGTCCCCCGAGCAGTGGGGAGCACACAGCCTCTGGGGGCAAGTGGACGGACCTGAGTTAGAATCCCAACTCGCTGTTCACACCTGAGGACCTCACCCCAACCCCTGAGCTTTTCTGAGCTCCCCGTTCTTTGTCCTGTAGACAGGGATGATAAAGGCCAGCTCCTAGGGTGATTTATCCTGAAAATCCGCTGTGATGGTTTGTGTGAATTAGGGCCATCCAGGGTCAGCCCCCTTCTTTAACTCTTCACTGAACAAAGTGAAGGTGTCAGGGGGTCGTCACCCAGATGCTCCAGGACCTGCTCAGGATTTGATCCAGAAGAACTGCGTGTTTGGAACTTGGTTTGCTTTGACAGTGAGGAGGCAAAGGAGATGTGAAAATACACCTCCGTGACAGCTGCCTTCACAAGGAGCTCTTCACAAGAGCTCCAGGTTCCAGGCTCTGCGAATTTCCCTTGAAGGACCTGATCTGAGTGGATTCTCTGAGAAGCCCCTGAAATCAGCACTGTCACTACTCAACAGTATTGATAAATTAATAAGCCAATGGGTTCACAATGTGCCCTTCGTGCCTACCTCAAAAAGTTGTGGAATTAAGTGAGACCGTGTGCGTGAAAGTGGCTTCCACTCAACATGAGGCACTGTTCATCAGAGTGGGAAGGTGACCCAGAGACAAAACAGCCCCAGGTGACTTGACAGTGACTCCCGCCTGGCACCGTGCTTCTCGTTTCTCTGTTTCTAGGAGAGTCTTTGAAAACTTTGTGGAAGCTTGTCTGGTGAGGCTAAACCCTATCCCAAAGTTTCAGGAAGAATTTACACCCTATAACTAGACAGCCATGCTTCCCCCCGCCCCCATTTTATATTTTCCTGTTTAACTGTCTTGGCATTGGAAAGTATTTCTGGAAAAAAAAAATCATCAATATTAACACGAATGTATTTATCATGAATGAGTAAGTCTAATCTCTACATGCAGCGCTTAAGAAATCAAGTTCTGCAGCCCAATAGGAGCCCGATTGTGGCCTCAAAACTCAGCAGCAGTGGGACTTCCCAGGCCGTCCAGTGGTTAGGACCCCATGCTTCCAATGCAGGGAGCACAGGTTCTGTCCCTGATTAGGGAACTAGATCCTATATGCTACAACTGAAGATCCTGTGTGCCACATCTAAGACCTGGCACAGCAGAATAAATAAAAATAAATATTAAAATCCTTAGAGTACTACCCTGGGGGCCCAGTGGTGTAGAATCCACCTGCCAGTGCAGGGGACGTGGGTTTGACCCCTGAGCCCACACGCCCTAGAACCTGTGCTCTGCAACAAGAGAAGCCACCACGACGAGAAGCCTGCACACAGCAACTGGACAGCAGCCCCGGCGCCAACCAAGACTCAGCGCAGCCAAAAATAATAATAAATAAGTAATTGTTTTAAAACAATCTCAATTTAAGAGAGTGCTTAGAGGCCACTGTGAGGATTAAACTAAACGCATGGAAAGCACCTAGCAGGGCGTTGCCTGTAGAAAGTCCTGCCTGGCAGACGGTCACACTAATTATGCTCCTAATGCATGCTCAGTTGTTCAGTCGTGTCCAACTCTTTGTGACCCCATGGACTGTAGCCCTCCAGGATCCTCTGTCCATGGGATTCTCCAGGCAAGAATACTGGAGTGGGTTGCCATGCCCTCCTCCAGGGGATCTTCCTGACCCAGGGATCGAACCTGAGTCTCTCATGTCTCTTGCTTGGTAGTTAGGTTCTTTACCACTGGTGCCGCCTGGGAAGACCAAGTATGCTTCTAGTGAAAGTGTGTCAGTTGCTCAGTCGTGTCTGACTCTCAGCAACCCCACGAACTGTAGCCCGCCAGGCTCCTCTATCCGTGGGCTTCTCCAGGCAAGAGTATTGGAGTGGGTTGCCATTTCCTTCTCCAGGGATTGAATCCGGGTCTCCTACATTTAGGCAGATTCTTTGAGCCACCAGGGAAGGACAACCACATAAATCACTCCTGTGCAGTTGCCAGGGACTAGCTCTGCTGACATCATCAGAAGCCAGGTTGTGTCTGGAGAGAAGGAGTCGCGTTGGTGTTATTTTCACACTTAGGTGTGGCATCAGTAAACTACACAAACATGTCAGCTCCACAGTAACCTGACCGCAGCAACTTTGCATTTTCAGGTGATGCTTGCTCTACAGGGACCAAATCAGTAGAATCCTGGTCTCAACCTTGCCAGACAGATTGGGGGTGTTTACTTCCGAGTGAGATTGTAGAGGTGCATGGCTGACTATGCCAGGTGCTGAGGAAGAGCCTTAAGTGGCCTCTAGGTTTTATTGGTGAAACCTGCAAGGCTGTTTTTGAAGAAACGTCCTGAGCTGTTTGTATCTGAAGGCTGGGGAAAGTCTTGGCAGTGTCAAAACTCATAAGCTTCATTCATTCAGGCTTCTGTTTCTTCACTTTCTACCCTGTATTGCCATAACTGTATGATGGAGGGGGGCTTACTTTTTATTTTATTTTTTTAATTTACTTATTCTCTGCACTGAATGGCATGCAGGATCCTATTTCCCTGACCAGGGATCAAACCTGTGGCCCCTGCAGTGCAAGTGCAGAGTGTTAACCACTGGGCCACCAGGGAAGTCCCTTACTTTTTATTTCAGTCAATTTCACTGAAGTATCATTTGTGTGCAATAAAATTCATACCTTGTTAAGAGTATAGTTTAATAAATTTGGACAAACTCATGCAACTGCATCGCCAAACGAGATTTCTGTGTTCCTGGAAAATCCCCTGGTCCCTGAGTCTCTCCATGATAACACCTACCGACTCTCAGGCAAACACTGATGATTGATGTCATTCTAGTTTTGCCTGTTCTAGAATTTCACACAGGGGCTTCCCCGGTGCTTAGTGGTAAAGAATCCACCTGCCAAGCAGGAGATGCAGGAGACTTGGGTTCGATCCCAGGATTGGGAAGATTCCCTAGAGTAGGAAATGGCAACGCACTCCAGTATTCTTGCTTAGAGAATCCAATGGACAGAGGAGCCTGGCAGGCTACAGTCCATGGGATAGCAAAGAGTCAGACACAACTGAGTGAGCCCAGAATTTCACATAAACAGAATTATACCAGAATAATTCGGGTTTTCGTTTCAGCTCTTTGGTGTTCAGCTTCTTTTGCTTGGTGTGGTATCTATGAGATTTTTCCTTGTTGCTGAGGTTATTAATAGCTCATTTCTTTTGATTGCTGTGTTATACCTATACCACTGAATTCACCTTGGATGGACATTTAGGTTATTCTCAGTTCAGTTCAGTTGCTCAGTCCTGTCCAACTCTCTGCGACCTTATGGACTGCAGCACACCCAGCTTCCCTGTCCATCACCAATTCCCAGAGCTTGCTCAAACTCATGTGCATCAAGTCGGTGATGCCATGCAACCATCTCATCCTCTGTTGTCCCCTTCTCCTCTTGCCTTCAATCTTTCCCAGCATCAGGGTCTTTTCCAGTGAGTCAGTTCTTCTCATCAGGTGGCCGAAGTATTGGAGCTTCAGCATCAGTCCTTCCAATGAATATTCAGGACTGATTTCCTTTAGAATTGGCTGGTTTGATCTCCTTGCAGTCCAAGGGACTCTCAGGAGTCTTCTCCAATACCACAGTTCAAAAGCATCAGTTTTTTGGCGCTCAGCTTTCTTAATGGTCCAACTCTTACATCCATAGATGACTACTGGAAAAACCACCTTTATCATGAAAGTAATGTCTCTGCTTTTTAATATGCTGTCTAGCTTGGTCATAGCTTTTCTTTCAAGGAGCAAGCATCTTTTAATTTCATGGCTGCAGTCACCATCTGCAGTGATTTTGGAGCCCAAGAAAATAAAGTCTGTCACTGTTTCCATTGTTCTAGACTTTGATTAATGTGACAGTCCCTGTCTTTTAATTGTCCTGCTTAATCTATTTACATTTGATTTAATTCAGTCTTTCAACTTTTTGTTTTGAAATCATTTTAGACTTACAGAAATGTTGCAAAAATAATTGTTTCCGCTAGTGTTAACCTTTTCACATAACCATAGCCCAGATTCCAACTGCAGGAAATTAACATTGCTACAGTATTATTAAGTGCTTCACAGATCTGCTTCCAGTTTCACCAGCTTTTCCCTAATGTCTTTTTCTGGCCCCTGGTCCAGTCCAGCCGTGAGTCTCACATGAAATTTAGTTGTCATGTCCCCTGGGTGTCCTCCAGTCAGTAACACTGCCCCTTTTGTGCTCCTTGACCTTGACAGTCGGGTGTGTGCGCTTGCGTACGTCTCCCCCCTCTCCCCGCCCGTGTGGGTTGCCCCTTTTCTTCTCTTGAGCAGGTGGTGGTTGTGCATGTCGGACAGAAATACTCGGTGGGGGGGGATGCTGTGTCATCCTCTCGGGGGTACGTGATGTCAGCCTTCGCACCACTGGGGATGTTAACTTTGGATCAGTGAATGCAGTTTTTGTTATGGTTTGGTTGACGTCTGCCATGTTGATGTTTGTTTTCTGTGCATTCCCTCTCTGATTTGTGTGTTGGGGGGGTGCGGGGGGAGTGCCTAAAGTGTGTTGTGTCTTGTTCTTGTAGACAGTTAAATTACTGGCTGATCACTGGTGCCAGTGTCAGCGGGGTGGCACTTAGCGTGGGTCTGTCCACAGCGCAGACTTTAACTTGGCAGGACTCAAACGCCATCTTTCCTGTAGGTCTTGTTAGGACTTGGTTTTCCTTTTTTTTTTCCCCATTTTTTAAACATATTTATTTATTTATTTTTGGCTGTGCTGAGTCCTGGTTGCAGCATGCAGGCTTTTCTCTAGTTGCGACGAGCCGGGGGCTCTTCACTGCGGCGCAAGGGCTCCTCGTTGCAGTGGCTTCTCCTGTTTTGGAGCACACACTCCAGGGCATCCCAGCTTCAGCAGTTGCAGCTCATGGGTTCACTCGTCGTGGCTCCCGGGCTCTCAGCACAGGCTTCAGTAGTAGTGCTGCACAGGCTTAGCTGCTGCAGCAGCATGTGGGATCTTCCGGACCCGGGTTTCAACCCGTGTCCCGTGCATTGGCAGGCAGATTCTTAACCACTTAACCACCAATTAATACTTAGTTACTAATGCTCTGGCGCTGTTAATTTCCTGTTGTCAGAATCTGTGCTACGGGAAGTTCAGTTTCATATTTTATTAGACTGTGTTTAGAAGAGGTCTTACTCAAGGGTCAGGGGGACACCCAGGGCCTGGGAGCAGGAATTCTTCTGCACAGTGTCCAGGCCACCTAACGGTGGCCCCCCGGGGGTGTTTTCGTTCAGTCCGGTTCCCTGATCTTTTCTCCACACGTGCCTCCCAGTGGATGGGTCCCATGGTCTCTGGAGGTCTCTGACCCCTGCTTCTCCGCATGTGGTCATTTCCGAGCTGCAGGAGCCTGTGGGCACCTCTCATGTCACGTTCTCGGTGTGTGCCCCGGGGACAGTTTCCGCCAGCTCCGTGGTAGCCGTACATCCTGTGCTCAGGCTCAGGGTGTGGGAGGCAGGTGAGAAGAAATGCTTCATGACACAGATTCGTGGACCCACGAGGGTCTCCACTCGGTGACTTTGAGCCACCCCTATCCAGGCTCTGCCACCAAGCACGCTTTCTTCTAATTTCTTTTGGCACCTTTTTCTCACCATGCTGTTCAACGTGGTGGAGTTAGCTACTCAAAATGCCAAAGATGCTGTAACCTGAGGGGTTCTTTGGAACAGATGACTTAATTCGAGAACTCTTAATTCTACTTTGTGGCAAAATGCTATCCTAGGTGCTGCTGAAGCAGACACGGCGAAGACAATCCCTGCCTCGAAGGAGAAACAAAGAAAGCAAAGACATACGCTACAGGGCAGAGGCATTTTTTTAGCACGGATACCTTGGGAGCAGCATTGAACGTCTCTGAACTTCAACTTCCTCATTTCTGAAGGAGGTTGAGAACTCACTTTGAGGGGTCATTGTGAGGTTGTTTAAGAATGAAGTACAACTAGTTTCCTGTCAATTTATTTGTTTCGCCTTCTCTAATGGCTCCTAGGATGTTGGAATATAAACTTTATTGCGCTGTTTGGACTTAGCTACTCTTTCGGTGGAATGAGCCGGTATTTCTTGGAGCCTCGGGGCTCCGTGAGAAAATTGTTGTTGTTCAGTGGCTAATTGTGTCCGACTCTTTGCGGCCCAGTGGACTACAGCACAACAGGCTTCCCTGTCCTTCACCATCTCCCAGAGCTTGCTTAAACTCATGTCCATCGAGTCGGTGATGCCATCCAACCATCTCATCCTCTGTTGTCCCCTTCTCCTCCTGCCTTCAATCTTTCCCAGCATCAGGGTCTTTTCCAATGAGTCGGCTCTTCACATCAGGTGGCCAAAGTATTGGAGCTTCAGTTTCAGCATCAGTCCTTCCAGTGAATACTCCTGTGACATGAGGCCTTTTAGACAGTCCCAAGGAACGATGGATGTATACGTCTCTTGCTCTGTGGTGTCTCCTGTCCATTCCAAGAGAGCTGTCCCTTCCTCTCGCCCTGGTGCCTTGTTTGGCCTGTGATGAGCATCTCAGTAGGAAATGGCCCAGCTTCACCAGGGTGCCTTCCTGTCTTAGGTTCCACGAGCCCTTTGGTTATCACTTTGCAATAAAGTATGGAATGCTGGTCAGTCCTCCAATGACATTGTGTTTACTAGTGTGAAATGTGCTAATATATTCTGTTGTGCTATTCTCATGCCCCTCTGGGGACCATGATCTCCGATTTGGTGTGTCATCTTTTTGGAAACACTTTAAACGGCAGTGAGCCTCAGCGCGTGCCGCACCAACAGTGGACCCTGCTCAGCTGAAGTGACAACAGTGTGAACAATGCTGACCGGATTCTCTCATTCCGAAGCAGTGACAGTTCTGTCACTGAAGTGTGCTTGGCTGACAGCACTGAAATTTGCATTTGATTTCAGAGTTGTTAGACTGTGATAGAATGTCCTGGAGCGTCGACTTTGATGGACGGTGGCTTCTTGGAACTGTGTGCTTTGGGCAGAAGTACTGAGAAGGCTGGCCACCACTCTCCGTCCACAGAAGGGATGCAAGGAGGAGGAGGATGAAGGGAGGAGGAGTGCAGGGAGGAGGGGGGTGCACGGGGAGGGATGCAGGGAGAAGGGGATGCAGGGAGGAGGAGGGGGTGCAGGGAGGAGGAGGAGTGCAGGGAGGAGGGGCGTTCAGGGGGAGGGATGCAGGGAGAAGGGGATGCAGGGAGGAGGAAGGGGTGCAGGGAGGAGGAAGGGGTGCAGGGAGGAAGAGGGAGGCCTTGCCGGCTGGGAGGCTCCTTGCCCATATGGCCCCCAGCTGCTGGGTGGCTCTCTGGCGAGTCCCTCACCCAGATGTTTGCTCAGCACCCAGGCCAGGCTCTGGCTGGCTCTCAAACATCCCAATAACGGAAACCATCTCAGAGGAGGCTGTGTTTTCAGCCAGTGGCCCTGGCTGAGGTTGACAATGGCTCTGACAGTCCAGATAGTTACTGGACGGGCAGGAGGCACAGACAGCCAAGGAGGATCGAAGGCTGATTCTGACTTCCCTCCAGACAGACTGTGAGATGCTGGGAGTCACCCCACCCTTCCTTCTGGACTGCACTTGCCACTTGTAACTGGGGAGGATGGTAGATTCCACACAGGGGGTTGAGCTTCAGAAAGTTGAACAGAGGACAAGCCCAGCTACAAGTGCTGTGGCCAAGTGGGAGTCGTGGTTCTCCCTGGGTGATGGGTTTTGTTTGTTTTCATTAGTTGATTTACAAAGTTGTGTTAGTTTCTAGGTGACAGAGTTTTTAAAAGTATTTACTTATTTATTCGGCTGTGCCAGGTTTTCCATGCAGCATGTGGGATCCAGTTCCCTCACCAGGGCTGGAACCCAGGCCCCCTGCAGTGGGAGTGCAGAGTCTCAGCCACTGGACCGCCAGGGGAGTTCCACACGATAGAATTTGAAGTGCTCTTTCTTCCCGTTTCTAATTCTTACTTTCTAGTATTTCTGACAGTGAGCATGTAGTAAAGTAAAACCCAAAAGTTTCTTTTAATGATGCAAATGCTAATTGTGATAAAAACTTTAACATATGTAGTATGTCCTAGAATAACAGGTGTCTTACTTGAATTTGGTCAATCACACCTTCTTGGTGTGTTGATTTTTGTTTGTTTGCTTTTGTTCTTTGTGCTTTTCTTGGTGTATTGAAAGGAAGCTTGGAATGCCAGTTGTTAGACCAATGTTAATAGTTACTGTTGGTGGTGACACATAATCTAAATGAAAGGGCAGCATCCCTGGTCGCTGCGACCCCATGGACTGTAGCCCACCAGGCTCCTCTGCCCATGGGATTTCCCAGGCAAGAATACTGGAGTGGGTTGCCATTTCCTTCTCCAGGGGATCTTCCTGACCCAGGAATAGAACCCGCGTGGTGCTAAAGCTGAAACTCCAGTACTTTGGCCACCTCATGTGAAGAGTTGACTCATTGGAAAAGACTCTGATGCTGGGAGGGATTGGGGGCAGGAGGAGAAGGGGACGACAGAGGATGAGATGGCTGGATGGCATCACTGACTCGATGGATGTGAGTCTGAGTGAACTCCGGAAGTTGGTAATAGACAGGGAAGCCTGGCGTGCTTCGATTCATGGGGTTGCAAAGAGTCGGACACGACTGAGCGACTGATCTGATCTGATCTGATCTGATCTTGCATCTTCTGCATTGGATTCTTTACTGCTAGTGCCACGTGGGAGACTCTCAAACTGGGTAGGAGAAAGCAGAGTGCTTTCCTTTCACCATGGAATCTGGAAGCATAAGAACTTAGCAACTTGGGGGGCTGAAAAGCTTTGTGTTCTTATAGAATCTCCCGGAAAAAAAAAATCCTTCCGTGTATTCAGTTACCTGATAGGTTCACAGACATTATTGCAGCAACACACGCATGACGTAAGATTTACCTTTGCAACCACTTTTCAGTGAACAGTTCTGTGGCTGGAAGTACACTCACATTGTCGTGCACAGTCACCACCGCCGTCTCCAGAACTTTCTCATCTTCCCTGAGACATGGTCTCCATTCCACACCAGCTCCCCCTCCCCTCCCCCAGCCCGAGGCAGCCGCCCTCTGCTTTCTGGCTCTGTGAACTCACCTGTTCTTGGGACCCCAGATAAGTGGGATCGTGCGGCGCCTGTCCTTTTGTGCCTGGCTTGTTTCTCTCAGCACAAGGTCCTCAAGGCTCATCCGTGTGTCGCTGTGTGCGTGCACCGTATTTTGTTTATCCAGTCATCCATCAGTGGGAGGGTATTGTTTTTTAAAGTTTCTCTAGTTAAGGTCTTCAACATTTTAAAAAAATTACCCGACCGTGTGCCTGTCTGAAGTGTCTTGATGATCTGATTCATCTCTGTGTTTCTAGGGCAGTGCCAGCCGGTCAGTAACGTGTCAAATGAGTGAGCAGACAAATCCGCTGGTGCTTTGATCCAAATATTTACCCAGGAGTCAGAACCCAGCCCTTCACCCGAACCCCATTTTCTGGGCTACAGATCAGTACTTCTCTGAGTGTTCTCACCTGTGACAGGAGGGAGGTAATATTTGCTGCTAGATTCTTTGCTTGATCCTGTGCTCTTTGAGCTTGTCGGGTTAGGGTTGCTGTTGAAAGTCAGGATTAACAATGCACTTTTTTTCCCCCTCCTAGAATGTTTTTATGAATTTAAGAAATTAAAAAGCTACTCCATTTAAAATCATTCAAGGCTTTCCATGGATTTATGTTTTTTTAAAAAAGAAAGAGGGCTTCCCTGGTGGCCCAGTGGTTAAGAGTCTGCCTTGCAATGCAGGGGACACAGGTTCAACCCCTAGTTCAGGGAAGATCCTACATGTCATAAATCGACTGAGCCCTTGCACCACAGCTATTGAGCCTGTGCCCTAGAGCCCAGGAGCTGCAAGAGGAGAAGCCACTGCGATGAGAAGCCTGCGAAGCAACTACTCTCTGCAACTAAAGAAAGCCTGCATGCAGCAACAAAGCCCCAGCACAGCTCAAATAACTAAGATAAATAAATAAAATTATTAAAAAAGAGAGATAAAAGAAAGACCCAGGGACTTCCCAGGTGGTCCAGTGACTAAGACTCCTCCCTGTTGATGCAGAGGCTCCGGTTCCATCTCTGGTCTGGGAGTTAAATCCCACTTGTCACAACTAAAATCGAAGATCCCTCTTGCCTCAAGTACACCCAGCACAGCCAAATAAATATTGAAAAAAAAAAAAAAAAACACATAAAGAAAAGAAAGAACCACGGTTACCTGGGCAGGAGGTAATGTGACGCGTGTCACAGCTGCATCCCGATCCAGGTGTGCCGCAGCCGCGTCCTCCTCCTGAACTTGGGCCACTGGTCACATCCTCTCTCCTTCCTCTGTTCTTTTCTGAGACCCTCAACTACTCTCTTTTCTTCTCCTATATAATTTTTTCTGACTGTATCTGGTCTGTTCTCTCTGGATGGACGATTCCTGAAGCTTTATCTCTGCCCAAACTTCCCTCCCAATGGTCCCTCCTGTGTCAGCTACCTCTCGGGGTCTCTCCCTGAGACGTCCCCTCATCTGGGAACTTCAGTCCCACCACACGTCCCACCGTGCTCCCCAAGAATCCCTCTTTATGCCTTCTGCTCCCCCGACATCTCATGAACTACTCAGCACATATTTATGGACACTGGATGATACTCAGCAAGGGGTTCCCGGCACCCCTGGGTGCATAATTAGCTGGTTAACCCCACAGTCCAGGAAATGGGCAGGCAGGGCTCAACTCCACAACCTCCCTCTGATCCTTTTGCCGTTACCACTCACATCGCTTTCCAGGGGCTGTAGCAACTGAGCACCAACCCCAAGCTGGGGGCTGAAATAAACACAAATTCTATCTATCATCTCCCAATCCAGAGGCTGGCGGTCTGAGGTCAAAGCGTCTTCTGGATGGGCTCCTCTGAGGCCATGGGGGACGGGGCGGGATCTGTCCAGGCCCCGTCCCTACTCCTGGTGGTTGGCAGCAGTCTGCAGGTTCTTGGATTATAGACTCACACTCCGATCCCCCCACCTACCCCTGGCATCCCCCTGTGTCTCCGCATCATCTCCCCAGCCCGGGCATGTCTGTCTGTGTCCTGATTTCCCCCTTTCATAAGGACACCGGTCACACTGGATTAAAGCCCACCCTAGTGATCTCGCTTTAAGTTGATCACCTCTATAAAGATCCTATTTCCAAATAAGTTTACACAGTGAATGAATGAATGAATGAGTGTGTGAAGCTGGTCTCAGCCTACCTCTCCGACCTCCGTCCCATCACTCCCACTCAAGGGCTTTGTCTTCCGGCCAGATGTTTGGCTTCTTGGCCTCGAGCTCGGGTTCCAGTCCCCACCCTTGTCCCCACTCAGCTCCACTTCCATGATGGTCCCGCCCAACTCCCAACTCCCCACTCCCAACACTCACGGCCCCTGCCTGGGGCCTTTTCTGTGGGGCCTTAGCTTCAGTTTCTGTTACAGCGATCTATCACGGGACCTCACCGTTAAGAGGGATCTTACGGTGGACTGAGACCAAGATGTCTGTGTTGGATTGATTCCTTGGGATGTTTTGAGAATCCTGGCAGATCCTGGACCCCCACCCACAGGGGTTCTGATCGGCAGGTCTGGGAAAGGACCCAGCAACTTTTACTTTTAAACGCTCCTCAGCGGGGACGTCTCTGGTGGTCTAGTGGTTGGAAATCTGCTTGCCAAAGCAGGAGACATGGGTATGATCCCTGGATCAGAAAGATCCCCGGGAGAAGGAAATGGCACCCACTCCAGTGTTCTTGCCTGGAGAATCCCATGGACAGAGGAGCCTGGTGGGCTAGAGTCCATGGGGTTGCACAGAGTCAGACACAACTGAGCGACTGAGCCGCCACCGCCACCACCGTGTGGTACGGCGGTGTTGAAAAGGCCCTGGTGTTTAGACCCTGGCTGGCTTCTCAGCCTTAGCTGAGCCTGGCCGCCCCTTGAGATCAGACGTATCACAGAACACACGGTCCCCTTACCACTCCCAGGCATGTGTGTGCATGACTCAGTGCCAACAAGTGCTTTCACAATTATTTCATCCTCTCTCCCTTGTTTTCTCTGTGCTGTTAAGTTTCCCTCCCTTTGCAAGGTAAGAAGTGCCAGGAGACCAGGGCAAGAGTTCAGGGAGCGTCCCAGCATGAACTGTTCTAGTACCAGTTTCCAAGTGCAAGCTGATGGTTGAGAAACCCGAGTAGGGGGTGCACCGGCCCCCACACACCTGTCCCTGCCCTTGCCCTGACCCCTGCGTGGCAGGCCGGGCCTCTCTGTACATGGGGTCTGGTGCCCCTCTGTACCCTGGGCCGGGTCCCTCTGTACCTGGCACCCTCTGTACCCATGGCCCGGCACCCCTCTGCACCGGGGACCCGGCGCATCCCCGACCCAGTGTCTGGAGATGACAGGGCTCCAATTCTGGCTGTCGAGCGTGAAAGGCAGATCTGAGGAGCCGCCTCAGAGTCTCAACTTTGTCATTTGAAATGTTTCTGTTATTTTTTTTCTTTTCAGTTCGATGTTTTGCTTGGATCCTGGCCTTGAGTTTATACCCTGTATGGACGGTTTCCTCGTTCCTGCAACCTCCCTTTCATTGTAGTCGCTCTCGCGACCGGTCCTTCCTGAAAATGCAGCACTCCCCTCTCCTCGACCCCCCTCCAGGGATGCAGGGATGAGTCAGAGGGACCCTGGTTCCAGGCACCTTCACAGGGTGCTGACCCCTCATCCCATACCCGCCTCTGCCTGCCCGTTTCATATATGCACGGACATTTCTTTCCACTTCTCATATCTTCTCTTCTTTTGAACTGCCTTGGACAGTATTGCTTTAGTAAGTCTTCCAGTGGGCTGCCCAGGTGGTTCGGTGGTAAAGAATTCGCCTGCCAAGCAGGAGACTTGGGTTCGATCCCTGGGTCGGGAAGATCCCCTGGAGGAGGAACTGGCAACCCACTGCAGGGTTCTTGCCTGGAGAATTCCATGGACAGAGGAGCCTGGCAGGGCACAGTCCATGGGGTTGCAAGAGTCAGACATGACTTAGCAACTAAAACAACAAGTTCTCCAGTCTTGTCAATAATCCAGCTCCTGATGAAGCTGGGGTCTCAGAGCCCATCCCAGAAGGGGCCTGTGGGGGCCATGGGGGCTCTAGGGGCCCTGAGCCAGGGCAGCAAATTGCATATCTTATCTGACTGCCTGGGGAGGGAAGTGGAGCAGGGGATAAACGCCTCAGGGTCCTGGCCGGGGTGTCCCCACGATGGATTCTGTGACGTCTGGCCATGTTTCTGGTGGAGGGCTTGGAAGTCCACTGCTGTCTGGATGATCAAATCTTCCAATACAGGCCAACAGATATAATACAAGCAAATCTTTTCACAGTAAAATTCAAAACACTATCCAGATTCTTTAGTTTAGTACAAAACTCTTGCTGATTAAATTTTACTGGAGTTTGTAGACCATGAGCTGGGTTTGAAAAAAATTTTTTTTGTTGTTTTGCTGATATGTGTCTAATGGAATCTGACCTATGTTACCTCTGCCAGAGGAATTCACAGTTACCGATCAGAGTTAATGTGGCACAAAGAACTGAAAAGTTATCCTCAGGGAATGAGCAGGGGTGAGTCTCTAATGAGGACAGAGTCAGTCATTTTTGTGGCTTAATGTTGCCACATGGAATTCAGGAGGTTCAGAATAGATTCGCAAAGACAGGGTGTTCCCGTGGAAAGGGCAGAGAATTTAGCCTCAGGGAACTGGACTGGTCACTAACTCCGAGACCTGGAAATGGGCCTGACCTCCCTGTGGACCCATTTCCTTGTCTGTAACATCGAGGACTGCCTGGGCTAGACAAGTGGTTTATGAAAACAGTTCTTACCGAGGGGCCAGTTTGGAGGTCCCTTCCCCTCCCCAAGTTTCAACTACACACGTAATTTTTATTTCTTTTGCTTCGGCACACGATTTCTGTAGAAAAGCAGGCTTCTATTTCTTAAAAAAAATAAATAATAAGTTTAAAGCCAGGGGACTAGATAATCACTACCTCTAAATCTTGGTGATTCAGTATGAGGTCTACCATCAAACTGTCCAAGATGGATAGTATCCTCATGTTTTCAGGAAGGCTCCCTAAGCTACAGGTCGGAGCCCACCAGGCTTGCATGAGAGAAGTTCGTGCCCTGGGACCCTTACACTACAGACCAAACCAGAAGCCCCGCTGGGGACTTCCCTGGTGGTCCAGTGGTTAAGAATCTGCTTTCCAAGGCAGGGGAAGCGGGTTTGATCCCTGGTTGGGGAACTAAGATCCCACATGCCATTGAGCAACTGAGCCCGCGTGCCACAATTAGAGAGTCCATGCACCACAAATGAAACCCCGTATGACGTAACAAAAATCCTGCATGCCACAACTAGACCTGAGACAACCAAATACATCAATAAGGCCCACTGGGCAGCAGGAAGGGGAGGGTTTTCAGGGTCCTCAGACTGTTCTTAAACAGCGGTTTCTGGAACAATCGAAAGAGACAAGGTTTCTCCAACCCCGTGGCCATCAGAGCTGAACTGACAGCTGGTGGAGAGCTTGGAGGAGAATGTCACTGAATGGTGCGCCCCTCTGGGCTTCCTCAGCTGTGTCCTGTGGAATCCAGGCCCTGTGGCTATGAAACGTGGACCAAGAGAGGTTGACGGATCAAACTGACCAGGTGATTTGAAGAGAGGCAGAGAGAACGGAACTGGTGGGACAGGATTTGCTCGTGGTCAGTCTGACCTCCTATTGATGTCTTTAGTCCCCAGCAATTCTCCTTGGTCCTGACTGGCCACAGCCCCGGGGTATCCCCTGAGCACTTCAGTCTAATTCCAGCAAAGTCAAGGCCATCAAGAGGTCTGCTAGGAGTTCGCTGGAGAAGTTAGGGGCTCTTTTACAAGTTGTCTTTGATGAACTCAGTAGTGTATTTAAAAGTATTTTTAGGTCCATCGTCGTAAACAAATTACTTCTGAACTAGATGGGAAAGATCTAAACACACCATCTAAGTACAACAGTTAGTATCAAAGTATATATCTCTGTTTGTCTTTTATCTGCCCTTAGGAATCTGTACAAACAAATGTGAACAGACTCTGGACTCTAAGAATAATATTTTCTATGCACATATATGGACAGATAAGCAAAACCCCGAGGGAGAAAAAAACTTCTATTAAAATAAAAATAAAGATCCCCCACGGCTTTGGCCTCCTTTGCTCCCTAGAGTTCCTTTATTCCACTTTGAGATGAAAGTAGGTCAGTTTCTCAGGAGATGCTGATTAAAAGTTGAACAAAAAGTCAGTCTAGACAGACTCATTTATCTACCTGCCTGCCTGCCTGGCCCTGATACAAGCACAGATACAAGCACAGGTCTTTGTTTAGGACTGGGGCACTTTACTTTTTAAAAAATTTTATTTATTTATTTGGCCACACAAGGTTCTTAGTTGTGGCATGCAGGATCTTTCGTTGTAGCCTGTGAGATCTAGTTCCCTGACCAGGGATTGAACCCAGGACCCCTGCCTTGGGAGTGCGGAGTCTTAGTCGGTGGACCGCCAGGGCAGCCCCTAAAGGCACTTTGAATAGACACTCACAGGGGCACTGGGACCATGTCCTCCTCCTCATTGCCCTCGCGGCTCCCAGATGCTCTGGGATCTGGTGGGCCCTCTCCACCCCCAGCACTGGCGTCCTTGCCCCCAGAGCTGCTATTGGCTTCTGTCCAGCCATCTCTGCCTCCGAGCAGGCGGTTCTGGGAGCCCGTGAAGGCACCCGGCGGCCCCCCGGGAGCAGCAGCGAGTGAGTTGGGCTGGAGTTTCCTGCATGTGGAGGGAGGTGAGGGCAGGGCTGCGGTCCTTGGGACAGCATCTCGGATCCTGGGACTCACTGAGCCTGGGGTGCAGGCTGGGCTCGAGCCCTCAACCTTCTTCCTCTCCAGGATCTTGGGTCAACGGGGTCCTGGCCGCAGGGAGCCTGTGCCTCGGGCTTCTGTCCATTCAGAGATGCCCGTGGAGATGGTGCCCCCTGCACAGCCAGCAAGGTTCTGTCTACATTTCACTGGCTTCCAATGGCAGGAGGAACCCTTACATTGTTCCTTTCCTTCTCACAAATGCTTTCTCTAATAAAACAGAATGACTGGAGGGGACCAGGGACAACGCAAACGGTCCTGGACGTCAGGGACCTGGGCCGGCCTGGCCTCCCCGGAGGCTTTTAGCTTGTGCATTGCTGACAAAGTCAAGCCTAGCCTGGCTGACCCAAGGGAGCAGCTGGGGCTGGAGGGAACTTGGCGGTAGACTGCGTGAACTTCGGCTCCCTTCCTGGGCTGTAGCCCAGCCTCCTGCACCGAGCCCTCCTGGTAGCAGGGACCCCCATCTCTGACTTTGTTTCCACGAAAACACAGGAGGCACTCCCCCATGGACCCCCAGGTCCCAGCTGCAGCGCAGAGCAGTCTGGTGCGGGTTGGGGGCGGCTCCCAGTTTGGCCTCTTCCTTCTCCCCCAGTGAGAAGGGGCCTCCATCCCCTGCCTGGCCCAGGGCCTCCGCCACCATTGCTGCCAAATAAATATTTACCAAGCAAAGGAGAGCCTTGAGCCCACACTAATTTGTATTTTTAACAAGTCATTCATAAACTCTAGCATTTTAACTATTAGTTAGCAATTAATCCCAGTAAACCAGCAGGCTCCTATGATGTGTACCCACGCTGTACGGGTTGGTCAGAGGGATACTTGTCCGTGTTTTATAGACTCTTTAAGCGAGTTTAGCTCCACAAGTGATAAGGCCGGGTTCAGGCATTATGGGCCCTGCGCTTGACTGTCACCTCCACGTGGATAGCCTCATCGTCCTGGGAGAGGTTCTGGAGCACGAGCCCGGGGAAAAGGGCTTCAGTGGTCCGATTACTCTGGACCCTCTAGGGGTCTCACCCAGGCTGGCTAGTGCTTAATTTCAAGATCTTATACAGACCAAGGATAAGACTGAGGGCTCAGTTGCTCGATTCTGTCCATCTCTTTGTGACCTCATGGACTGTAGCTTGCCAGGCTCCTCTGTCCATAGGATTCTTCAGACAAGAATACTAGAGTGGGTTGCTATTTCCTCCTCTGAGGGATCTTCCCGGCCCAGGGATCGAACCACATCTCCTGCATCGCAGGCAGATTCTTTACCCCTGAGTCACTGGGGAAGCCCCAAGGATAATGTTATCAGCCCCAAATTGGGGGTATTTATCACCTCACTACTGTTGGCAACTCTGAAAGCTGGAGTTGGGTCCAAAAGGATATGGCCACTGTCACCAGAGCCCCTGGGGGGAGGGACAAGGCTTCAGATGGAGGTCGAAGGGCAGCTTTGTCATCCAAAATTTTCTATTCTGGATGATTTTTTTAAAATAGTCATTTCTTCGGTTGCTGTCAGGTCTTATTTGTGGCACGCAGGCTTAGTTGCCCTGCGGCGTGTGGGATCTTAGTTCCTGGACCAGGGATCGAACTGTGTCCCCTGCGTTGCAAGGCAGATTCTTATCCACTGGACCACCAGGAAAGTCTCATGGGTTATTTTTTTTTAACACAGATTTGCCAAGTCTTAGTTTCAGCACGCAGCATCTTTAGTTGAGGCATGCGAACTCTTAGTTGTGGCCTGTGGGATCTAGTGCCCTGATCAGGGATGGAACCCAGGCTTCCTGCAGGAGGAGTGTGCAGTCTTAGCCACCGGACCGCCAGGGAAGTCCTGAAAGAGCGACTTTGAAAACAACTGATCTTTTGTTCCGCAGAGTTTGTTAAAAGGATGGAGAAGTGTAAGGAGAACGATGAATCCGAAAATGAGGGTGATAAGCCCAGGACTGCGGTAAACAGGCATTCTGGGCAGTGACTCAGGAAGTGTGCCAGGGGAGGCGGCTTTGGGAGCCCTCCCGTGAAAGGCAGGCTTCTCTTGTGATTTGCTCTTATTTCGGGAGTCGGGCCCCCTCAAGCTCTGCTTCAGAGGTGGTCCACTTTCTCCTGCCATGCACTTTTTCAAAGTTCATCTTCTTGTCCAGCAGGGTGAAGATTACTCATTCATTCCTAGAGAAGGCTGTTGAGTTGTGATAACAAGCAGCAATGATTCTGCAAGCCTGTTTGTCACGATCTGGGTCAAGGACCCCAGCGGGTCCAGACAGACTGTGTTCCCCTCCTCCTGTCATACCCACCAAAGGCACTAGGAGGGCCAGCATCAAATACTGGGGTCAAATCTGCGCCGTGTCAGGTGTAATATCCTAAATGTAATCGTCATGCTTCTCCCCATCTACTTTTTGACGGTTTAAGGTCTTTCTGCAGGAGCATTGGAAAATCAATGAGGCAGAATGTGTCGGCAAGTCGTTTGCTGATGAAAACAGGCCAGGCTTGTTGTCTTGCTGGTAGAAGTAGTAGTTGTTGTTGTTGTTGTTTGACCAAAGTCATTTCAGCGACTTTGAAGAGAGGATCTGAAAATGATCACTCAGCCTGGTATTTATTTTGAAATATATGCTGACCTCTACCTCTCAGAGCCAAACAGCCTAATCCTTGACCATCCCAGGGTGAGTTTAGGAATTTGCGATCGTGTCCTTTTGACTGGGGATCTGCATACATCACTAACCAGCTGGTCTGGAGGGATGAGGTTTCTCTAGGCTGAAATAGAAGGATGAAAACAGAGGGCCAACCGGAGATGCTCATCTTCAGCAGTTAATCTGTAAGGAATATTCCTGTACAAATGACGTCAGAAAAGGTCCTTCCCAGTGCACAGGGAGGGCACATCCCCTTCCGTAGCGTTCATTTCTCAACAAAGATCCCAAGTAGGCTGATAAGAATGGTGGGCACCTTGCATTCTTATCCGTGTTGTGCATTAGGAGTTTCTTGGATATTTGTTCAGAGTGAGGGGAAGGGTCAATGTATATAAATAAGGGGGAGGAGACCCGGCAAGACTGGGAACACGACCTCTGCCCTGCAAAGCCTGGGAAGCCCCCTGAATGCTCGCAGTCCCCGCGGCGTATGGACCCTCCCCTCCACACTCAGAGCAGGGTTAGAGGTTAATGAATGAGGGCTCTCCCCACACACGGGAGCCCGCCCCACCATGGCTTTATAAATAGGGGCTTAAACAGGGGTCAGAACAGGGCCTGCGTGTTGCTTCCAGCCTCTCCCCGTCTCCCTGAAGTCAGGGTGTTCAAAGCTGCCCTCCTTCCTCCAGGGAAGGAGAGGTAAGACCCTGGGCGGCTGCCACTGGCCCCCTGCGTCTCCATCGAGGACCCAGCGGAAAACGAAGCAGGGGAGGGCCTCGCTGCCCCTATTCTTCTCCGTAATCCCTTCAAAAATAATTGCAGAGCCAACCTCTGGCCTCCAGCACATTTTCCACTTGATTAGAGGCCTTTGTGAAGTGGGAAGGGGACCCGCAGGCCTGGACATTGTGCGAGGCCTGAAATGTCCAGCTGGGGTTTTTTTCCATCAAAAGAGGATTTTAGTAAAACCGTTATCAGGGGCTTAGGGGAGCGGAGCCGCTGAGCCGCTCTGCGCGTGGATTAGCACCAGCGGGCCGGGCAGGGCTCTGGGAGGGCGGGAAGGTGTTGGCGGCCACTTACCCACAGGGTCTCCTCGGCAGCCCCGTGAGGTCCCCAGCAGGTGCAGGGGAAGGAGCAGATGGGGGAGAGGGGACCAACCCCAGGGCATGGGGGCTCCTCGTGGGTCTTTCCCTCCAGGCATCAGGGTCAGGAGGTGGCAAGAGGCTGTGGCATTTGCACGGAGGGGCCTGCCTGCTCCAGGTCGTGCCCACCCCATCACCGTCTCCACGGAGTCAGGGAGCAGGCGGCCCGGCCGGACCACTTCAAAGGGCCAGTGCTGGCTGCGTGGCCCCTGTGTTTTGTGGGGAGGAGGGAGCGGACATGGGGAGCGGAAGGGTGTGTGCACAGTGGGTGCAGCCACCTGGCTTTGCTCACTGTGCTGGGGTCTCCGGGCCAGGGACGGAAGGACGACTCGCGTGCCGGCCAGACCTTCGCAGCCAGGACAGGGCACAGAGGCCCCACTCCTGGGGGTTGAGGGTCAGAGTCCAGGCCAGCGGAGCCTCAGGACACAGGGGCCGTCACAACATCCCTAGGACACTGTCAGGCCGGCTGATTTTCCCTGCAGGACAGGGACACCTTCGTCCTGATGACAGTGACGGCCTGGAGGGGGACAGCAATGACTGAAGCCTGGGAGGGGGACCCAACACCTCACAGGGGGACCCAACACCTCTCAGGGGTCCCGACACCTCACAGGGGAGCCCCTCACCTCACAGGGGACCCCCCACCTCACAGGGGAACCCCTCACTTCACAGGGGGACCCGACACCTCTCAGGGGTCCCGACACCTCACAGGGGAAGCCCTCACCTCACAGAGGAGCCCCTCACCTCACAGGGGAACCCCACCTCAGGGGAACCCCTCACGTCACAGAGGGACCCGACACCTCACAGGGGGACCCCTCACCCCACAGGGGACCCCCCACCTCACAGGGGGACCCGACACGTCTCAGGGGTCCCGACACCTCACGGGGAACCCCTCACCTCACAGGGGAGCCCCTCACCTCACAGGGGACCCCCCACCTCACAGGGGGACCCGACACCTCACAGGGGAACCCCTCACCTCACAGGGGAACCCCTCACCTCACAGGGGGACCCGACAGCTCTCAGGGGTCCCGACATCTCACAGGGGAACCCCTCACCTCATAGGGGAGCCCCTCACCTCACAGGGGACCCCCACCTCATAGGGGGACCCCCCACCTCACAGGGGGACCCGACACCTCACAGGGGGACCCCCCACCTTACAGGGGGACCTGACACCTTACAGAGGAACCCCTCACCTCACAGGGGACCCCTCACCTCACAGGGGGACCCGACACCTTACAGGGGGAACCCTCACCTCACAGGAGAACCCCTCACCTTATAGGGGGACCCCCCACCTCACGGGGAACCCAACACCTCACAGGGAGACCCCTCACCTCACAGGGGAACCCCTCACCTCCCAGGGGAGCCCTCACCTTATAGGGGGACCCCCCACCTCACGGGGGACCCAACACCTCACAGGGAGACCCCTAACCTCACAGGGGAACCCCTCACCTTATAGGGGGACCCCCCACCTCACGGGGGACCCAACAACTCACAGGGAGACCCCTCACCTCACAGGGGAACCCCTCACCTCCCAGGGGAGCCCTCACCTTATAGGGGGACCCCCCACCTCACGGGGGACCCAACACCTCACAGGGGGACCCCTCACCTCACAGGGGGACCCAGCACATCTCAGGGGTCCCGATACCTCTCAGGGGGACCCCCCACCTCACAGGGGACCCAACACCTCTCAGGGGTCCCGACACCTCTCAGGGGGACCCTTCACCTCACAGGGGGGCCCAACACCTCTCAGGGGTCCCGACACCTCACAGGGAGGACCCCCCACCTTACAAGGAGACCCACCACCTCACAGGGGGACATATCACTTTATTCCCAGCCTGGGAACTGTAGCTGGGATTTTTGTCTGGTGTCTGATTTGACACAACCAGAGAAGAAGGCCTCTCTTCTTGAAAACCCGAGCTCCCAGCCCCTTCTGGGGAGATGAGCACCCCCAGCCCCTCTTGGGGACCAGGCTGGCGGTCCTTCTGCGCTTACCTCACCTGGTCCCCTTTGCTTGACGTGAGTGATCTGTGTCCTCTTTTCTTTATCTGGGTTCTTTCCCTGAATCTCTGTGTTCTGCGGGTCGCTGACAGTGATGTATTTCGGCCTGAGAGTCCATGGAGCTGCCCAGAGGGCTTCTGCTTTCGTTCAGCCTTCTCGCTGGCAGGAGTGGTGATCAGCTGCAGGCCTGGGCCCTGAGCTCCAGAAACTTCTCCTTTCTCCTCTTCCATTTCCTAACCAAAAACCACCTTGGTGTCACCAGGTTGGGGGCCGAGCCTCGTCGGGCTGGCCTGGCGAGGCATGGCCACCTCCCGGCTTCCACGCTTTTATTCCACGTCTGTACCAGCTGCCCTTTGGAGCCTTGTTTCCATTGCTGAGGCCAGATGATCAAGACCAAGATGGCAGGCGCCCCCAGCCTGTTCCTCGTGTGCCATTTTATGGAATCTGGCCAGGTTGGCTCAGAAGTTCTTTCTCCTTATTTCTGCTGCCTTTTCCTAATGCCTGTTTCCCCCAGGAGGAATCTAGGAATGCGAGCCCCTCACTGCTTTATCAGGCCTTTTAATCGTTCTCAGGTTCACAGGTTCCTTTAGAAGATACTCATTTTGATTAAAAACAAAAGAATTGATACTCCCCAAATTTTAAAACAGTTGTTTCTTTTCCAAGGAGCTCTAGAATTTTTCATCACAAACAGTACACTTCTGTTTTTTTCTGGTTTGTAGTTGAAAAAAGCCAGCACCTTCGCTCCTCCTGTTAAAATGGATATTTCCATGTATGAGGGCAAACATTTTCCCAAGTTGTTCTCCCCAACCCCCTGAATATGCCAATCTAACAGGATTTATATATGATGGTCTTAAACTGAAATTAGACAGTGACATTTGGTCCCTGCCAGCGACATCAGGGAACCGTCCTCAGGGCGCATCTGATACCTGCTCCCTGAACGGCGTGCCCAGGACGGGGATCCCTGACCCGGATGAAACTGGAAAATTCCATATCATCTTTCTGGAGGCCTGAGGTTCTCCCGCTCTGAAGTTCTCTGTCGGGTGCTCAGAACTGGGTAGCAGTTCACAGACAACGCTGCCACCTGCTGGCCGGACGCAAAGCTCACAGGCGCCGTGGATAAAGAGGGTGGTAGCCTCCACGTGGAAAAAAAATACGTAGAATTTTGTATGAATGGTACTTTACTTTTCTGCCCTCCAGTGGATCCTAGTGAACTTGGGGTAAAGGAAAGCATGAGGTCAGACCCCCGGCTCTGACACTGGTGTGGACACGGCCCAGGGCCATCCCCGCGGTGGGGAGGCTGAACGGGTGGGAGAGGGTTTGGGGGAGAGGGGGTGGAGGTCGAGGAGCAACCCAGGAGGAGAGAATGACTTTCCACCCCTGCGTTTCACAAGGGGCCGCCCGTGACCTGTCTCCTAACTTGTGTGGACAGGGTTTCAATTCTGAAGCAAGAAGGGGCGGGGCTGTTGCTGCTCAACCTTGTGCCCTGCTTACTGGGGTGCATTTCCAGTGGTCCTCCTGTGATCCTGTTGAGAATTAGACCCTCCTGTGTGGAGGAAAGATGGACCAGCTGCCTCTCCCGTGGGTCACGCTGTCCTGTCGCCCCTTGACAGGCGTCTGGACTTGAGGGAGCTGGAAAGCCCAGTCGTCCATCCTGTCTAGGCTCAAAACTCCCCAAGGCCTTTCTCTGCTTCTGGCGGCAGCAAACTGGGAGCTTGACAAAGTTCAGACCACGGAACTCTGCCTTACTGTTTTCACATATCTTAAAGATTCTAAAGATTGTCCATTTGAAATGAATTAGAAGAGCTAGAAGTTGTCACTTTAATTAGGTATTTTCATATTGTTTGCTCAAGGCACACTTGCTGGCCCTTTTTTTTTTTTATTCTTTTCTTTTTGGTAATTCATAGCAGTAGGGTTTGAGCCATGGAGTTAAAGTTTAAAATGTGCTATGCTAAGTTGCTTCAGTCATGTCCGACTCTTTACGACCCCATGGACTGTAGCCCACCAGGCTCCTCTTATCCATGGTGATACTCCAGACAGAAATACTGGAGTGGGTTGCCATTTCCTACTCCAGGAGATTTTCCTGACCCAGGGATCGAACCCAAGTCTCATGCCTCCTGAAAGCCATAGTCAGCTTGTCTTCCATCTGAGAAGGCTAAGAATTTGAGGTGTGTAGCTGTTACAATTCCCGTTTTACCCATCTGTCCAATTTTGGCCTCAGTGATTTTACTAAAGATTCTGAGGAGTATCAGTACTGCTTTGGGGGTTCCTCTCTATTTAGAGACTGCTTCTCAAAAAGCAGAATGGAAGGCAGTAGCTATTCCAACACAAATGTGCACGAGTGTCCATATAAAACTGCCAGTTTGGGGTAAGATTTCCTAAGGAGAAACGTTATTACGGACGTTTGTAGTAGATACTTTCCTGATCTTTTTAGACCAGGAAAACAATACTTCCCAAGCCATGTGGAATAATTTCACGCTAGTTATAAAAAACGAATCTGGACTCAACTCTTTCCCCGAGGTGCCACTCCCATTGCTCAGACCCTGATATGGGGGGTGGGGTGGGGACGGTCTCCGCCAGCACTGTGAGCCTGGTTATGTCCACCAAGGAGTGGGAGACAGAAGTGGTTGTCAGTGGGAGCGACTAGACCCTTTTACTCTCGGGACAAGAGGGATCTGTAGGTAAAACAGCTGGAAAGTCAAGACCCTTGATCCTTGAGTGGTGAGAACACAGCCCATGTTCCCACAGCTCAGTTCTTTCTGAGTCGGGCAGCCCGGAGTGTGTGGCGTGGTGGGCTGTGACTTCTCAGCGTGGAGGTGTGTGCAGTGTCCGTGACGCAGCAGTGCTGGGGGCTGGCTCGTGTGCTGAAGGACAGCGGGGGACCGACTGGGGGACCGGTACCCTAAGGCCGTTGACCAACTCCTCACACAAGCTTTCCAGCTCCTTGCAAAATGCTGGACACCGCGTTTGAGTCTGCACAGTCTAACACTTATTAACTAGTAATAATAACTTACAGGGGGCTTTCCTGGTGGCCCCATGGTTAGGACTCCACGCTTCCGTTGCAGGGGGCACAGGTTAGATCACTGCTGGAGGAAATTTAGATCCCATATGCCACGTGGAGAGGCCCAAAAACCAAAACACAAAACTTTCAGCATTCAGGGTGCTTCCTCCAGGTGAAAATAACATTCCCTGGCTCAGGTCCTTCACAAGTGGGACGGGGTGTCCGGTGTTGCTTAGCAACGGCTCAACAACCAGGATCTGGCTCCCACTGGCTGGGGACAGGCCTCCTCGCTGATGGGGAACACCTGGGGCCATCACCTGGGCACGGTCTTTTACCCTCGTCAAGCCTCCTTCCCCATTTCTAAAATGAAATGTCCAGTATCTACCAGATTTGGGAAAACAGGAATTGTGAGATGGGGAAGCCGCACAGGGTCCCAACTCCGTGCACCCAGGGGCGGCGTCCACATCCCACTCAACTCTGCCTGGCATGTGTGACCAGGAGGCTGTTCACACTCACAGATGAAAGTGAACACACAAGGACATGGGGCATTTGTCCTTTACACAGAGTGGAAGGGTGACGAGCTCATAAAATGCTTTTAAGTCTTCTAAGAAAGTATGTGCACGTTTCTGTGTTAACGTACAGGAGGTAGAGGAATTCCACGTGGATTCTGTTTTACTTGCAGGGGGTGGCGTTAATATACCCCATCTGGGGCTGTCTCCTGCTCTTGGCCGACTCCCTCTTGCCCCTAGACTGAAGGAGCGGCTGAGTGTGGTACCCAGCACTCGGTACAGGCAGCTCCAGCAAGCAATGTCAGAGCCACTCCTGGAAAAGACGAAAGGGCTGACACTGACCAGGTGTGGACATTTAAAGGTGCGATGTCTGGAAATATCCGTCTTCTATCCGAGACCTAAGTGTCCGCTCTTCTCCCCGCTGTGTACTCACCCTGGAGACATTCTAAGTTGTTAATAGTTGGCACGGGCACAAATATGAGGTCTTCTCTGTGTGATAACATTCACTTTTCAAAAACTGTTGCTTGCTCCCCACTCTGAACAAGGACCTCGACAAGATGAGACAGAGGTGTGGCCCGGGCACTGGCTTCCGATTTCTAATCCTGTGCTTCCCAGGATCCACAGAGCTCCAGCCCGGACTCCTCATGGGTCACGGTGACACACAGTTTAGGTCTTGCCCTCTAGTAAAGGCACAGAATTAGCTTTTTAAAGGGGGTGACAACTGATGCAGGGGGAGGAGGGCAGCAGAGGGGCGACCACTGGCCCCGTGGCCACAGCAGGGCCCTGGGAGCAGAGGGGCTGCTGTCAGAAGCTGTAGGAGGTCTGGGTTTTGGTTACAAATCTGATCTCTTAATAAGAGTGTTATTCGTGGCATCCGGTCCCATCACTTCATGGCAAATAGATGGGGAAAAAGTGGAAACAGTGACAGATTTCATTTTCTTGGGCTCCAAAATCACTGCGGATGGTGACGGCAGCCATGAAATTAAAAGACGCTTGCTCCTTGGAAGGAAAGCTATGACAAACCTAGACAGCATATTAAAAATCAGAGACATCACTTGGCCAATGAAAGTCCTTACAGTCAAAGCTATGGTTTTTACAGTAATCATGTATGGATGTGAGATCATAAAGAAGGCTGAGCACCGAAGAACTTATACTTTTGAATTGTGGTGCTGGAGAAGATTCTTAAGAGTCCCTTGGACTGCAAGGAGATCAAACTCCTCAATCCTAAAAGAAATCAACCCTGAGTATTCACTGGAAGGACTGATGCTGAAGTGCCAATACTTTGGCCACCTGATGTGAAGAGCCAACTCATTGGAAAAGACCCTGATGCTGGGAAAGATTGAAGGCAAATGGAGAAGATGGCAGCAGAGGAGGAGATGGTTAGCTAGCATCACGGACTCAATGGACATGAATTTGTGCACTCTGCGAGATGGTGAAGGACAGGGAAGCCTGGCACGCTGCATGCAGTCCATGGGGTCACCAAGAGTCGGACATGACTTAGTGATTGAACAACAACAAAATTCTTTGGGCTTCCCAGGGGGACAGTGGTAAAGAATCTGCCTGACAGATGGGGGTTTGATCTCTGGGTTGGGAAGATCCCCTGGAGGAGGAAATGGCAACCACTCCAGTATTCTTGCCTGGGAAATCCCATGGGCAGAGGAGCCTGGCAGGCTAGAGTCCATGGGGTTGCAAAGAGTTGGACACAACTCAGCACAAATATTTTGTGAACACGGTGTTCCCTGGGGTCCTTGACCCTCTTCTCTGGCTTTGAAAACCTAAGTTCAAATTCTCAAAGTCAGAAGGAAAAGATTTTACTAATATTTGGAGATCAGCACCTGTCTAGTAGCCACTTTGGGAAAGTGGGGGAAAGGCCGTGCTTTAGTTTGCATATGTCTCCATTTAAGAGAAGGCTCTTAGCTTTAAAAAGAAACTGCTGGGACCTCCCTGCTGGTCCAGTGGTTAAGACTCTGCCTTGCTAATGTATGGGTTGTGGGTTCAATCCCTGGTCCCCCTGGTCAGGGAACTAAGATCCTACACGCTTCAGAGCAACTAAGCGCATGTATGGTGCAAGGAAGACCCGACGTAGCCTGATAAATATTAAAAAAAAAAAAACAAAGGAACCTTTGTTTTTTCAGATCTCTGTTGGCTGATTTGAATCATGAAAGCATATGATCAGTTTGAATTTTCTGAACTATTTAAGGTTGTACCGTAAGTTGAGCAAGCATCCTTGTCATTGCTGCCAAACTCGGAATGAATCAAGTGGGCCCCCCCCCCCGCCTCCCCGGCCCCTACCCCTGCACCTTAGGATGGAGGAATTGGGCAGGAAGGAATCTGAGGGGAGTTATTCCGGGATACCCAGCACTCTTAGCTAGGGGCCTGTCCTGGTCCTGGAGGGGCTGCAGGTGCTGCCTGAACCCCGCCCTCGCTTAGGTCATCTTTTAAGCAACACTCTTGCCCCATGTGTTGTGGATAAGCAGGGGGAACCCTTTCCCGACTGCCACCCAGACAGTTCCTACTGAGGTTTGTTGCTTCTAGACGATAAGGTTGACACTAAGTTCCTATTTTGGTTTGTCAGTTCTGAAGTTTCAGCAAACACCCCAGCCAGGTTTTTTTCTGTTATTCTAAAAATTGCCCTGCAGTGCCTCTTAATGTGTGTACCACCCACAAATGACGTATCCACTCCAGTTCTAAGTGCTGGTCTTCTTTAAAAGCATCCCCTTCTATTCCTGAAGGTACAGTGAGGCCAAACCCACTTCTCCCTCTCAAGTGGTGCCCTGTGGCCTGAGCTTGTCCATCCTGCATTCAGGCAGCCAGCACTCACTTCCGGGAGGTCACCTTCCATGAAACCAAGGTGCAGTCTGTAGCGGATCCTTCCTGGGGAGCAGAAGGGCCTGGACTCAGTGGCTGGCTGACTTAAGGCGAGCAGTATTCTTACCTGGAAAAGAGGGTACCTTTCAGCAGGCCACTTTGAGGACTAGATGTGTACAAGCATAGGCAAAGCACAACACAGGGTCTCAACCCCAATTCCTTTCTTTCCGTCCCAAAACGTTGAGGGATGACAGTCGCCTCTGATGGAAGGAGGAGGTTTGTTCATTGTTTGCCAGAGATGCTCCAGATGGATTCTGAAGTATGCCCAGTTCAGGATGAGGAACTAGGCCCCCGATCTTAACTTCCAAACATTAACTTACCAGTGTTGAATCAAGCTTATATTTAACTTTGAAAGTAAAAAACAAACGGAGAAGCAGAAAAACCTTCCGGTTACAGCTGGCAGATTACTTTTCGTATTAAATCAGAGTGACCACAGAGTCTAAGACTTAGGAGGTGGTCAGATTTTTACTGGCTGAATGTGCACAGCCCTGCAGTCTCTTGGGAGAAGAAAACCAGTCTGAGAATTCAACTGCTTGTGGGGGCTGTAGAGGCAAACGCTGAATCAGAAAGCTGACCCTGATTCAGAGTTCGTCCTCACCAGGGCACACACATTTTTTTCCCCAGGCAGTAAGCACTGTAACCTAAGAGGAAAGGGACAAATCCACACCTTCCCCAAAGAAAAGGAAGATGGATCTAGTGTCAGGCCCCATTAGACCCACTTGTGAAAGCTCTCCAAAAAGGAACAATGCGGCTTTTGTGATCAGCCCCAGCAGCGAGCTTGGAAACTTTACAGAACAATCTTCCCCAAGAGAAACCTGGTTCTTGCTCTCTTCCTGGAAAGAGGTGTGGATCCAGGAAAGTGCTATGCTGCTCTGACCAGCGTTTTCTGAGATCAGTATTAAAACCAGACAGGCCTATGTGAAACCAGGAATATGAACAGCCTCGCTATATACACTTCTGTTTCCACAGCCCAACCACAGGGTGTCAGATGATTTAGTTATTGTCTACCAAAAGGAGCTCCTTGCTGGAATTGGTTGGTATTCTGCCCTAGTGCAGGCTAAGAACCCACCAGAGCGGATGGAGTGACTGCCTTCTTAAAATGCAAATGGACAAGAACTCCAGGCCCGCCTCCTTCTTAAAATGCAAATAGGCAAGAACTCCAGGCCCGCCTCCCCACCGACTCAGTGGGGCTGGTGGAGAATGCTAAGGAGGGACCCGGTGCCCCCCTCCCCTGCCCACGGCTCCCTCTGAGGCTCAGTCGCTTGCCTGAGTGCCCTTAACTTTCCCAACAACAATGGCCCTGGTGCCCGCCCCGCCCTCTGGCAGCCTCCCCCATACCCTCTAGGGATCAAGAAACCCATCCTTCTTCCCACTTCCACATCTCATGACCCATTTCTCAAACATCTCCCCTAGGTCTCATGTGGAGACCTTGTGGAGAAAAACTGGCCACCCTGGTGGAATTGTGACTCTTACAAAAGTTTCATTTTGTTCAGTTTCTTTAAATTTCCATGTTGTTGACAGTTCAGAAATGATATAAATCTCCATTCTAATCACATTTCTAGCAACAGAACATTTAGATGTCAGCAGTAAACTTTATACAGGATAAATTTTTCACCACAAGCTTCCTCACACCACACAGGCTCCACCGAACCCTGCATCTTATACTTTTACTTCAGAGATGCAAACCCACCTCCTACTTTGGCCTGGACCCAAACACACACACTGCCTTAAAAATAATTCACAGATACAAGGCTTTTGGTTTTTTTTTTTTTTTTTTCAAAAAACATACTTCATATTTCCTCTTTTATTATATAAATATCAGTTTAACCTTTTACTGTAAGAATATAAACGTTTTAAGAGGATCTTTGTTATTATTTATACAAATTCACAAACAGTACAATTAATTGATAAAGGTCTCTGGGTTTCTTTAACTCCATGGTCTCACATGTTGCTGTGGAGGATTCTAAAAAAATAAACAAAACGAACAAAAAACTCCAACAGAAAAATATACATCCTACTCAGAAGTGATTTTTTTTTTTAAAGCCACAAGTCCCAACCCCCACCAAAATAAAGCAAGGCGTTTATTCCTCCATTTAGAAACAGAATTTTTAAAAAACCCACCAACACCTGTTTTATTAACAGAATAGAGATAAGACATGAATTTCAGTCTCCTCCCTTCACACCAGGGCCCGGGGCCTTTCTAAGCCAGTGCCAGTTCCAGCTCCTCTGCTCCCTACAGGAAGCCTCACTGTGACCTTTTCGTGGGGAAATGTGGAAGAGAGGGAGGGCAGGGCAGACTTTGCATATATAATCATCATTTTCAAGACACAATCTGCACCTCAGACAGACCAAACAAAAAAAACAACAGTCCAACTCTCATGTCTCCCACACATTTGTGCTATAAATTAAGTCAAGATTTAGGAGCACGGGCTGGGTCCTCAAATGCTTACGGACAAGGAGAAAAAGAAAAATAAGAGCCAGAAATGTGAAGTGGGGAGCACTGGATGGATGGGGCTTGGGAAGAAGCCAAAACGAAAAAAGACGTACAAACCCAATGGGCATCTTTCCAGTCCAGGCACAAAAATGTTTCAGTCTCAAAATATCTCTCTTGTAGAATTCCAGGGCTTCAGAGAAAAAAGTAAACTAAAACGAGGTAGCCAGACATATATATGTGTGTGTGTGTGTATATATATATATATATATATAACTTATATATATATAATATATAGAATATACTCAGCAGAAAAAAAAGAGACAAGTTGATGTCAAGTTTCTTCAAAAAATAAAAAAAGAGACAATACGAATGAAATGAGCGTGAGTAGCAGAGTGCTGTCAGAGGAGCGATGAGGCGAGACTGGGATTAGTTACAAAGTGGAAGAAGGGTGAAAAGGCCGTTGTAGTTGGGTTTGCTTTTATACATTTCGAAATAAAAACCAGATCACAGTATTCAAATGAAAGCTTAAGTGAAGGCAGACATTTTCCTCAACTCCCCAGGGCTGGAGGGATTGCTCATTCCCACCCCCACCCCCACTTCCAGGCGCAGCGCGGACACAGTAGCTCAGTCCCTCCTCTGGACCCCCAACGGGAGGAGTGGGTGGTGGGCGGCGGGTCCATCTCCACACCCTCAGGGAACAGGAGAGCGCCGGGGGTGGGGGGGGGAGGGTGGAGGGACCCCCACCCCGGACACACGAGAAGGGAAGAGGGGAGGGGAGCCTGGGGGCTTCCGGTCATCGCCCCACCGCGTCCGCGGCCCGAGGGCGAACAGGGCGGGACTGGGGGGCGGGGGGACGGGTGCTGCCGCCCTCACCTGACCTTCTCACTGTCCGTCATCTGCCAGAGGCCCAGGTTGAGTACCTTGAGGCAGGGCAGCTGCGTGATGCGCTCCAGGCCGCGCTTGGTGATGCGGGTGCAGCCGTACAGGTCGATGCCGGTGAGTTGGCTCAGGTGCTCCGCGATCAGCTCCAGGCCCTTGTCCGTGATGCGCACGCACTGGCCGATGTTGAGCGTGCGCAGCCCGTGCATCTGCCGCACCATGCGGTTGATGCCGTCGTCGCTGATGTGGCAGGAACAGAGGGACAGGGACTTGAGGCCGTCCAGCCCCTGCGCGATGTAAGCCAGGCTCTGGTCCCCCACCTTGTCGCAGAAGGACACGTCCAGCCCCGAGAGGCGCAGGCTGCCCATGGCCAGATGCATGATGCCCGTGTCGCTGATGTTGTCGCACGAGCGCAGGTTGAGGCTGCGCAGGCTGCCCATGTGCGACAGGTGCAGGAGGCCGGCGTCCGAGATGCCCCCGCAGAAGCTGAGGTTGAGGAGCCTCAGGCCCGTCAGTCCCCGGGAGATGTGCTTCAGGGACAGGTCCGTGAGCTTCTGGCAGTCCTGCAGCGTGAGCTGCTCCAGGCCCAGGCAGCCCTCGGCCGCGCTGCGCGTCATGCCGGCCAGGTGCCCGATGCCCACGTCCGAGAGGTGGCGGCAGCTGCGGAGATTGAGGCTCTTGAGGCGCTGCAGGCCCCAGGCGATGAGCAGGAGGCCGGTGTTGGTGATGTTGCTGCAGCCGCCCAGCTCCAGCACCTCCAGGCCCTTGAGGTACTGGGCGATGCGGCCCAGGCTGCTGTCGGTGATCTGCTTGCAGAGGCTCAGGTTGAGCGCGCGGAGCGAGCCGATCTCCTGCACGAACGCGTGGCCCAGCCCGTTGTCGGTGAGGTTATAGCAGCCGCTGAGGTTGAGGCTCTCGATGTTGGCCATACCCTGGATCACGTAGCTGAGGCTGCGGCGCAAGCTCAGGATCTGCACCCGGCGGATGCCCCGGGCCTGCAGGCTGGGGAACAGCGACGGGTTGGCCCGGCGCAGGTGCAGCTTGGCCTCCACCCCCCGCCACACCGACTTGTGGTAGGCGGCGTCCCGCCAGGCCGTGCACACCTGCGCCGCGCGCCCCTTGTCGCGCACGTCCAGGTAGCCGAAGATCATGGCCAGCAGCTCGGGGAACAGGCACGAGATGTGCGTCTCCATCTTCCTCCCCGCGGCGCCGGGGAGGAGGCGCGGGCCCCGCTCCCGCCCGAGCGACGAGGCGGCTGGCCGGCCGCGCCGCGGGCCCAACGGACGCGCCTCCCGCCTTCCGGCTCGGCGCCGCTCCTCCTCCAGTCCGCGCGTCCTTCCTGCCCGCCCTCCCCGCCCGGCGCGCTCGGCGTTCACATCCCGGGCGGGCGCCCCCGCGGCCCGGCCCTCGCTGGGCTCAGCCCCGCTGCGCCCGGCCCGCGCCGCCCCGCCGCCGCCGCCGCGCCCCCGGCCGCATCCTCCGGCGCCCCGCGGGCCGGGCTGCGCGCTCGGGCTGGGCGCCGGGAGGCTGCGGCCGCCTTTGTCCTCGCCCGCTTTTCAAAGCTGCCAGCGGGCCGCCCGCACTCGGCCTCCCCAGCGGGGGGACCTCGGGCCGGCGCGCTCTCGGCCCCCGCGTCCGCGCGCGGGGCAGCGCTGGCCGGCACGGAGCGCGCGCGCGGAGCCGACCCGGGGCGAGCGGCGGCCGCGCCGGGGGCGTCCGGGCCGGACCCGCTGCTCTCCGCGCCTCCGCGCCCCCGCCCCCCGCGCTCCCCCGCGCGCGCGCGATGGTACGAGCCTGCGCGCCGGAACTGCCGGCGTTGCCTTGGAAACCGAGCGCCGGCCCGCCGCGGGTTAACCCTGTGCTCGCCGTCTGGACGTGGGAAGCCCGCAGCCGCTTCCGCCGCCGCCGCCGCCAGCGGGGAGCTGCCGGCCACGCCCGGCCCGCGTCTGGGCTCTGAGCCTCCGGTCCGAGGCTGCCCCGCGCGCCCCTTGCCCAGCCTCCCGCTGGCTCCCTTTATCCTCCCTCAAGACTCTCCTGCCCAGATCCTGGCTGGGGGCCGCTCCGCTTCCCTCCCTGCCTGAGTCCCCGGGGCCTCGCGGCGCGTCTGTGCGGCGACCCCCTCGGTTCTCCCCAGTGGGCAGCTTCCCACGGTTCCTTTCTCTCCAGTCTTGTGCGGTAAACTAGGGAGAAACTCCGCTCTGTCCGCGCGTCCCTTAGCCGAGCTCGGCCCCCCGATGCGCACTGGGGATCTAGGCATTACCACTTCCTTCTAGCATGTTCCGGGTGTTTCCAGACACCGCCGCCTGTGCGCTCGCCTGTGCGCTCCTTCGGTCCCTGCGCATCACAACTTCCTCCGCTTCTGCACTCGGCCGGGAGCCCCGGGCGGCGCCGGGTCGCATCCTCCCGCCTCCCCAAGCCCTTCTCTGCATCGCCTTCTTTGTCAGCCTCTTAGACGGTGAAGGGCCCAGTCGTGCTGATAGCCAGCGAATTCTTGTGTGCCTTCACAGTTTTGCCTTTGGGTAAAACAGAGTGACGATTGGGCTTGATTTAAAGTGCTTCACCAAATGTCTGTTCGTTTATAAACTGTGTTTGCTGGAATCATGAAATGCTGTAGTCTAGAAGTGGCTTCTGGGTTTTAAATAACCACTCAGAGGATAGGATTTCAGAGTTTCATTTTAACTTCCCCTAACGAAGAATTCCGCAATCAGAAAATGAAAATCTGTTTTTAATGAATTTGTGGATCCACACAAACGTGATTCAGCTATCAAAGAAGGAAATTGGGGGTACTTCTCTGGCAGTCTAGTGCTGAGACTGGGCTCCCAATGCGAGGAGTCCGGGTTCTAGTCCTAGTTGAGAAACTAAGGTGCTAAGATCTCGCGTGGGGTGGGGGTGGGGAATGGTTTAATTGGTTGTTTAAGGGCATGAACACGATTTTTACTGCGTTCCATATTTAGTATAAGAGGTTCACTTTTGGCCACTTCTGTTTTGCCCAGGAGACCAGTAGTGGGCTAAGTACATACAGATTGGTAATAGGCATCATACGTTTTAGACTTTACCACCTACCTCTCTTGTTCTTCCATCTGGAAATGCAGAAGCAAAATCCTTCACACACACACACACACACACCCAATCCCCCCACCCCACCCCCCAGTTGCACCTGGTGTGAGGCCCATAGATTTGTATAACTCTCCTGGAATAATGGGCTTCCCAAGTAGCTCTAGTGGTGAAAATCCGCCAGCCAATGCAGGCTATGGGATCCCCTGGAGGAGGAAATGGCAACCCACTCCGGTCTTCTTGCCTGGGAAATCCCATGGACAGAGGCGCCTCACTGGCTATAGTCCACAGAGTTGCAAAGAGTTGGATGCAACTGAAGCGACTTCACGTGCACACACGTGGAATAATACAGGGTTGTGCTGGTCATCTAGAGGATTCCAAATGTGCTGTCCAATAGAGTCACAAATCTGGGGCACATCTGGGCTGGCACTCTTGTCCTGGGGTATATCCAGGCTTATGGTGGTCTCCCACCACTGCTGCCTAAACTTTCAGGTTACACGCCCTGTAAAGTGACTTTTCTTGTTGGTCTGTGGGCGCGGATATGTTTGTGTTGTTATCAAGGTCCTAATCAAAAACACCTTAAACCTCCCTAACACAAAACAAAGTCCTCAACCACTTTATGGGAGGGAGGGGAGATTTGCTTGGGGGTGGGGGTGGGGCTGGGGATTGCCTGACCTGGAGTGAAGGAGCTTAAGTTAACCCTGTTTCTCCTGCTCTATTAGCTTCGCTGATAGCTCAGTTGGTAAAGAATCCGCCTGCATTGAGGGAGACCTGGGTTCCATCCCTGGGTTGGGAAGATCCCCTGGAGAAGGGAAAGGCTACCCACTCCAGTATTCTGGCCTGGAGAATTCCATGGACTGTCTCAAAGAGTCAGACCCACTGAGTGACTTTCATTTCACTCCTGCTCTCAACTCTGAAAAGTCATTTAGTGGTACCTGGAAATGCTTTCTCTAGAAGCTGACCACCTGCTGCTAGTTCTCACAAAACTTTTTCTTGAGTTGCACTCTAGACTTTTATTAGTACAGGGCCTTTTTACTTAAGACATTCAAACATATAACCATGATTTTCAGCAATATGATTATGTTCGTGTTTAATAAATAGAGTAAGCATCAGGAAGAAATGGGGGCACAGCGTGGCATGGGTGCCCCCTCTGCTGAGCCTGAGGTGAGGAGGAAGTGCCTCCCACTCTGGGTCTCAGTTTCCTTGTGTTCTGCCAGGGCAGACTGGCTGGATAGTCTACAGTGATCTTCCCACAAGTCACACTATGGAAAAGCATGAGTGTTTGAGTTCTGTCTCATCCCAACATTTCACTTTGTTCCCAATTCAAGTGAAAGTAGGGACAATTTCACGTGGCTTCGTGGGGGCTTCAGTTTAGGCTATGATTTGAGACACAAAAATAGAGGGAGAGCATTATGGTCCAGAGACTGGGTGATTGACAATTATGTATATATATAATATATATGTGTCTAGAAACTGAACCAGAGTCTAGCTGGCAGGCCTTGGATCAAAGGAGTTAAACTATGTTGTGTGTGTTTTATATTAACTCTATTGTATCCATGGCATGTCACATCCCTGTGTAGGAGGCACTCCGTAAATGTGGTTGAAGGCATACAAATGGCCTACGAGCACATGAAAAGATGCTCAACATCATTAATCATTAGAAAAATGCTAATCAAAACCAAATAAGGCATTACCTCATACCCATTAGGATGGCTGCAGTTAATAAAATAGAAAATAATAAGTGTTGGTGAAGAGGCAGAGAAATTGGAGTTCTGGTGTGCTGTTGGTGGTAATGTGAAATGGTACAGCTGCTGTAGGAAACAGCGTGGCAGTTCCTCGAAAACTTAAAAATACAACTACCCTACGATCCAGCAATTCCACTTCTGGGTATATACCAAAAATAAAGAAAAGCAGAGGCTAGAGGAAACATTTGTACACCCGAGTTCATAGCATTATTTGCAACAACCAGAAGATGGTGAAATAGGAGGGAAAGGGGCAGGGCACACCCTTTAAAAGAATGACATAGCCAGAGGACAGGACGTAAGCTGATTAGAACCAAATAGGTCCAAGATTGTGGATGAATCGACTTGACCTTGAGCCGTAGTATACACTCATTGTGACACGTCAGCAAGCTAAATGATACAACTACAGGCACCATGACCATTCCTGAGGCCAGCCATCAAAGGCCAAAAAGTGGGCAGTGGCCTAATTCCTGGAAAACTCCTCCCCTTCCCCAAAATAGCTGAAGTAATCCTCCCTCTCATTAGCGTGTGAAATTACCTCACCCATAAAAACTAACCACACCACTTTTTGAGGCTGCTCTCATGCTAGTGGTAAAGAACCTGCCTGCCAGTACAGGTAGACATAAGAGACATGGGTTCAAACCCTGGGTCAGGAAGATTCCCCTGGAGGAGCGCACAGCCACGCACTCCAGGATTCTTGCCTGGATAATCCCCATGGACAGAGGAGCCTGGTGGGCTGTGGGGTTGCAGAGAATCGGACACAACTGAAGTGGCTCAGCATGCATGATCACCTTCTGAGATGGCCCACACTCTGTCCGTGGAGTGTGTTTCTCTTTAAATAAATCCACTCCTTACCTATCACTTTGTCTCTCATTGAATTCTGTCCGCCATGAGACATCAAGATCCTGAGCTTCACTGGGTCCTGAAACCAGGTGTATGATCTTAGTTGGAGGACCGTGGATTTAGGGCAGGTTCAAGTCCTGGCCTCATAGCTCAGTTGGTAAAGAATCTGCCTGCAATGCAGGAGACCTGGGTTCGATTCCTGGGTCGGCAAGATCCCCTAGAGAAGGAAATGGCAACCCACTCCAGTATTCTTCCCTGGAGAATCCTATGGACAAAAGATCCTGGTGGGTGACAGTCCATGGGATTGCAAGTGTCAGACACGACTTAGGACTAAACCACCACCACCAAGTCCTGGCCATGTGGGTTTGAGTCCCAAACTAGATTTTGGCCAGGTTTAAGTTTCAGCACATGGGTTCAAGCCCCAGTCTGAGATGCAAGGTTTGAGTAGGAGCAACCTAAGTGTCCCTCACAGATGATGGATAAACACAATGCAGTCTGTCCATACAGTGGAATATTATCCAGCCTTAAAAAGGAAGGAAATGCTATCACACACCACAGCATGGAGGGAACTTGGGGACTTTATTCTGAGTGAAATAAACCAATCACAAAAAGATAATAGGGTATTATTTCACTTATGTGAGGTGTCCAGAGTGGTGAAAAATCCCAGAATCTGGAAGGGTGGTTGCCAGAGGCTGAGGGGTAGGGGCTGTTTATGGGCATAGAGTTTCAGTTTTGCAAGATGAACAAGTTCTGGGAATTTATTGCACCATGTGAATCTACTTAACACTATGGAATTCTACGCTTTAAGATAGCTATGATGGCAAATTTTACTGGATATGTATTTTGCAACAATTAAAAATGAAAATATAGGAAAATATGGAAGATATAGTATCTTCCATATTATGTGAAAATGAAAGAAACAGCAAATAATGTGAAATGAAGACATAAATAGGAAAAATAGGTGAAAATTGTTCTCACATCAAAAATTATTGGGGACACCCCCAAACCACTTGTTTACTGACTCCCAAATTATTAGTTCACTATATCCTACAGACAAGGGCTTTATCCACCCCAAGAAAAATAAGGGTTTGGGGTCTGGTTGGCTGGAGCCCTCACTTCAGGATGACTGTACCCTTTTGTGTCCTAACTGGAAAAACTCATGCAGAAAGAGTGACTGTTGAGAGTCACCCCCAGATGGATGGACACTCCCTCCGTCTACTCTGGAAATGTGGCTACCACTTGAAATTTGTCGGTTACAACTTTTGAGTGTTCAGTTCAGTTCAATTCAGTCGCTTAGTCATGTCCGACTCTTTGCGACCCCATGAATCGCAGCATACCAGGCTTCCCTGTCTATCACCAACTCGCGGAGTTCACTCAGACTCACATCCATCGAGTCAGTTATGCCATCCAGCCATCTCATCCTCTGTCGTCCCCTTCTCCTCCTGCCCCCAATCCCTCCCAGCATCAGTCTTTTCCAATGAGTCAACTCTTCGCATGAGGTGGCCAAAGTACTGGAGTTTCAGCTTTAGCATCATTCCTTCCAAAGAAATCCCAGGGCTGATCTCCTTCAGAATGGACTGGTTGGATCTCCTTGCAGTCCAGGGGACTCTCACGAGTCTTCTCCAACACCACAGTTCAAAAGCATCAATTCTTCGGCGCTCAGCTTTCTTCACAGTCCGACTCTCATACCTATTTTCACGTATTCCAACACCCAACCAAAGGATTAGAATTACTTGGATTGAAAAACCCCAAGTATCAGCTAATATTTGTTAATAGTAACAAACACCTTGGGTGCTTGTTACTAAGCAGGTAGCTATGACAACCCTAAAATAAGAATAACCCGTGTTGTAAACATAGCCATTCCTAAGCACTGAACACTTGGGCAAGGTTTTCAATCATTTGATGGTTCAGGGGACATACATACAGCTGGTGTGCACGGCTCTGTGCCCTGGAGGAGACAGAGATGCAGAGGGTGTGTCTGCCCCTAAGGACTCAGAAACACACTGCAAAATAGTGACCGGTTATCAGTGGTGGAAGTGCCAACGGCTGATGGTTATAAATAAAATGTCCTCCCTGTAGAGGACCAGTGGAGAGGGAGGGTCCTTGTGCAGAACCTGGCCCCTGGGAGGGACCTAACAAATGCTGTTCTGGGTTTTTTCTTTTATAAACGTACCATGAAAAAAAAAAAAAGCCCCACACAAATGTGCCCCCAAATTACACAGATGCATTCTTACTGACAGTTAAGTATTTAAAAAATGTTATTTCCTGTTTCTGAGTAATGTGCAGGTCAAAGGAACAGAAACGGTTGACTCACAAGAGCATCATGAGATGGGCGTTCACGTCGGGGTGCCCTGGCTCTGTGCCCCTCGTTTTCTCCTCCCCGAGGCAGGAAGAGTCAGTCCCAGACTCAGTGTCTGCCAGACAGACGTCCCGCCTTTTGCCTCTGACCTAGGTTTTCAGCACCAGCTCTTGGGTTTCCTTGTGCCTCTCAAGCCTGCGCGTGCATCCGAGTAACTTGGAAGGCCTTGGGTCAGAGGTCCAGGGAGCTGCCGAGAACTCACATGTCCAGCAGGTTCCCCGGTGCTGCTGCCAGAACCTCCCATTCCCTGGTTTAACTTCTCCTGCTGTAAAACTTTTGCTAAATTGTATTTCTTGAAGGCTTTCCTTTTTTAATAAAATACAAATAATGTTTAAAAAATTTTGTTCCCCCCACCCTTGCCCCCATCTTTTGCCTTTGAGTCTTCTCGTGCAAAGTCCGAAGTTTTCCCCGTGATGTAGTGAAAAAACGTGGGCTTTTATTTTATTTTTATTGAGTTACTTTGCACCACGTGGCATGTGGGATCTTAGGTCACCCAACCAGGGATCGAAACCATGCTCCCTGTAGTAGAAGCGAGGAGTCCTAACCACTGGACCTCCAGGCAAGTCCCAGAACATGGGTTTTCAGTCAGACAGATTCTGACTTAAAACCTGGAATCTGTCTCTTATCAGCTCTGTGACTCTGGACAAGCTATTTAACCACTTGGAGCCTTGGTGTTTCCATCTGTGAAATGGGACTAGTGACTTTCGTATCTTGGGGGCTTGTGAGGATTGAGTGGGATAATGCACGAAACCTTCCAGCGCAGCTCCTGGCTGTCGGAAAACAGCTGCTATTTACTGAGATTTTACTGTGTGTTAGATGTTCTTCAGAGGTCTTTACGAGTATGAACTTAGCTATTCCTTGCATCAGCTCACCTCCATTTACAGGTGGAGAAGCCATGGCACAGACAGGTAAGTGCTCAGGACCCATCGGCCCACAGAACTGGAACTTGAGCTCCATAGTCCAGGTCTTGAGCCACTTTCTAAGCCCATGAGCTCCACTGCCCTGCAGAGGCATGTCAGCTTGCCTCCCACCTGGCTGAGCTGCAAGGAGGGCCGTGAAATCAGCGGCTGAGATGTGCACTCTGCCATTCACGGTCGTGGACCACGGCCAGGAGTGGCTGTTGTGCAGAACACCTAAGGCCCTGGTTGGTTAGCCAGCCAGTATGGGTCAGTGCGTGTGTGTGAGACAGACACACACGGAGAGACAGACAGACATGACCGGAGCCTGAAGACACTGCTGTGAGTGTGCTCGTCACAGTGGGTCACCTGTGCTGAGGCCTGCTCGCTCTCCGGGCCTCCATCTGGACGCCTGGCCAGCTCTGGCCCTGCTCCATCCCCCAGAGCACGCTTATGTGTAATCATGTCACCCTCTAGTGGTTGCTTCCCTATTAGCCCGCTTTCTAGGAAACAGCCCCCTCTCGGTGCAGGTGACCTGGGGCAAGGAGACCCTCAGGGAACCTGGGAGTGGGGGAGAGCGGTGGTGGGGGGGGTCGGGGGGTCAGGGGGCAGTGCTAGGAAAAGAGGAGTGTGGCTCTGGGCTGCAGGAGAGGTGGGGTCTGGAGAGGGCAAAAGATTAGGCAGAGCATCTGGAGAGGAGAGAAGAGAGAGGCTCCTGCGTTTCAAACGTTTTTAACCATTTGTTTTTAATTGAAATACTGTTGATTTGTGATATTGTGTTAGTTTCAATTGTGCAGCATGTGATGGAGCTATACATGTATACACATATGGATGTATGGTATGTGTGCTAAGTCACTCGGTTGTATCTGACTCTGCCACCCCATGGACTGTAGCCCTCCAGGCTCCTCTGTCCATGGGATTTCCCAGGCAAGAATACTGGAGTGGGTTGCTATTTCCTCCTGCAGGGACTTTTCCTGACCCAGGGATTAACCCTACATCTCTTTCAGCTCCTGCATTGGCGGGTGGATTCTTTACCACTGAGCCACGTGGGAAGACCCATGTATGTATATATATACACATATATGTACACATGTACACGTGTACATATATGTACACAATATATACAGTTTTTTTTTCAGATTCTTTTCCATTACAAGTTACCTCAAGACATCACATATACTCCCTTGTGCTATATAGCAGGCCCTTGTTGTTTATCTTTGTATATGATAGTACTGCTACTACTGCTAAGTCGCTTCAGTTGTCTCCGACTCTGTGTGACCCCATAGACAGCCTCCTACCAGGCTCCTCTGTCCCTGGGATTCTCCAGGCAAGAACGCTGGAGTGGGTTGCCATTTCCTTCTCCAATGCATGAAAGTGAAAAGTGAGAGTGAAGTCGCTCAGTCGTGTCTGACTCCGCAACCCCATGGACTGCAGCCCACCAGGCTCCTCCGTCCATGGGATTCTCCAGGCAAGAGGACTGGAGTGGGCGCCATCACCTTCTCCGATACATAGTATTGTGTATCTGTTAATCTTAAACTCCTCTTGTATCCTCCCCTGCCCCTCATATCCTCTGGTAATCATCCTTTTTCCTGTGTCTGTGAGTCTGTTTCTGCGGCAACATGGATGGACCTAGAGGTTATCACATTGAGTGAAGTAAGTCAAACAGAGGAGGACACATCATATGACATCACTCCTGTGTGGAATCTCAATGACATAAGGAACAGAGTGCATATCCATCTTTCGTGAGTGCCGTTCCATGTTTGCAGGCTTGGGTGCTGCACCCTGGGCTGTCTCTCTGGAGGGCGTTTCAGTTCCTTTTTCCAAGAGAAGTAGGCGTCGGCCACGAGCTCCCAGGGCTGAGTACATTCCAAACTTTCACCACCTGAGTAGACAGGTAGCTAGGCTGCTTCTCCCCAGCCTGGGGCCGTGTTCTCTCCGTCGTGCAAGGTCATTCGTTTCAGGATCCTCACAGATTTGTCCTGTTGTTGTTCAGTCCCTCAGTCGTATCCGACTCTTTGCGACCCCATGGTCTGCAGCACGCCAGGCTTCCTTGTCCTTCACAGAGAAGGCAATGGCACCCCACTCCAGTACTCCTGCCAGGAAAATGCCATGAATGGAGGAGCCTGGTAGGCTGCAGTCCATGGGGTCGCTGAGGGTCGGACACGACTGAGCAACTTCATTTTCACTTTTCACTTTGATGCACTGGAGAAGGAAATGGCAACCCACTCCAGTGTTCTTGCCAATGGAGAATCCCAGGGACGGGGGAGCCTGGTGGGCTGCCGTCTATGGGGTCACACAGAGTCGGACACGACTGAAGTGACTTAGCAGCTTAGCAGCAGGACTGCAGCACGCCAGGCTTCCTTGTCCTTCACCATCTCCCCAAGTTTGCTCAAACTCATGTCCACTGAGTCGGTGATACCATCCAACCATCTCATCCCCTGCCGTACCCTTCTCCTCCTGCCCTCAGTCTTTCCCAGCCATCAGGGTCTTTTCCAATGATTCGCATCAGGTGGCCAAAGTAGTGGAGCTTCAGCTTCAGCATCAGTCCTTCCAATGAATATTCATTGGAATTTTTTTTTGGTCAAATCCTGATAAATATTGCAAATGCAGGGAGGAAACTGAGACCAATCTTACTCAGCATAGGTTTGTAACTCCTCGAGATCCTAGGACGCTGCTGTCTGCAGCCTTACAGGCCGGAGTCTGAAGGTTGTTCCCTTTTGGATAGGTGCTGGCACTGAGCCAGGCCTTGCTGGAATGTCCTCTTTGGATGGACCTGGGCATTTACATCTCTTGCATGATGTCAGACCCACTGAGGACTAGGGGTCGGCTCTGACACTGAGCTCACAGCCAGATCTTCTTTTCTGCCAAGAGGATAGGGTTAAAAGGTTTTAAAAAAAAAAAATAAAAATAAAAATAGCCAGAATCTCAAAAGGTGAAAAAGCACAATCTAGCCTTGTTGGTGTTAACTCTTCACACCCCAGGAAGGATAAAAATCACATCTTTACATAATCATGGGGTCTGTCACTTTCTTGATAAAGAGTTACTCCAAAGGGGCCACTAGGTCCAAGCGGGGCCTTCCTGCTGTGTCAGGGTGTGAAAGCGGCACAGAAACCCTGTCCCATTTCCTAAAGTTGGGACAACTTGTCTCAGTGCTGAGCTCAGTGAGGTTCTTGTTTACTATTGATTTCTAAACGTCATGTAGTGTTTAAAGCCAAAAAGTTCAAGTAACTGACCCAAGTGGTCCATGCCTGCTGTTGGCTATCCAGAATTCATTGATTTAGTTGTTTGGGGGGACTAAGCTGTCAGCATTTGGGGAGAAGAGGGGACCTAGGGACTGGATGATGGTTCCCTTTGAAGCTTTGAGGGCGCGGTGAGGACACATGAGGACAGCTCTTGGTTTTACAAAAGGAGAAAACAAGGCGGAGAATGAGAAGTGACCTTCTCAGGGTCACGGGGTCTCTCCTGGGACTGCAGAGGCTCTGGGAACCTCTCACAGAGGCTTGCCCTTGTATGAGACATTTTATGAGAACTCCGTGTGTCTGGAGACTTCGCTGGTGGTCCAGTGGCTAAGACTCCACACTCCCAAAGCAGGGGCCCGGGTTCGAGCTAAATTCCACATGTCACGTTAGAGTTTGCATGCTGCAACCAAAGATCCTGAATGCCATATGTATAGAATCTAGAAAAAATGGCGCAGATGAACCTATTTGCAGGGCAGGAATAGAGATGCAGACAGAGGGAATGGATTTGTGGACACTGCAGGGGAAGGAGAGGGTGGGACAAATTGAAACAGTAGCACTGACATATTGACACTCTGCTAAGTGGCTTCAGTCGTGTCCAACTCTTTGCGACCCCATGGACTATAGCCCATAGGCTCCTCTGTCATGAGATTCTCCAGGCAAGAATACTGGAGTGGTTTGCCATGCCCTTCTCCAGGGGATCTTCCTGACCCAGGAATGGAACCTGGGTCTCCTGCATTGCAGGCAAATTTTTTACCGTCTGAGCCACCAGGGAAGCCCTATATATACGCTGCTGCTGCTAAGTCGCTACCATGTGTCAAATAGGTTGCTCGTGGGAAGTTGGTGTACAGCACAGGGAGCACAGCTCAGAGCTCTGTGATGACCTAAAGGGGTGGGGTGGAGGGGTGGGAGGGAGGCTCACAAGGGAGGGGATTTCGTATACTTATAGCTGATTCACGTTGCTGTACAGCAGAAACTAACAACATTATAAACCAATTATCCTCAAAAAAAAAAAAAAAATCCCGTAGGCTGCAACTTAAGATCTGCTGTGTAAGACCCAGCACAGCCAAATGCATAAATAAATATATACATTAAAAAAAACTGTGCATCTGGAAGGATAGTCAGGCGTGGGTGGAAGTCCACAAAAGTGGCCTCACTTCCCCCACTAAGTGAGGAGGATGGTGACTGATAAACTGCAGCAGGGGAGGAGAAACAGCTCCTCCAAACAGTGGTGTGAGCAACTGTTAAATGTGCCGAGGGTTGGGGTGGGAGGAATAAACAAATAAATAATAAACATATTATTAAGTATATTGAAAGAAAAAGCACCGGGCGTCTCTGGTGGCTTAGTGGTAAAGAATCCTCCTGCCAGTGCAGTAGACACAGGCTCGATCCCTGGTCCGGGAAGATCCCACATGCCACGGAGCAGCTAAACCTGTGCACCATCACTGCTGAAGCCCGCGTGGCCTGGAGCCGGTGCTCCGCAGCAAGAGAAGCCACTGCGATGAGAAGCCTGCACTCTGCAACGAGAGAGTAGCCCCCACTCACAGGACTAGAGAAAAGTTTGTGCAGCAACTAAAGTCAGCACAGTCAAAAATAAATAAATAACAAGTACAATTTTTTAGAAACGTGCTCTGGGGAAATGGAAATCCCCGCCCTTGAGGTCTTCTTTTTGCTTGGTTCTCCATTCTCTTGATTTTATATATAAATGCTAAACATTTGGCATACTTTGAAAAATAATACATAAGCTAAGAAACTGTAGCAGACAGAGAAGTGGGCGAGCTGCACTGTGACCCCAGCCACAGCCTGTCTTATGCTTCATGGTAGAAATGGTGCACCCGCTTCTTGGGCTGAGGCTTGACCATCCACGTGTCCAATATAAACACAGCATTTACTAAGAAGAAGTATCCTACACCAATGGAAAGCTGTGAGTACCATGTGAATATGCTAATATCTTTGTGTTATATAGTATAAAATAGGAAGTGCTAAGATTTGAGCATTTCTTCATCCTTAAGCAACATAAGGAATCTCATGATTTAAGAGGGGAGGGACAAATTAGGCATACAGGATTAACAGATACAAACTGCTATGTATAAAATAGATGAGCGACAGGGATATACTGTACAGCAGAGGGAATTATACCCATTACCTTGTAATAACATATAATAAAGTATAATCAGCGAAAATAACCGATACGCTATACATCTAACACAATATTGTAAATCAACTGTACTTTAATTTGAAGGGGGAAAAAACAGATTCCATGGTTTAGTTTAGATCATCTTAGGAACTTCCTGATGGTCCAGTGGTTAAGAATCTGCCTTCCAATGCAGGGTGTGCAGGTTTGATCCCTGTCAGGGAGCTAAAAAGATCCCACATGCCCAAACAGCAAAATGCATAAAGCAGAAACAATATTGTAACAAATTCAATAAAGACTTTTAAAGTGGTCTACATCAAAAAATAAATAGAAAAAGATCTTAAAATTTGATCATCTTAAATTGTCCTTGGAGAGAGCTAGTTGTTCCATTCTGATGCATGGATTGTGTTCCAAACTGAGGGTGTGGAGTTGTTTTGTTTCCTTTTTTGGCCATGGTGTAGGGCTTGGGCTTGTGAGAATTTATTTCCCTGACCAGGGATTGAACCTGGGTCCCTGGCACTGAGAGTGTTGAGTCTTAACCACTGGACTGCCAGGGAAGTCCCCACTTTTTTTTTTTTTTTAATCTTTTTATTCCATCCATTTAAATTCTAAACAAAGCTAGAAAAGGGAGATTTGAAGACCTGAAAACATTGCCACTTCTGTTCTACCATGAAAAGCAATGGGTGGCAAAAAATGAAAAAGCAGTACTCTTGCCTGGAAAATCCCATGGATGGAGGAGCCTGGAAGGCTGCAGTCTCTGGGGTCGCTGAGGGTCGGATACGACTGAGCGGCTTCACTTTCGCTTTTCACTTTCATGCACTGGAGAAGGAAATGGCAACCCACTCCAGTGTTCTTGCCTGGAGAATCCCAGGGACGGGGCAGCCTGGTGGGCTGCCGTGTGTGGGGTCATACAAAGACGGACACGACTGAAGTGACTTAGCAGCAGCAGCAGCAGCAGCAGCAGAGGGATTACGTCTGTGGTGTTCTACATGAGAAAGCACCCAGTTCCACGTGAAAGTTGAGTTGCTTCGCACCCCTTTTGTAGGTTGGAGCCTGAATGTTTTCGTGACCATCTCTTAGACGTTAGGGATCCTGAAAAATTAAACAAGCAGACTAATTCCATCCTGGGGGAGGGTCGCCTAGTGCCTGTTAGAGTGTTTCTAGATCCTGCTTGAGTGGACCTCCGGCACCTCCACCTCACCCCCGAAAAGGGTAAACTATCTCGAAACATCAAAATAAACTTGACAACAGCAATAAAGTAACTTTAGAGAGGCGTATCAGAGATTCTTTCCCCATTTTTCTGCAGCATACCAGTTTGGTTTGCGTCACGGTTAGATGCACTTGGATCTGGTGGTGGTTTCGTGGGTGTACACAAATGTCAGAATTCATCGAGCTGTGTATTTATTTGTGCATTTTATTCTGTGTATATGTATTTCAGTTGTTTTTTTTTTTTTTTGAAGTTGCTTGTTTGTTTAAGTCAAAGGGGGCTTAACAGGTCACAGGAGGTTTACTTCTATGCTTACATATCATCACAAGTTCTGTTTGCTCAGTGGACCAAACAGCTAGAGATTCGCTGGCAGCGGCTGCCTGGAACTGAAAAGGGCTGGGAACGTGGCCCTAGTGCTTGTACCGCCCTCTGTGACCGCCATGCCCTCCCTGGACAGTTCCAGCCTGGCTGCACTCGCTGAACCAGGGCGAGCAGTTTGTCTTTCTTATTCACTTCCTGCAGCCCCTGGTACAGTGTATGCAGTTGGCACCCAATAAATATTCTTTTATCAACCCTCAATATTCACTGGAAGGACTGATGCTGAAGCTCCACTACTTTGGCCACCTGATGTGAAGAACTGACTCATTAGAAAAGACCCTCATGCTGAGGAGGGGCTGACAAAGGACGAGATGGTTGGATGGCATCACCGACTCGATGGACATGAGTTTGAGCAAGCTCTGGGAGATGGTGAAGGACAGGGAAGCCTGGCATGCTGCAGTCCCTGGACTTGCAGACTGCAAAGAGTCGGACATGACTGAGCCACTGAACAACAACAACAAATATTCTTTTATCTGATTTTTTTTTTAAATTAATATGTGTCTTGGGTAGGGGGTAGAGAGGGAGAAGGAAGCTGTCTTTTAAAGCCTAGAGCAGAGACTGTGTCATGGGGAGCACCCCAGGACTGGGTAAGAATGCAGACCTTTCTGGATCTGCCTCTGTCTTTCAGGGTGTTTTCTGAATGTTGGACAAATACAACCATTTCACCATTCCTGTACCCTGTTCCCTGCTGTTCCTCATGGAGCCTGATAGGTCCCATTATACTTCTGGGCTCTGCTGGGAGGTTTTCTTTGGTTGTTGATACTGGCTTTTCAGGTTGGGTGTCTGGTTTCTCTCGATGCAAACACCTTTTAGTACTGAGATTTTCCTAGGGGTCTGACCCTTTGAACCTGGAAATTGTCATCAGGATGCTTTTTCATGTTCCTGTGGGTGAAAAGCTCAGGCCTTTCTGCAGGTTGAGGGGTTGCAGTCGCTCCTGTGCAGCCCGGTGGCCAGGGAGCCTAGCGGAAGCTGACTGTTGTCATACACATGAGGGCTCCAGACCCAGCTGTCTTGTCTGTTTCTGCCCCCTAGACAGTGGCATCTGCAAGGGTGAGGCCCTTCGCAGAAGATCAAGAACGTTCCTGCCAGGGATTCCCTGGTGGCTCAGTGGTAAAGATTCTGCCTGCTAACGCAGGGAACACTGGTTCGATCCCTGGTCCAGGAAGATCCCACATGCCCTGGGACAGCTAAGCCCACGTGCCACAACTACTGAAGCCCATGCACCTAGAGCCCGTGCTCTGCAACAAGAGAAGCCACCGTAATGAGAAGCCTGTGCGTCGCAACTAGAGTAGCCCCCGCTCACCACACGAAGAGAAAGCCCACTCGCAGCAGTGAAGACCCAGCACAGCGAAAAATATATAATTAATTAAAAAAAAAAAAACCACTCCTGCCTCGTTCTTGCTCCTGCAAATGTGTCCTTGATTTGAACTTGCAGGCACTGGCTTCTGGGCATTTTTTGCAAATGGTCCTTGTTAGAATTTCCCTGTTAGTTTTCTAAGTCTATTTGTTTTATTGAAATACAACTGACATATAAATTAGGGAGGGACCTTGTCACGAACGTGCATCACTTTGGTGCGGAGACCGTGCTAGTGCGGAAGGAACGCAGAGAAGACACACCTCTCTTTTGCTTCTTCCAGGAATTAGTAGTCGTGTTGCTGCGGCGGACCTCAGACACTTACATCAGTTTTCTAGAATTTCCGACTGCTCTTGAAACCCACCGTGCTGTTTTATTTTGCTGATGGAACCCAGATGGCAGGAGAGAGTTGTTTTCTTTTCTGCGACCTGAACTGCTGCATCACCTAGACACAGGCTATGGTCACAGAGCATGGTCAGCTTTGGGAAGCTGCGGAGTCAAAAGATGCCTCCTGATTCAACACTTCCGCCCGTGGAACTTCAGCGTGTGTCCAGTTACAGAGTCACTGGCCTTGCTCGGCAAAAACGCATTTCTGTGCTAGAGTTCGCCGGGCGGAGCTGGTGTTGCCCTGGCTGGTGGGGTTTGGGGACCCATCTGCTTTGCACGTCATTAGTGACATTGTTTGCTCAGGGTTCCTCTGCCGAATGTTTATTCATGGAGACATGGAGACAAGCTCCAACAGCCCAGCTGGCTTTCCAGATCCTGGGTGGACCCTGTAGCCCTTTTTTTCATTGGATGCGGCTGTCACAGAAAGAGAATAAATATGGACATCTCCTCCCCGCCCCAAGTGGTGCTTCTGTTGGATTCAACACATAATGCAAGTCGGCTATGCTCTGGGAGGCGCAGAGCTGAACCACAGCGAGGAGTCCTACAGCTCTGTCACCGCCGCTGATGGCACTCGGGCCGGATCTTTGGGCCTGCTTGGGTTGGCCGCTCCTCCCCTGGTCCTGCTACAAGGGTCCTCATCTTAAAACTAACTTTGACCAGTGATCGAACTGGGTCCCCTGCAGTGGAAGCGCCGAGCCCTAACCACTGGAACCCCAGGGAAATGCTGAGTCATTTTAGCTCAGTAGTCATGAGTAGCCGGTGGCCTACCATATCGGGCAGCACAGTGAGGCTGTCTTCCTAGGGGGAGTGACCCCTCACTCATCTGTTGTCTGCCCCTCCGTGGTGCTCGGTGGGCCCACAGTCATTATCTGTCACAGGATGGACACTGGATGCTTAGCAGGGGCTGCAGAGTTCGAGGAGCCTGCGGGCATCTGTGTGTTCCCTGCATTCTCTGTGGACCCCAATGAGGCAACCCTGGCCACCCAGCTCAGCCTTTGTTCTTGCAGCCTTCACTGGGAGCCTTAGTAGGAGGGCTGGGAGCCTGTGAAGGAGCCTGGCAGAGTCACGAAAGAGAAGAATCTCGGTGATGAGCCAAGAGCCCCCTCAACCTGCCCGGGGCAGGGGGACCTTGCTTTCCCCAGAAGCAGCCACACGAGTCATTTAATCCCAAAAGCCAGAACCTGTGAGACCCCCAGACCTGATCCAAAGGCACCCGTGTGACTCTGGTTTGGGGAAAGGAAATGTGGGTGTTGAGCTGGGGAGGGAAGCTGAGAAGTAGGGGATTCTGCCCGGGATGAGCGCTTCCTGCTTCCAGCGTCATTAGAAGGATGCTCGGCACTTCTTCCCTCTGAGGACCTGCCTCTTCTGCAGCACAGCCCAAGGGTCAGTCCAGACCAGGGGACCAGCTGGAGATGGCAACGGGCATCATCTAGAGTTCGTGGCAGCCAGGGGGCATGTTGGTGTGGGCCGTCAGTCTTAGGACCGTCAGCTGCCCCATCCTCTCCACTCTGCCCTGGAAGCCTGTCCAGCTGGTCCTTCCTCAGCTACATCCCCAGTGCCTGGCTGGTGGAGGTGGATGCCCAGTGTCCCACATCCCTATTCCAGCCCTGTGGATCCAAGCAAAAAGATCAGAGTAAGATGAGGGAATAACTTATCCAAACTCTCTGTTTCTATGAAGAAATAACAGAGTTGTTTAGAAAAAAGAACCGGTATATGTAACTGCTTTCAGAAAACCCCATGTGTGCAAATCCAGAATTATAAATAGTTCAGAAAGACTATTCACATGGTAAAATGACTATTATAAGTGGTATATAAAAATATAATATTTAATACACATAGTAGGCTTCCAGGTGGCTCAGTGATAAAGACTCCGCCTGCAAAGCAGAAGATGTGGGTTTCCTGAGTCAGGAAAATCTCCTGGAAAAGGACGTGGCAACCCACTCCAGTATCTTTGCCTGGGAAATCCCATGGAGGAAGGAGCCTGGCATGCTACAGTCTATGGGGTTGCAAAAATCAGACATGACTTAGTGACTAAACCACCACCACCACACATATTAAGATTCCTTTAAATAACAGAGTCACAAAAAATAAATAACAAAGTCACTTTGTTATTTGCTTAAAAGCTTTTAGGAAACTAGCAAGCAAAATGAATTCGTGAAGCAGCCAGGAGAGAGGCAATAGAGAATGGTGGGGAGTTTGGAAAATCAGCCTGTGTCCCCTCCCCAACCCATGAAGCATTCATATTTCAGAACCTTATATTAGTCAAAGCAACTTGATTGTCTGATGGTTGGTGATTCCTGATTTTTTTTTTTTTAATTTTTGGCCACATAGAGTGGCCTGTGGGATCTTAGTTCCTCAACCAGGGATGGAACCCTTGCCCCCTACAGTGGACCAACCGCTGGACTGCCAGGGAAGTCCCAAGTCCTGCTTTCTTAAATAGTAAGATTTCCCCAGGTCCATTTACAATATGATTAGGTTTGCAAAAAGAGGAACACATTTACTTGGTAGCACAAGACAAACATTTTAATTCTAATCAGCCTGTTATGAAGAGAGGGCATCCGCCTGCCAGCAGCGGAGGTCCAGAGCTTCATTCATTGCCTTGTTCACTGTATCCCAACCAAGCAATGCACAGACGTGGGTGGCACGTGCCCAGGTAAGTGCTTTCCCCCAGAGCAGCAGACCCAGTGAACACAGACAACGGGGAAAGGTGGGCGCACTCAGGCTGTTTTCCCCTCTCCTCTCGGCTGTCCTAGAAATGAAGTCCATGGGTGTAGGTGCCCTGCTTCCAGAACCACACTCACCTCTGGCCATATGGTTCTACCTTCTTCTCTAGAACATCTTTGTAAGTTAATTTATCAGGATTCAGGAGGAGGAAAAGTTCTTTCTTCCGAGGAACTTTTGCTTGGCACCCAAGTGGCTCAGGTAAAGAATCTGCCTGCAGTGCAGAAGACCTGAGTTTGATCCCTGGATCAGGAAGATCCTCTGGAGAAGGAAATGGCAACCCACTCTGGTATTCTTACCTGGAGAATTCCATGGACAGAGGCTGCAGTTGGTGAGGTCACAAAGAATCGGACATGACTGAGCAATTAACACGATCACTTTTTCATGGGGAGAAAACTCTGCTCTCCCAAGTGAGATGAGGAGGACTTGGTAAGGATCAGCCTTTCTGGTGACTGCACAGGGATCGGGGTCTGGGCACTTGCCTGCCTGCTCTGTGGGACTCATTCCAGCAGGTGCAGAGGGCACTTCACACTTCCTGAGGCCCTGGGACCTGGAGAATTCTGTATCTCTGAAGCATCAAGAAGGAGACTTTAGGGACTTACCTGCTGGTCCAATGGTTAAGACTCTAAGCTTCCACTGCAGGGGGCACAGGTTTGATCCCTAGCCAGGGAACTAAGATCCCACATACCAAGCTGCATGGCCAAAAATGTAATTAATTAATTAAAAAAAAAAAAAAAAAAAACTCCTTGACAGTTGTATTCATTGAAAGGCAATGCGATTTCACTGTCAGAGTAGGGTCTCCAGCTGGGGTCACAGTCCCTTGCTCAGCAGCCCTGTTATAAACAATCTGAAACTTCTTTCCACCTTCTCCCAAACCTTGCATTGCTTGTTAAAACCACGCTCCTCCTCCCCTCTGCCTGCGTCTCCCCTAAACCCTCACAACACACCATAGGCAGTCTCCCCAGGCCCTCAACTCTTGGGTTGGTTGGGCTCCCCCATTGCAACGTAAACACTAGCTCCTTAAAACTATCATTCTGGTTCTTGTACATCAACTATACTTCAATGAAAAAAATGAAAGAAAAATTCTTTTATTCTATTTTAATTTCTCCAGCCTGAAGTAGCCTGACCTCTTCTCAATCCGCATATCATTCTAGTTGAGGGCAAGTCTGGCTTTCTTTCCCTCCTACCACAGGCTCTGTGTGTATGTGTGTGTGTGTGTGTTTATACTAGTTACTTTGCAATCAGCATTTTTTTTTTTTTTTTGGTCACACTAGGTCTTCATTGCTGCTCATGGGCTTTCTGTGGTTGTGGCAAGTGGGGCCTACTCTTCGTTGCAATACTCGGGTTTCTTGCTGTGATGGCTTCTCTTGTTGCAGAGCACCGGCTCTAGGCGTGCAGACTCAGAAGTTGCGGCTCTTAGGCGTAGTTGCTTGAGACATGTGGAATCTTTCCAGACTAGGGATCAAACCCATGTTCTCTGCTCTGGCAGGCAGATTCCTATCCACTGTACCACTAAGAAAGTCCACAATCTGCAGGTTTTTATTCAACATTTGCTTTGGGGCCACTTCCTAAGTCAGGATATTGTCCTGGGACAGCTTTGGTAGGAGGACAGTGGTGAACACCCAGGAGAGCAGAGCAGAGAAAATGTTTGCTCTGGGGGTGGCATGTGTGTTTACCTGTGTGTGGGGGAAAAGGGAAAGGCCTCATTGCCAAGCCAGGGTCTCCCATTCAATGGCTGTGAAACCAAGTTACCTGGCCCCTCCTTGCCTCAGTTCTCTGCTCAAAGTGAGAATAAAAATGGCCTATACCATAGAATTTTAGTGACGGTTAAATGAGAAAAATGGATGCAACAGATCTGGCTCAGTGCATGTAGACAGTACTTAATAAATGTTCACTAGCATTAGATATTGTCACTGGTCATCAGTCAGAACCTGTTTATTGCCAGGTACACGTTCAGTGGGCAGGATGGGGGACCCAGGGGATGAGGCAGGGTGGAGCATGCTTGTACCTTCAGGAAACGCTGCACCTGCCGGAGAAGTAGGAACACACACGGTCCCCAGGGTGTGTGTGGGCTGGGCAGGGCAGGATGGACACTGCCCTCTAGGTGCTAAGGTCAGTGGAAAGAGCCTCCTGGCATTGGATTAAACAAAGGTAGCTTTAGGGGGGACGTGAACCTTGACTGTGGACTTGAGAGTGGTTTGAGGCTCAGTTGCTGGAGAGGAAGAGGCTCGGAGTGAGATCCTTCCTGAGGGGAGCAGGGCTTGTTTGAGAGCAGGAGGGGGACTGGGAAGGAGACCCTATGGTGGGAACTTCAGGCAAAGAGCGGAGGTAGAAGGAGGCCAGGTGGAAAAGTTTCGGGGGCTCAACGGCTGGGAACTTTCGAGAGTTTTCAAATGAAGGGGGGCGGTGGGCTGGCAGGGAGGGCATGGTGATGCTGCAGGAGAGCTGATGTCTGGGCCCCAGGGCTGAGAGCACTTCCAGAAAGTTGGATGGAGGTGAAGGAGACTGCACTCCAGGAGGGGTTGTCAGGAGTCCTGAGGTCCATGAAGAGCCCTCTCTGAGGTGGTAGATACAGATGGAGTGGCTGGGGGACGGAAGGCACAGGCCTGAGGCGCTGGGACCCTCCTCCCCTGCCCCGCCCACCCCTCCCCCAGGCTCAGAAATCCGGGGACCAAGGGCAGCACTTGGACAGCGCCCGGGAGGTGACAGGGGGACGCGCTCCCCTCCCAAACGCTGAGGCTATCCGCCTGCCGGGCCAGGACCGCTGACAAAACTGCCATGTGCCTTTGAATGACACGACTCCTCGCTGGCTCACACAGTGACCAGTGGCGACCCTCAGAAAGGCTTTCCTTCTGGGTAGGTTTCCAGGTTGTGGAGGGCGGGGGGAGGCCCGGGGCAGGTATGGGAGGTGACAACCCTTCCTATGGGCACCTAAGCTGCTCCAGTCCTCAGGCTCTGGGGGCAGCCCAGTGGGGGTTCTGTGGGCAGCAGTGACCACGGCAGGCGCTTGTCCTGCGCTCTCTGTGTGGACAGCACCAACTCGCCCCTTCCAGGGCAGGGCTGTTGGGTCAGCTCCACCCACCCGAGTCCCTCTCTGGGTCTCCTAACTGCACGGGGTGGACGCGGCCTCTTCGGGAATGAAAACCGGTGGCTGGAAAAGTCCCAATTCAATTATGTGCCCCTTTGGCTGCGACAGTAAAGAGGTCTCAGTAGGGATCCTAGACATGCAGAGGGGCCCGCGGGCCCCAGAGCTGCACCCCATCTGTCTACTTGGGGTTCTGGGGGAGGCTTCCCCAGAGGGCCCTACTCAGGATGAACTGACACCCTCACTCTGGGCCTTTGTCCCCACTCAGTCCTTCCTCGGGGTTCACTGGACCTGAAGCAGCATGTCCTTGCCTGTTCTGGCTGTATCTGGCACTTAGGGGCGTGACAGGTACATAGCAGGCCCCCAGGGCACATCTGCTGGATGACTGTGCTGAGTGAATGAAACACCAAGTGAGGAGGGCAGAGCAGCTATCTGACCTGGCTCTCTGGGCGGGGTGGTGGGGGTGTGTGGCATTCTGCCCTGGACCCCGCCTACTTAACCAGCTCTGCCTTCTATTCCGGCTGGACAGGGCAAGACTCTGCTTCCATTCTGTCCATGCCAAGGAGGCCAGTCATCAACACCTGCCTTTCCTGCCCCTCTACCCTGGAAAGGCAGGGGAGATGACCCCTGGGGGTGGTGTCACCTCTGTCCTGAGGAAAGAATGTGTCCTGAGAGATGCTGTGTGTGTTTTGGGGGCGGAAGTGTTCAATTTCAGGTGCCGCCTATCTGGAAGGTACAGAAAGATGCTAGCACACGTGGTAGGGTCTCCCCCCCCCCATTTTTAATATCTATATATTTAAACTTTTTATCGGAGGATAACTGCTGGTTTCTGCTATACATCACCGTAAATCGGCCACAGGTATATATATATCCCCCCTCTCTCGAACCTGCCTCCCATCTCCCACCCCATCCCACCCCTCCAGGTTGTCACAGATCACCGGAAGCATATACGTCACCGTACGTAAAATAAAACACACACATATATGTATTTTAATGAGCCGAGAGTTTGCTGGAGAGCACAGGGTGGCCGAACAGCTGCTTGGTGATTCCTGCCCCGGGGTGATTTTTATGAGCCGAGATTAGCAGCTCCAGGGAAGTTTGGCTTTAGCGCCTGTTGCCGGCGGTCAGAGCTGCCCTGCCTCCTGTCCACAGAGACAGGGCCCCAGTGTGGCCTCGGCTGAACCTGGGGCCTGCAGAGCCCTACGGGTTTCACAGGGGCCTGATGGTGGTGGCGAGGCGGACAGGCTTGAGAGAGAGAGGGACCTGGGGATGAGAAGTGTCACCCGCTGGGAGAGAGAACTCCGCTCTCAGGTGTGGGGACCAGCCTGCTGCAAAGTGGGCGTGGAGGGAGCGGACCCCAGGGAGGGGCGCCCGGCCCTCCAGTCCCCCATAAGGGCTGGTGGTGGTGTCCAGGGTGTTTGGACAAGGAAACTCTTTGAAACTTCCCTCCCGTCCTGCTCCGGCCCTGGTCCCCTCCCCTCCATAAAGCCATTAGCTTCTGGTGCCGGCCCTATCTCTGCTCCATCTCTGGTCCCAGGCGGGCATTCACAGACCTCCTGCCCTGGGGGACTGGAGGATTTATGGGGCGGGGGAGGGTCAGGGAGGGCGCGAGGTCTGTTAGGAAAGCTGGGTGTGGGGGAGCTGTTAGTGGCCAGCCAGGCCGGATCATTTCCGAGCCGGCTCTGCATGACAAAGGGGCAGGGGCGAGTCCTGGCTTTGATCTGCCCCCCACCCCACGCCGCCCGCCACCTGCCTGTTGGTGTCCCCGCCCCAGCTGGGACCTCCCGAAGAAAAGCCCGGAGGGGGTGGGGACAGCTGTGGCCCAGCACCCCCGGGCCTTGCTCGGCCACCTTCCTCTCCCGGTGGCCCCAGAACAGAAATACCTCCTGGGCTGATGACCCAGAAGCCCTGCCGCCCCCTCCGGGAGAGCCAGGAAGCCCTGCACTGAGCGGTGAGATGTGTGTGTGAAGGGTGGTTGGGGGGAGGCTCAGAGTGTAGGAGCCAGGGTTTCATGAAGCTTGGGGTGCTGAGGGGCCTTGAGGTGTGGGTCATGCCCTGGATGGGTGCTTAGGGAGGAGCAGGGGAGGGGTGCATTTCCAGAGTTCCTCCAGCATCCATGCCGGAGAGCGGGGGCTGCTGGGGCCCCTGGAAAGCATAGAGGAAGGACGGCTACTGGAGTGGGGATACCACCGCACAGCCCAGGGGCGGCTTTTACATCTCCCGGAGAAGTGGGCTTGAGAAACTGAAACATCGTTGCCTTCTCCTGTCTGTCCTGGTAGACGTGGGCTGGGATGTGGAAGATGGGTTTAAGGGAGAAGGTGCAGACTGAAAGGGAAGGCTCCCGAGAACCCCGTAGGGAATGGATTCGCCAGATGTTTTTAGCTCCATACAACGTTTGCATCCCTGGGTGGGGTGGGCAGAGGGGATGGTCCTGTCTCTGGAGGAGGGCAGGTGTGTACACAGCATCCCGAGCGTCTCTGGCCTGATGTGGAAATGTCTCGTTTTCCTCTCTTTCCTGGTCTCTCGGCTCCCAGTTGCCTTAGGGAGTGGTCCTGAGCAGGGCTCCCCTGCTCCGCCCGCCCCCGGCCAGGGGCAACCCTCGGGTGAGAAGGCCAGGGTGGAAAAGAGCCTGCGGGGAGGCAGGCCTTCCGGGGGAGCAGGGTCTCCTGGTCCATCCCAAACTGATTCTCCCTTCCATCTGTTCCCTCCAGGGAGCCCGTCTCGGAAGCCGTCGGTCCCCGGGGTCGTCCCCGGCCCTGGGGGGGGCGGGGCGCAGGCGGACCATGCCCAGCCTGCCGGCCCTGCTCGCCTTGCTGTTCGCCTGCTGGGCCCCGCTCCGAGCCACAGCCAGCTCCTGGTGGTGAGTGCTGAGCCGGAGCCCTTCCCAGCCTGGCTCCTCTGGGCGATGGAGTGGGGAGAAGGGGCCATTCCTTTATAGAACCCCAGGACACCGGACAGCTCTTCCTCTCTCTCTCCAGCCCCAGAGTTAACATGACGGCTCCCAGAGGATGAAGGATTAGTTCATCTGGCTTCTCTGGTCCTGGCTACAATCCCTTCTCCGTGTCCCACCCCCCCCCCCGCCGGCCCCCATCTCCACGGCTTGTTAGAAATAGCTCTTTTGTTGTTATAGGATCAATAAGAATATTGATTTTTTTTTCTTCTGCTGGTGAGGGCAAGGAGACTAGGGTTCCTGGTTTATAAGTCTGAAAACCCGCATGAGGGATTGACGGGACCACGTGTGGCTTCCTTTTGTGTTTTTAAGATGACTGTCATTGCTAGGTGCAGAGGGAAACGGCAGGCACCCCCAACCCCACCCCTGTTTGGTCTGGGCTCTGCTCTCATCTTGCTTGGCGGGCAGATCCACAGCTCAGCATTTTATTCTATGAGCCAGGGGAGAGCCCTAGAGGGTGGGCTCAGGGGCTGTGGGGGTGAGCCGGAAGTGAGAACTTTGAAAGTATCTGGCCCTGTATGTAAATCAGATTCTACTTTAAGGCCTAAGGGGAATTCTCTTTGAAGGCCTCGTTTGTTTTCCACACACATCGCACACTCGGCCACAGTGGCCTCAACACTCCTGCACAGAACCCTGTGTCCACCCTGCATACTCGCCCCACTCTCCTAAAGCTGCTCCCATCGCTGAGCGCCCTTCCCCCTCTGGTCACTTGGATCTAAATGCTCAAGGCGGGCAGTCTCAGGCATTCCGCATCTCGAGTGTCGCCTGCATCTGTGCCTCTGTTTCCCTTTGAAGGCAGGAACTCTGTACTAACTCTCCTTCCCAAGCCCTTGGCTCAGGGCCCATCCTCTGGGAGGGCGTGGAGCTCCGGGCCTGCTGCTGCCCCGGCCCGTGCGCTCACCCCGGCCCTCCGGCTGCAGGTCCTTGGCGATGAGCCCGGTGCAGAGACCCGAGATGTTCATCATCGGGGCCCAGCCCGTGTGCAGCCAGCTCCCGGGGCTGTCCGCCGGCCAGAGGAAGCTGTGCCAACTCTACCAGGAGCACATGGCCTACATCGGGGAGGGCGCCAGGACGGGCATCAGGGAGTGCCAGCATCAGTTCCGGCAGCGCCGGTGGAACTGCAGCACGGTGGACGACGCCTCCGTCTTTGGGAGAGTCCTGCAGATCGGTGAGCGGGGCGGGCGGGGCCTGCGGGCAAGGAGGGCGTCTCCAGTGGCGGGTGGTCAGCTGGCCCTCAGTCTCCCACCCAGCGGGCAAGGCCTCGAGCTAGGGGTCAGGGTCCGCATTGAGTCTGAGCACGTTGAGAAGCCCACTCACCACCAGTGCCCCAGTTTCAGCTCCAGGGCCTCCTCCGGAGCTGTGGGCAGAGAACACAGAATTGCAGCCCTGACTACCTACGGAGTTTCATCTCTTCCTTTTGGACTCAGGGAGAGAGGCTTTGGGTCAGATTGGCAGTGGCTGTCATTAACCCAACCCAGATCCAGTCCTGGCCTTTTCATTTGAAAGAGAATGTGTGTGAAAGTGGGGGATGGGCAGACTGAAGGAGGAAGATGGGCGCCCACCCGCCACTCCCTGAAGCCCTCAGCCTCCCCCCAACCTGGATTCCCACATTTCCCTCTCCAGCTCCTGGCCCAAGATTCTTTGGCTGCCCCATTGCTTAGATGGAGGTGTGATCTGGGGTCTAATTGTTTTAGGTCCTTTTGAAATGCAGTCCTCCCCTCCCTGGCAAGAAATTGAGAAATCCGGCCCTATTCTACTGGCTCTTATCCCCAGGGCCATAAAAGAAAGGTGTTAGAGCCTCAGGTCCCAGCTCACATTCTCCCAGAACAGCTTCCCCCTAAAGGCGACATTCTGGAGTCCCCCTAGGCTGCGTTTCTGGCAGGCAGTGGGCAGGGCAGCTCAGGCTTCTCTGCCTCTGTTGTGGAGTCCTAGCACCTGGCCCACATGGAGAAAGTGAGGTTGGGGAAGCACACTTGGAACCTTGCTTCTCTTTTGAATATCAGCTTGACGTCTGTGAAAGGAATGCTCATGAGTTCCTGTAACCCTCCCACTGGGCAACTTTCCCAAAAGAATGGACCTGGGGGTCAGGCGGGGTTCATTCATAGTTTATCCTTGTTCAGTCACTCCGTCGTGTCCGACTCTTTGCGACCCCATCGATTGCAGCACACCAGGCTTCTCTGTCCTTCACTATCTCCTGGAGTTTGCTCAAACTCATGTTCATTGAGCCAGTGATGTCATCAGCTTCTGCATCAGTCCTTCCAATGAATATTCAGAGCTGAGTTCTGTTAGGATTGAGTGGTTTGATCTCCTTGCAGTCCAAGGCACTCTTTATCAGTTCTTCTCAAATAGTCATTTCTTCCTGGTGGGTATCTGGATCAGCCGTTCTCCCTGCCCACTGTATCTCAGGTGAGGAAACTAGAATGGCCCAGGTATGTTGTAGGCCAAAATCTTGGCTTTGTCTGCCTACCAAAGCTGTATAAAAAATACGGAGACAGAGTTTGGAGGAAATAGGAAGGTGGCTTTAATTCTCAGCCGGCAGAGAGGGGAACACAGTAGGCTCATACCTCAAGAATTACGCCCCCACATCAATTTGTCTTCCTCGAAAAAGGTATAGAGAGTGGCACCCCATAGTCACTGCCAGGGAACTAGTGTTTCTTTGGGACCAAGTGAATGCCTAACATTGGCCAGATTCTGTTCAGTTCATGTAGTTTTGTCACGTCACGTGAAGACCAAAAAAGTGAGGCTTTGCTTTAGAGAGGAAGGGGTGTCGGGACCACAGTCTCCGTGGAGTGTGCCAGTTTGCGTGGGGAGGGCTTCCCAGGTGGTACTAGTGATAAAGAACCCGCCTGCCAGTGCCGGAGACGCAAAAGACATAAGTTTGGTCCCTGGGTCGGGAAGATACCTGGAGAAGGGAATGGCTACCCACTCCAGCATTCTTGCCTGGAGAAGCCCACTGACAGAGGAGCCTGGTGGGCTGCAGTCCAGGGGGTCGCAAAGAGTTGGACACAAGTGAGTGATTTAGCACGCACGCTTTCACCAGTGAAAGCGGACACCAGTCTCTGTGCCCTGTTCTGTCACAAACGGAACCCTGCTGTTGTCCTTGTTGTCACTGTCCCCTTCTGCACCTTGCCTGCAGGCTTGTGCTGCCTGGGAAGGTGGGCGGAGGCTGGGTTCTCATGGGCCCTCTCCCTATGACTGTTGCAGAACCTCCCCTTAGAGCCACTGCAAGCATCCACCACCAGAGGGCAGCAGAGCGCCCCAGAGGGCACCAGGCCCCTTACCTGGAGGCACCTACCGGGTGGCTGGGCAGCTGTGGGACAGAGGGCGTGATGTTGTCCTGCTGTCTCCCTGTTGGGTGGAGATGCACCATCTCTCAGGAGTTCCATGGCCGCTGGTTTACCAGTCTTTATCCTCTGAATTGTTTCCCACATGGGCTTCCTTGGTGTCTCAGATGGTAAAGAATCTGCCTGCAGTGCAGGAGAACCAGGAGAATCCCGTGGACAGAGGAGCCTGGTGGGCTACGGTCCACACAGGTCGAAAAGAGTCAGACACACCTGAGCAACTACGCACACACAGATGTCCCCACACTGCTCCTCCCCTCCGAAGTCCCCAGTTACCTGCTCGCTGAGAGCAGCACGAGGTCCGTTCCGAGGCTCCCCTGAGACTCGCGTGCTGCCCCAGTAGGGCGGGGTTGCCTGCATTCCAGGCCCAGTGATGCTCCAAAACAAAGGAGGCAGAGAGACTGGAAGAGATGCCAGGCGGATTCACCAGAGGGTGATTCACCAGCTACATGGTGGGCTGGGACCCTCAGAGCCCTGGTGTCTGCAGTAAACGCTCAGCTGCAGAAACATTGTTTTTAAAGGCAGTTCTGAGAAGGGTGACTCAGCTCTGCAAAGTGTGTTTACTAAAAAAAAAAGGAAATCAGACATATGTAACTTGGAAAAGAGAAAACATAAAAAGCATATTCGTTGTTTTCAAATACTGAAGGGCTGTCAGATGGAGGAGGGATTAGCTCCAGCAGAGGGAAGTGATAGGAAGTCATCTTTCAGCTTGTTCTGGGAAAGAACATTCTGGTGATTAGTGTCATTTAACACAGACAGACTGGGTGGCCTTGGGAACCCAACATGATTCTCCAAGTGTTAGTGCTAGATGCTCAGTCGTATCCAAACTCTTTGTGACCCCATGGACTATAGCCTGCCAGGCTCCTCTGACCAGGGGATTCTCCAGGCAAGAATACTGGAGTGGGTTGCCGTTCCATTTTCTAGGGGATCTTCCCGATCCAGGGATCAGACCCAGGGATCAAACCCAGGTCTCCTGCATTGCAGACAGATTCTTTACCATCTCAATCAGGGAAGGCCCCGATTCTCCAAGGCAGGTTGTAAAAGCAATGCTCCCGACAGACAGAGTGTAGGTCTGGTCCAGCTTCAGATGGTATCTGTCCTGGGATGCCAGGTAGGGTGTCAAGGCCTGTTATAAGAAGATTTCTCAGACATGACTCCCTCAAAGGGGGATCCAGGCCCCCTCCTCCCAAAGAGTTCTTGGCCATCTTACCATCCTGGGCGCTGACACAGTCTGATTCCCTAGACCCATAGATCCTGACTCTGGCCGAAGTTCACAGGGGCTCAAATGTCAGTCCCAACCGCTGGTCCCCGTGTGGCTTCCTGTATCACCTGGCTTTCCTGGTGCTGTTCTACTCCATATCTGACCAGAAGTCGGCCCCTGCTTAAAGGAGCAAAACTGATGTGCCCCGTGTGTTCTGGTGGCAAACTTCACTGTGTCCTGCCTGACCATCCAGAAGTAGGGCCAGGTGGGAGATCACACTGGACGTAGCAGTGACTTCAGACCGCCTGCCTCACCACCTGCCAAGACAAGGTTATGGGATGGCCATCTTTGACCCTGGAGGCTCAGAAGAGGGGGACATGGGGAGCAGAAGAGTCTGCCCAATTAAAAAAAATTTTTTTTAAAAAAGGACTTCCTTGGTGATCCAGTGGTTAGGGCTTCACGCTTCCACTGCAGGGGGCACAGGTTTGATCCCTGGTCAGGGAACTAAGATCCTGCGTGCAATGCAGTGCAGCCAAAAAGAAGAAAAAATTTTTTTAATTTTCAAAATGTTAATTTTTTAATGTTTAAAAATTTTTAATTTTTTTAATTTTTAAAAAGTTGAAAATTTTATTTAATTTTCAAAAAGAAGATTCTGCCCAGTTTCCTCACGGAAATCAGGACTGAATCTCAGTTCCTTGCTAAGAACACCTTCCCTGTTTCCATGTCTGGGTCCATACGAGTATGATTTATTATTTCTCATAATGATTTTACTGAATATAATGCACATTCCATACAACACAGCATTTTAAAGTGTACAGTTCAGTGTATATTCAGCAGGCTGTACAGCCAGCCAGGATGTTGTTACAGCCCTATGGAGACACCGAGCTCCTGTTCGTGGGCGTGCTCCATGTCTTCTCCCTCCTCCCCAAACCCCAGACAACACTCATCTTTCTGTCTGTATGAAAGTTCATACTGTGGACATTTCATATAAATGGGGCCATACAATATGTAGCCTTTTGTGTCTGTCCAATGCAGGATACCAAATGTGAAGTGCTCACTTCCCGTTAATACCTCAAGGTTCATCCATGCTGTAGCCTGTCCCCAACACCTCAGTACTTTTTATGGCTGAATACTATTTCACTGCACGTACAACCTTCCGTTTACCCATTCGTCTGTGTCATTGATGGCCATTATAGGTTGTTTCCACCTTTTTAGATGATATCAATAATGCTGTGATGAAGATTCAGGTAGAGGTTTTTCTGTGCACACATGTTTCCGTTTACCTTGGTTATAGTCTTAGGTGTTGGGGTTGCTGGGTCACATGGTAATTCTGTGTTTAACCTTTTGAGGAGCTGCCAGACTGTTCTCCAAAGCAGCTGCACCATCAAATGTTCCCACCAGCAGCACATGAGGGTTCCAGTTTTTCCATGTCCTCATCAACTTGTTACTAGTTGCCTTTTGGATGATAGCCTTCCTCGCGGGTGTGAAGGGATGTCCTGTGGTTTTGATTTGCATGTCTCTGTTGGCCAAGTATTATTTTTATAAGCATTTTTATTGAAGTAGAGCATACATCCTACGTACGGCCCTTTAAGTGGCTCGCTGTAGCCATGGATTCTTTACAGGAAATGATCTGGACATTTAGAGAGACTGTGCCGAGCGTCTGTGCCCCAGTGCTGTTGGGTTGGAGGCAGTGGGGACCTTGGAGACAGAGGGAAGCTGCTGGGATGATTCTGGTCGTTGTGATCCTGGCTCACTTCTACTCCTGGTCTTGGCTGCTGTTTAGCTAGGGGATGCAGCTGTAGACAGATGTGTGAGTTTACCTAGGTGATGCAACCACAGACAGACAGATGTGTGACTCGTGGAGGGTGAGAAGCAGGTCTGTGAGGGAGAGATGAATGCCAGGTTGGAGTCGCGCTCCAGGTCCCATGATCCCTACTCAGTCTCCTTCCAGCTGGTCCACAAACATGTTAATTCCACTGTCTGGTCCATTCAGGCCCGCCTGATAGGAAGGTGCCAGTGCGTAAAGTTATCCAGATGGGATGAGGTGCTGGCTAGGGCTGAAGGGAAACTTGGGTTCTTGGTCCAGGTTCTTTCTAACCCTGGAGCCTCGGCAGTGGGAGATGCCCTGTTCCCGGTGTGGGCCAGGGCGGTGGGGGTGTGTGTGTGTGGGGGAGGGCCTCACCTCTCCCCTTGTCTGTCTGCCCCTCTGTCCGCAGGGAGCCGGGAGACAGCCTTCACCTACGCCGTGAGCGCGGCTGGGGTGGTGAATGCCATCAGCCGTGCCTGCCGTGAGGGCGAGCTGTCCACCTGCGGCTGCAGCCGGGCCGCACGGCCCAAGGACCTGCCCCGGGACTGGCTGTGGGGCGGCTGCGGCGACAACGTGGACTACGGCTACCGCTTCGCCAAGGAGTTCGTGGACGCCCGCGAAAGGGAGAAGAACTTCGCCAAGGGCTCAGAGGAACAGGGCCGCGTGCTCATGAACCTGCAGAACAATGAGGCAGGCCGGAGGGTAAGCGATCCCCGCCGCACGCGTACCTGGAGGGTGGGCTCTGCCCCCTGTGCACCTGGGCGGCTTGCTGGCCACCGGGACATATGCAGTGACCATGTAATCCCCCTCCCCACAAGCACCCAAACTGTAGACCCCCCAAGCCCATACACACCCAGACGGAGGACCCTACCCACCCCACACACACCTACACCATCGGCTGTACCTGGGCTGTGCTGCCCACTGCCGGCTGGTCCAGGAAGAGATGAGTCTGACCACTGAGATTCTTGCCTGTGCGTGTGCTTTAACCTGAGTGGAAGTGCAGAAGGTGGCCACCCTTTGAAGGCCCAGGCTCATCAATCTCATATAAGACTCAAGGGCTTCTGAGCCTCAATTTCAGTGGCAAGTAACACGTAGGTTTCGGGAAGCTGGCTTTATCGTATGTGCAGAGCGCCCCAGGTCGCTAGGCTTCCTGAACGGCTGCTGGAGAGCTCTGTGCCCATCCGCTGTACCTGCTCAGGGAGCCCCCAGCCTCCGGGCACACGGCTTGCTCCTCTTTCCCGGGCAGGGTCTGCTCTGTCGGGGCTAGAGGGCTTGCTCAGCTGGAAGCTCTGTCTTTTGCTGGTCAGGTGTCCACTGTGCATCCAGGTCCCCCTGGAGAGAGGTGTGAGGCCCGAGTGCTGGGTGGCAGGAGACCCTTCTGCTCCCTGACCTCTCAGGAAAGCACACAGACCTTGCTCCAGGAGAGCTGTCCACACCCAGGTCCATGTCAAACCCAGGTTCGGGGCCTGGCAAGGTTCTTCACGAGACCAAAGATGAGCCAGTGGAAAAAAAAACAGAAACAGCAGTTTCTGGAGGAGAAATAAATTCAGAAATTTAATGTTGGTTCATTGGTGATTCAATAATAGGATATGGATATACTTCTTAAAAAGTGTTTCTATGTTAAATTAAAAAAAAATTAACTCATGTTTCATAGGAGCACATGTCAAACAGAGGGACTGGAACCACCTCTCATGTGACTTGGGGTCCCTGGTCTTGGTAGGATGCAGGACCCGCGTGTACACTTAGCACCATCACTATCTGACATTGGGATTAGACTTGGTCATTGCCCAGCATCATCTCTGCAGAGTCCGTGTTCAGAGTGCTGTCTAGCCAGGCGTGGGTGCCCATCTGTGGTGAGTCAGGAGTCCAGGCCGCAGCTCTGGCCTGTGAACCTGGGCTCAGAGACCAGTGCTGTTCGGCTCCGCCAGCCGTTTGTGAAGCTTCTTCCATCTGCTCCACCTCCTCTCTGTTTGCCAGTCTTTGGGCATCTAACCTGGTTGATAAAAAGAAACAAACAAAAAAAAAGGTTAAGGTTTCACCTTGTCTCCTAAATGCCCAAATTCTACCCATTTTTCAGGATCCCAGTAAATACCACCTGCAGGTGTTGTGCTAGTTGCTCAGTTGTGTCTGACTTTGCGACCCCGTGGGCCCACCAGGCTCCTCTGTCCATGGGATTCTCCAGGCAAGAACACTGGAGTGGGTTGCTAATCCCTTCTCTAGGGGATCTGCCCAACCCAGGGATCGAACCCTGGTCTCCTGCATTGCAAATAGATTCTTTTCTGTCTGAGACACCAAAGAAGCCCAGTTGCCTTCCACTGTCTTCGCATCCCCTGTGCTCCGTGGTATCTGTGTCTGGAAGGCAGTGGAGCCTTTCAGACGTGCTTCCCGTTCCTCGCCATCTCAGCTGCAGCTCCCAAGGACCAGGGGGCCCTGGGCCCTCTGCTCTTCTCTTTAGCGAGTGGGCGCACGTGACAGAGGAAACTCCCCTGGGCCTCCTAGCAAAAGGTCACAGGGAGGAAGGTTTTCCTTCTCTGACTCTGTTGCAGAGGCAGAGGGGACCAGGCATCTACCCTCATCCGGTCTTGTCTGTCGAATCTTGACCCCACTTCTGCTGGCTGCTCATTTCATCACCCTTAATTGTTTGTTTGCTTTTTCCAGCACTTATCTCTGCTGCGCCTTCCATCTGCCCTTCCCACACCCTCCCCGGCTTCCTCTGTCTGCTCTCCGTCTTTGGGCCCCCATCCTGTAGGCTCCATACCTTTTCACAACACTTTATCTCTCACTGGCCTCCATCTGCTCCAGGTGGGGAACTTCTGTCTCTCTCGAGTTCTCATCCCACCTCCAAGGAGCAGGCCTCCTCCATCCATCACCTCCCACGTCCTCACACCTACACAGAACCTTCCTCAGGAAGGACTGAGTACTGGCAGGGATGGGGAAGTCCCTGGACTGCTATTCTACAACTGGATTTTTTTTTTTTTTTAAAGTAGGCTATCTAGGATCTGAGATCTTGGTGCAATGTAAACCTCAGGGACACTGTGAGAAATTTCTCTTGCCTTTGAGAACCTCCAAACCCCATTTTACATACTGAAGGCCAGAGCAGTGGGTTGATACCGCCTTGTCCCTGCAGGGCCTCTGAGCATTTTCTAGATGAAAACTGCCCCATCCTGTGACATCCTGCCAGTAACTGAGCTCAGCCACACTGTTACATGTGGAAGAGGGGGGCTGTGCTGGGGGCAAGATAGAGCACTAAGAAAAACTTAAAAACATGCTATTGCTTTTTCAGTTACCAGGAAGGCCAAAATCCCCTCCCCCTTCTCTTGCAAGAGGCGTGTCTATATATGAGCAACAGTGAAATATGTAAAATACAGGCATTACTGTCTCTGTGATGTCTTTCTTCCTAGAGGAAGGAGAATGAACGTGTTAATAGCGGGGCTCAGTGGCGCCCTCCCTTCTAGATTTGTTTTACTGAAATTCCTGTCCCTCCCCTGGAGCCTTCCTGACTCTCTTTCCCCAAATCCCCCTGAGTGTTTGCTCCCCGCGGAGATAGATGCTATCCTGCCTTCTCCCCCACTCACTTAGGGCAGGTACACAGCTTTAGGCCCTTAATGTTTCCTCCTAGTCCTAACAGCGCCGGGTGCTGGAAGTCCCTCTCCAAACCGAGGACCATTTCCAGGGAATGATTGGAGCCAGAGGGTGACTGCAGGCGCTGTCTTTGAAGTGTCTGTAGGAATGGGGGGTCACTTCTGCCTTCAAGCCACCAGCCAAGTGCTTGGGGAGGGGCCTGCCCGCCTTCTCCATCCTAAACCCTTTTTAAGCTCCAAGGTTGGGGTGTACTCCCTCCTGGGTGGTCCTCAGTGTCTCCACCCTAAGACAGTGGGGGTAGTCCTGCACCAGAAAAACATCGGGAGGAGTCCAGGCAGTCGTAATATGAGCTGATGGTGCGGAAGCTCTTGCTTGCACCTGCAGTGGTTCCTGCCGAATAAAGACACAATCTGGGGACCCTTGAAAAGAAAGCTGAGAGGAGCCCTTGACAAATGAGTCCTGCCTGCATCGGTGACAATAGCTGTGGCAGAAGAAAATGTTGGGCGGCGGACCTGCATCTTTATCCCACCATCTGCACTTCTGGGACGGCTGCCAGGGCCGCTGGACACAATGCGTCCGTATGCTTTCGCTGAAAAGCACTTTGTGAGCAGCTTTCTGGTCCGCTCCTGCTTTTCCCTTTGGGTCTGGGGTAGCCCACGTTCAGTCTCCTCCCGCTGCTGTGGTTCAGTGACTTCTGGGTGGGTTTGTTTTCCCAGCATCGCCCTCCCCCGATCCATTGTCCCGTGGCAGAGGGCCCGCCCCACTTCTCCCCATCGCAGCCACTCCCAGGGGGTGTCTTGTCACAAGTGTGCTGTGGTTTATGGGGAGGTGCCCGACGGCTCTGCAGAGCTAATGACCCACTTAACCCAGAAAAGGGGAGCGTTTAATTCCTGGGGGACTTGGCAGGATCGCTAGCCAGACAGGGTCTCTGTTGTAGGCTCCTGGTACAGCTGATTCTTTTTTTTCTGTCTTGGACTCTGTATTAGGTAGAAGCTGGATTCATTTTGTTGGTTTTTATTTGTTTGAGACATTGATCAAGATAGAAATATCTTTTTTTCTTCCCCTGCTGGTAACTATGACACATTTTAAGTATTAAGAGTTGGATAACACAGAAAGGAACTTCCCTGGTGGCCCTGCCAGCCAATGTAGGAGATGCAGAAGACGCGAGTTCGATCCCTGGGTTGGGGTGATCCCTTGGAGGAGGAAATGGCTGCCCACTCCAGTATTCTTGCCTGGGAAACCCCATGGACAGAGGAGCCTGGCAGGCTGCAGGCTATGGGGTTGGACATGACTGAGCGACCAAACAGCAGCAAAGTCAAAAGGGCAAGTGCCATTCTGGAAGTAGATCAGACGTGGGCATCACCTCCCCGCAGTTTTCTATGTGCTACTGCTAAGGAGAGACCTTTGGACGCGGCTGGAGAACCTGCGCCTCTGCACAGGCCCACCCCACCAGCCCCTGCCTGCACTCGCCCTGTGGCGACCCCAGCCGGCCTCTGGGCATCTCTTGTTGGGATGTTCTTCTCATCCTCTTCTCTCTCCCCTCCGCAGGCTGTGTACAAGACGGCAGACGTGGCCTGCAAATGCCATGGCGTCTCTGGGTCCTGCAGTCTCAAGACCTGCTGGCTGCAGCTGGCCGAGTTCCGCAAGGTGGGGGACCAGCTAAAGGAGAAGTACGACAGCGCGGCCGCCATGCGCATCACCCGCCGCGGAAAGCTGGAGCTAGTCAACAGCCGCTTCAAGCCGCCCACCCCTGAGGACCTGGTGTACGTGGACCCCAGCCCGGACTACTGCCTGCGCGATGAGAGCACGGGCTCGCTGGGCACGCGGGGCCGCCTGTGCAACAAGACGTCCGAGGGCCTGGACGGCTGTGCGCTCATGTGCTGCGGCCGCGGCTACGACCAGTTCAAGAGCGTGCGGACCGAGCGCTGCCACTGCAAGTTCCACTGGTGCTGCTTCGTCCGCTGCAAGAAGTGCACGCAGGTCGTGGACCAGTTCGTCTGCAAGTAGCCGGGGCCGCCGCCCGCTCCTCCGAGCCGGGCCCAGAAGTCTATGGGATATAAATCTATATAAATATATTTTATATTTGTATAAAGGAAAGGCTGGATGGTAAATAATTAAAAGAAGACAACAGAAAGGAGAAACTTATTTAAGAGATGCTGGAGATCTTTGAGGATTGGGGGTCTCTGCTCCCAGTGGGTGGGACACGGGCTTTGTCTCCTGCCCTGGCGGGGCCTCTCTAGAGGTGGGGGCTTGGGAATGTCCATGGTCTACCCAACGAGGCCTTGAGGACAGAGAGGGTGCTTGGAGGGAGAAGTGGATGGCATCTGGAGTCCTTGTTGGGTGGGTGACGGCCCTGCGACCCTGGCTGCTAAGCCAGGCAGCCCCTTGGATGGTGACAGGAACTCAGCCTCACCCCTGGCACCTTCTGGGTCTCCAGCAGAACACCGACCGGTTCCATGAGAGGCCCAGTGCCTTCTCACATACTCGTCTGTATGTGCTTGCAGAATCCACAGTTACAGGAAAGAGGACAGGCCCCTTGTCACCTCTGATGGCCGGACCAGCTCCTCCCCCGACTCTGGGGCCCATATTTCCAGTGAGAGATTTTCTTACTCCAGGGTTCACGGGCTCCCCCATCGGCTCCCACAGCACCTGTGCCCGAGCTGCAGAAAGCCAGGTGGTGCCCAGTCAGGTGGTCGCACCGGGCTCCCAAACCACTGGGAGCAGACGCTCTGATACTTCCATTGGCCCTCCTTGTCCAGGGAGGCCGGGGCAGGCCGGGGCCAGCTCCTGGCATGGGCTCGGCTCTGCCCCGGATGTAGTTCCCTCAGACATTAAACACCCTCCACTGAAGCTTCTGTCTCTTTCCTTATTTGGATACGTTTCCTCGAAAACCTGCTGCACGGGGCACACACATGAGGGTGAGGGGACGGGGATCATTCAGAGCCCTGGTCTGGGTGAGAGGGACAGGGGATGTCGTGAGAATTAATAAGGTGATACATGTATGCCCACCCCCCACAAAGGCAACTCAGGGATCCACCATGGCTGTTAACTCTGCTGTTCTGAACGGAACTCAGAGATTGGAGGTGAAACCTCACATTTGGCCCCTCTTCCCCGTTTTACCTCCCATCCATCCTCCTGGGCTCTTGGATTGGCACAGGTGATGGGGATGCTCTCTGCTGGCTTCTCTGTGTCACCATGTCCAGTCCAGCTTTGGAGTATCTGCTTGTTTTTCAGTCACTCAGATGTGTCCGACTCTCTGCGACCCACATGAACTGCAGCACGCCAGGCTTCCCTGTCCTTCACTGTCTCCAGGAGTTTGATCAAACTCATGTCCATTGAGTCAGTGATGCCATCCTCTGTTGCCCCCTTCTCCTGCCTTCAGTCTTTCTCAGCATCAGGGTCTTTTCTAGTGAGTCAGCTCTTTGCCTCAGGTGGCCAAAGTATTGGAGCTTCAGCTTCAATGTTAGTCCTTCCAGTGAATATTCAGGGTTGATTTCCTTTAGGATTGATTGGTTTGATCTCCTTGCAGTCCAAGAGACTCTCAAGAGTCTTCTCCAACACAACAGTTCAAAAGCATCATTTTTTTGGGCGCTCAGCCTTCTTTATGGCCCAACTCTCACATCTATACATGACTACTGGAAAAACCATAGCATTGACTATACACATCTTTCTTGGCAATGTCTCTGTTTTTTAATACTCTGTCTAGGTTTGTCATGGAGAAGGCAATGGCACCCCACTCCAGTACTCTTGCCTGGAATATCCCATGGGTAGAGGAGCCTGGTAGGCTGCAGTCCATGGGGTCAGTAAGAGTCGGATATGACTGAGCGACTTCACTTTCACTTTTCACTTTCATGCATTGGAGAAGGAAATGGTAACCCACTCCAGAGTTCTTGCCTGGAGAATCCCAGGGACAGGGGAGCCTTGTGGGCTGCCGTCTAAGGGGTTGCACAGAGTCAGACACGACTGAAGTGACTTAGCAGCTTAGCAGGTTTGTCATAGCTTTTCTTCCAAGGAGCAAGTATCTGGGGCCAGGGAGAATAAGGCAGAGCTCAGGGACTCTAGAAAGGGAGGCAGTTGCTGGGAGAGATGTTGAGCCAGTAGCCACTCAAGACACCAGTTTCATGTTAGAAAAGTTTGTTTCTAGGGAAGGGATGGGGTTGCAGAGTTAACTTGGTTATAAAGAGCAAATGACACTGTAGGTTCTACCTAAGGGCATCTGTGGTCCCGTCTCCTGCTGTGTCTTCAGTACCTAGAGAAGAACCTCCTTTCTCGACACCAAGGGACGTCCGGCTGTGCCCGTAACAGCTCCTCACACGGTCATTCAGATTCCTTTGGTAGACATTTTTAAGAGGAATGGTCCATGAGAGAAGATGTTTAAACCAACTGGCCTACAAAAGATTAAAACCATGTCCTTGGCTTCAGATTGTGTGGTTTGTTCTCAAAGCTGCAAGTGACAGAGACTGATCTGAGCCAGCTTAAAGGAGGAAGCTAACATCGGGGTTCAGAGGGATCCTGTGTGCTCCAGACCCTCGGGACCTACCGCCCGGCCCCTCGGGGTGGGAACCACAGGGTCCGAACTGACAGCCACTGGAAGTCACTCTGACTCCCTCACTGGTCCTTGAGCCAAGTTCCCGGGAGGACCCCTGGCCGGTGCCCCCCACTTCCCCAGGACCTCAGCAGGGGGTTCAGAGTTCATGGAGGCGAGAGGGGCTTCTTTGCTGGTATTTGGATGGGAGGACACACTTGTTGTCCCATGCAGACCCCTAACTGTTTACTCTGGACATGCTCAAGCAAAGTCCCTTATCCGTGACATCGTGTAATTGTGGGGCCGGTCCTGAGACTTTCCTCAAAGGGGTGAAAACCTGAGCCCAGGCCGAGTGTGAGGGGGGCTCCTGCTCCCTCAAAACCTTCAGGGGTGAGGTGAAGCCTTTCTCTGTCTCGCAGGGTTGAGGGGGTAAAATTGCTAAGAGGTGTCCCCAGACTGGACACCGTCTGGGTATACCCACACGGTGGCAAACCTGCTGCCATTCCATCCCAGAATGTAGACTTTTACTCTGAGCTCGATTTGAAGGGTCAGGAGTTCCTGCTAATGATTTAAATATACTTCCCTTTGGGATGTCCTTCACAGTCCAGTGATTATCGATGGGCGCTCCGACTGCAGGGGGTTCGGGTTCTATCGCTGGTTGGGGATCAGGTCCTGCATGCTGCATGGCCAAAACCAAATTGTAAAGATATGTCCCTTTGAGAAAGAAGAAAAAGATTTTTTTAAACAATTAAACGAAAAGCAACAACAAAATAAAGATATTCCCCTTTGAGGGTAATGACTCTACGGTGCCAGCTGCTTCCTTTGCACCCCCTGGCCGGCAGGGCCGGAGTCCTTACCAAGAGGAAACGTCTGGGAGGGATGAGGGTGGCCAGATGTTCCTGTAGATCTCCCAGGGCCCTTGGGAGCAGAGACGGCAAATGTGGAATGCCCTGCGCTTCAAATGCCCTGCCCTTCAAATGCCCTGCGGCCGCCTGCTTGCGTCCTTCTGATTGGAGAGCACTCATGGTCCTGCTTTCCCGTCTTGGGCTGAGGACGAGAGGAGCGTTTGTGGACGAGGACGTGAGTCCACTCACACATGTAAGGGGCTGTGTTCTTCCTCGGAGGGGACCTGACCTCCATCTCCCTGAGCCATGGCCAGGTCCCCAGCTCTGCGCCTGGCTGCCCTCCTGTCTGGCCACACGGTGGCGCTGTTTCACCAGCTCCAGCCCAGCGTCTGCCACTCACACGTTAGTTCAAAAGCTGGACATGGGGTGTTTGTGCCAGAAACAGACTCCGGGCAGCAGCACAGCTGAGTTTTCAATGTTTCATTTGAACACATTTGGGAAGAATTAGGTCAGTGTGATTTTACTAATTCTTTTCCACACTGCGAGACCTCTAGTAGGCGGATGCCCTTCAGACGTTAAACCCAGCTCTTCTGCAAACAGCCGTCTGTTCCTGGGTGGGGAAGATCCCCTGGAGGAGGACGTGGCAACCCACTCCAGATTCTTGCCTGGAGAATCCCATGGACAGAGCAGCCTGGCGGGGTACAGTCCACAGGGGTGACTGAACACAGCACACAATTCCCCAACCAGGGATTGAGCCCTGTCCCTCGGCAGTGAGAGCTCAGAGTCCCAACCACTGGACTGCCAGGGAACTCCCATATTTTACTAATTTGTTAAAAATTGAGTGTGGAAGGAAGATAAGGGGAGTGCCCGGTCCGGCTGGGATGGGCCACCGAGACATGGGTGATGACAGTGGAGCTCGGGCTCGGAAGTGGCTTGAGTCAGCCTCTGAGCCGGCAGCCAGATGCTCTTCTTGCTTGATGGTCATCATCCCAGAGGTGGGGAGTCACTGTAGTTTCCACAGAGGACTGACTGTACCAGCTGCTTTGCATACATCATCTATGATTCCCTCGGTATCTCCGCAAGGTTGGTGTTATTATCCACAAGTTCCGGATGGGAGGAAAGACTCAGAGAAGTCAAGGAACACCCTCTGACTCACACAGCTGCTGGCTGGTGCTGACTGACTCCAGGGGCCCCTCTGTCTCCTTGGTGGGTTTCTGAGTGATCCCAGGATGTGAAGTAAGAGGGGCCTGTTTCCTCCTGAGCCTCAGATGTGCACACTGATCTGTCCCTCAGACCACCATGAATTTAGGATGAGGAGGGTGAGCAGGGAAGTTTCTTCTGATGGAGGCACAAGGCTTTCCTCAATCTAAGGTAAGAGGACCAGCTGTGCAGGGCTGCGGGCTCAGAGAATCTGCTTTGTACACAAGGGAGATGGCTGTTTGCGGAAGAGCTGGGGTTAAAGTGTGAAAGGCATCAACCTGGTAGAAGTCAGTGTCTTGGCGCTCAAAACTGACTTTGCACGAGCGGACAGTGGGCCTTCCTGATAGCATCTCCCCAGCTGGCGCTAGTGGTAAAGAACCCACCTGCCAATGCAGGAGATGTAAGAGACACAGGTTCAATCCCTGGGTCAGGAAGATCCCCTTGAGAAGGAAATGGCAACCCACTCCAGTATTCTTGCCTGGGAAATCCCATGGACGGAGGAGCCTGGCAGACTACAGTTCATGGGGTTGCAAAAGTCAGGCATGACTGAGCTCACACACACACACACACACACACACAAGAAACTAAACTCAGTACAGTCTGTCCCCAAAGCCTCCTCCTTCGTAAGATGTGTGAACGGATAATAACTTCCTAGACTTGTTTCTAATCTCTGCTGTGGTCAGTTAGACCACTTTGGATGGCCAGATAAGGAGGGCATTTCTTGGAGGCAGACCTGAGCCTTGAGCTTGGTTTCATCATTGGCCCGTCTAGCTTTGGAGAAATGCAGAGGACACTGTGCACCGAAGGGGCACTCAGATGGTCCCAGTCCAGGGGACAGCAGCCCGAGAGGAGCCTCTGCTGATGCCAGTACCCACACAGGTCTGCGAAGGGCAGAGCTGGCCACTGCATGCCCTCCGCCCATCCTGGCCAGGGACCAGCCAGCAGAGGCCACCAGCCAGCACGTGGACGTCACATTCTCTCTAAAGAAACTGCGGTCACCTCTGCTTCTGCTTCCACCAGTCCTGAGTCTGGCCACAAATTGAGGGCTCTCCCAGATAAAAATTCTGTTAAGTTACAAGTCAGTGTGACCCTGTAAGATAAGGACTTGCTCCTTAACCCCAGAGTCAGACACCAGAATTCCTGTCCGGCTCTACTCACAGCTTGTGCGAGAGCCCTGGATGCAGCACCAGGATTCCAGGCTTTGGTTTGTTATCCAGTGCTTCCTGCCCCGAGGCGGGCTTTGTGAGGCTCGGCTGCCACAGAAGACAGGCGAGAACTTTGAACAGTGTGCCCACTCCCATTCTTAGCTGTTATTTTAGGTCTGCTGTGGACTGACCCAGTGATCCCTGGCTTGTTTTCTGATCCCCTTATTGTGTATTCCCAATAAAATGGTTAAAAAACAAAAACGAAAAAAAACCAAAACACTCTCTTGGCCAAATAGACTTTTTTTTTTTGGTAACAAAAAGAATCAAAGTGGAAATAAAGGATATCTTTCTAAGCAGAAAGAGGCTATTTGTCACCAGGGTAGGTAACTGAGAGTTATAGATTTCACTCCCCAGAGAAGTTTAAGAAAATAAGGGGCATTGAGATGTTTGGGGAACTTTAGTAGCGTCTGGAGACAGGTTGAAAACCAGATACTCCCTGGCGACTTATTTCAGCTACAGGACTGTGAGGCCTGCCTCCCTCAGGGGAGCTAACCACAGAAGGGCTCAGGTTTGGTGCAGAGGATGGGCTAAGTGATCTCAGGCAGTTCCCTTAGCAATAAAACAAGGATCATAACATGTGTTAGTTCTCAGTCATGTCTGACTCTTTTCGACCCCATGGACTGTGTCCCTTCAGGCTTCTCTGTCCATGGGATTCTCCAGGCAAGAATAGTGGAGTGGGTTGCCATTGCCTTCTCCAGGGGATCTTCCCAACCCAGGGTTTGAACCTGGGTTTCCCACATTGCAGGCAGATTCTTTACCATCTGAGCCACCATAATATATTTTCTTCGGATAAGATAAAGGCTGTGAAAGCTTTTTGTAAAACATTAAGTCTTATTTTTAAAAATTTTATGATTTTTTTAAAATACATGTGTAGAAAGTTCACTGTGGCCTAGTTTATTTTTTTCTTTATACATTTGGGCTCACAGTGCGGCATGTAGGATCTTAATTCCCGGATCAGGGATCAAAGCCACGCTTGCTGTGGTTGAAGTGCAGAGTTTTAACCACTGGACTCCCAGGGAAGCCCATAAGGTCTTTTTAAAGACTGAGATATTGGAACGTTGAACTTGTATCAACACAAGATCAAAGGTAACATGGTTTTTAAAAAGCACACAATTATGACACATAAGATCTTTGGAATCATCTCTCAATCAAAGTTGCGGCTTCCCAGGTGGCTCAGTGGTAAAGAACCTGCCTGCCAATACAGGAGATGAGGATTCGATCCCTGGGTCTGGAAGATCCCCAGGAGGAGGAAATGGCAACCCACTCCAGTACGCTTGCCTGGAGAATCCCATGGACAGAGGAGCCTGGTGGACTATAGTCCAGGGTTTGAAAAGAGTCAGACATGACTGAGCTTGCATGCACGCTCTTGATCAGAGCCAATCGCAAATGCAAGAAATCTAACCTGGATTCGTTTGGCCTTTCGTACACCCAGAAATTCACCGTTCTCTAGGTTGACTTTGGTCTTTCTTGAGAAGGGGATCACTGTGCTCCTCCAAAAGAAGTCATTAAAAAAATGTATTAAAGAAAATTTTTTTGGCTGCACTGTGTGGCAAGTGGGACCCTAGTTCCTCCTCCAGGGATGAAACCTGAATCCTCTGCATTGGAAGGTGGAATCTTAACTACAGGAAAGTCTGGAAACCACTTTTTAAGTCTATTTACTGCTGTTCCTGGACCTTAGGGAACTTCAAAAGGGCAAAGAAACCTTGCACAGAAGCAGTAGGGAAGCGGGCCCGACCCTGAACCTCTGGAAGATGTGGCCAAGGAACCAGGCCCTTACTCCACCCTCCACAGGGTCTGGCCACCCACTCGGAGCCCCGTCTCCTCACTGCCTACACCCCAGGCCATGCAGCCACTTGGAGGGCCCAGACCTGGGACTGCTCCGCAGTCACAGAGGATACAAGTTGAGAAGCAGGTCTTTACTCAGGGTGGGGGTTCTGCTACCATCAACCCTGGCCTTGATTTCAGCAAGGCAGGCGGTTGTCTAGAGCTGCCCTGAACAGCAAAGCTCACACATTCCCTTGTTTATCTGGGGAAATGCCTTCTAACTCTAAACAATTGACTTACCAATTCCCGGAGAACAATGCCCATTCATCAGACGGGGACACTCTGCTCCCTGGGAGAGGGAGTGGGCGGGGTGTCACCCTGGAAGCCAGCAGACACCCTGCAAGTGTCCCAGCGCTTACTCAGAACATGAGCATGCAGGCAGGCTAGTCCGAAGGAACACATCCTGTGCCTCTGGCCCTGGCACGTCCTGCTCGCATGCACCTGCTCTTCTTTCAGAGCTGAAGAATACGGGGTGCCTGTGTCCTCTGCTGAGGTCACATCCAAGCCTCCAGATACCATCTAGGACAGAAACACTGAGAACCAACTTCACACCCGGGGCGGGGTGGGGACCTCTTGCTGTGTCTGCTCATCTCTTAACACAACAGGGGAAGCAAAATTGTTAAGAAATCAGAACATGGAGGTTTTCGTTTGGGGTTTTTGTTTTGTTTTGTCTTGGTGTTGCTTGTTTGTTTGCATTGCATGTAGAGAAGTGCTTTATTTATTTTTTCTTTCAGTTTTATATTTTTGAAATGTAATTGACACACTAAGTTTTAGGGGAACAGCACCTGACTTACACATATTCTGAGATGATGACCACGATGAGTTTAGTGTAAATCCGTTACCTCAAGATTCCCTGGGGGTCCAGTGGTTAGAATGTCGCACTCCCATTGCTGGTGCTCAGGTTTGATCCCTGGTCGGGGAACAAAGATCCCACAAGCTGAGCAGTGCAGGAAAAAAAAAAAAATCCATAACCTCCTAGAGACTTTAAAAAGAAAACATTTTCTCCTTGTGAAGAGGACATTTAGGCCATACCTTCTTAACAGTCTCTAGACATTCCATACAACAGTGTTAACCACAGTCCGAAGGCTGAACATGCCATCTTGGGACTAGTAGAATTCTAAGCAGAGGTGGAAAGAGTTTCATGAGGCTGAAAGCTTACGCAGTCAGAGCGGTGGGGGGTGTGTGTGGGGGGGGGTGGGGCACGGCAATTTTTAAAATTACAAATGACATACAAGGCCTTATAATACAAGAAAGAGACCATGAAGCCTAAGATTCATTCATTTACGGAAAACCCAACTTTGGAAAACTAAGGAAAGTGCCCAGAAGATTCCATGGAAACACAGTCTTACACAGCTGGGATTCCCAGGTGGCTCACATGGTAAAGAATCCACCTGCAATACAGGAGACACAGGTTCAATCCCTGGGTCTGGAAGATCCCCTGGAGAAGGGAAAGGCTACCCACTCCAGTATTCTTGCCTGGAGAATTCCATGGACAGAAAACATTCTCACTCCTTCTTGCCTTGACGGAAATCTGCATTTTTCCTGACAAAGCCATTTAGGTTAGAGCCCTCTGGGGTAAAGGCCCTCTTTTCTCCCAGCCCCCAGGTGTGGCCATCTGGTCTGCTGGGGGGAGTTGCCACACCCAACGGTTAAAGACCTGGCTCCATAGGGGCTCCAGCCAGACCGCCTCCCCCATTTTGGTTGCTGTCCTCCAGCCACCTCAGAGGAGTGACGGCCAAACTCATGAAGAGGTGATTAACGTCATTTATAGCAAATGAAATATTAGTTCAAACTATAGGAGATATGGAGAAGGCAATGGCACCCCACTCCAGTACTCTTGCCTGGAAAATCCCATGGATGGAGGAGCCTGGAAGGCTGCAGTCCATGGGGTCGCTGAGCGTCGGACACGACTGAGCGACTTCCCTTTCACTTTTCACTTTCACGCATTGGAGAAGGAAATGGCAACCCACTCCAGTATTCTTGCCTGGAGAATCCCAGGGGCGGGGAGCCTGGTGGGCTGGCGGCTATGGGGTCGCACAGAGTCGGACACGGCTGAAGCGACTTAGCAGCAGCAGCAGCAGCAACATAGGAGATATAATTTTTCCACCTAATAGATGAGTTTGCTGTTGTTGTTTAGTTGTGTCCAACTCTTTTGTGACCCCATGGACTGTAGCCCGCCAGGCTTCTCTATCCATCAGATTCTCCGGGCAAGAATACTGGGGTGGGTTGCCCTCTCCAGGGGATCTTCCCAACCCAGGGATAGAATTCATGTCTCTGGTATTGGCAGGTAGATTCTTTACCACTGAACTCCCTGGGAAATCCTTAATAGATGAGTCAGTTCAGTTCAGTTCAGTCACTCAGTTGTGTCCGACTCTTTGTGACCCCATGAATTGCAGCATGCCAGGCCTCCCTGTCCATCACCAACTCCTGGAATTCACTCAGACTCACATCCATTGAGTCAGTGATGCCATCCAGCCATCTCATCCTCTGTCGTCCCCTTCTCCTCCTGCCCCCAATCCCTCCCAGCATCAGAGTCTTTTCCAATGAGTCAACTCTTCGTATGAGGTGGCCAAAGTATTGCAGTTTCAGCTTTAGCATCATTCCTTCCAAAGAACACCCAGGGTTGATCTCCTTCAGAATGGACTGGTTGGATCTCCTTGCAGTCCAAGGGACTCTCAAGGGTCTTCTCCAACACCACAGTTCAAAAGCATCAATTCTTCGGCGCTCAGCCTTCTTCACAGTCCAACTCTCACATCCATACATGACCACTGGAAAAACCGTAGCCTTGACTAGACGGACCTTTGTTGGCAAAGTAATATCTCTACTTTTGAATATGCTATCTAGTTTGGTCATAACTTTCCTTCCAAGGAGTAAGCGTCTTTTAATTTCATGGCTGCAGTCACCATCTGCAGTGATTTTGGAGCCCCCCAAAAATAAAGTCTGACACTGTTTCCACTGTTTCCCCATCTATTTCCCATGAAGTGATGGGACCGGATGCCATGATCTTCGTTTTCTGAGTGTTGAGCTTTAAGCCAACTTTTTCACTCTCCACTTTCACTTTCATCAAGAGGCTTTTGAGTTCCTCTTCACTTTCTGCCATAAAGGTGGTTTCATCTGCATATCTGAGGTCATTGGTATTTCTCCCAGCAATCTTGATTCCAGCTTGTGTTTCTTCCAGTCCAGCATTTCTCATGATGTACTCTGCATAGAAGTTAAATAAGCAGGGTGACAATATACAGCCTTGACGTACTCCTTTTCCTATTTGGAACCAGTCTGTTGTTCCATGTCCAGTTCTAACCGTTGCTTCCTGACCTGTGTACAGATTTCTCAAGAGGCAAGTCAGGTGGTCTGGTATTCCCATCTCTTTCAGAATTTTCCACAATTTATTGTGATCCACACAGTCAAAGGCTTTGGCATAGTCAGTAAAGCAGAAATAGATGTTTTTCTGGAACTCTCTTGTTTTTCCCATGATCCAGCAGATGTTGGCAATTCGATCTCTGGTTCCTCATCCTTTTGATGAGTAAAGATGAGCAAATTTGATGTGCTGCTGTGTGGGAGATGAAGGGAAGGAACAGGTCCTCCATGCATTGCTACTGGGAGCAAAAAGTAGCACCACTTCCTCAGAACAATCTATCAAAATGTAAAAGGCACATATCCTGGGATTTCCATGGTGGCACAGTTGTTAAGACTCTATGCTTCCAGTGAAGAGGGCAATAGGTTCAGTTCCTGGATGGGAAACTAAGATCCTACATGTGCTGGGGTTGCCAAAAATAAACAAATTAATATAAATTAAAATTTGAAAAGTAAACTAAAAATAAAATGCTCGTATGCTTTGATCCAGTGACGGCACTTCTACAAGTTTATCCTATTCATATGTTCACATGTGTGTACAAAAATGTATGTGCAAGAAGTTTCCTGTGGCATTATCTGGGGAGTAAAAGTCTGAAAGAACCTAAGTGCCTGTCAGTGGGAATGGGTATTAAACATGGTTATTATGTGAACTGGAAAATCACACAAAGTGATACTACCTGTTGTTCACAGCCATATATAAATTTGCATGTGAAACATACAAAATTACTGAAAGAAATAAGTGACAGTGTTCAGCTCTGGGGTAAGGAGCTGAGAAGAGGATTGTCTGTGAAGGTTACAGCATATTTCAACTTTATCTGTAACATTTTACTTCTTTTATATAAGGGAAAAAAGGAAACAGCAAAGATGAGTTTTTATCAGCGCTGGGTGGTGGGAGCTTTTCATAATACACGCTGACTTTTATGTACTTTTTCAAAGAGCACAATTCAGAGCATTGGGCATGAGGTGAAATCTTTCGTGTAAAAAGACACCCACGTGCTTGTTACCTGTGAACGTCTCTGGACAGACGACGGCTGGGAGGGGACCAGGATGTGAGCTCGGGGTGGGGAGGGGCTTATTTTCACCACACGCTGCTCCTGTGTGTGTATTTAACCATTTGAGCATACTACTTACAAAGAATAATTACAAAGAGCAAGCAAACAAACAGCACGTTTTAAGAGCCTGTTGTACTTGGAGAGGAAGGTGAGCAGAGGCCTGCCCTCCTCGGGTTCCTGATGGGGGAAGACAGTTCCGGCCCTCCATCCTCATAGTCACAGCTCGGGTCCTACTGAGAGCCATGTGTGCTAAGTCACTTCAGTTGCGTCCAGCTCTTTTCGACCCTATGGACTGTAACCTGCAAGTCTCCTTTGTCCTTGGGACTTTCCAGGCAAGAATACTGGAGTGGGTTGCCTTGCCCTCCTCCAGGGGATCCTCCCAACCCGGGCATGGAACCCGCATCTCTTATGCCTCTCGCATTAGCAGGTGCGTTCTTCACCACTAGCGCCACCTGGGAAGCCCTTAGCAGTGAGAGCATCGAGCAGCTGATTTTTTGTTTTCTTTTATTTTTTGGCCGCACTGTACGGCAGATGGGGTCTCAGTTCCCCAGCCAGGGATGGAACCCGTGCCCCCTGAAGTGGAAGCACAGAGTCCTAACCACTAGACCACCAGGAAATTCTCAGGAGTAGCTGTTAACACTCCAATCATGAGGTGGACAGGCAGGAAAAAACACTGGAAAATGTCCACCCTGGCAAAGGTATTTAAGTATACCTTAGGGTGGTGAGAGGGAAGCCCCTGGGCCAAGCACACTTAGTTGGTTGTCTGTTTTCAGTGTCAGAGTCCCCAGCAGGAAAACAAAAGAGTCGAGCTGATGGAAGACGAGCTGTGAACTCACAACACAGAGGATCCCTGCAGCGACTGTGCTGAGAAGGCAGTCCCAGCAGGACAGGTCTGAGGGAGTCCGCCTCTCCCGGGTCCCCAGAGGAGTCACCTTCACAAAGGCAGAAAGTGGATGGAGGTCCCGGCGCTGAGGTCGGGGAAGCTGGTGCTTCATGTGGACACAGTTTCAGTTTCGAGACGATGAAAAGGCCCTGGGGGCAGACGGTGGTGACGGCTGTAAAAGCCTGTGAGTGTCCCTGGTGTAGCCAAGCTATGCACGTATAGACGGTTAAAATGGTAAATGTTATCTCGTGAGCCTGCATGCTCATCCCTCAGTCGTGCTCAACTCTGTGCGACCCCATGGACTGTAGCCTGCCTGACACCTCTGTCCAGGGGATCTTCCAGGCAAGAATACTGGAGTGGGTTGCCATTTCCTTCTCCAGGGGATCTTCTGAACCCAGGGCTCAAAACTGCACCTCCTGCATTGCAGGCGGATTCCTTACTATTGAGCCACCAAGGGAAGCCTATCTGGCTTAACTGACTTTCAAAGGTGCAGGATGTAACCAGTGTGTTGCCTCATGATCTTTAACCAAACAAGTTCATATTTTTTTTTCCTATAAATTTTCTGACAAGAGTGTGAAATGCAACTTTGACATTCATATATAAATATATAGATATACACACACAAATATATGTTACTATAACACATATCCAACATGACAAACCTAGATAGCATATTAAAAAGCAGAGATATCATTGCCGACAAAAGTCTATACAGTCAAAGCTATGGTTTTTCCAGTAGTCATGTATGGATGTGAGAGTTGGGCCAGAAAGAAGGCTGAGTGCCCAAGAATTGACGCTTTCAAACTAAGTTGTTGGAGAAGACTCTTGAGAGTCCCTTGGACTGCAAGAAGATCGAACCAGTCAATCCTAAAGGAAATCAACCCTGAATATTCATTGGAAGGACTGACCCTGAAACTGAAGCTCCAATCCTTTGACCACCTGATGTGAAGAGCTGACTCACTGGAAAAGCCCCTGATGCTGGGAAAGATTGAAGTCAGGAGGAGAAGGGGATGACAGAGGATGAGATGGTTGGATGGCATCATCGACTCAATGGACACGAGTTAGAGCTCTGTGAAGTGAAGGACAGGGAAGCCTGGCATGCTGCAGTCCATGGGGTTGCAGAGTCGGATACAACTGTGTGACTGAACAACAGCATAACAACATGTAGATGTAAAACTAATAAAACAACAAAACCAAACTAAAAGCAACAAAGAAAGGTCCAGTGAGTCTTCTTCAGGCTCCTCCCCACAGAGCGGGAACAACCCACTGTTTTCTGGCCTAGAGATCAGAGCTGCAGCGGAGAGCCCCTCCCCCACAAGTCCCCCCCACAGCTGCCCTTCCTCCCAGGCTGGCATCAAGGTAGGAGGTAGATGGACCCCTGGGCTGGACACCTGGCGTTCATCAAGTGGAATAAAGTCGTAGCTTTGTTCTCACCTAGACACTCCAAGGACAAAGCTAGTGGCAGAAACTGAGCTCTGCTAAAGCACAGAGAAGAAGTGCCCATGGCTGAGGTCAAGGAAGACTTCCCTGTCTGCACATGTACAGGAAGGCTTCTTGGGGGTGGGAAAGGGAGGGGCTCCCATCCCATAATAAGTCTGGACATGCACCCATAGGCCTCTGTGGCGGGATCCATCTTAGAAAACGGTTGCGCATGCATCTTGACGAGGGTCCTAGGACCAGTCAGGTATGGAGAAAGAAACAAGTTAATTGGCCACATGTTGGCAAAAACCTGCAAGGACTGACCGATACAAACTGTTGTGTCACCTCTCTACTGCGCTCCTTATTCAGGATGCCCACACTCCTGCCTGGGTGTGTGTCTCTGCCTTGCCTCTGACAGAAAAGAATAAACTGTTCCACTGTGCGCTCTCCCATGTATATGCTGTGTCCCTAATAATAAACTTTGTATTTGTTTTACAGCTTTGCCTCCTTGAAACATTCTTAGTTTCAGAAGGGGTAAGAATCAAGGAACTTTGCTTCTAGCCTCTAGCTCCTGGTGGGCTGGTGGCTAGGTTCAAACCCTGGACAGGGAAAATAAGATCTTGATTCAAGACTACTGTCCCGGGACTTCCCTGGTGGTCCTGTGGCCAAGACACTGCACTCCCAATTCAGGGGGCCTGGGTTCAGTCCCTGGTCAGGGAACCAGATCCTCACAGGCCTCAACTAAAGACCCCTTATGCTATGACGAAGACTCCTGTGTGGCCAAAGAAACAACCAAATGTTAACAACAGGAAAGAAAAGACTACTCTCCCTCCGAGAACAGCATCTCACTGCTATCTGACCTTTCCGCCAGTGCCCAGTTGGCTTTGTGTCCAAAGACAGCGTCACAATCCACGTGAGCGAGTCTATCTGCAACTTCAGGCATTAGGGCGAGCCCCGACCTTTGGACGGGGAGCAGAAGTAGGGTAGAGGGAGTCTAGGGCAGAGGGAATCGGGGATCTGGAAGACATACCTCGGATGCCTGACGCCAGCCCAATGTTGGTTTTGTAACTTTATGTGGGGATGGCCCAACCCGGCTGGTCCTACTTCTCCCTGTTCTTGATTTTGAAATAACCGTCTGAGTGGCAGTGGCCTGTCACCCCACATGGCCTCCACCAATGAGAGGGCCCCTCGGGGTGCCTGTTGAGGCCTGTGTTCTGGTCCCTAAGCCTCTCACTCAGCGCTATGGGGTCTGTGATGGCCGGGAACATTGCCATCAGACTCAGACCAGGGAGAAACGGAAACACCTCCAGACAGTTGGGAAATAGCTGAAATAACCCTAATCTGATCTTCGTCCTCAAAGACCTTTCACTTCAACTACAGTTTATTTGGCTGCCAAAGAGGAGCTAGGGAAAATGGACTATAATAATAAGTGGGTTCAACTGAAATTCTTGACACGTTTTTGTTTTGGGGTTTTTCTGTATCAAATGATCTCTAATAATTTGTCAGAAACATCCTAAGCTTCTGTTGGGATACTACCCTTTCCCAGACCAAAGAACCCATCAACACAGTTTGTTTCTCCTGCTGTTAGAAGAAGGACTCAGCACTTCCTTGCTGGTCCAGCAGTTAAGACTTCGAGCTCCCAATGCAGGGGGCCTGGGTTCTATCCCTGGTCAGAGAACTAGATCCCACAGGCCGTGACTGAGTGCTGGAGCTAGGGCCCAGTGCAGCCAAATAAATAAGTAAATACATTTTTTTTTTTTTTTAAAGAAAAAGGAAAGGAGAACGCAGGGCTCACTGCAGCCTTGCATTAGCTCCGGGACTCAGGCTGGAAGGGGACACTTGGCCTCTTTCACATCTCCCGCACTCCAGTCTGACTCTCTTTCTGGAAAAACGCAGAAAGGCAGGTGCTAAAGTCACACACCTTTCTGAGGGCTGAGACTCTGAGGTTGGAAGAGGACCAGCTCCTGGAGGGGTGAGAGTGAAACGAGGAAGAAGGGGTGCAGGCCCCTCCACTGTTTTCCCTGGAGAGCCTGTTGCGGGGCAGAGGCGTCTTCACCTGGGGGAACCAGAAGTCATCAACTTCTCTTCCTTGGCTTTTGGCTCTGAGTGTTGAACCCTGTGTCACTGTAGGCAGCCATCTGCACGGCCCCACGGGCTGCACCCTTCCCTCCTCCAGTCTCCTCTGTTCTCACCCTCCCATCCTCACATCAACAGGACACGTCTTACAAAGCTAGTCAATGGAGGAAATCCCAATGATTTAGTCATTGATTCACCACGTATACTCTTTACTGGGGGGCTATGCCCCATGGTTCCAAATAGGAAAAGGAGTACGTCAAGGCTGTATATTGTCACCCTGCTTATTTAACTTATATGCAGAGTACATCATGAGAAACGCTGGGCTGGAAGAAGCACAAGCTGGAATCAAGATTGTTGGGAGAAATGTCAATGACCTCAGATATGCAGATAACACCACCCTCATGGCAGAAAGTGAAGAGGAACTCAAAAGCCTCTTGATGAAAGTGAAAGAGGAGAGTGAAAAAGTTGGCTTAAAGAGCTCAACATTCAGAAAACTAAGATCATGGCATCCGGTCCCATCACTTCATGGGAAATAGATGGGGAAACAGTGTCAGACTTTATTTTTCTGGGCTCCAAAATCACTGCAGATGGTGACTGCAGCCATGAAATTAAAAGACACTTACTCCTTGGAAGGAAAGTTATGACCAACCTAGATAGCATATTGAAAAGCAGAGACATTACTTTGCCAACAAAGGTCCGTCTAGTCAAGGCTATGGTTTTTCCAATAGTCATGTATAGATGTGAAAGTTGGACTGTGAAGAAGGCTGAGCACTGAAGAATTGATGCTTTTGAACTGTGGTGTTGGAGAAGACTCTTGAGAGTCCCTTGGGCTGCAAGGAGATCCAACCAGTCCATCCTAAAGGAGATCAGTCCTGGGTGTTCATTGGAAGGACTGATGCTAAAGATGAAACTCCAATAGTTTGGCCACCTCATGCGAAGAGTTGACTCATTGGAAAAGACTCTGATGCTGGGAGGGATTGGGGGCAGGAGGAGAAGGGGACGACAGAGGATGAGATGGCTGGATGGCATCACTGAGTCAATGGACATGAGTTTGGGTGAACTCCGGGAGTTGGTGATGGACAGGGAGGCCTGGCGTGCTGTGATTCATGGGGTCACAAAGAGTTGGACACGACTGAGTGTCTGAACTGAACTGAACTGATGCCCTATGGCAGGTGGGATCTTAGTTTCTGGACCCCAGATCAAACCTGTGTCCCTTGCAGTGAATGCAGAGTCTTAGGCTCTGGACCCCCAAAGAAGTCCCACCATGTATATTCTGACCATAAAATCTAAAATCACTAGAAGTTTAGACTTCCTTCCATTAATTGAAGAGATAACATAATTTATTTTTTAATTTAATTTTTTCTTTAATATTGGAGTATAGGTGATGTACAACGTTGTGTTGTTTTCAGGTGTACAGCAAAGTGATTCAGTTATATGTCTGTGTGTGTGTGTGTGTGTGTGTGTGTGTATGGGAAAAGAATAGGTTTTTTTCTGTATAGGTTATTACTGAATATTGAGTAGAGTTCCCCGTGCTATATAGTAGGTCCTTGCTGGTTATCTATTTTATATATGAGTGTGTATATGTTAATCTCAAACTCCTAATGTATCCCTCTCACTACACATTTCCCTAAAGAGATGACATAATTTACATCTCACTTGAAAAGACTTTTGTTGTTGTTCAGTCGCTGTCTGACTCTTTGAGCAACCCCACGGACTGCAGCACGCCAGGCTTCCCTGTCCTCCATTATCTCCTGGAGCTTCAAACTCATGTCCATTGAGTCAGTGATGTCATCGAATCATCTCATCCTCTGTCGCCCCCTTCGCCTCTTGGCCTCAATCTTTCCCAGCATCAGGGTCTTTTCCAAAAGAGTTTACTCATTTAGTGTCCTCACTTCAGCTACATACACTCTTTTCTCACCATGTGAGGCTGGTGGGTTATCAGATGTACTCCCTGGGGAAGAGCATTCTGCGTCAGGAGTCCAGGTCAGCCACGACACCCGGCGCCCGGAGAAAGGTCCGCTTCTTATCTGGCTGCAGCCTTGCCCACAAAGCTGTATCTCTCAAACAGAAGCCACTCCTACCAGACGCTGGTGACATGGTAAACAGCAAAGATAAATGCAAGAGAAACATTTCTCCTTAATTCATGACATTATTACTTCAAACAGAATGCTCCTTATAACTTACCCTGAATTTCACGGTGGAGTTAAATTTGTGAGGACAGAAGATCTGAACTCGTGTGACCACTTCGTCAGAATCTAGGAAGGATAGAATGCAGAGCAGACTTGGTGGGGCCAACTCCATGGAGCTGGGGCACAGCCCCAGTAAACCTCATGTCTTAGCAGGATTATTTACACAACTCAGATGATATTAGCCAAAATTGTACATTGTTCTTCAGATTCTGTAATTCTTATAAAATATATGTGTAAAATCTTCAGAAATTTAGAAGGTGTTTTAAAAATTTAAGCACAGATAATAGTATATAAAACATGAACAATATAACCAACACCATTGTTCTCACAGCCCAAGATTTATAACCGTTATACCTTTGTCCTATGTGGGTTGTCTTTTTTTCCTGCAAAGAAATAAAACATTACAAATGTCTAATGTCTAAAAATCCCTTTACCCGGTGCTCTCAGTCCTATTCCCTCTGTCTCTCCATCCTACACGTTTTTCTCTTTAATTCAGATCAGTGTGATTTTACCTTTCATGTTCTTCCGCAACTTGGTGTTAGCCCATGTGTTTTTGAGATCTGTGTGGATGGAGTTTATTCCTTTTAGTGACGCATAGTATTACAACGTACGTACATACCATACCGTATATATCCATTCTCCTCTGACTCATAGTTCTGTGGTCTCCAGTCCTCTTGCCATTTAGAGGCTGGCCCATGAGCATTGCTGTACATGAGATCATTATGTCACTCAAATCTCAGGTGGCTCAGTGGTAAGGAACCCACCTACCAATGCAGGAGACGCCAGTTCGGTCCCTGGGTCGGAAAGATTCCCTGAAGAAGGAAATGGCAATCCACTGCAGTATTCTTTCCTGGGAAATCCCGTGGACAGAGGAGCCTTGCAGGCTGTAGTCCATGGAGTCCCAAAGACTTGGACGCAGCTTAGTGACTAAACAACAACAAAAACAGTTCCTTGATATGCTTCTTTAATAGCTGGTTTTGTTTGTCACATGACAACTGGCATTCCTCCTATTTCACATTTGTGCTGTGTTTGCTCCACTGTAACTTTTCTTTATTTTTTTCTTGAAAAAATTTTTTTTGGCTCAAAGGCTTGTGGGACCTTATTTTCCTGACCAGGAATTGAACCAGGCCCTTGGCAGTGAAAACACCAAGTCCTAACCACTGGACCACCAGGGCAGCCCCCACAGTAACTTTTAAATTTGCAGCCTTGAGGCCCTAGCATCGTTGTTTCAAAGGAAATACTCAATGAGTCTAGAATATAAGTGAACAAACAAGTGAATGCCATTAAAAAGAAGTGGAATGAAAAAAAAGATACAAAGAAAGAAAAGTTGAATGATATTTTTGAAATCACATTGGGTTCAGCACTAAGAAGCGTCAAGTTCGCTGTGTCTTCCTTGTCTGCTTTTCTTCTCTCTGTCTACACCTGTTGAGGACTCAATGCAGGCCAGGCATCACGTTCTATGCTAAAAATTGCAGTGATCTGCTCTTCCATTTCGAAATTATTTGGCAGCTGATGAAAAGCCTTGAACTTTGTTATTTAAAAATAGCCAGTTCTTGGACTTGGTGACGTGGTGGGAGTGTCAGGCTTATTGTCTGACTATTGCTGAGTTTACAATTCACAGAGCCATTAGCTTATTTTTGCCACGTGGCATGTGAGATCTTTGCTCCCTGACAAGGGATCAAACCCCTAGCAATAGAAGGTCAGAGTCTTAACTACTGGACCACCGGGGAAGTCCCTGGAGCCATTAGCTTTTAAATAATCCTTTTGTCTTTTGGTAGCAATAACCACTGTATACTTTGAAGCAACTAGTGTCTGGAGCAGGCTTTCTTAACCTGGGATTGAGTCCTAAAGCTCAACATGTGGTCCTGCAGGAGTAGGGGATGTCCTCTGGAAATTTGTAAATATGTGTTTATATATTTTTCTGAAGGTTATAGCTTCTCCAAAGACTCTGTAACTCCCCAAACCTTGAGAACAACTCTGTTTGCCTCGCTTCACTAAGTTCCCTGCTTGGTGCCCTTTGTTACATAATCTGGAGGTTAAGTGCTTGGGTTACATAGTCATAGCCCCTGTGTTGAATCCTGGCTCTGCTATTTCATCGCTGTGTGACCTTAAACAATAAGGAGGCTCTCTGGGCCTCAGTTTCCTCATCTGTAAACTGGAGCAATGGTGCTAAGTCATACGTTAGGACTTGTGCTAAGGATTACATGAGTGTATATATGGCTTAGAAAATGCTCAGCACATAGTAAATATTCCATAAATGTATTAGCTATTATTACTATAATTATTGCATAGATGTGGCACTGATGACAATGATGCTGAAAATCCTGATGACTGATACCTTCCTGAAGCCACTTATGAGTGAATGAGAAGGAAACCAACAAGCACTGTTGAATAATCAGCTGACTCTTCTGGATAAAACTAACACAGTCTTTTCCTTTAAGGCCAGCCAGTCTCTTAAGCCTGGGTAACCGGACTTGACTGTGGAGATGAGTCTATTCAATTATAATGGCAATTATAGTGGAAAAAGCAGTTTGGTTTTTAGATATAACTAAAATGTGTACTGATTTTATTTTCCAGTCTGGGGTGGAACTGACTCATGGCCATGGTTCTGGTTTCCCAACCTGTGGAGTGAGCATCCTTGACGCTGCACCAGGAGTGAACGATGGACTGGGAAATGTAAACTTTGTGTTTTTGGCTACTCTGGGTCTTCCTTGCAGCTTTTCCCCATTTGTGGCATATGGACTCTCGAGGCCTGTTGCCCCGAGGCATCAGTTCCCCACCAGGGAGCGAACCTGTGTCCCCTGCATCGGAAGGCAGACTCTTAACCATCGGACCACCAGGGAAGTCCCTGGGAAATGTGAACTTTGGATGAGCTGTCCTAAAGCTCCTCTCTCCTGGTTCTCCCACAGAATACTATGGCAGCCTGAGTCCACATCTCTACCCTTTGACATCCACTGCTGAACGGGTTCATCAAATTAGATCAGATTAGAATTTGTTCCAAACGTCAACTTTGTCCAGCTTTCAATGACCAAAGTTTTCTCCAGAGTGTTGAATTTCAGGCTTATCTATTTCCTCTGTTGGGCCAATTTGACCTTCTCAAATGCCTGACAGTGATATTTTTCCCATGTACTATTTTTGAGGTCTCTCCTTTTTTTTATTTTTGGCTGTGCCACCCACAGCATGTGGGATCTTAGTTCCCCAGCCAGGGATTGAACCCAAGCCCCTTGCAGTGGAAGCTAGGAGTCTTAACCACTGGACCACTAGGAGGGAAGTGTCTCTTTCGCTCTTTTTTTTTCTTTATTCCTTCCTTGCACAAGTAATTACAGACCTCTGCCACAACCAACCCCAGGAGTTCGCTTCCTGCAGTAATGGCCGCCTCTCTCCCTGGGCTCTCCCTTTGGAAACAAACATTCCTGGAAACCCTGACCCAAGACTGCCAAGTAAGAAATTGTGCAAAGGGATTTTATTCGAATGCTGGTTGTCCATGAGACTTAAAATCCGATAGGTCTATACATAATTGCCTGAATATGTTCAGGAGTGGGAGATTCAAAGCTAAGAGCTAACCTCCCTTGCTATGTTTATCAAAACGCGGTCCATGGGTGCAGATGGCACCAGCTATGTAACCTGTAAGACCCAGCGTCGAATGGAAGTGTGGGCCTCCTGTTCAGAATTTCAGGACAGGGACAAGAGAACGTGAAAGTACCTATCGGTCCTTTTGAGTACAGAGAGGGATGCAGGGAAACTGAGCCTGCAGGAGACCAGGGTATCAGAATTGCCAGATTCCGACAGGCAGAAATCTGATTTCTGGGAGTTCCCTGGTGGTCCAGTGGTTAGTGCTCCATGCTTCCTCTGCAGGGGCTCTCGTTCCATCCATAGTCGGGGAACTAAGATTTTACATGCCACATTGTACAGCCAAAAAAAAGAAAAATCTTGATTTCTGAAGCCTACTGTGTTAATGCATCAGAATCTCTGGGAACAGTGATTCGTCCTCCCTACCCACCCAATATTTATAAGTAGAACTATAAAAAAAAAAAGAAAAGAAAAGAACTATATTGAAAAAAAAGTCTTTCTATAAAGAAAGAAAAAAAGAACTATATTGAACATAAACATGCTCTTTTGTTTTCATGTTGTTTATGGGCACTTTTGTACCACAATAGTAGTCAAATCGTTGGAACTGAAACTCTATAGTCAACAAGACCTAAAGTATTTATTCTATGGCCCTTTAGAGAAAGTTGGTTGACACCTGATTTAATAAAATAAACGTATGCCTGGAACAAAAAGCCCCCAAAACTTTGATTTTTTATTTCACTTTCTGTTTTCTAGTTTTCTTATTAAGACTAAGTACATTTACAGAAATCAGCAATGGTCATATTGCAGATATTTTCTATATAGCTAATATTTTTGTTTTTATAGTTTCTAGCAATGGCAACCCACTCCAGTACTCTTGCCTGGAAAATCCCATGGGCAGAGGAGCCTGGTAGGCTGCAGTCCATGGGGTCGCTAGGAGTCGGACACGACTGAGCGACTTCACTTTCACTTTTCACTTTCATACATTGGAAAAGGAAATGGCAACCCACTCCAGTGTTCTTGCCTGGAGAATCCCAGGGAAGGGGGAGCCTGGTGGGCTGCTGTCTATGGGGTCGCACAGAGTCGGACACGACTGAAGTGACTTAGCAGCAGCAGCAGCGTAGTTTCTAGAGGTATGTAAGCCAGTTTTCACCTGAGAGTCTTTGATTTTTTTTTAATTAAAAATTCATTTAAGATCTTGTATAGGCAAAGGTTTTTATTTAAAATAAATTTAAAAATTTTAAATTTATTTTTATTTTTGAAGGATAATTTCTTTACAGAATTTTGTTGTTTTCTGTCAAACACCAACATGAATCCACTATAGGTATATGTATGTCCCCTCCTCTTGAGCCCCCTCCCATTTCCCTCCGTATCCCACCCCGCTAGGTTGATATAGAGCCCCTATTTGAGTTCCCTGAGTCATACCTCAAATTCCTGCAGGCTATCTATTTTACATATGGTTAAATTAAGTTTTTGTTTTATATTGGAGTATAGCTGATTTGCAATGTTAGTTTTAGGTGTACAATAAAGTGATTCAATTTTGTGTATGTGTGTATATATATATATTCATTTCTTTTCAAATTCTTTTCCCATTTAGATTATTACAGCACATTGACTAGAGCTCCCTGTCCTGTACAGCAGGTCTTTGTTGGTTATCTGCTTTGTATACAGTAGTGTGTATATGTTAATCCCAAACACCTAATTTATCCCACATTCTTAACACGCCCTCCAGGTGTTGATTTTGTGCACAAAGGATTGAAAACCTCTGACTCTTTCCTCCATTTGCTTGGGAAGAAGAAGCAGTGATTCTTTATCTGTGAGGACGGAGCTGAACTGGTCACCTTGTGCCACCTCCAGCCTCCCTGGTGCTCACACCCTCTTCTTTCACCCTTTCCTCTTTTGTTCCCTTCTGGTTTCGGCCTGTCAGAGGCCCCACAGGCAGGGCTGATAAAATCGCTCAACAGAGAAAGTTGGAAGGGAGAGGCTGACACGTTGTAGGGCCTGGGGACTTATCCTGCAGGAATCTTGTCTTTCTGCCACATCCCCCTACTCCCCCCAGTTTGCTTTAACTTCTAACCTAAAGCAACAGAAAAGGGACAAGAGCCCGCGAAACAAGCTCTGAGAACAGCCCCAACCACACAGTTCAATCCTCAGTGACTCTCAGGTCACATGCATTGGAATTCAATTCCAGGTCAGTCCTGTCCCCTCCTCAGTAAATGCCAGTTCTTGGAACTTATTTCTGCAAGTCGTCACTTTACCAAAGTGTAAGCCCCAGGTCCCAGGGTTCATCCTTGTAAGCTGATGAGAGAATTCTTATCAAATGACCCTGATAAGCTGCTGGGTATAAGTTCTGATTTTAGCTGTACATCAAGACATTTCTGTTCAGTTCAGCTGCTCGGTTGTGTCTGACTCTTTGTAACCCCACGGACTGCAGCACGACAGGCCTCCCTGTCCATCACCAACGCCTGGAGCTTGCTCAAACTCATGTCCATCGAATCGGTGATGCCATCCAAACATCTCATCCTCTGTCATCCCCTTCTCCTCCCGCCTTCAACCTTTCCCAGCCTCAGAGTCTTTTCAAGTGAGTCAGTTCTTCGCATCAAGTGCCAAAGTATTGGAGCATCAGCTTGAGCATCAGTTCTTCCAATGAATATTCAGGACTGATTTCCTTTAGGATTGACTGGTTGGATCTCCTTGCAGTCCAAGGAACTCTCAAGACTCTTCTCCAACACCACAGTTCAAAAGCATCAGTTCTTCAGCACTCAGCTTTCTTTATAGTCTAGCTCTCATATCCATATGTGACTACTGGAAAAACCATAAATTTGACTAGAAGGACCTTTGACAGCAAAGTAATGTCTCTACTTTTTAGTATGCTGTCTAGGTTGGTCATAGCTTTTCTTCTAAGGAGTAAGCATCTCGTAATTTCATGGCTGCAGTCACCATCTTCAATGACTTTGGAGTCCAAGAAAACAAAGTCTTTCACTGTTGCCACTGTTTCTCCATCTATTTCCCATGAAGTGATGGGGCCAGATGCCATGATCTTAGTTTTTTGAATGTTGAGTTTTAAGCCAGCTTTTTCACTTTTCTCTTTCACTTTCATCAAGAGGCTCTTTAATTCCTCTTCCCTTACTGCCATAAGGGTGGTGTCATCTGCATACCTGATATTTCTCTTGGTAATCTTGATTCCAGCCCAGCATTTAGCATGATGTACTCTGCATATAAGTTAAATAAGCAGGGTGACAATATATAGCCTTGATGTACTCCTTTCCCAATTTGGAGCCAGTCTGTTGTTCCATGTCTGGTTCTAACTGTTGCTTCTTGACCTGCATACAGATTTCTCAGGAGGCAGGTCAGGTGGTCTGGTATTCCCATCTCTTGAAGAATTTTCCACAGTTTGTTGTGATCTACACAGTCAAACATTTTAAGTCAAGACATTTAAAGGTTAGTAAAGTTCTTTGTGGCTCTAGTGGTAAAGAACCTGCCTGCCAATGCAGGAGAGGTAAGAGGCGTGGGTAGGGAAGATCCCCTGTAGGAAGGCATGGCAACCCACTCCATTCTTGCCTAAGGAAATCAAATGGACAGAGAAGCCTGGCAGGCTACAATCTATGGAGTCAAAAGAGTTGGACATAACTGAAGTGACTTAGCACATAGTACGCATTTAGCACATGAACTACTTTGTATTACAGATTTTAAAGTTTAGTGCAACAAATGCTCTTTTTTTTTTTTTTTTTTTGGTTCACAGCTTTCTGCGTGGGGGATGATTGCTTAAGGAGCTGCTAAGCAGAACAGATGCTGTCTTGAATTTTTCCTTCAGAAAAAACAGACTTTAAACCAACGGCTGCTTCTAAATTACTTATGAAACTAATTTTTTCTTTATTGATTTTCACCTCCATTTCCTGTTTTGTTTTTTTTTTTCAGTTTCTGTACCTTCTAACACAACATTGTTACCATGTGTTTATGGTTATTAAAACTTTTATGTATCTATTTGCATTCTCACAGCAAATGAGAGACTACATGTAAACAGCCTTTTGTAACTGAAATATTATGTAACCCTAGAGTTTTAAAAAAAATTTTTTTCTGCTTGCTTTTTATTTTAGCAAAGGACTTGTAAGCAAAGAACTGTTACAATTCAATAATAAGGAGGAAGGCAATCTATTTTTTTTTAAACAGGCAAAAGATTTGAATTTGAACGGATACCTTGTGAAAGAAAAGAATGGCCAATAAGTATGCGATAAAGTTTCAATGTCATTTGTCATCGGGAAAAGGCAAATTAAAACTATAATGAGATGGTTCTAACTGTGGACTGGAAACAAGTGCAAAAATGTGAGCTGTGAGCACAGTAGCATTTATTCAGTGTTCCAGTGAGAATGACAGCCTGGGAGACGGCTTCTCGATGAATTCCCATGATTTACTTTTGCAAGACTGAAGTTTCAAGTTGCAGTAAAAACAAAAATCATATTTATAACAAGATAAGAAAAAAGTTAAACATAAAATGATCTGCCCCTTGACCTCACCTCTCTGCACTGCGCATTATGTGTCTGCCTTAGGCATCAACTGAAGCTCCCCTATAAGCAGAAATACCTGCTCAGCCATAAACAGCAACATTCTCCATGTACCAATAGATAACTCCTCAAGAGATAACATTCCTTCTTGATCTTGTAAAGGGTCACATGAGCCACTACGATGGCACTTCAGTCTGGAATTGGCAAACTATCAATAGTATGTCATTTAATGTACAGCCCTCTGTCTCAAAAATGTCTTAAATAAGCTATGTCTTGACTCCTAGTGGGAGGGACAGTTCTCAGAGCTTCCTGAGATGCTCTTCCCAGGTTATAGTCCTCAAATTTGTCTGGAATAAATTTTCCAATTTTTTTCTTAGATCGACTGATTATGTTTTCATTGACATTACCAAAATCTGAGGACACTATTTTATTTTATTTTGGTCGCACTCTGTGGCATGTGGGATCTCAGTTCCCCTTCCAATATCCCCTGCGTTGGAAGGGCAGAATCTTAACCACTGGATCAACCAGCAAAGTCCCTGAATTGTATAATCAAAATTAAATCAGAGAGTAGAGCTTAAAGGTTCTCACCAAAAAAAAAAAAAGTAAATAAATGAGGTTTTGGTATGTTCATTAACATGACGGGGGAATCCTTTTGTACACAAAAAATTGGTGCATCTTATTGTATGTAAAATATATTTCAATAAAGTCTATTTTGTTTTTGTTCAGTTGCTAAGTCATGTCCAACTCTTTGGGACCCCATGGACTGCAGCATCCAGGCTCCCCCACCCCCACTATCGCCCCCAGTTTGCTCGAGTTCAGACACATTGAGTCGGTGATGCTATCTAACCATCTCATCCTCTGCCGCCCTCTTCTCCTCTTGCCTTTAATCTTTCCCTATCTTCACATTTTATTTTAAAAGCCTATTTTAACAAACTCCAAAAGATATTCTGAAAAGATGCTAATAGACAGCCACAGCACCCAGGATTAATAAATGTTAAACACTTTTGTCTTTTGCTTTCGCTTTTTTCACATAGAAGAAATGAAATATTACTGATAAAGGTGAAGCCTTCTTAGTTCTCAGACCTATCTTCTACCTCTCCCCAGTGTCAAGCACTTCCACAAAGCTGTGTGTTTTCTTTCTGTCCATTAAAAAAAAATGTAGTAGCAAGCATCTTCTTTTCATTGGTGATGATACAAAGCTGAGCAAGAGCTAACACATGGGCCATAGCTGAGCGGTGAGTCAGCAGCTCACTGGTAACGATGCTGCTTCCCCAGAGCCATGTTACCTAACCTGTGCTTGAGAAGTCGTTAATGTAATTTACACGATTACCAGAATGTTTATACTGCTGTCTATCCTCAGTTTTAAACATGACCACCATGTGGCACAAATGAGAGTTTAGGGTGTTGTGATGTTTTTCCGAGCATTTGAAATGGACTCCTTGGAAACTTGCAAATCTAAGATGAATGTGATTTCTTATTTTTTATCAGTATAGGTATCTGAGATCAGTTTAATAACAATTAAGCCAGAATAACAACTGATGCTGAAGCTGAAGCTCCAATACTTTGGCCACCTGATGCTGACTCATTGGAAAAGACCCTGATTCTAGAAAAGGAGAAGAAGGCAAAAGGAGAAGGGGACGACGGAGGATGAGATGGTTGGACAGCATCACCAACTCAATGGACATGAGTTTGTTGAGCAAACTCTGGGAGACAGTGAAGAACTCAGAAGCCTGGTACGCTTCAGTCCATGGGGTCACAAAGAGTTGGACATGACTCAGCCACTGAACAACAAGCCAGAATATGGATATTGATGTATTTCTCTCTAATTCTGCTGTAAATTAGTTTCAAAGCAGTTAACAGCATTGAATCCCAATGCTTCAAAGTCTGATTAGCTGCCTGCTTTTGACCGTTGGTCCTACACTTAAGAGGCCCTGAATACATAACCCCAAAGTATGCCTCTTTGGTGTATTTATTATTGTGAGCTGAAGACAATTGGGATACAGGAAGGGCTCTTTATGCTCCCTCCCCCTTTCTTCTTCTTCTTAAAAAAATTTATTTTTAAAATTTGTTTGGCTATACTGCTTGGCATGCAGGATCTTAGTTCCCTGACCAGGGATCAAACTCATGCCTCCTGCATTAACTTAACTGCTGGACAGCCAGGGAAGTCCCAATCCTCCCCCTTTCTACCTAAAAGCAGGTCTCCTAACAGTTCCCATGAAAAAGATATCTCCTTATAACAGAAGAGAACATTCTTTTATTTTTCTGTCTCCCAGTTTTCTTGAGAGATATTGACATTAAACTTTGTATAAGTTTACTGTGTACAATGTGATGACTCTGAAGAATCTCCTTCGACTGGGAGCTGACTTAAACCAAAATGGACCTGTAGTGAGAACCCCACTAGAGTGAGCCTGATCTCTCACGAGTTCCTGCAGCATATCTCCTAGGTATTGTCCCCCAGTTTGTACAGATGACCACATCCAGCGAGCTGTGCTGCAGGGCACTGTTGGGTCACCCCAATTTGCTGCCCCTCACCAAAGCCCCTTTGCCTTGTGGCATCACCGCAATTCTTTGTTGTGTAAAAAGGAATACAAGCTTTTGACTCTAATGACTTTCTCACGTCTTCATTTTCTTTCTGAAGACTCCTGTGTACATGTAAAAATATTAAATTTGTAAGTTTTTCTCTTGTGAATGTCTTATCTCTGTTTACTCCTTAGGCCCACCATAGTACTTAAAAGGGTATAAATACATTTTCTCTTTTCTACAACATATATATGGGACAAACACCAGGGATGGTTTGACATTTCTTGCTCTTTTTTTCCTGGTTTCTCTTTTTCATGGTCCAGTTCCCACTTTGTCCAGATTTTTTTCCCCTTAGTTCTGATGTTTATCTTTCAAAAGCTTAGAGATATTGGAAGAGAAAAGAAAAGTTTAGGTTGGTTTTAGGTATTTTGTAATAATGAAGCTGTAAATGTCCTTTTGTAATTTTTCTTTTTGGAAAAGCTGTAGACTTTGAAAAGTTCTTTCGAAGAACACTGCTAATTTTGATTGTCACTAGTAAAACAATTTGTCTTTTTCTCTTAAAAATAGCAATTGCCTTGATTAAAAAATAATAAATGAAATAATTCCTCTTTTCTTTATTGGAGAAGGAAACAAACTTTGCTCCCCCTCTCCCCCCCAAAAAAATAAAACCAACTGGGATCGCAAAGTTAAATTCACTATGCGGTCTAGAGTATTTTCTTTATGCTTCAGAATTTGAAAGCTGCACCTTCACTTGCTGCTCACTTTGGGGACCTCTCAGTTCTCATTGGCTGTTGACCTGCAGATCACAATGCAGGCTGAGGCTGTCCTCAGAGCAAGTCCATTGTCACCATTTCAGCTGCACCCCGTGGCACCCCTGATACCTCGTCACGGAGTGACCGCACCTGGATTGTGAATGTTACCCAGTGATGCGCCTCTCTGTCAGCAGCATCTGGTCATTGTACAGATGACCACATCCGACTAGCTGTGCTGCTGGGCAGTGTTGGGTCACCGGTGACTAAGATGGGGAGTGGGTGGGGAAGGGACTCTTTTGTGGGTGCTGCTGAGAGGAGGTACTCCACCCTCCTGAGGAGAAGTGGGACACCTTCAGGATGGAGGGAACCCACATTCTAAAGATGCAGCTGACGCTGGAGGATGCAGAGTTTGACTGAATTCCCCTTGGTTTTTGCATGACTACTTAGAAGACAATATACAAAGGTTAGGAACTGAAGAGCATTTGGCAAGAGAGACGTGAAAAATCTGCTTTGGGACATTTAATGGTGACCTTTAGGTAAGAGATATGGGTGAACCCATTCACGGACAGTCCTTCAGGTTGGGGATGGTGACAATGTCTTCATTGACTGAGAAGGTGTGAGCATTCTGAAGAAATGGTGGGGTTTGTTTCATCTTTGGGGGGCATCAGGAACTGGCAGCAGTGATCTGGGGGCGGGACCATAATGATAGAATGGGAGGTATATCTTGGGGGGAAAATGATAAGGCTCTTTTTCATATGTTTCAGCAGGGCAAGGACTGCTCCAGAGTAAAGTGCTTTGGTTTGTCAAAACAAAATCACCTAGAGAAGAATGCAGACAAAGTTTGAAGTCTTTGAACAATCTCATCTTTATGTAGCTCTGTTGTCCTCAGTAGACCTCTCATTAAGCCTGAGGCCCCAGTTCTCTTTGCCTTCTGTGAGTCAAATTTGCTGTGCAGACACACTGGCGTTGTTTCTGAGGTGCTGTATAAGTATAAGGTTGTCTGCTTTAAAAAAAATTTTTTTTTTAATTTATTTATGTATTTTATTATTGGCTGTGCTGGATCTTCCTGGCCTCGGGAGCTCTTTCTCTAGTTGTGGAAAGCAGGGGCTACTCTTTAGCTGTGGTGCACACGCTTCTCATTGTGGAAGAATTGATGCTTTTGAACTGTGGTGTTGGAGAAGACTCTTGAGAGTCCCTTGGACTGCAAGGAGATCCAACCAGTCCATTCTGAAGGACATCAGCCCTGGGATTTCTTTGGAAGGAATGATGCTGAAGCTGAAACTCCAGTACTTTGGCTACCTCATGAGAAGAGTTGACTCATTGGAAAAGACTGATGCTGGGAGGGATTGGGGGCAGGAGGAGAAGGGGACGACAGAGGATGAGATGGCTGGATGGCATCACTGACTCAATGGACGTGAGTCTGAGTGAACTCCGGGAGTTGGTGATGGACAGGGAGGCCTGGCATGCTGCGATTCATGGGGGCTTGAAGAGTCGGACACGACTGATCTGATCTGATGGGCTCTAGGGCTCGGGAGTTGCAGCTCCTGGGCTCCAGAGCACAGTCTCAGTAGTTGTGGAACATGGGCTTAGTTGTTCCTTGGTGTGTGGGGGTCTTTCCAGACCAGGGATCGAATCTGTATCTCCTGCATTGGCAGGCAGATTCTTTACCACTGAGCCACCAGGGAAGTCCTTGTTGGCTTTTTTCAAGCTTACCTGGGCAGACTTAATACCAGTATTCTAAAATACTGGTATTAAGACCATCTTATTCATGCTTTTTCTGATTTTAGTAACTTTAATCACTTTTAAGATTTTACATTTCCAGGCTGAAGAGTTCTCTATTATAAACATTTTCCCTTATGTATCAGACCTTAGGTCTTTTGATATGAGATCTGTGATGCTTTTCCAGTTTCCTTTGTTTTTTCTCTTGGTATGGTCCCAGGGAGTGATGCTGAAAGCTCAGCTTCTCTATACCCCAGTGGGGAATTGAATCTCAGAGGTAGAGTTTTGGGTGAAGTAGAAAAGGATAGCTTTATTATTTTGCCAGGCAAAGGCAGATATAGCAGGCCTTGAGAAAATGTGTCCCCACCCAGGAAGATTTTTTTTTTAAAGCTTATAAACAACGTAAGTTTATTTCTCATAGTTCTGAAGGCTAGAAGTTCAAGATCAGGGTGCCAGCATAGTTGGGTGAGAGCCCTCTTATCCAGGAGGATTTGATAAGGAGTCTTAGAAGAGCCTGGGAGGGTACAGTCAACAGGGCCACAAAGAGTCAGATATGACTGAGCATGCATGCATTTATACAGCAATATTTCCCAAGGGTGGGGGTTGTTGACAAGATTAGGGTGTGTACAGGATCTCATACTGGTGGTGGTTTAGTTGTTAAGTGTGTCCGACTCTTGCAACCCCATGGACTGTAGCCTGCCAGGCTCCTCTGTCCATGGGATTCTCCGGGCAAGAATACTGGAGTGGGTTGCCCTTTCCTTCGCCAGGGGATCTTCCTGACGCAGGAATCGAACCTGGGTCTCTTGCATTGCAGGCAGATTCTTTGCCGATTGAGCTAGGAGGGAAGCCCTGCAGGGTCTCATGTGGTCTCCTAATCTAGCTAAACTCCTCTGGTCCCTTTAATCTTGCCTCAGGTGGTTTCTTGGCGTCTCCTCCCTTGATTAGCAACAGTTCAAATCTGCCCTTTGGAACTCCGGAAGGACGTGGAGGGTAGAGTCTTGCTTACAAGGAATGGGGGATATAAAAACGAGGCCTCCATGCCTGGGAGCCTCACAAGGTGCCACTCAATTTCAGGATGGACAAGCCTGGGGCATGGGCGTCCTTGAAAGCTTATGGCTTTCCTTTAATTAGTATAACAAGATTTTTGACAGTTAAGGCAATATAACCTCTTCAGAGCACTGAATGTGAAGAAAACATTTTCTACACCGGCCAACTTCTACACTTTGTTTTGTTATAGAATAAGTATGTAGGCAGATTTTGGGTTTAAAGAAGTTAAAGCTCGGTTGAAACAAGTAGAAATTAATCGTTTTGGGCAAATGGACACAGTATTGCTGAATTAGTTTCTGACCTGCTATTACACTGAAACATTTTTAGAATCGCTCTGAATTTTATACTTTTAAGAGGAGCGGGCTCACATTCGTTTTCTGGAAGTCATGAGGCACAAATGGTAGTGTCTCCGTGAGGTAATAAAAAGCAATCGCTGTTGTCGCAAGACGCTTCGCGTTTAGGTCTGAAGCCGCCTCCGACTGTGTCTAGCAATCCCTCGTTTCGGTTCCGACCGCAGCTTGCGGGCCGTATCCATAGAAACCGGGAAGCGTCCTGAGCCGGGCGGCCACGCCTCTTCCGCTGCACACGCTCCCGTTTCCGGTGGGAGGGCAGCTAAGGGACTTCCGTGTCCCCGGGTGCTCGGCGCCTCCCGCTAGATTCCCGACCCACCCAAGCTGCTCCAGGTCCGGGAGCGGCCAGGGGACGCTTCCGGCTTCGACCAGCGCGGCTGCGCACGAGGCGCCTTCTCATTGGCTAGGGCAGCCTCGTGTGATTAGCGTCACGGCGGCGGCAGCTGTAGGAGCCTCCCGGACGCTGGGTCGCGGCGGCGGCGGCGGCGGCGACAGCGGGCGCCACCTCCGCTCCTCTGGACTCCCAGCGGCCGCGGTTCCGAGGAGCTCGAGACGTGCGGCGAGGCGGCGGCGAGCTCTGGTGAGGTTCTGGAGTGGGAGCGCGGTACTAGGGAGGGAGGCTGGGCTGGCGGGGGCGAGGGCTGAGGGCAGGTGTCCCGGCAGCGGGGCGAGCGAGAAGCGCGCTAGTCGGTCCCCTTCTCCTACCCCCGGGCCGGCGTCCCTCAGTCCCCGGCCCCCTCCGCCGGGATCCTCTCAGCCCCGGGATCTTCTCAGCCTCCGCTCCCTGCAGTCTGGTTCCCCCAGCCTCGGATCTCCTCAGTCCCGAGTCCCGCCGCCCCGGGTCCCCTTCAGCCACGGCTCCCCCGGCCCAGGGTCCCCGGCTTCCTTCGGTCCCGTTCCCCTCCCAGCCCCGGGTCCGCTCGGCCCCGGGTCACCCTTCCGGGTTTCCGCCGGTCGCACTCCGAGGTGGGCTCCGCTCGGGCCCCGATCCGGCTTTTGCGGCGGGAAGACCCCTCACCGGCGTTTGCCCGCGCGCAGGCGGCTTGGCCGGACCGGGTCCTGGGCCCGGTGTGTCGTTGTTGCCCCTCGAGGCGGCTGCTCACCGGTCCGGCGGGTCTGGGCGTCTGTGCCGGAGCTCGTTGCGGGCGCCCCTGGCTCTGGACCTTGTTTTCGTTCGCCGCTGGGGCTTAACAATTTGGCGCGGTCGCGGGTAGAAAGGTGCACGGGTCCCGCCGCGTTCGTACCCGGCACGCGGACTGTGGTGCAGGGTCGGCGTGTTTTTTAAGCAGAGGGGTCTGCTAACGTCTTTATGTTTAGACTCTGGACTCCTCAGCCCTAGGTTGTTCCCATCGCATCTCCTCCCAAAGCAGCCCTTCGTCCATCCTCCAAAGAAACCTTTTAAAACTCTGAGAAATCTGTCATAACATTTCAAATTGCTTCCCAAGTGAAATGTTGAGAATAGTTTCTTCCAATCCAAAGCTTTATTTTTGGGGCGAAGATCAGAAACTTTTTGAAGTTTGAAGTGTCCTCCCAAAGGCCACTTGCGTGTCTCGTCTTGCCACCCTCTGACTGTAATTCTGTTAGACTTTCATAGATGGTTCATTCCTGATTCTTTTCACTCCGCATGTTTATCTCATAGAAATTTCACTTCTAGTGCTGGTAGTTGTCCATAGATGTTTTCATCTCTTCTCATAAATTTTTCCGTGCTGACAGTCCTGATCCAAAACCAAAATCCTTTTCATCAGTTAGTTGGGACTTCAGGTCCTGTGGTGGCAGCCACTGGTGGTGAATTATTATGACATTTGAAGAAATTTCAAATCTATATAAATACGAAAGGTATTTCTTTTTGCCTGTATTTGTAATTGCCTAGCTACTAGCATGTGTACCCATTCAGACTTTAGGCTCCTTAGCAAGCTTTCTCTTACTGGGGCACTAAGGATGAGAAGGAGAATTTCCAGAGCCTAAATAAAAAAGTTGATTTTTTTTGTCCCTACTCTTGTATATATTAATGAATGAACAAGTCCCTTCCCCCCAGTCAACAGTGTCAGTTTAGCAGATGCACTTTCTTTTTGTTTTCCAAAATGAACACAGTTTTGTTTCCCTCTTTATTTCAGGGGTGGGCAAACGTGACAGCTTGTGGGCAATGTCCTACCCGCTGCCTGTTTTTGTAAATTAAATACTCAATGGGACATAGCCATATGCTCTCATTTAGGTCTTGTCTGGTTGCTTTTGTGGTGCGAGTTGAGTGGCCTGTAAACGGTAAACATATTTACTATCTGGCCTTCAAAAGAAAATGTTTGCCAACTCCTTTACTTTATTAAAAACAACACATATTCAATGTAGAAAGTTAAAATGAGTCAGAAAAATGTAAAGGAAAAAGTAAATAGAATCACAGCAAAAATCACAACACAAATCAAGGGTTTGTTTTTATGATTATCTTTGTAGAATCTATTGGTGATTATTTCTATGTAAATGGGCTTATATTGCCAAATATTGGTTTGCAGTCTGTTAAATACTCATTTTTATTTGGCAGTTGAATACATTGTATTTTCTGTATTGAAGATTTCACCAAAAGGGGCTTGATGAACCAAGTTTTCCTTGTTTGTTTTACCAGTCAAGGTTTTTTTTTTTTTTTAATGAGGCATAATAGATGCTTATTGGTGGTAGACACTATTTATTGAGCACTTATTACGGACCAGATAGTTTTCCAGTCTACATGTTACAGGCAGTGAGTCATTTAATGTCTGCAGCAGCTCAGTACAGGTACACAAACTGTTGTCCCTACTTGCACATGAGGGAACTGGAGGCAATGAGAGATTAGCTGCCTGAGTTGGTCAGATAGTTAATGATGGAGCTGGGGTTTGAGTCCATGCAGTCTGGTTTCCTGGTGGCTCAGTCAAAAAAAAATCTGCCTGCAATACTGGAGACCTGAGTTCGATCCCTGGGCTGGGAATATCCCCTGGAGGAGGGCCTGGCAACCCACTCCAGTAGAATTCCCTGGAAAATCCCCATGGACAGAGGAGCCTGGCAGGCTGCAGTCCATGGGGTCACATAGAATCGGACACGACTGAGCGGCTGAGCACACACAGTCTGGTTTCAGCACCCAGGCCCTCAATAACAGGCCCTCAATAGACAGTTGAGAGATACATAATGTAAAAATTCTTCCTTATGCTCCTTACTCTCTGTAGGAAACCACTGCTAACAAATTTGATATAGAGCTTTCCCTCTCTCTTTGCATATGCAAATGTTTATTTGCAAATCCATCTAACACATGCAGGTTTTACAAAAATTAAGGCTTCGTTAGAGCAGTTTTAGAGTTACAGAAATTGTGTGGCTAGTAGAGAAAGTTCTCATATCACCCACACTCCATTTTCCCTTATTAATAACATCTTTCATTAACATACTCTGTTTGTTACAATTGATAAACCAATGTTGCTTCATTGTTAATTAAAATCTGCATATTAGGATTCAGTTTTGTATTACAGAGTTTTTAAAGTGGGATCAAACCAGTCATTGTTCAGCAAGTGTACTTTTTTTGGGGTGATTTTCAAAAAATAGTGCTTCTGGACTTTTAAATGCAAATGAACAATCTTAATTCACTAATATTCAGATTAATAACACAAGTTTAGCATTTTCCCTGGAATGGAAAATTTGCTTGGAAGTTACTGCTTTTTTCGTTTTTCAGAAGTTTATCCTGTAGCACCAGCTGCTCTTCACTGAAGAAGCAATTACTTTTGGACTGGACATTCTGGCTCCTCCATGAAGCTTGTTCAGTTTCTTGGAGATTTCTAGCTGTTCTTCATCAAAGGAGTGGTGCACACCCCCCATTTACATCAGCTTCCTCTTCACTGAGCCTGGTATTTCCCCACCTATCCAGATGGTTCTCAGCGTTCTCTTCCTCAGCTTTCTGAAGTTCAGTTCCTGGAATGTAATCTTTAGCATCTAAGTCTCCATATTCTTGCACCCTTGATTTTATTGAGGCCTCTGTAGGCTTACCCTGGAGTTCCTTCTGTGATACCTGAGGATTCAGTTTTCAGAAGAACTGAATCAGAGTTCTAGGAGAGGTCAAGAGTGTATTTTATACTGGGCCAAGTCTTCAGGAAGTTTTTCAGTCATTGAGCTATTGTCTCTCTCAGGGCATTGCTTCCTCCTGTCATGACTTCCCCAGAGTTCTTGTCATGACAGAATGGGTGGCGTGGTCCTGAGCAGCACCTCAGGTGTCTCTGGGACTACCAGGTGCAGAGAAGTCGGTAATGCAAACAGAAGGGTCTTGTTCCTCCTCTTGGTGCTGCTGCAGAAACCTGTGCACAATGGGACAGAAAGAGCTTGTGAATTCTTGCCAGTCTGGAGATGAAGTTCATGAGCAGTATCTTCACTTCAGAAGTTTGCTTATAACTCTTCAGCTGCTTTAGTGGTTTTTCTGCAAATCTTTGGAGCTCCTGAATTGAATGGATCATTGAGAAGTTAACACTTGTAACTTTTGTCTTGTTTTTGAAGTACTTTGGTAACATTCTTGTCCTGTGTTCGGAGCCTCTCCCCGAGGCATGCAGCATTAGCACTCTAAGTCCTTGCCCTGTTCTTCTTGTTCATCTTGCCCTTGGAGGAATGTCAAGGCAGCTATTCATACTTCGGTGACCTTAGAGAAGCATACAGTTGTGATAACACTGACTGATGGTCTTGGCAGCATTTCACTTGTTTCTTCTGTAGTTTAGTCACCACTTCCAGAGATATCTTGGCTGCAGTTGCACTGCTGCCCCTTAACATGTGTGTGTGCAATTCTGCAATACACATTCACTGTATTCTTGTTTTTTGCACCTTTATTCTCATCAGTCACAAAATGAGTGTACAAAGTCTTAGAAGCTTACATGGCATCATAGAGGTTCAAAAAAGAGCTCTGGCAGCCTTGATGGATTGATGAGGTTCTTGGTGAGGTCAGAGCTTTGCAAGGTGTTATTGGGAGGTCTACATTCAGGACAGCGTAGGAGAGAAGGTCTTTTGGTTCTTGAGGAAAGTTGTCTAGATGTTCTGGGTGGCAGTGACCAGTCTGTGCCATAAACATCACCAGCATTGCCAGTTCTTTGCTGGGTTTGTCTGTTAGTCACTCAGTTGTGAGTCATGTCCGACTGTGACCCCATGGACTGTAGCTGACCAGGCTCCTTTGTCCATGGAATTCTCCAGGCAAGAATGCTGGAGTGGGTTGCCATTCCTTTCTCCAGATTTATTTGGTTGCAATTTGAAACTCTCCCATATTGGATGTGCAGTGAATATTCAGCTGTGTAAGCTTCTCAGTGTAGACCAGAGGGTCTACTTTATTAATCCTGTAACTGCCATAGGTTGCTGGGCAGCTTGTGTTTATTTCTGCTTGACAAGTTGACTGTAGACTGACTTTCTTTGAGCGTTTCTCAGAAGACCCACACCACTGATAGTAGCCAGCCCTTCTCAGGCTGGGTCTTGGAGTCCTTCTTCCAGGTGTGACCAGAAGTAGCACTGGGAGCTTGGCTGATGGCGGCATCTTGGTCATAGTATGTTTAAGGGGCTTCCCAGGTGGCTCAGTGGTTAAAAAAAAAAAAAAATCTGCCTGCTAATGCGGGAGACATGGGTTCAATCCCTGAGTCAGGAAGATCCCCCAGAAGAGGAAATGACAACCCACTCCAATTTTCTTGTCTGGGAAATCCCATGGACAGAGGAGCTTGGGGGGCTGCAGTCCATGGGGTCGCAAGAGTTGGACACGACTTAGCGACTGAACACATGCAGTGTGCTTAAAAACCAAGGTCCATGATGGCTTTCCAGGTCAGTATGTTTGCATTTACTCCATCCTTTAGTTTCCTGGTATTTTATTGAATGTGTGCACCATAATTTAATAGTTTTTCCTATTGCTGGGTGTTTAGATTGTTTAAATAGATTGCCTAGTGTTTAAATTTAATATGTATGCATTGTATGTACAATGTCGTGTGCTGGTGGCCTTTAGGGCAACTTTCTGTAGCTTTCTTCTTTTTTTTCTTCAATATTTATTGATTTGACTCTGCCGTGTCTTAGTTGCAGCATGTGAACCTTAGTTGTAGCATGTGGGATCTAGTTCCCTGACTGGGGATCAAACCCGGGCCCCCTGCACTGGGAGCACGGAGTCTTAGCCACTGGGCCGCTAGGGAAGTCCCTAGGGTGACTTTCTGAGTCTAGTTACTGGGTTGAAGGAAATGCATATTTTTCGTTTTGATGTATATTACTAGACGGCTACCCAGAAAGGTCACAGCAGTGTAAACTCTTGTCAGAACTGTGGCTGAGGTCTAGATTCTTTATACCATTTTGAACTTTTTTTCAATCTTTATCTGATTGGCAGTTGAACATATCTTGCAGTGTAGTCTGTCTCTCTCACTGGGAGATATATTTTGTTTGAAGTTGGTTTAGAGTTACTTTAGGCAAGACCAAGCTTTCTGTAGTAGTTCTATCTAGTATGTTCTCCCTTAGATAGAGCTGCTCACCTGTTTAGATTCCCTGTCTAGCCCTGAAAGGCAGTGTAGTTTTGCCAACCCTGCTAAAAGAATCTGGGTGACTGCTCAGTAGACAATATACTTGTTGAGGATAGGTGTATATAACTTCTTCATGTCTGTTGCAGTCCTGGTGGTGAGTAAATGTTATGTTCTTTTTAAAACCTAAATTAGATTGTGTTCTTTTGGGCTACTGTGAAGTTCTTTAAAGTGAAGTGCTTTAAAATAAAGTGAAGTGCTTTAATTTTGTTAAAAAATAACCTTTTCAAAGTCTTTGTGTAATGTAAACTTGAAAAATTACAGCATAAATTGGTCATCTTGGGTATATTATCTATATCATCCTTTATTTCTAAAATGAGGTAAATAAGACTGGTTAATATCCTAGGACCTGTTTGTAAGGAAATAATTAACCAAACCTATTTAGTAAGTACATACACATTCAGTTTTGGAAGTTAAAGGACTGGGTTAATTAGGGGGTTTGTTTCATGTAACCCCTGGTTTGGAGTTTGCCGTGTGGTAGAGGGCATGTGTACCGCATAAATGGTATCTTGGCTTCGGTAGACCTTGTAAGTGTCCAGACAGAAGAGAAAGGCTAGCTGAAGTCGGGAAGCTGCCAGAATATCTTTAGGCATGGGGAAAATACCTGTGCAAAAGGACATTTCAAGTTTTTCAGTTGAACACCACACACACACAAAAAAAATACAGAACTTACTTTGTATGTGGCTTCTAAGTTACATATTCTTACTGCACTTATGAGTTTTCTACAATGTCCATGCACAGGAAAACAAAGCATACAAAGCATAACGGTCTTGAAGAGAAAGAAATAATTACCCTATTAAATTTTGACCAACTTCACTTTCTTTAGCATACATTTTGTTGTTAGTATATTACCTAATTATTTTTCATTGGTAGCATGTTGAGTTTAATCCTGTATGTCCTGAAATTTTAGTTTCATGAATATGTATGCATAATTCTATCCACATACCCATTCCTTTGGTCAGGAAATAAGCAATGATGGTGAAAACTCCGTAGCCTTGTGGAGCAGAAGGGTTATTTTTATTTTCTTCAAATTTATTTTCATTTTGTTTCATTCCAGAATTTCTGTAACTTAAAAGATCTGGAAGTATAATTATACGTATTAGTTCAGTTCAGTCACTCAATTGTGTCCGCCTCTTGGCGACCCCACGAATTGCAGCACTCCAGGCCTCCCTGTCCATCACCAACTCCCGGAGTTCACTCAAACTCATGTCCATCGAGTCGGTGATGCCATCCAACCATCTCATCCTCTGTCTCCCCTTCTCCTCCTGCCCCCAATCCCTCCCAGCACCAGTCTTTTCCAAAGAGTCAACTCTTCGCATGAGGTGGCCAAAGTACTGGAGTTTCAACTTTAGCATCAGTCTTTCCAATGAACACCCAGGACTGATTTCCTTTAGAATGGACTGGTTGGATCTCCTTGCAGTCCAAGGGACTCTCAAGAGTCTTCTCCAACACCACAGTTCAAAAGCATCCATTCTTTGGCGCTCAGCTTTCTTCACAGTCCAACTCTCACATCCATACATGACCACTGGAAAAACCATAGCCTTGACTAGACGGACCTTTGTTGGCAAAGTAATGTCTCTGCTTTTGAATATGCTATCGAGGTTGGTCATAACTTTCCTTCCAAGGAGTAAGCATCTTTTAATTTCATGGCTGCAGTCACCATCTGCAGTGATTTTGGAGCCCCCAAAAATAAAGTCTGACCCTGTTTCCACTGTTTCCCCATCTATTTCCCATGAAGTGATGGGACCAGATGCTATGATCTTAAGTTTTCTGAATGTTGAGCTTTAAGCCAACTTTTTTACTCTCCTCTTTCACTTTCATCAAGAGGCTTTTGAGTTCCTCTTCACTTTCTGCCATAAGAGTGGTGTCATCTGCATGCCTGAGGTTATTGATATTTCTCCCGGCAATCTTGATTCCAGCTTGTGCTTCTTCCAGCCCAGTGTTTCTCATGATGTACTCTGCATAGAAGTTAAATAAGCAGGGTGACAATATACAGCCTTGACGTACTCCTTTTCCTATTTGGAACCAATCTGTTGTTCCATGTCCAGTTCTAACTGTTGCTTCCTGACCTGCATACAGGTTTCTCAAGAGGCAGGTCAGGTGGTCTGGTATTCCCATCTCTTTCAGAATTTTCCACAGTTTGTTGTGATCCACACAGTCAAAGTCTATGGCATAGTCAATAAAGCAGAAATAGATGTTTTTCTGGAACTCTCTTGCTTTTTCCATGATCCAGCGGATGTTGGCAATCTGATCTCTGGTTCCTCTGCCTTTTCTAAAACCAGCTTGAACATCTGGAAGTTCACGGTTCACGTATTGCTGAAGCCTGGCTTGGAGAATTTTGAGCATTACTTTACTAGCGTGTGAGATGAGTGCAATTGTGTGGTAGTATGAGCATTCTTTGGCATTGCCTTTCTTTGGGATGGGAATGAAAACTGACCTTTTCCAGTCCTGTGGCCACTGCTGAGTTTTCCAAATGTGCTGGCATATTGAGTGCAGCACTTTCACAGCATCATCTTTCAGGATTTGGAATAGCTCAACTGGAATTCCATCACCTCCACTAGCTTTGTTCGTAGTGATGATGCTTTCTAAGGCCCACTTGACTTCACATTCCAGGATGTCTGGCTCTAGGTGAATGATCACACCATTGGGATTATCTTGGTCATGAAGATCTTTTTTATACAGTTCTTCTGTGTATTCTTGCCACCTCTTCTTAATATCTTCTGCTTCTGTTAGGTCCATACCATTTCTGTCCTTTATCGAGCCCATCTTTGCATGAAATGTTCGCTTGGTATCTCTTAATTTTCTTGAAGAGATCTTTAGTCTTTCCCATTCTGTTGTTTTCCTCTATTTCTCTGCACTGATCCCTGAGGAAGGCTTTCTTATCTCTCCTTGCCATTCTCTGGAACTCTGCATTCAGATGTTTATATCTTTCCTTTTCTCCTTTGCTTTTCGCTTCTCTTCTTTTCACAGCTATTTGTAAGGCGTCCCCAGACAGCCATTTTGCTTTTTTGCATTTCTTTTCCATGGGGATGATCTTGATCCCTGTCTCCTGTACAATGTCACGAACCTCCGTCCACAGTTCATCAGGGACTCTATCAGATCTAGTCCCTTAAATCTATTTCTCACTTCCACTGTATAATCATAAGAGATTTGATTTAGGTCATACCTGAATGGTCTAGTGGTTTTCCCTACTTTCTTCGATGTAAGTCTGAATTTGGCAATAAGGAGTTCATGGTCTGAGCCACAGTCAGCTCCTGGTCTTGTTTTTGCTGACTGTATAGAGCTTCTCCATCTTTGGCTGCAAGAATATAATCAGTCTGATTTTGGTGTTGACCATCTGGTGATGTCCATGTGTAGAGTCTTCTCTTGTGTTGTTGGAAAAGAGTGTTTGATATGACCAGTGCGTTCTCTTGGCAAAACTCTATTAGCCTTTGCCCTGCTTCATTCCGTGTTCCAAGGCCAAATTTGCCTGTTACCCCAGGTGTTTCTTGACTTCCTACTTTTGCATTCTAGTCTCCTATAATGAAAAATACATGTATTATATATATATATATATATATAAATAAGGAAAAGGAGGAAGCATATATTCTTTTTCCAAGTGGCAGCTTAATTCAATGACTAAGAATAAAATTTGGATTTGAATTTTCTTGGCAGCCGAGATAAAAATGAAAATATGGTAAAATACGTAGCACTGAACTGGAAGAAGGAACTAGACCAGTTTTCTAGGGATAAATCTTCCCTTGACAGATTTTAAGGAAATTGGGCATTACATAAAGCCTTTTTTTTTGGCTAGAAGCCTGAGTTTAGAAAAGGGGAAGGATGATGTATTAACATTTCAAACCAATGAAAGAAGTTTTGTAAAGGGCAGTTGGTTTGAATTTAGGTTGCACGTGTGTATTTTATTTGGCTAATAAAAATTTTTTTCATTAACATATTTAAAATGGAAAATACAGAGACCAATATAATTAACACTCACATACCCACCATACATGTCATTTCTCTCAAAATCTTAACATTTTCCCACATACAGGTGAAGCGCCTTCTTAGGTTACATTTCACTTTGCAGAAGTATTGCTATCTTGAATTTAGTGTTGATCATTTCTAATGCCTGTTTTTATGTAATTACTACATTGGAGTATATTCATAAACAAATCAATATTATGTCTTGGGCATTTTCAAACTTTATATAAAACAATATTCTACATATTCTGTAACTTGTTTTTCATGAAACATGTTTTTTAGATTCTTGAAAATGCTGATTTTTTTAAACCCATTTTGACCTACAAAAATGGCACTTTCATACGGTTCATCCTAATTAGTCATCACTTTTATCTTCTATAGCTGTATTATTGTATTATACAAATGCAACCAGTTTAAATTTACTTTTCATGTTGGTAAGGTATTTAGGTTGTTTCCACTTTTCCTGTTTTAAAAACAGTGCTATAGTGAACACTGCTGGTTAGAAATCTTTGTGCACATATGTAAAATCATTGGCAGGTTTTTCAAGCTACAGGTTGGGAGCCATAAATTGGTTATGAAATCACTTTAGGAATCAAAATAGGTTAGAGAAGTATCAGGTTGTTTTGCAGGCAGATACAATGTTCTGTGATCGTGTATGTGTGTGTGTGGTGTATGGTTACTGACTTTGAAATGAAGTTCTCTGGTGTAAATTACTCAGAAGTGGTATTTACCTGGTTTGAGATTTTGGAGATTATGAGAATTTAAAATTCTATCAGACATTGCCAAATTGTTCTCCAGAATTGTGTCCCTTGGTGTTTTTTAGCATGAGAAAGAGAATTTGCTGTATCTAACTAAATCCTTATAGATCATGGCATTGTCAGATTTTTTACATGTTTACAAGTCAGATGAGTGTGAAATGATATTACCTTAAATTTTTTCTTGATTGTTTGTGAGATTGAGCATGTTGAAATGTTGAGTGACCATTCAGATTTCCATTTCTTGGCTGAGTCTGTCCCTGTCCATCTCCCCTACCCCTAATTGCGTTGACTTCCAAAATTGCTTTTAGTAGTTTATTGTATATCCTGTTTGTATCTGTGAAGTGACCTGCAGATCATCTAGTTTGTGCGGCTTATCTGTCACCTTTTTATGTGGTTTGTTTTGGTGAATGGAAATGATTATCAGATCTATCATTTTCCTTGTTGATTTGTATTCTTTGTGCTTTATCTAAGAAATCTGTTCTGTACTCCAAGGGCATTAAGGTCTCTGCATTTCTTTCTAAAAGCTTTAGAAGTTTGGTTTTTTATATTTAGGTCTTGATATTGCCTAAAAAGAATTTTTTTGTGTGTATAAGTCAGGAATCTAATTTTTTTTTTTTTTTTATATATGCACAGCCAATCATCACAGCACTGTTTGCCTGTTTAAAATACAGTGTGTTTTTAAATTTGAATTGTAAATCTTTTAAGCATTCTCTGGCTCAGTGCAATGACAGCCTCTTTGTCTTTTATCAGGCTGCTTTACATGTTCAGGTTTCATCCATTAGTGGGTTGCTTGACCCAGAAACAGAACCTGGAGGAGTAGATAGATATAGCACATTTTGTAGGTCTCATGCAGATGTCATTTCTCTCAGCCAGTTTTTAAATAGAGGCTCGGTTGCATCACTGACTTAGTTGGACATGAATGTGAGCAAACTCTGGGAGATAATGGAGGAGAGAGTAGCCTAGCATGCTGCAGTCTATGGGGTGGCAGAGGCAGACACGCTTGGTGAATGAACAACAGCACCAAGGGTGCAGATGGTTTGATGATAAACTTTGATGGAGGGAACAGGTTGCTGGTGTCTTGCTTTGTTGGTTAATACTCACAGACTTTGGAAACTTGATAAGCAGGTGTTAGATTGATTGACTCCTTGATACTGGAAACTTCAAAATCCTTACATGTATTTAGTCATCCAGTTGCTGTTATGGATATGTTCTGAAGTTTGAGACCTTCAGTTTTGGTTTTAGGAGAATTCAGTTCAGTTCAGTTCAGTTCATTCGCTCAGTCGTGTCCGACTCTTTGTGACCCCATGAATCGCAGCACGCCAGGCCTCCCTGTCCATCACAAACTCCCGGAGTTCACTCAGACTCACATCCATCGAGTCAGTGATGCCATCCAGCCATCTCATCCTCTGTCGTCCCTTTCTCCTCCTGCCCCCAATCCCTCCCAGCATCAGAGTCTTTTCCAATGAGTCAGCTCTTCGCATGAGGTGGCCAAAGTACTGGAGTTTCAGCTTTAGCATCATTCCTTCCAAAGAAATCCCAGGGCTGATGTCCTTCAGAATGGACTGGTTGGATCTCCTTGCAGTCCAAGGGACTCTCAAGAGTCTTCTCTAACACCACAGTTCAAAAGCATCAATTCTTCCGCGCTCAGCCTTCTTCACAGTCCAACTCTCACATCCATACATGACCACTGGAAAAACCATAGCCTTGACTAGACGGACCTTTGTTGGCAAAGTAATGTCTCTGCTTCTCAATATGCTATCTAGGTTGGTCATAACTTTCCTTCCAAGGAGTAAGCATCTTTTAATTTCATGGCTGCAGTCACCATCTGTAGTGATTTTGGAGCCCCAAAAAATAAAGTCTGACACTGTTTCCACTGTTTCCCCATCTATTTCCCATGAAGTGATGGGACCGGATGCCATGATCTTCGTTTTCTGAATGTTGAGCTTTAAGCCAACTTTTTCACTCTCCACTTTTCACTTTCATCAAGAGGCTTTTGAGTTCCTCTTCACTTTCTGCCATAAGGGTGGTGTCATCTGCATATCTGAGGTTATTGATATTTCTCCCGGCAATCTTGATTCCAGCTTGTGTTTCTTCCAGTCCAGCGTTTCTCATGATGTACTCTGCATAGAAGTTAAATAAGCAGGGTGACAATATACAGCCTTGACGTACTCCTTTTCCTATTTGGAACCAGTCTGTTGTTCCATATCCAGTTCTAACTGTTGCTTCCTGACCTGCATACAGATTTCTCAAGAGGCAGGTCAGGTGGTCTGGTATTCCCATCTCTTTCAGAATTTTCCACAGTTGATTATGATCCACACATTCAAAGGCTTTGGCATAGTATTAATACATATAAATCTGAGTCTTTCTGAAATGTCTAATAGAAACTTCTACAAATCAATTTAAGAATGAAAACTATTTTTGTTTCCACTTGAAATGAGTGTTTAGTTGCTGTGAGGTCTGCAGATAGTTATATATTCTATCTTTCTTTTTTCTTTTTCCCCATTTTTTTTTTTTTTTTTTTTAATTGGTGATCGAAAGAAGACCTTGTGGTTTAATGGAATTCAGTGATCCTGGGAAAAGTTACAAATACAAGTTTTATTCCTAAATTTCTGGTTGTGATACTGAAAAAGATAATTAACCACTTCTTGGTTTCTCCATCTGCAGCATTGTAACCCTCCCCCATCCCCCGTCTCCCCAACAAACTTGTATTGTAGAGGGTGTTATGCAGGATGAGATGGGGCCCTGAGTAATGGTTGCTTAGACAGCTCTTTACTGAAGTGTAGGGGTTTTGATTTTGCCTGAAACACTGACTCTACAGGCCAGATATCCAGATATACCTGGAAAGATTTTATTTCTGATGTAGTTGGAACACGAGTATGGTTATGTGGTAAAATAATCTGCCTGCAATGCGGGAGACCTGGGTTTGATCCCTGGGTTGGGAAGATCCCCTGGAGGAGGGCGTAGCAACCCACTGCAGTATTCTGGTCTGGAGAATCCCCATGGACAGAGGAGCCTGGCCGGCTACATTCCATGGGGTCGCAAAGAGTTGGACATGACTGAGCGACTAAGCACATGTGGTATTGTAGGGCAGATGATTTCTGGAAGGAAGTCTTTGCATAATTTACATATTTTGGTTCATTGTAGGTATGACAGTTTATATACCCTGGACTTCTCAGGATTTCCCTGACTGACTACATTTAGGACTGTTGTTCTTCTCATCTATACTTGGATTTTTGTGCACTGTTCTTTGTTTTAGAAACTCAGAGTTGCTTATAGGTCTTGGGAAAGGGAAACGACATCATAACATGACTATAAGAGTTGTAGGAAGTCCTTTTTATAAAATATTTTTTTATTCATGACCATGACCAGTCACTATAATGCACTATTTGTACCTTAAATGAAGCCCTGTAATGTGGAGTAATGGGCTTCCCTGGTGGCTCAGATGGTAAAGAATCTGCCTGCAGTGTGGCAGACCTGGGTTCGATCCCTGGGTTGGAAAGATCCCCTAGAGAAGGGAATGGCTACCCACTCCAGTATTCTTACCTGGAGAATTCCATGGACTCAGGAGCCTGGCGGGCTACAGTCCATGGGGTCACAAAGAGTCGGACACGACTGAATGACTGAACAGCAATAGCAAGGTGGAGCTAAGATCTGGTCTTTGGAGTCAGATACAGATTTGAATTTGTAGTCTTCCATTTCAGTTTGTGTCATTGAATTACTTGATCTCCTTTAGTGTCAATTTCTTCATCTGTAAGATAGGACCCCATTTTATAAGGATTGCTGGAGGGTTAAATGAGATGATGGGTGAAAGGTCAGCTATTAGAGTTGGCTCCGTTAAGTGTTGAGCAACGGTTCACCTCCCTTCAAAGAGATAACATCATGACTAGGAAGACTAGAACCACTTCTCTTTGTGGGAGGCAGTGTTGTATCGTGGAGGGGGCCTAACTGGGCAGTTCTCGCTTCTTTGTTTTGTGACTTGTGTAACCTAGACTGGTCTTACCCCCAGTCCTCTTGTTTGTAAATAGAGCTCGTACTGTCTGCAGCAGGCAGGTTTTAAAGTTAAAATGAGAGAATGTGTAAAGGCTCACCTTCTCTGGCACTTGGTGGCTCTCTGAATTAGCCTCTGAACTTGGGTAGAGATGGACAGTAACACTGTACTTGGGAAGTAGGTCTCAAGCCTGAGAGGCCGGCTCTCACTGGCTTTGCCCCAGCTCTGCTGCACAGGATCAATTTTGCCTGGTTTCTTCTCAGCAAAGTTGGTCAGTGGGTGGGGCAGTAAGTTAGAAGAGTGAGGTTCCTGGTGATATTACTTAAAAGTTACCCTACTTCATGCTAAGAAGGAAAGTAGCATAAATGATGAGTGTTGCCTGTCTTTATAGCTTCAAGATCATCTTTAAGAAATAGCTGCATTTGATTTGAAATGTTTCTTTGTGCTTCCAACAGTTGAGATTTTATGAACATGAATGCATAATAGTGCCTGTCTTAACAATCTAACTGTTGCTCCGTCTCAGTTATCAGCTGTGCCATTTGTTAAGGGCTGTGTCAGTAGCATATGTTGGGAACTTTTCCCGTTTTATCAGTTATTCTTTTCCAAGTTACCGTTTTTGTTTTTTGTTTTTTTTAATTAACATTTTTTTTCTACTCAGAAATGTTCTGAGTGTTTGGAAAGAATTCCAATTTTAACCAGTCATTTTATTGTTTGTGGTATGTGGCAAGGCTCTGTGCTCCTCCCCATTTTCTTCCCTGTTTCTTAATATTTTCAACATTGCTGTAAAGTACAGCAGTCTGTCAGCGTTACCTCCTGGTTTTGTCATTTAAGTGCTACTGTGCGTTTATTTGAGAACAGCTTATGGTTCATGCTAACATAGAGGGTTGTGGATAAGAGCATTAACTGGGGTATTAGGCGGACTAGATTGATTGGGTAGATTAGGTTGCCCCTTATTATTGTCATTTAAGACACGTTATTTATATCCTCTCTGGGTGTTTGTGATCTCCAGAATGGAGGAAACAGTTGTGCCAGTCTCCCAAAACTGTTGTAAGGATTTCAAGAGAGAATCCAGGGTTCTTTGCGCTTGGTGCTGATTGCATGTTAGCTGTCCCTGTCTTCTCCTTCCTCCACATCATACAGGGAAGGATTGTGAGGTCCTTCTTTGCATCCCAGACCAAGCTTGGGGTTGTGGATACAAAAGTGGATTCCACAAAAGGCTCCCTGACCCTGAGAAGTTTGCAGTTGAGAAGGGGCAGACAGACCAGTGAACAGAGAAATGTAGTCAATTTTGACAGCTACTATAATAGAAACATTAGTAAATAAGAAGAGTTGAAGGAGTCAATGTCCGGAACCTGGGGAAGTCAGGGAAGTTAGTTTCTGCCTAACTTATCCTTGAAGTGTGGGTCGTGATTCCCCGCTTATTTATTCAGCATATGTTTAGTGAATACACGTGCTGTGTGCCAGAAGCAATTTTAGATACTTGGAATATAAGAGTAAAGAAGATACATAATGTCTCTTCTTTGAGGAATTTTCAGTCTAGTGAGAGAAGACTAGTAGTAAACAAAGAAAAAATAACGGAGACAAGTGCTGTGAGATTAAAAGGTGATGTGATAAGGAAAGACTGAGATGATGTGGTCAGAGAAGGATTCTTTGAATAGATGACCTTTAAATAGAGATTCGCATGTGAAGAAGGAGCCCAGCCCTGGGAAGATCTGGGCATTGAACATTCCAGGCCGTGGGAACCAGTGACATCGAGGAGCCCTTTGAGCATTTGGAGTATTTGGGGAGTAGATGGGAGGTCATTGAGGCTGGAACGTAGTGGGCAAGGGGGAAAGGGGTACAGGGTGAGGCCAGAGTTCGGGGCTAAGTCATTTAAGATTTTGTAAGCCCAGGTGAGAGCTTCCCTAGGTGTGAAGAGAAGCCACTGGAGGGCTCAGAAAGCAAGGGAGTGCCTTTTGATAAAGTTACCCTGTGACTGCCTTGTGGGAGCTGGGTCCTGAGGATCAGGAGTGGCCTGGGGGGGTGGGTAACTGGCTCTTGTATTAGGACAGGTACGACGTGGTGGTGGCTTGAATCAGAAAGTTAGTGAAGGGAAATAGTAGATTGGGGTGTTTGAAGACCCCTCTGCCCCATCACTGTAACTATTTTTATGTTTTTATTTTTTTTGGCTGTACCTCGCAGCTTGTGGGATCTTAGTTCCCCAACCAGGGATTGAACCTGGGTCCTAATCCCTGGGCTGCCAGGGAATTCCCACTGTAAAGCTTTTAAAAGGGTAAATTGTAAGAGGTCTAGCCCTTTTCCTTGCCAGTTAACGTGATAGAAATCTTCCAGCAAAGTTCTCTGAAGACTTGAAACCAGCCAAGGGAACACATCTAGTATTTACTTTTAATAATGATTTAAAAAGAGAAATAATAGCTAGTATTCAAAAGAAAATCTTGTGCCTTTAATATCCCTGCTGGTTCCATTGTTGAAATAAATCATTCCATCCTAAAAAATAATCTCGTTTCATTATTAGAAGTTTAGATTTGCATCGTAAAGAGATCAGGAGGGGCGTAACCTGCTGGTACTTTCATGTAGGACATTCTGTACCACTCAGGTTTCCCAACGCGAAAAGCCTGAACTTGATACCAGAAGTCTCCTTTTACCCAGGTACTGACTTCACACGCATACCCTAGTGTGGAGTGACAGGGCACGCTGGAGTGATTTCAGTGTACAACTTTCAAGTCACTTTGAAATTGGCTACTTTCACCTCAGGGGAAGCCAGCACAATCATGGGACACATTTTACAGCTTGTCTTCCACTACTGAAGAGTCTAATTATAGAACTGGGAAGATATGCCACCAGCCTTAGACTGCTCACCACTCTCTGTGCCCCAGCTTATACAGTGGGCCATTACACTGCTGGTCCTCAGAATTGGAAGACTTAGGTCCATGGCAGTTGGCCAGTCTTCAGAGAACCTTGCTGGAAGATTTCTCTTGCCATTAACTGGCCATGAAAGGGGTTGGACCTCTCAAAGTTCTCACTTTACAAAGCTTTGCAGTGGTCAGGGAGTGAGGTCCTCTGGACGCTAGTGTTCGTGGGTACACTGCACTTACGCTTTGTCAGCTTTGTGTCCTCAGTGTGCTTTTCTGAATATATTTTTTACATCAATAAAAAATTTGCTAGACAAAGAGGCAATATAATATAGTGCTACAGTGTATTTCTACCCCCCAATCAAAAAAACGTGTAAGATACACATAAAAGTTACTGTAACTTTTTAAGTGTGTAGTCACCTTGTTGTACATCCATGTTGTTGTGCAAGCATCACCACCATTCATCCACAAAGCTTTTTTTCCTCTTGCAAAACGGAAACTATCCCCGTTAGAGAGTAACTCCCATTCCCTCTTCCCCCAGCCCCTGGCAGCCACCATTCTTTCTATGAGTGTGACTTCCCTAAGCACCTATGGCAAGTGGAATCGTACAGATTTGGGTTTTGTACTTGACCTACCTCACTTACCATGTGGTCCTCGGGTTCATCCAGGTTGTGACTTGAGTCAGAATTCTCTTTCTTGGAGGCTGATGTTTTCTTGTGTGTATCACTACGTTGTGCTTGTTTATCCATTGACACTCGGGCTGCTCTTTGTTCACCTGTTGTGAATATGGACATGAGTGTGTAAATGTCTCTTCAAGACCCTGCTTTCAGTTCGAGTACATATATACCCAGAAGTGGAGTTGCTGGGATCATATAGTAAATCGATTTTTAATTTATTTGAGGAACTGCCATACTGCTTTCCACAGCTTGCTTGCTCTTTTAAAATTGGGGGCAACATAAAAATGAACAATATGAAGTAGGTGAAGTAATACATTGCACTATAGTCTACCTTGGCAGGAACCCAGTGTAACTGTGATTAAGTACTTCTCTGTTTCCCCTGGAGAATGAAACATTCATTCACGAAACCTATGTATCTGTTGCTCTCAGCAGTGAGCACATCCTGAGACCAACCTGCAGACAAGTATTGGTTTTTAGAAAATACCTTTTCTGGAATAGAGTTAGATTTTTACACCACAAGTATCAAACCATTAAGTTAGCAGTTTCTTCAGGTAGAAAAAAATTGCTTTAAGGTAACCATTTAAGCAACCTTGTTGCTTTTAAGCAACATAATAAGTTTACCTTATACAGTATTATTTGAAGGGAAAATGAAGTCTAAGAAGTAGAGTTTTAAATTTTTCATGGTTTTCCCATTGGGAAGGAAACCCTGGTGTGAGTACAGTTGACTGAGTCGAGAGATTAGTAGGTTCCAGTCCTGACTTTACAGTCTACTATTTGGTAATCATTCTCCTTGATTTTTTACTTTGATTTTTACCCCATCAAACTCCTGTTGTTGTTGTTCAGTCACTGAGTCCTGGCTGATTCTTTGTGACGCTGTGGACTGTAGCACACTTCCCTGTCCTTTACCATCTCCCAGAGTTTGCTCAAACCCATGTCCATTGAGTTGGTGATGCCAGCCAACCATCTTATCCTCTGTCATCCCCTTCTCCTTCTGCCCTCAATCTTTCCCAGCATCAGGGTCTTTTCCAGTGAATCAGCTCTTTGCATCAAGTGGCCAAAGTATTGGAGCTTCAGCATCAGTCCTTCCAATGAATATTCGGGGTTGATTTCCTTTAGGGTTGACTGGTTTGATCTCCTTGCAGTTCAGGGAACTCTCAAGAATCTTCTCTAGAGCTACAGTTCATAACTTTTTTAAAAAAGGATTTTGTCCAGTATTAACTAATATGCTAGTATCACTTCTAGTAACACCTAGTTCTGTTTTCAAGCTCATTCTCTCCTCTGAATTCCAGACTTGTGTTTCCTCGTGCCAGCTGAACGTTTCTTGTACTTCAGACCCCATTTCTGAAAACGAATTCATTCTTCTCCCATGAATTCACTTCTCCCAAATCATCTCTCCATTTGCGTGAGTGGCGTCCTCTGTGCAGTCGACTGCCCGAGCGAGAAGCATGAGTCATCTGAGTTCTTTCTGTCTAGTCTTCATGGACCCTCATTCAGTTATCCAAATGTTGATTTTTCTCTACTGAGCATATCTTGAATTTGTCCCTGTTCTCTCATTTGTGAGCAGACCCTGGACTCCTTGCCTTGCATATTGCTGTTTTCTCCTCACAGAGTACCTTTCCTCTACTCTGCTTGGCAAACCCCCATTGCTTTTGGGCAGAGTAAGTGACGCTTGAGTCTGCTCCTAGAACACAGGAGGCCACTTTTCAAAGACCTTAGATCTGCTTTGCTTGCTGGAAGTTACCCAGTTTGACTTGTGTAGGATTTCTACGTCTGTTCATAGACTCAGAACACCTCTCAGTTAACTTGTTTTTTCCTGCCAGCTGTTGTGTATTGGGTTCCTTTCTTTCTTTTCCCTCTCTTTCTCTCTGTCAACTTCTGTGTAATACAGCAAGCATAACATTCATAGAATCTTGATGAATGAAAAATTTCTCTTTGAATAACTTAGAATGTGCTAACTATTCCCTTAGAATAACTCTTTGGGTTAACAGATAATGGTACTCTGAAGTCTTACTTTCCATTTCCATCTCACTCCCTTTTCCTGTTAAGAATCTTAGAGCAAATTAAAGCCTAATTCCAGATACTTCCCCTGTTTTTTATTCTTCTTAGCAAGAAAATCGTTTATGCAAGTACTGTTGGACCATAGTTCCAGCTGCTCTTAGAGACTAACAGCCTTGGATAAGTAACCTAATCTCTGAGCCTCAGTTTCCACATCTGTATAATGGGGGGTAAAATACCCTAGAGGGCCATACGTAAGAATTATGTGAGATCCTGTGATACAGAATTTAACTTTGCCGATCCACAGTAGATGTTAGATCCCTCTTCCCTAAAACAGAGTGAAGTGATGGGTGTGAAACAGCTTTGTAAGTGTGTGTGTGTAAGTCACTCACATTTGCTCTTTCAGAAGTGGGCATTTGTAGCACAGTTGATAATCTCACTATCAGAATGAGCTTGCTCAGGCCCGTATGTGATGGGCACAGGCCCAGCTTTGGTGATCTTTAAAGATTGTGTTTGTTCTTGTTCTAAAAACTTGAGAGAACTCTTGCAACAAACTCAGATGGTTCATGAAACTAACAGCTGGCTAATTCTTAGTCTAATTTGAACTCTTGAGCTAATGCTTAGTCTTGTGTGTCCACATAAACACTAAGTGTTCCTTTCACCTTCTCTGCATGCTGGCTAGGCCCTCCCACTTCGCCGCACTCCTCCTTTCCCTCAGTAAGAATTTTGCGTCTCCTGGGATTTATGAGTATAACATGTACCTTGGCTTCTTCCTGTTTTCATCTTTTTAGTTGGATTGGCTGTGATCATCTCCTTATTTGGATATGTAACTTAAATCTCTAAAATAAGCTTGTGTCCTACGAGTTTATGAATTAGAGGGCCAAGGACTTGGAATTATTGAACTCCTAGGAAACTTATGTGATCCAGTTTAGAGACATATCGATGACTTCTGAAAGTGTTTTTACCACTTAAGAACATTTAAATGTCATCCTATTCGTTAAACATTTATGTGCACAGCACTTTCTGGGAGCTCAGAGGGGTATGAAAGTGTGCTCTGGCCCTGAGGTTTTACCTTCCAGGGTAGTCCAGTTAGAGTTCAAAACAGCTCAAAAATACTGAAATTTCAGACATTTAAGCAATTTAAATGCAAAACATTACCAGTAATATATATGCCCTGTCAGTCAGAGGCATTGTTTTATTTCATAAAAGTGTGGTGAATTTTGATTTCTTTACTTGTGAGGTAGAAATTAGAATACCCTGAAGAATCGTTGTGATGATGTAAATGAAATTGAATATGTAAAACCTAGTTGTAGTACATAAAATCCACTTATATTCTTTCTATATTAGGTATGTTTTTAACTGAAAGAGTAGTATATGGCATATGGGGGAAAAAATGCAGGCAGAATAAGATGAAAAGCAAGCCGCCTCCCTCCTGACTCTAGGTTCTTCCTTGTGTATATACTTGTGCACCGAAAACACAGTTTTGAATATTTAAATAGCGATCCTGTGTACACAAGTATACTTGTTTATGATTATATACTTTTATTATAATACGTAAGTGGGAATATTATGCATGTATCTTTTGTATTCTGCTTTTTTCATTTGAAAGTAGATTTTGGCAGTCCTTTTTTCAACAAAGTAGGTTTTTTTAATACATTATTTATTGTTCTGAATGAGTACAGAAAATTTTAGTTTTAGTGTATAAAATACAACTTATGTCTTCTCCCGTCACTCATGCAAATATGTTAATGCAGAGCTTTCTCTCCTGTAGAGTCAACTCAGTATCCTAAACATCCACCCTCCCAAGAAGAAGGGACAGAAAGAAAGAACTCTTTGTCAGAAAGCCTTGGGTGTCCCATGAACGAGACAGAGGAAAACCGGCTGGAGCACAGCAAGACTCCAGAGCCAGCTCTCAGGCTCAGGAAAGGGCACCAGCTCGATGGCGCGAGGAACGGTGACAGTGGCGTCCACCACGGAGGTCGGGAGCCTCTTGTAGAGGCGTCTGTCCTTTCTTCCTATCATAAAAAAGTAAGTTAAAGTGAAAGAACGGTGAGTAAAAACAGATTTATGAGAATGTGGCTGGAGGAAGAATGTTAAAAATTATGGGGACTGTGCTGGAGAGAGGATGGTGTTTTGAAAAGGAACCTCGAGGACGTTTGTGAGGTTCTGAAGTCTCTTAAGTTATCTAGGAGTTAGTCACACCTTTTCTGTTGACACATAAGACCACACTTAAGCTGCCCTATCTTGTTGAATGATATGGATTTTGTAGTTACCATATATCCCTTATAGTTTGACCATGCTTTAGTGAGGGCATTATCGTTTCTGTTTTTGGAGAAATCCTGAGTGTATGCTGAAACTGCTTCTCCAGATGCTTTGTCTCCAGTGCATATCTTGGGAGTTAGTAGGCTTCTGGGAAAAGAACCTAGTCTTTTGTTTTACCTTCCAGAGGAAAGACCACCTTTTAAGTGACTCAAGTAACTCTTCCTGGAGAGCAAAGGTGTAGATGTCTGAGCAGGGCCACTGACCAGTGTGGCTATCTTTACGCCAGTACCATACCGTGTCCATGACTGTAGCTTTGTAATGTGTCTGAACGTGTGATGCCTCTAGCTTTGTTGTTCTTTCTCAAGACTGCTTTGACTCTTCAGAGTCCTTTGTCATTCCATATGAATTTTAGGATTGCTTTTTCTATGACTGGGGTTATCTAAAAGGAAGTGGAAATGTATTAAGCGAAGCTAGATGAGTCTTGACTTGGTTCCTGAAGGTCTGGAAAGCATTCCAGGCAAAGGGAGTAGCAGATGTGCAGACTCAGAAAGGGCACAGTGCTTTTAGGGAATAGCAGTAACGATAGTAGCGAAGTGTGTCCATGCACACTGGTGTATGCTGCCGTGTGAACCTGCAGAATGTTCGGTATGGCTGGAATGAAGGACAGAGGGTACAGGGAGTCAGTTTGTTAACAAGTAATCCTAGACAGTGGAGTCTAAATTCCAGATCTTTAACCCTTGTCCCAATATCCTATCAGCCAAAATTCTTTCTGAAATACGTAGTGTTATGCAGTGGTTGAAGGGCATAGACTATTACTTCTAGGTCTCTGACTCTAAAGCCTTGGCTCTTTTAACTGTATTTGCTGAAGTTTATAGTTTGTGTTTCATAAGCACCTATAGATAACACAAAAGAGACATTTCAAACCAGGTTACCCTGATCTTTAGTTTTATGGCTTTATTTCATATCTCTGAGTTTTTAAGGTATAAAGTTAAATAAAGAGAACAGCCTTTGTGGTTGTCCTACTTTTCCTCTGCTCCAGATTCTTCCTCATAAATGGGGGCTAGAACCAACTCTTCATTCATTTAACCTAGGATTTATTCTCTTGGACTGATTTGCTTTAACCAAACTCATAAGAATGCCACAGTTTGTTAGTTTATCATAAGAAAGCTGATTTGTACTTAGATTCCTGTCTGCCAACCACTTTGTTTTCTTTTCTTGAGGTCTACTTAGGAACTTCAATAAAGATTAAAAAACAGTTGCTTTGTGAGAATTTAAAAAAAAAATCGGATGATTTTAAAGATCTTTTCCATCAAACTTTGATAGAGAGAACTAGTCTTTAAGGTTGAGAGTATGTATATTTCTCGGCAGACCAAGAGGAACGTTCACGGAGACTAGCTGTTGCACTTGCTGTGTCGGATGATACCAGAAACGCAGTCATCAGCGCTTACTCTTTCAGCTCTTGTTTTTGTGGACACCTTAGTTTCCACTGACCCCTGTGTGTGTACGGGCTTAGATATATCAGCTTGCTAGTGCCCTTACTACACATTGCAGATTTCTAAATTTAAGGCTGGATTCAACCTGTCAACTTTCCAAAAAGACTATCAAGATATAGCCCGTTGATGTATAATTGTATAATTGCACTTTGCAGCACACATGAAACTAACACAGCATTCACTGTAAGGTCACTGTACTTCAATTTAAAAAATGGTTAATTAAAAAAGGCAAGCAAGCAAACAATAACTTGTTGATGAGATGAAGCGAAGTTCCTTACTGCAGAAAAGTGAGCAGCACCCTAAGGGTCTTGTTCAGAAAGGGGAGGTCGCGGACAGCATGTGTGTGGTTTGGGGCCTGACTGTTGTGGTTTATGGCAGCTCTTTCAGTACCGAGATCATACTGACATTGCACAGAGTTTATGATAGTTTTGATAGTTGGAGCAAGTCTAGTGAGCGGATACTTGGAAGGGAGCAGATTTGCCCAGTTCAGCAACTGTACTAAGGAGCTGGTTGAGCAGTCTAATGTAAGTGAATTTTTGAGAAGTTCTGAAGCTTATAAAGTCACCTAGTGGTTTGTGTCCTTAATCTTCCTGGGCAGGTATTTTATGAACACACGAAGTCATATTGTATGGGGGCCTTAGCTTGTAGTCCTTGTAATTATGTGGATACAGCAGGCCTCCGTTCTCAGACCTCTGGAGGGGCACACACACTTTGACCCAGATTTGGTGTCCTGGCCCCGGATACCTTTCCATTTCCTCAACCTTTATCTTCTCATCGTGGACAGCATTATGATTATGATTAAGAACAGATGGCAAGAATACTGTGCAAAAAAGTCCTAATGATTTGGATAACCATGATGGTGCGGTCACTCACCTAGGGCCAGACATACTGGAGTGTGGAGTCCAGTGGGCCTTAGGAAGCATTACTACAAGCAAAGCTAGTGGAGGTGATAGAATTCTAGCTGAGCTATTCAAAATCCTAAAAGACGGTGCTTTTAAAGTGCTGCACTTAAATGTCAGCAAATTTGAAAAACTTAGCAGTGGCCAAAGGACCAAAAAAGGCCAGTTTTTATTCCACTCCCAAAGAACAGTAATGCCAAAGAATGTTCAAAGTACTGTACAGTTGCACTCATTTCACATGCTAGCAAGGTTATGCTCAAATTCCTTCAAGCCAACTTCAGCCGTACATGAACCAAGAGCTTCCAGATGTACAAGCTGGCTTTAGAAAAGGTTGAGGAACCAGAAATCAAATTGTCAACATCCGTTGGATCATAGAGAAAGCAAAGGAATTCCAGAAAAACATCTGCTTCATTGGCTATATGAAAGCTTTTGACTGTGTGAATCACAACACACTGTGAAAAATTCTTAAAGAGATGGTAATACCAGACCACTTTACCTGTCTCTTGAGAAACCTGTATGCAGGTCCAAGAAGCAGCAGTTAGAACTGGACATGGAATAATGGAATGATTCAAAATTGGGAAAGGAGTATGTCAAGGCTGTATATATATTGTCATCCTGCTTATTTAACATATAAGCAGAGTGACATCAATGTGAAATGCCGGGCTAGATGAATCACAAGCTGGATCAAGATTGCTGGGAGAAATATCAACAACCTCAGATATGTAGATGATACCACTCTAATGGCAGAAAGTAAAGAGAAACTAAAGAGACTCTTGATGAGGGTGAAAGAGGAGAGTGAAAAATTCAACATTCAAAAAACTGAGATTCTGGCATCTAGTCGCATTGGTTCATGGCAAATAGAAGAGGAAAAAGTGGAAACAGTGACAAATTTTATTTTCTTGGGCTCCAAAGTCACTGCTGATGGTGACTGCAACCATGAAATTAAAAGATGCTTGCTTCTTGGAAGGAAAGCTGTGATAAACCTAGGCAGTGTATTAAAAAGCAGAGACATCACTCTGTGGACAAAGGTATATATAGTCAAAGCTGTGGTTTTTCCAGTAGTCAGGTACGGATGTGAGAGCTGGACCATAAAGAAGGCTGAGCACCACAGAATTGATGCTTTTGAACTGTAGTGCTGGAGAAGAGTCCCTTGGACAGCATGGAGATCAAACCAGTCAGTCCTAAAGGAAATCAACCCTGAATATTCATTGCAAGGACTGATGCTGAAGCTGAAGCTCAATACTTTGGCTACCTAATTCCAAGAGCCGATTCATTGAAAAAGACGCTGATGCTGGGAAAGATTGAGGGCAGGAGGAGAAGGGGGCGATAGAGGATGAGATGGTTGGATGGCATTCAATGGACATGAGTTTGAGCAAACTCCAGGAGATGAAGGACAGGGAAGCCTGGCGTGCTGCAGTCCATGAGGTTACAAAGAGTTGGACACGACTGAGCAACTGAACAACAACGATTGTAGCCTGTGGCACTTGTCTGCTGACTTTTAGTATGTAAATATGTAATTTATGTCCAGCTATTCCCCTAAGTTTCAGCTGAACTGAACTAGTCTCTTTTCTTCAAAATAGTGCTTTTGCTTTTCCCTCTCGACAGTTCTTGTATCTTTCCAAAATTCTAATTGCTCATGCAGCCTTTCTTGAGCTCCACATTCTGTTTCTAAACTGACTGTACCTTATTTTTGTTACACTTATCTTTGTGGCTAATTTGGTCCCTTATTAGATTGTACACGCATGGAAGGCAGAGACTGTATTTTACTCACCTTTATAGAAAACATCCTTTTAATAAGTATTTATTAAACTGAATTGAGCTGAGCTGGGCGGAAGCAGACAAACACCCAGTAGACTGATGGGTTATTGTCATTTTGTGTTAGACTGATCTTTAAGGACTTTGGTCTTTATCACTCTGGTTCTCTTTCCAAAGGTAAAGTACACCTTGGAGAATTAACATTTTAGCTTGTACTTTATATGGATCATCAGTTGGATATTGTTGTATTTTGAGATATAACCCACTTTAACTCTTCTCACAGATGGACTTCACTGACGGAGGCAGGAAAAAATGATTTGAAAGCGTCTTTGTACTCACTTCAGAGCACTGACGTCTCTTTAAGTGTAGATATAGTGATTTATTCATAGGAAGCCTTGGAGCATTACGGTTTCTGCCTTTACTTTAGGCAGCTTGGGTTTTCGTTGTTCACCATTCATACTGCCCTGTTTCTCCTCATAATTCGTGTTGATGGCAGTTAGAGGTGTGACGAGAGCAGCAGAACATAGTGTGCATTTAGCCCTCATGTGTGATCGCCTTAGATGCAGTTCATTGTTGAAACAGATCTTTGGGTCTGTGGTTTAGTGGCCACTGGAAGGGGAATTGAAAGTAATTTCCAATCCTGACAGGGTCATTCTTTAGAGTCCATATTGGAAGCCAGAGGCTTTTATATAATGTATATCGTGCCCAGCGCAGACTTTTCCAGACCTTCATCATGTGGCAGAGCTGTAAATTTGCCCATGTGTCGTGGAGAAAACATTTTTGTCCTTGTTCTGGCCACTTAATTCCTCCTGTGTTATCCTCTGTTTAACCAAGGAAACTTAATTTACTACCACCCACTCTGTGAAGATCGCTAATTAGCAACTCTGCAATGCTTGACCACAATAAATAGCTATTTATAGTCCTGTGTCTTAGACATTTGTTTTTTGGGGACACGTTTGTGAGTATTCTGTTATAAGAGGGCTCAGCAGTTGTGGTGCACGGGATTATTTTGTTAATATTTTTGGTTGTGCCGGGTCTTTGTGGCTGTGTGTGAGCTTTCTCTAGTTGTGGTGTTCAGGCTTCTCACTGTGGTGGCTTTTCCTGCCGTGGAGCACAGGCGCTAGGCTCATGGGCTTCCACTACTGAAGCTCAGCAGTTGAGCCTTGCTGGCTTCAGGCGCACGGGCTCAGTGGCTGTGGCCTGTGGGCTCCGTCGCTGCAGGTCTGGGCTCTCGCGCGCAGGCTGTAGTTGTGGCACGTGGGCTTAGCTGCCCCAGAGCGTGCGGTGGCACTCCCTCTCAGACCAGGGTCGAACCCACGTCCCCTGCACTGGCAGACGGATTCTATCCACTGTACCACCAGGGAAGTCCCTGCCTGATGTGCTATAGATAAGTTTAGATAAGAATACTGATACAGTAAGAGTTGTCAGGATTAAATTAATGGCCTTTCTTTTGGGCTTGGTGTGTTTTAAGGATTTAGTAAATAGTTTTACACTGTTTTTCCTCCTTTCCCCTAGAGCACTTACTGCATTAGATTTATTTTACACGTTCCAGGAGGGATTACTGGAGATTGTCCCCTCAGTAATGTCTCAGCTTTGTATATGTAATAGTATTTTGTGGTTTATGAGTATAATTCTTACAGCAAAAAACAAAGCATCCAAGGCCACTCCTGAACCTTGCTACTGAAACAAGCAGGAATGCTGCTGTCATAGTTCAGTTGTCTGCAGAGAAGAATCAGGCACCTCTTATTTTTAGTACTTGTAGTAATTCTATAATAGACAGACCTTACTTCCTATACTGTTAACTTGTCTGAGGCCTTGTTTTAACCTTAAGAGATTTTCAGTGTAATCTTTTCAAGGAAAAGGTATTGTTCATTTCCTCTGGCTCCTGACCTCTGTCCCTGACTGTCTCTGTGATTGCCTTGCAGAGCGTGGAGGAGCGTGAGTGCGATGATGGAGCATCTCAGGAAGATGAGGGGTTCATGGGCATGTCCCCCCTCCTGCAAGCCCACCATGCCATGGAGAGGATGGAAGAGTTTGTTTGTAAGGTAAGATGGCTGTTCCTGGTCATTCCATGCTGTATGTTTCAGTTCTGTTCAGTTCAGTCGCTCAGTCGTGTCCGACTCTTTGCGACCCCATGAATCACAGCACGCCAGGCCTCCCTGTCCATCACAAACTCCCGGAGTTCACTCAGAACTCACGTCCATCGAGTCAATGATGCCATCCAGCCATCTCATCCTCTGTCGTCCCCTTCTCCTCCTGCCCCCAATCCCTCCCAGCATCAGAGTCTTTTCCAATGAGTCAACTCTTCGCATGAGATGGCCAAAGTACTGGAGTTTCAGCTTTAGCATGATTCCTTCCAGAGAAATCCCAGGGCTGATGTCCTTCAGAATGGACTGGTTGGATCTCCTTGCAGTCCAAGGGACTCTCAAGAGTCTTCTCCAACACCACAGTTCAAAAGCATCAATTCTTCTGCGCTCGGCCTTCTTCACAGTCCAACTCTCACATCCATACATGACCACAGGAAAAACCATAGCCTTGACTAGACGAACCTTTGTTGGCAAAGTAATGTCTCTGCTTTTGAATATGCTATCGAGGTTGGTCATAACTTTCCTTCCAAGGAGTAAGCAAGCGTCTTTTAATTTCATGGCTGCAGTCACCATCTGCAGTGATTTTGGAGCCCAGAAAAATAAAGTCTGACACTGTTTCCACTGTTTTCCCATCTATTTCCCATGAAGTGGTGGGACCAGATGCCATGATCTTCGTTTTCTGAATGTTGAGCTTTAAGCCAACTTTTTCACTCTCCACTTTCACTTTCATCAAGAGGCTTTTGAGTTCCTCTTCACTTTCTGCCGTAAGGGTGGTGTCATCTGCATGCCTGAGGTCATTGATATTTCTCCCAGCAATCTTGATTCCAGCTTGTGTTTCTTCCAGTCCAGCGTTTCTCATGATGTACTCTGCATAGAAGTTAAATAAGCAGGATGACAATATACAGCCTTGACGAACTCCTTTTCCTATTTGGAACCAATCTGTTGTTCCATGTCCAGTTCTAACTGTTGCTTCCTGACCTGCATACAAATTTCTCAAGAGGCAGATCAGGTGGTCTGGTATTCCCATCTCTTTCAGAATTTTCCACAGTTTATTGTGATCCACACAGTCAAAGTCTATGGCATAGTCAATAAAGCAGAAATAGATGTTTTTCTGGAACTCTCTTGCTTTTTCCATGATCCAGCATATGTTGGCAATTTAATCTCTGGTTCCTCTGCCTTTTCTAAAACTAGCTTGAACATCAGGAAGTTCACGGTTCACATATTGCTGAAGCCTGGCTTGGAGAATTTGGGGCATTACTTTACTAGCGTGTGAGATGAGTACAATTGTGCGGTAGTTTGAGCATTCTTTGGCATTGCCTTTCTTTGGGATTGAATGAAAACTGACCTTTTCCAATCCTGTGGCCACTGCTGAGTTTTCCAAATTTGCTGGCATATTGAGTGCAGCACTTTCACAGCATCATCTTTCAGGATTTGGAATAGCTCAACTGGAATTCCATCACCTCCACTAGCTTTGTTCATAGTGATGCTTTCTAAGGCCCACTTGACTTCACATTCCAGGATGTCTGGCTCTAGGTCAGTGATCACACCATCATGATTATCTTGGTCATGAAGATCTTTTTTTGTACAGTTCTTCTGTGTATTCTTGCCATCTCTTCTTAATATCTTCTGCTTCTGTTAGGTCCATACCATTTCTGTCCTTTATCGAGCCCATCTTTGCATGAAATGTTCTTTGGTATCTCTGATTTTTTTGAAGAGATCCCCTAGTCTTTCCCATTCTGTTGTTTTCCTCTATTTCTTTGCATTGATCGCTGAAGAAGGCTTTCTTATCTCTTCTTGCTATTCTTTGGAACTCTGCATTCAGATGTTTATATCTTTCCTTTTCTACTTTGCTTTTCGCTTCCCTTCTTCTCACAGCTATTTGTAAGGCCTCCCCAGACAGCCATTTTGCTTTTTTGCATTTCTTTTCTATGGGAATGGTCTTGTTCCCTGTCTCCTGTACAATGTCACGAACCTCAGTCCATCAGGCACTCTATCTATCAGATCTAGGCCCTTAAATCTATTTCTCACTTCCACTGTATAATCATAAGAGATTTGATTTAGGTCATACCTGAATGGTCTAGTGGTTTTCCCTACTTTCTTCAATTTAAGTCTAAATGTGGCAATAAGGAGTTCATGGTCTGAGCCACAGTCAGCTCCTGGTCTTGTTTTTGCTGACTGTGTAGAGCTTCTCCATCTTTGGCTGCAAAGAATATAATCAATCTGATTTCGGTATTGACCATCTGGTGATGTCCATGTATAGAGCGTTCTCTTGTGTTGTTGGAAGAGGGTGTTTGCTATGACCAGTGCATTTTCTTGGCAAAACTCTATTAGTCTTTGCCCTGCTTCATTCCGTATTCCAAGGCCAAATTTGCCTGTTACTCCAGGTGTTTCTTGACTTCCTACTTTTGCATTCCAGTCCCCTATAATGAAAACGACATCTTTTTTGGGTGTTAGTTCTAAAAGGTCTTGTAGGGCTTCATAGAACCGTTCAGCTTCAGCTTCTTCAGCGTTACTGGTTGGGGCATAGACTTGGATTACTGTGATATTGAATGGTTTGCCTTGGAAACGAACAGAGATCATTCTGTCGTTTTTGAGATTGCATCCAAGTACTGCATTTCGGACTCTTTTGTTGACCATGATGGCCACTCCATTTCTTCTGAGGGATTCCTGCCCACAGTAGTAGATATAATGGTCATCTGAGTTAAATTCACCCATTCCAGTCCATTTCAGTTGGCTGATTCCTAGAATGTCGACATTCACTCTTGCCATCTCTTGTTTGACCACTTCCAATTTGCCTTGATTCATGAACCTGACATTCCAGGTTCCTATGTAATATTGCTCTTTACAGCATCAGACCTTGCTTCTATCACCAGTCACATCCACAGCTGGGTATTGTTTTTGCTTTGGCTCCATCCCTTCATTCTTTCTGGAGTTATTTCTCCACTGATCTCCAGTAGCATATTGGGCACCTACTGACCTGGGGAGTTTCTCTTTCAGTATCCTATCATTTTGCCTTTTCATACTGTTCATGGGGTTCTCAAGGCAAGAATACTGAAGTGGTTTGCCATTCCCTTCTCCAGTGGACCACATTCTGTCAAATCTCTCCACCATGACCCGCCCGTCTTGGGTTGCCCCACGGGCATGGCTTAGTTTCATTGAGTTAGACAAGGCTGTGGTCCTAGTGTGATTAGATTGACTAGTTTTCTGTGAGTATGGTTTCAGTGTGTTTGCCCTCTGATGCCATCTTGCAACACCTACCGTCTTACTTGGGTTTGTCTTACCTTGGGCGTGGGGTATCTCTTCACGGCTGCTCCAGCAAAGTGCAGCTGTATGTTTAGTCCTTCCCAAACAGAAGTCTGCGAGTTAGGAGAGCGGGAGTACCGTCCCTTTGGGGAGAGTGTGTGTTCCCGTGAGTGGGAGCAGCGTCAGGACATTAGCCCTGTTCAGTGCACTAGTCCTCGTGTGTCTACAGCAGCCCTGATAAAGGTTTGAGAAAACTAGATCATCTAGCTGGGAAACCGGCTCACAGAGTAGATGTCGTATTGACCAGTTAGATAAGACAGAAGGAAGCAGAGTTGGGGGTGCCTGATGCCTGCAGACCCTGAAATGGTGTCGCTAGGCCCCTGAGTCTGCTCTGCAGCGTGCTGCTCCTCTCAGGGTCCAGTGGGTGATAGACTCCTCCTCAGGGAGGACTTGCGTCGTCTTCACACACATCCAGTGTTGTCAGTGTGGCTGGTATGTTTTCTGAGTCATTAGGATCCCCGTGGGGCTCTGTTCCCCTAAAATGGCATCTGGAATTGGGGTTGCTTGTTTCGAAAACATGATCAGGGACCCTGATACGTATGTATGGGTTTAGCCACTTGATCCATCCGATCCTGGCAGGTGTGACCTCAGGTCAACACAGTTCAACCTGTGTGTGTAAATTTATTATTAAACGTTTTTGAAGAACTCTTGATCATTTAGAGAAAAAATTTTCTGACACTTTGCTTTTTCATGAGTTTTGTGAAACCAAGACTTTTTATGTATATAGTCTTAGATCCTAAAAACTAAATTTAGGTTTTTCTACATTTACAATGATGCTAGAAATAATTGGGGCCAGTTGACTTAGAGTCCTGAAGTTTGGACCAGAGCTGAGAGGAAAACATTATAATCTGAATATAGACATGTCTTTCAAGACCAGAGGAATTTCGGGGAGAGGGTGGCAGAGTCTAAACATTTATGGATCTACTTTTAGAGCCCAGAAAATTTTAATCAGTGTTTGAAAACTGGTGAAGAAAAAGCCAATTGAAACATTAAACCCATTCTAGTAATCACTGTCTCAGTAGAGTTAGAGCAAAGGAATACAAATGATACATTTTGGTTTCCAAAAGCAAGTTTTTCCCTTAAATCTCAGAGTTGAGTATTCAGTGTCAGCCACTAGGGATTTTTATATTTATGGATCAGTGGGGTGCTGTAGGTAACTTGAGTTTTTGTTCTCCCTTCTGAACCAAGAGTAGAGAGTAAGGCAAATAAAACTTTCCAGTTTAAGAGCTAACAGGTGGTGAATAAATAGGACACTTGTTTGCTATAGACTAGGATTTACTGAAGGAAAAGGAGTGGGTCATAAAATTATTATGAACCCGTATTATCCCCTAGAAGTGTGTCTGAGCGAAAGGGGCAGGCTCCCTGAGTCACCCCACCCACCACGGCCAAGCTTCTGACTGTCCTTGATAAACCCGCCTGCCTGTATTTGGTGACACTGGATTCTATTTCTTGGAAGCAAGTAAGCAGACAGTTGAGAATGCGGTGTCCTGCCACCTTGCTTGTGTGCTTTCCCTTGTGGAGAAGGCTTTTCTACAGGAATAGGGGGAATAAATAAAATCATTTAGGCTTCAGAGAGTGTTTGTGTTTGGCGTCTCTTTTATTCCAGCCTTCAGTCGTTGCTAGTCTACCAGCATAGTCTGGCGCATGTGGACATAGAGGTCTTTTGTGGGTCATTTTTTTTTGTTTGTTATGTTTTGTTTATCATATGATCTAACACCAACCTAGTGAGCCATTGCTAAGATGTTTGATTTAGGCATTGCCCTTGTCAAGCTTATAAACAAAGGTGTCTTTGACTAAGCTTTGACCTTGTTCTTCCTGCCTGGAGTTGAGCGGGGAGGATACCTGTTTGGTCGGCATTTGGCTGCCCTGCAAGTTGAGCCGCAGGTGCAGTGTAATGGAGGCACAGCGCCTGGGCCCAGTCTTCAGAGGCCAGAGTGTGTGTTTAGAAACATCGGGGAAAGTCGCTCTGACACTGTGTACCGGTGTCACTGGTAAGAGCTAGTAACTGCTCGTGTGATAACACAGTAGCTCTCCTCATACGATCACAGCAGAGCCGTTTGCAGGCTGTGAACTGCCTGGAGGGAGGCGAGGATTGGTTTCCATCTTAGAAAATAAAGTTCTCCCCAAGTAAAGCCGAGTACAGCATCTGGTGACCGATGAGTTTATTTTGCTGCACATTAGGAACCAGCAGGGGGAGGGCGGGTGAGCACAGGCCCGGGGTCGGGAGGAGCATGAGCGCCATTGTGAGGGGTCACTGCTGTTCTCGGTTTATCGTCCCACCCCGGTGGAGTGCAGGGAGGGGAGGGTGTGGCGGGCATGGTGGCCGGCAGGTGGGTGCCAGGGGAAGCCCTAGGTGGACGTGCTTCTGCCTCCTCCTTGGCGTCTGTTTGGCTCAGCAAAGGCAGGTTAGTGTAGGCGGAAGTGATCTTACGGTGTGAGATCGCTGGGCTGAGACGTGAAAGGAGCAGGGTAATGAGGCTGGCGTGTCTTTTAAGAGGGGCTCCCCCACCCCCATCCCTTTCCTTTAGAGCCTGAGGGGAATGGCAGCGAGGAAGAGGGGCCTAAAGGGCGGGAGGCTGCGCTCCTTGGCGGTTCCCCAGGCCTGAGCTCTCGGGTGGCTGCTTGTGGGGATTGCACGCCGCCTTTGGGGTGGGGATGCTGGGGGTCATTTCTGTGGATCCTCGTAAGTTCCCATACTCTGGTCCTCGCTTTATAAACGAGGACACTGAGGCTTGAGGATTTTTGTAGTTAATGAAGGCTCCTTCAACTGGGTAATGACAGAGATCCAAGGTTTTCCTACCCCTTTGCTCTTTGTATTTGATTATATTTGCTGGGATTGGAAGAGAAACCAAAGGAGAGGGAGGTAATTTTAGCAAGAGGTACCTAAGTGTGATTCTTCGTTTTTCCCCTACCAACAGGAATATTAAGTATAAAAATGGTCTTACTTATTAATACAACAGGGATTTTTCCTGGTATATATGGTAGTTGAGTTGATAAAGAATCCACCTGCAATGCATGAGACCCCAGTTTGATTCCTGGGTTGCGAAGATCTGCTGAAAAAGGGATAGGCTACTCACTCCAGTATTCTTGGGCTTCCCTGGTGGCTCATCTGGTAAAGAGTCTGCCTGAAATGCGGGTTTGATCCCTGGGTCGGGAAGATTCCCTGGAGAGGAGAAAGGCTACCCACTACAGTATTCTAGCCTGGAGAATTCCATGGACTGTATAGTCCACGGAGTCACAAAGAATTGGACATGACTGAGCGACTTCATGGAGAAGGGAATGGCAACCCACTCCAGTTTTCGTGCCTGGAGAATTCCATGGACAGAGCAGCCTGGTGGGGTACCGTCCATTGGGTCACAGAGAGTCGGACACTACTGAACGATTAACACAAAGTCTGTAGTGAAGGATGAAGGAGGAGCTTCTGTATGGGCGGAACTTCAGTCGCTCATCTTGCCTTGGCCAGACCGAAACAGAGCTGGAAAGCACTTTCTTTTCCTTCTTGGCCATGTCTCGTGGCTTGCCCATGTCAGTTTCCCGACTCAGGACTGAATCCAGGCCTTCCCCAGTGAAAGCACAGAATCCTAACCATTAGGCCACCAGGGAAGTCGCCTGGGTATTTTCTGTAACTTCATTTGCTCTTTCCTTTTCCTTAGAAAAGCTCCCCTACCCCAATAAAAAGAATGTATTTTTTCCTCAGTCAGTTTTTTTTTTTCAGAATATAGGCCATATGCCTTTGAATGCATTTGTCTTTCTAAAGATAGTTTACTTTATCTCATTGTAAGGCAATGTGGTAAGAGATAGCCGTCAATGTTGCTAAATCGACAGTTAAACCCACAGAAGTATTTGCTGATCCTCTTCCAGGTCTGGGAAGGTCGATGGCGAGTGATCCCTCACGACGTGCTACCTGAGTGGCTCAAGGATAACGACTTCCTCCTGCATGGACACCGGCCCCCCATGCCTTCTTTCCGGGCCTGTTTTAAGAGCATTTTCAGAATACACACCGAGACAGGCAACATCTGGACACATCTCTTGGGTATGTTGAGTAGTAATGATGACTGTGACCATTCTGGTCCTCCCCACCGCTGTGTTTAAGGGTAAGGACAGGACTTAAAAAGTGTGTTTTGAATTTGCAGTTGGCTGTTTACTGGATTGCTAGTAATGCAGTTCCTCCGTGGTTGTCTCTGGTTGTCTCAGTTTACACTAGGTTTTCAGACATGTCCTTAAACCAGGCCAAGGAAAAGGCACTGCAGAATTGGCTGTAATATTTTAATGAGCATGAAGAGGAAAGTAGTTATTTCACAGAAGTAAGTTGACTTTTAAAAGTCATTCCTCATGGCCAGTGAACATATGAGAAAGGTGCTCAATGACATCGTGAGTCATTTGAGGAAGTGCAGTGAGATACCACTTCACACTGACAAGAAGGGCTGTTATCAAGAAAATGGAAAGTGACGGGTCTTTGCCCGGATATGGAAAGATTAGAACTCTCACGCATCGCTGGTGGCTTGGAAAATGGCGCAATCTGTATGGAAAACAGCTTGACAGTTCCTCAGAAAATTAAACGGAGTTACCAGCAATTCTAGGTATATACCCAAGAGTATTGAAGACATATTTCCACAAAGGTGTGTACATGAATGTTTTTAGCACCTTTATTCATCGTAAGGGGAAAGTGGGAACAACCAAGTATCTATCACCTGACCTATAAATAAAGTGCAGTATATGGATACTGTATTTGGATACAGTGGAGTATTATACAGCCCTGCTGAGAATGGGCGACAGCACGGGCTAGCCATGAAAACCTTGTGTGACGTGAAAGCAGCCGGACACAAAGGCCGGGCACTGTACGATCCATACACACGAAGTACCCCAGGCAGGGAAGTCCACGAGCTGCAAAGTCCAGTAGATCAGTGCTTGTTAGGGTTGTTGGGGGGCGGGGGCGGGGTGATGGGCGATGGCTGAGCAGGTTCGGGGCTTCTTTTTGGGCCAGTGAAAATGTTCTGAAATGAAATAGTGACGATCGCACAACCTGGTGAATGTATTGAGTAGTCTGGCTTTTCCCCGTTTAATGTACGTATCTTACCACATGTTTGATTTCCTCTGTTCCTCCAAGTTCTCCAGAATCAGAGAGTAGATCAGAGTAGAGAATCAGATCGAGTTTGTTGCTGACTTCTAACTTTACTAAATGATCACACAGAATCACTTAGCAAATGTTTTAACTTCTTAATTTCTGTGTTTGTCTTGTGTTAAGTAGCCTTTCCCTAAGCAATAAGAATGTAGTATCTTACTATGAAGAACAGTTTAAAAATGGTTTGAAATTGCCCAAATAGCATTTCACTGTCCCTAACTCCTGACTCTGTGGGCCAGCTGGTGAGGATCAGAGCTGCAGGTGGTTCCTTAGAGCGGTTGAGGGAGACAAGCTGTATTTCCTAGCAGAGTTTAGAGGGGTCAGCGTTCATTGCAAAAGAAACTGCCGAGTGGGCCTTTGAAACCTGGCTTCAGCACATGTGCCAAAAACATTATAAATGGAATTTCTTATGGATCTAGAGGTAGAGGTGGGCTTAGTTAGCAGGCCTTGTCTGTTTTCTTTTTGGATTAATCACAAGTTACCCTGTTATACTGAGCTTGTGAAGCTGAGGGGCATGTGATACCAACAGTGTCTGGAGCAGACCAATGTTTTGGATAAGATTTAGTTGTTCAGAAGAATTTTGATTCAGATGTCAGGACTGAAAATGTAATTGATACATAACACTCTCTTCAGAAAGTAGTAATCCTGGCTTTCTTCCGTCCTCTTCTCTAGGTTGTGTGTTCTTCCTGTGCCTGGGGATCTTTTATATGTTTCGCCCCAACATCTCCTTTGTGGCCCCCCTGCAGGAAAAGGTGGTCTTCGGATTATTCTTCCTGGGGGCCATTCTCTGCCTTTCTTTCTCATGGCTGTTCCACACAGTCTACTGCCACTCAGAAGGGGTCTCCAGGATCTTCTCCAAGTAAGTATCTGCAGAGTCCCTGTTTGGATCCGTGGCCCAAAGCCCGTGGGCTCAGGGAGCGCGTCCAGCAGCGCTGGCAGGGCCCTCAATGCCGCCTGCCGGGCACTCTTGCCTGGAGCCTGTAGTGGGCAGCGATGTTCAACAGTAAATGGATTTTTTTTTTCCCTATCCTAGACTGGATTACTCTGGTATTGCTCTTCTGATTATGGGAAGTTTTGTTCCTTGGCTTTATTACTCCTTCTACTGTAACCCGCAACCTTGCTTCATCTACTTGATTGTTATCTGTGTTCTGGGCATCGCAGCCATCATCGTTTCCCAGTGGGACATGTTCGCCACCCCCCAGTACCGGGGCGTGAGAGCAGGTAAGAAGCCCAGGCTGGGGTTCCGTGCTGCCAGTCTGCACAAGAGGGCCACCGTTGGCCAAGCGTCAGGCTATGCGCTTGTGATGCAGAGGTGGAGAAGTCACAGTTCCTGTTCTTGAGGGGCTTGTAATCTTGGGGTGTCCCTGCTCGTCTCACAGCATCAGTGGGGGTGGGTGCTGAGCTGATGCATCTGGTAGTACCGTGTACATGAGTCTAGGGCTGTACATGGTCCTTACAGCTGTGGCTCCATAACTTTTGTGAAATAATGGTTCCTTTCTATGTATTTTCATTTTAAAATGTGTAAAAAAAAAAGAGTCTTTACTCCCAAACTGATGGTGTTATAGAGATAGCACACACCTTCTCTGGTACAGGATGAAGAGGGTTTTATGTTCAGGATCATGCCTGTTTGGTTGGAAACCAGCCAAAAGCCCCTTCCTTCCGGTGGGAGGGCCTGGCTGGCCCCGCTGGAGCCAGGGCTGTGCCCTCAGTGTTTTTGCCTCTAGTACCACACCCAGTGCCTGGCAAGAATGAACAGGAAGTCCTAAAAGGGGTGCTCGTCCTTTCAGTCTTTTTGCTTTAAATCATCTTGTATTAAAGCCCAAGCCACAGTTTACCTGCAGTTCCTGTCCATGGGGTGCTTGGTTGAGGCACATACTTCACGGTGGCTTTAGGCCCCGGTTACCTTTAGGCTGTTTCTGATCGTGACGTTTTCTTTTTCAGTCCTAGACATGTCTTTATAATACATAAGTAACATAAATTATACAACTTGGACAAAATGGTACTTAACCTTCAACTTGACACAGTCTGATATGTTTTATTTCAGTTCATTAAAAAAAAAAATTGGTGATCCAGACTCAGTTCAGTCTTATAACCTAGGGCATGTCCAGAAGTTTGCAGATCACTTGCTGTAGAGGGTTCGAAGGCAGTCCGACTGTCGGGGGGCCATGCTGGTGGACTTGGGGCCCCTCTCTCTCTCATCGCCCGCCCCACCTCACTCTCACCCCGGGGTGTCCGTTGTCTCAAGGGAGGATAAAGCTACAGAACTGCTCTGTACTGTAACCTGCGTCTTATAAAGAAGCACATATAGGGTGTTGTAAGCCAACTACTTGAGTTGTTGGTTCCTGAGGCATTCAGCAACACATCACTCCAAGCTCCTTGAGGACTGCTGGTTTGTGGAGCCGAGGCTTTTTCAGCAGGAGGCTCTCTCTTTGCCTTTGTAAATAGTTCTCTTTTTAGAACGTAGCCATGCTGAATTGCATGGCAGAATCCCAGAGTTTGAAGAACCTTCTTTTTCCTTTCAAACTAGAAGCTAATGTTATATCCTGCTTTTGAGATGCTCAGTTTACAGAGTCACTGGCATCGTGCCAAGTTGTTCCTCCTTTCTTTCTCCTTGTCTCTATTGTGTCCTTGTGATTCCCAGGAGTGTTTCTGGGCCTCGGCCTGAGTGGGATCATCCCCACCTTGCACTACGTCATCTCGGAGGGTTTCCTGAAGGCCGCCACCATCGGGCAGATCGGCTGGCTGTTGCTCATGGCCGGCCTATACATCACGGGGGCGGCCCTGTACGCTGCCCGCATCCCCGAGCGCTTCTTCCCCGGCAAGTGTGACATCTGGGTAAGTGTGGTCAGCAACTGGGGGCGGGCAGGGTTCACTGTCTTATCTGTCCATCTGTGAGTTAGTTACTGGCACCCAGGGAAGTGACATGATTGAGGAAGTACCCTCGCCCCAGTTTCCCTCTGAGCTGCGTCAGCGTGGTGAGTGCGGGGCTGAGGGCGAGCCCTGCAGGGGCAGCCCCTCTGTGAGGCCCGTCGCCCCGTGATGGGCCGCCAGTGCCTTCTCGGGACCGGTCCGGGAGCTCGGGTGCTCCTTACTCAGCGTGCTGCCCTTCAGGGCAGGTGTGGAGTCGTCGTCCCCCTGTCCCCGTGCCGGGCGGCAGGTTTTCAGGCCTCCTCCGTTTGGTCTCGTGTGTGGGAGGAGGGGGACACACTGGGTTTTTACCCAGGTCCTTTTCAGCACTAGAATTCTGTGTGTGGTTGGAAGGGAGGTGGGATAACCAGACGGTTGTTAAAGGTAAACTGAGAGGAGGAAAAGGTCAGGGGAGAAAATGCAGGGGACCAATGGGCAGCCTGGTACCGGTCCACTCATGAGTCCCGGTCCGTGGCCTGTTAGGAACCAAGACTGCACTTCCGGAGCTGAGCGGTCAGGGAGGGAGCGAAGCTTCCCTGTGTGCACGGCTGCTCCCCATCGCCCTCATGACTGCCTGAGGCCTGCCTTCTGTCGGGTCAGCGGCCCCTTTAGATCCTCACAGCAGCGAGAGCCCTGGCCCTGAAGGGAAGGTGGGGTATCCTGAGATGGCCAGAGTAGGAGTAGAGTGCACAGGAAACACAGCGCGTTGCTGGGCCCCGGCGCCAGTGTGCGCTGCGTCCCGAGCTTGGGCCCGCAGCTCCGTCTCTGTGGGGACAGCGGAGCGGGCCTTCCCCTCAGCAGAATGTGCTGTGCCTGCTGGGTGCTCTGAGACCAGGGACGCCTGAATTTGAGCCGCCGCCCCGCCCCTGCCCCGGCTCCGCGTGGTCTTCGGGATCTTCTGCCGACATTTAGTGACGTCTCGCCCTCCCTGCTTCTATCCCCAGTTTCACTCTCATCAGCTCTTCCACATCTTTGTGGTGGCTGGCGCGTTCGTCCACTTCCACGGGGTCTCGAACCTCCAGGAGTTCCGTTTCATGGTCGGCGGAGGCTGCAGCGAAGAGGACGCACTGTGACAGCGGCCAGAGGCCGGGGACGTGACCCCCATTGGCCGTGACGCCAGTGCCAGAGGAGCCCCACAGTGCGGGGCTTCATGACGCCCCAGGGCTCCACGTGGTCCGCAACTGGGAAGAGAAAACAAAAATAAATCACACCTCACAGGTGGAGAAGACGCGAGATGGCCCAGCCCTGCCTTGTTCTTGGGTCTGGCCGACGGAGGGCGCTTGCGCCGCGGGCACGCTGGCCTCTGCGCTTGTAGCCATCAGCTGGAGGCGCCTTCTCCTCCCTCCTCTCTCCTTAGAAACGGTGACACCGACCAGTGTTGGCGAACATTTATTATGTCCTCTGAGGGGTGGCAGTGTGATTTTAGATGCCCTTTTGGGAGAACAAAGAAATTAATGTAAATAAGATTTCTAACTTACTGTTTAAATAAAAATTTATATAAATGTTTAAACCACAGGGCTAGGGGAGGGAGGGAGGCTTTTGTATAGAACGAAACACGCGAGAGCCACACGCTGTTCCAGTTTTGCACACGTGACCGCCGAAGGATCAGGCGACAGCCCCAGAATGTATGACGCCCGGCACCCCGGGTGCCTTCTGCCGACGGGGACACCTCGGGCTCCGGGGCAGCATTGTCCCGCCCCGCCTGGCGACTCTGGAGAGCGTGAGGCGGGGGCGGCGTGTTTGCTGGGGGAAGCGGGGTGTGTGAGATCGAGGCAGTAGTGACGTGTCAGAGTTTGAGCGACTTGTTTGTGCCACCTACCCAGGAACGTCACTGAGGCTGGTGGGGATTGGGGGAGTGCCCGCAGGGCTTCCTGCATCCTTTGTGGTTGCAGGGGTGGGGATGGGGTGTCTGCAGTGGAGCTCTGGACCACTCTGTATGAGTCCCTCCAGGAGAATCACTGCCTTACCTCCCCTCTCAGCCCCTGCCCCCTGCCAGGAGAGAGACCACCTTCCCTGGCACCATGGCTCCTGGCCTGAGGCTAGCCGCACAGGGGCCCAGGGCCTGCCAACTGTGGTGGGGGAGAGTCTCCCTGTGGTGCTGTCCTGGTGCCTGGGGGCTGGGCACGTGAACACAACCTCACCCCCCTTCACCCCCACCTCCCCAATCAGGTCTCCAGGAACAGGGAAGCCAGCAGCACACCTCAGGCGAGAGCCCTTTACCCACCAGTGCTGGGGTGACCAGCACCCAAGAGCCCAGTTTTCTAGGGGTGGTGTGGTAGGAAGGTTTAGAAGGAAGTGATACATTACTGCCAGGGAGTCTGGTTGGCTCCTTGAAGCTGTGTCTTTGAGGAGCTGCTCAAATAAGGCTGCTTGAGCCCCAAAGGTGTCCTGCGGGGGTGTCAGAGTCTGGTGTGGAGGGTCTGGCTCCTGGGAGGCCTGCACGTGCCCACATATCCCCGAGTCCATTTTTTACTCTCAGCAAAAACTTGTGATGGTTGAATCGCACCTGGGGCGGCAGCCGTCACACGTGAACAGGTCCTGAGCTGGGCTGGCCGCCTCCACCAGTGTTTGTGAGCGTGGGAAGGTCTCCTGTTTACTCAGTGTGGGTTTTTTTCTTGGTTAGGTGTCTCCTTTCCCCTGTGTCTCCAGCAAAACCTGGGAACCAGGAAGCAAGAATCTTTTGTAGAACTTGGGAGTATTTTGGTCCTGAGTGAGGGCACTGCCCCCGGTGCTGGGCGTGCTGGTGCCATGTGGACAGGTGGGAGAGCAGTATTACCCCTCCAAGGAGCACGGCCCACGAGACAGTTCCCCACTGCACCCCTGGGAGGAGGCTCCCTGGGCTTCAGGATGTCCCCCAGAAGCCAGCCTTGCGTCCGGTCACCTGCCCGGGGAAGCGGTGTGTTACATGCGGCCCCCGGGACACCTCCAGCAGTCCGGGGCCCAGCCGCCCCCCACACACACCCCCCCAAAGAGGAGCTGCACCTGGCTCAACACAGCACAAGCACTTAGAAAGTGACGTGATCACCAACCAGACGTCCCCCCACCCCGACCCCGTGACAGCCCCCACCCCAGCCCCTCCCTGGGAAGCGGGTGTGCACCCACCTCCGTGTGTCCTCGAAGCCCCGGCCTGCCTCACACACGCCTCCGCCTGCTGGGAACCCCACAGGTCGGTGCCTGGATGCCTTACTCTCAGCAGTCAGAGGCTCGCTTGCTCTGTGCAGATGTTCGTTTTCTCTTCAGGCCCTTGGCCGTTTCGGACCTCTGCAGCTTCATCCTCTCACCCATTGAAGAGTGGCCTTCTCAGTATTTCCCCCTTCCCGTTTATAAATTGTCAAAGCCACAAAGCACATTTTGGGGGATCATAGACGGCTGGGATTTCAGAAGGGCATTTGTGCGATGGCCCCATTCACCATGGGATGTCCCTCCTCGCTGTATTCTCAAACTTCTAATAAAAAAACCAAGTGGAATATGAATGTTTTTTGTTGTGCCTTTTTTTTTTTTTTTAAAGAAAAAACTGCCTCAGCTTCCCTCTTCATAGCTTTTGGTACTTCTTAACTTGAAGCCTTCATTTAGATACTGAAGCTTAAATTTCTGGAAACATCCCACTCTGAGTGCTGGAGACCATTCTGAAAAGGCTGTCTGTGGACTGACCAACAGATTAAGCTCTTGTGAAATTATTAATAGTCAGGATTCTTTGGCCACAAAGGTATTTTCTATACCGAGTACAACATCTCAGGATGCTTTGGGGTTTGTCACTCACTGGGCTACCAGTTTTTTGAAGGTCATATTGTATACTGTGGTTTCCCCAGTGTAGTGTTGAGAGTGCGAAAGTTGAAGGTGTTCTCTGGCAGTTTTAATTAGATAAATCTTGTAATTTGTATATTTCACATTTCCATTTAATTTTCCTAACGTGTTAATGATGGCAGGCAGGATGATGATGAGTTAATAAAGAGGGTCCCTGGTGGCTCAGAGGTTAAAGCATCTGCCTGCAATGTGGGAGACCTGGGTTCGATCCCTGGGTCGGGAAGATCCCCTGGAGAAGGAAATGGCAACCCACTCTAGTATTCTTGCCTGGAGGATCACATGGACAGAGGAGCCTGGTGGGCTGCAGTCCATGGGGTCACAACGAGTCGGACACGACTGAGCGACTTCACTTTCACTTTCAGTATAAAAACCAGTGCTCATGCCCAGCTCAAGCCTTCCCGGCCCTCCTTACACTTTGATCATAACTGGGGTCCCAGGCACAAGAGTGGAGGGGAGAGCCAGCTCCAAGGGACAGTTACTAGTTTATCGTTAGAGGTACAAAAATAACACGTAAAGAACGCATCCTACAAGGGGGTGTGTTAGAGCACTCAGCACTTCACGCGATTGTAACCAGCCCCCAGTGAGCAGATGTGTTGTTTCACTTGTGTTTTGTAGGTGAGATTAGGAGAGGTGAGTCTGACTCTTGCGACATAGTCTACACTAAGAGGGAAATTCAGGTCTCATGTAGGGACTTCCCTGGCTGCCCAGTGGTTAGGACTCTGGGCTTCCACTGCAGGGGTTGCAGGTTTGATCCCTGGTCGGGGAACTGAGATCCCCTTGCTGCACGGCACGGCCAAAAATAAAAGCCTCGTGTGTTTTGACTGAAAGTTTTGGGGGTTTGTTAACCTCCTATGTAATTTAAGAGAAGAGAGGAGGTCCCAGCCCTTTTTGCCTTGGGTTTATTTAGTTTTTTTCAGGGGAATTTCCAGCATTTGGATGCATTCTGATTTTAAGTGTAGGAATAGGTTTTTTGCATAGGGAACCTGGAGGGTGGGACACTGGGTCGTGTCCTGCTTTATTTTTTATGTGGGCCATTTAAAAGTCTTCATTATTGAGTTTGTTACGGCGTTGCTTCTCCTTTATGTTTTGATTTTTGTGGATGCGAGGCATGTGGGACCTTAGTCCCCAGCCAGGGATTGAATCTGCATCGGAAGGCCAGGTCTTACCTGCCAAGGAAGCCCCTCCCGTCCTGCTCGAGGCCTACAGACACCCCCTGGCTTTCCTGAGTCCTTTCCTGAGCTGTCTGTAGGCGCCCTTTTCACGGTGATACCCGTGGTGCTGGAAAGGAAGTGGATGAGGGCGTCTTTGAATCCTGGCCTGATAGTTGCTCGGGCTCCCTGGCCTGGAGGTGGCTGTGGGCGCCGTTGCGCCTGTGAGTAACTCCTGGCCTCCGAGTGTCCTACTCGGTCAGGGCTCAAGCGCTGACCCCACGCCTGTGTCCCCTGTGTCCTCCTGGGCAGGTTTTCCCGCCCCCAGCCCCATGACCTGTGGCAATCTGGTCTAGTGTGACTCTGCCTTCGGTGGTGATGGCGGGAGTCTAGCCGGGCAGGAAGGATGGCCTGTCACTGCCACCCTGGCCTGGGGACCGTGCTCTGGGGACAGCACCGGGGCTGCCGAGACAGCTGCTTTCTCAGCTGTGAGCTCGTCCCTGCCCCACCCCAAGTCAGCATCCCTCACTTGAGCTGCAGGGATGGGCTGGCGTCTGCGCCAAGCTCTTGCCCTCATTCTTCCCCGAGTCTGCATCTTTGACTTGGAGACATCCACTCCCTCGCCCTCCAGAATGAATTCCCGCTTGACATCATGGAGCGGTGCTCAGGCCTTTTGTTTCAGCAGCACTTGCACTAGAACGTGCTCAGAGGTGACTTAGGAGCTGGCACACCCCTGCCCCGAGGACAGAGCTGGCAGCCCTGGCACCCTCGGGCATCCACAGGTTTTTTTCTAGGAAAAGGGACTTCAGGACTCTCTCCCCAGAATCTTGTCATCTATTCAGTGACTTTGGTTTTAACTTTGTTGGTCTGAGCTTCCCTGGTGGCTCAGATGGTAAAGCGTCTGCCTGCAATGAGGGAGACCTGCGTTCAATCCTGGGGTCGGGCAGATCCCCCGGAGAAGGAAATGGCAACCCACTCCAGTGTTCTTGCCTGGCAAATTCCATGGACTGAGGAGCCGGCGGGCTACAGTCCATGGGGTCGCAACGAGTCGGACACGACTGAGAGACTTCACTTGGTCTGAAACCAAGGTGACGGCTCTTCAGCGCGAGCTAGGCTGCCACCTGCTGCCCTCTGGGCTGTGGTGGTGGCGGTGGTGGGTGGCAGAGGGTTAGAACCACCAAAATAGAAAAGGGCAAGAACAGCCCTGACCTCCAAAGGCAGGGCTTATGTTCTCTTCTCCCAGGTGAAGAGCAGTTTTATCGTATCAACGGTTTTTGCTTCCATTGGTTCTGACAGGGAGTCCTGGCCCCACAGCCCCCTCCTGATCACACAGAGACAGGGCTGAGGCTGGGAGCGGCCCCAGTACTTCCTAAGCGTGGTTTTTAAATTGTGTGGCCAAGAGCGTCAATAAATTGCCTGAAAAGACTCTTCCTGGTTGTGGGGAGGGGGAACAGGATACTGTCCTGGAGAGAGGTTAGAGGTCAAGGTCTGGACATGCTCCGATGCCCCAGAAGGGCACAGCGAGGGAGGGGCTGTCTCCTGGAGGGCTCTGTGACGTGAAGGTGGGGAGTTGAGCTGAGGGGGTGGGAGGTGGGCCCCCTGCTGCCTCCTCGCCCACCTGCACCCGGCGGGCACCTGTGACCTTGTCTGTTGTTCCAACGTCCTTTCTCCCTCCCCTCCACCAGGAAAGCAGGTGCTTCAGAGGAGAGCCGGTGACACGCTGTGGGTGCCGACCGCAGGCCACGAGGTTTCAGGTTCAGGACACGGACACCACGTGCACGCCTTGCACATCGCGGTCACCTCTTCCGGGGAGGCCGGCTGAACGTAGAGAGTGGAGGCCACCCCAGGGTTTCTGCGTGGTTCTGCCTTCAGTGTCACTCCCACCATAGGGACAGCAGTCCCTGGGGAGCCAGGTCTGCGTGGGAGGAAGCCGCGGCCCCGAGACCCCTTGGGTGGGGGGCGTGCCCAGATGCATCCGTCTCCCCCACTGGACTCCAATTTGCAAATGGGAATGCTCCCCAAAGCTCCAGCTCCAAGGCCAGAGTCAGGTGGTCTCTCTTGTAGATCATCAGCCAGAAAAAGACCACCATGGGTCCTTGGGCCTCCGGGGGGTCTGGAGCCTTCAGGACCCCCCTGACTACGCCTCCCTGAAGACCAGTCTTTTGCTAGGACCCCTCTGGCTGCAACTGGTCCTGCCCCCTGCCCTGGACTCACATCCTTCTCCAGTGGAGCAGCTGTATCGCTAACCTACTAGGTTCTTCTTAGAAAGAGGCAAATGGTAAGTCAGGGCTTTGCAAAGACATTTATAAACTTTTTTAATAGCAATAGTTTGTGGGCATCACACGCAGCCATGTTCATGTAAAGGACCTGCCTTCTCTCTCTCATGCACGCGCACACGCACACACACGAACACATACACACACACCTTTTTTGAGCTTCAACTGTGAGACTGAGCTGCCCTGCTGTATACCTCACCCTGGGGCAGCTACATCTCTAGTGGGAAGCGTTCCTGCCCTCCTCCCCTCTCTGCCCTCAGCCTCATTGCTCTCCTCCTTCTCAGGACATTTAAGTCCTTGGATTCTACTGAAGACCAACCAGGCTCATTAGAAAGAGCTGCCCTGTCTCTAGCTGGGTCTGGATATCTGGGGGAATAGATGGAACTAAAGCTCTCTGGTCTTGGTCCAGGTTGAGCTCATGCTGGACTCCCCAAGAGGAGGTGGGGAAGACTGCCCACTGAGACGTGGGGTAGAGGGTACCCGGCACCCCAGAAGGTCTTCAGGACGGGTTTCTGACTCCACCAGCAATCTCAGGAGGTCCACGATGGACGAGCACGGCCCTGGGCAAGAACCCAGCTGTAGAGTGCCAGACAGCACGGTGGACTGCTGACTTCCCAGTGTCAAAGCAGGCCTGATGGGGCGAGGTCACCGCAGCAGCTGGGGTGGCAGCACCCAGGCCCACAGAGGCAGCAGGAGCAGGGCGAGTGAGGCCGAGGTGTCTGAGGCGCCTCCGCAGTCCTGGGCATTCTCCTGCGGACCCAGAGCACTCCCGGTGAGGTACCAGTCCAGGCAGAGGCGACCAGGAGACTGGGAGTCAGGAGGGAGGTTCTGGGACTAAGAGGGACTGAGGGCTGGGGGAGAGGGGAGTTCCAGCAAGTGGAGGGAGCCCTGGCCCCCCACCTCCTGCTTCTAGGAGAAGGAAGATGGAAGGGCTGTGGAGTTATCCTCTTAGAGTGACTGCAGAGAAGCCCGGCACTCTGGGAGCATCCTGGCTGTGGATTCAGCGTGTCTAGCAAGGACGACTCTAATACAAGAAGCCCAACTACGGTGTTCAGGGCTGGTCACCACAGTATTATGTGCCTAACGGTTTCCTCCTACCTGCCCGGACCCTGTGGATCCAAGTGCGATGGGGGCGATGTGGAGAAGCTGTGTTTAAGTTTGCCAAGGGCCTGGCCCCTGGGAGACCAGGTCTCATCATAAAAACACTGCTGGGTCCCTCCCTGCATGAATGGACATGGATGGGGGTTCCAGAAGTGCCCTCACAGCTGCACACTGGGTGTCGAGTGCTCTCATGTCTGAACGGTACAGGCTTGGACTGAGGTTTGGGGATGAAGACCCCCCCATCCCCCACCTCTGGATGGAAGGCATGGCAGGCGTCCGGGCGCCGGCGGAGCCTCTGGGAACGCATCCTGTCGCACTTGACAGAGGCATTATGTGCAGAGGTCACTGTTAAGGTGAACACAGCTGAGGCAGAGATGACACTGGAGCCTGTGTGTGTGACAGTCGTTCAGTCGTGTTCGACTCTGTGACCCCAAGGACTGTAGCCCGCCAGGCTCCTCTGTCCATGGGATTCTCCAGTCAAGAGTACTGGAGTGGGTTGCCTTTCCCTTCTCCAGGGGATCTTCTCAACCCAGGGATCGAACTTAGGTCTTCTGCACTGCAGGCAGATTCTTTACTGTCTGAGCCACCAGGGAAGCCCAAGAATACTGGAGTGGGTAGCCATTCCCTTCTCCAGGGGATCTTCCTGACCCAGGGATCGAACTCAGGTCTCCCGCATTGCAGGTGGGTTCTTTACTGTCTGAGCCACCCGGGAGCCTCTGGGGACTCAGTTCTGGAACCTCTGGTGGGACTGGATGCCTCACGGCCTTCTGGGGTCAGAGGTCAGCCCTCGGAGCCATGGGAAGGGCAGGGTGTTGGTGGTGAGGGTGGCTGGCCCCACCTCTCTAGATCTGAGCCCCTCGGTTATGACCCGCCCTCCACCCTCCCCTGCCCCACACAGGCTGGAGCCCCAGAGGATATATTTGACCTCCTCCGCCTCCCGCAGCACTGGCGGGAAGATGCTGCAGTCACAGGTGCGGTCCGTCACCAGGAGCAGGAGGTTGCTGCTGGGGACCTGCTGCATCACAAATGCCCTGAGGACACGAGAGAGGTTGGCCCGTGGAGGCTCCGAGCAGCCGGATGCTGGGCTTCAGGGAGGCTCTTCTGGAGATGGCGTGAGGGCTTGGGGGCCCAGGTTAGCCCCCTGGTGGGAGGCAACCTGGTTTGCATCTCCCACAAGCCTTTACAGCTGCCCTGCTCCTTTCCTAGCGGATTGGAGGGAAGGAAGCCCAGACATCTAGGGGATGGGAGTCGTTATTGACGTCCGCGGGGAACACAGGCCTAAGTCAAGACTATCAAGTAAAGGCCGGTGTGGAGAGGCCGGCCCCCAGCGAGGTTACAGTGCTCAGGCTTGGCCACAAGGTGGCGCCCCAGACCCGCATGCTGCCTGATTGGGAGCCGGGTGGGTGCAAGCCAGTTGCGGTCACTGGCTCAGCCAGTGCTTTGGCCACAGACACTGCCCGTAGGCATTTCCTACGGGGTAGAGGACTTCATATGTGCACATGCACACACACACAGCACATCCACGTGCCCATACACACGTGCACAACAGACTCACATGTACATATTCAACCTTCTTCATACCATACGAAGTTGGTATTATCCCTGTTTTGCAGATGGGAAAGCTGACTCCTCTGGGTAAAGTGTTGCACCCAAGGTCACCAGTTCCTCTTCAGGCAAGTCTGTTTACTCTGAGGCCTTGGCTTTACCCACACTGTTCGCTGTGTCCACCCTGCCAGCCTCCGAGATAAGTGTACAAATAACTACATTCCCGTGAAACCGGATGTGTGAGTCCTACAATGACTGCCTGCCTGCACACGACGGGCTGCCTGTGTCTGAGGCCAGGGTCCCAGGCGTCCCACGAGAAGGCAGTTTGCTCGTGCCCTGAATCTCAGGGACATCCCGGAAGCCCCTGGGGAGTGGCATGCTGGCAAGTGGACAGCCTAGGGGAGGCCATCTCCTCCGGGTCAGGATGGAACATCCCGGGGGTGGGCGGTGGCCCAAGGTCGGGGTGGGAGTGAGCAGCACGGAACTTTGAGTCAGGCCTCCCGGCCTCCCTGGGCCAGAGCCTGGCCTCCCTGTGGGAGCTCAGGCAGAGGTATCAGGTGCCCCAGCCACTCCTGAAACGTCCTCCAGCCTCCTGGTTCTCTGCGTGGACAGACATCTAAGCAAGAGCTGGCCCTCCTTCCCCAAGTCTGCCTGGCCTCAGGACCATCTCTCCTGTCTGCCAACATGGACACTATGCTAGCCCTGTCCCCACCTGGCTGCCATGCTCTGGGCCGAGGCCTGTGTCCCTCCACCGAGGCACAGAGGCCTTGCCGCGGGGACCCCACCTGGTTCCCTCCCCTCCCCGCTCACTTCTGGCAGGCGCGGCACTCCACAGTGCCGTTGGCCTCCCGCACGGCCGTCTGGTGGACGAACACGGGGTAGGCAGTGTCACAGGGCTGCAGCAGGTCCTGCTTCTTGTGCTTGTGGGCTGCGGGGACACAGAAAGGTGTGGACGCGGGGCCTCGGTCACCCCCGTGGGGTGGGCCTCGACAGCCTGGGCAGTGTGGTCACTGCTCTGGGAGGAAGACGCTCCGTCCACTGGCAGATGGCAAGCCATCAGGACTTGGGGGGCGGGGGAGAGGGAGCAGCTGAGTGTGAGTGACGCCCTGGGTGACCCTGGGTACGCCTGGCTCTCTGCTCACCATCAGCGGTGATGTCCAGGGCCTTGGAGGAGGTCAGGGTGTGGGGGGGCCTGGGAGACAACAGCCCTGCTTCCTGTGGACGGTCCAGTGGGTGCTCTGCAGACACAGCTCCCGGACAAGCAGTGGGCCTCCCCCCGCAACTGACCCCATGGTCACTTAGAAGTGGGCGGGGGGCCCAGTGCCCAGACTTCCTGGACTCCTCAGTGGGGCCTGTGTGGTCACTCAAGCGGGCTCAGAAAGGACTTGGCAAACTCAGAGGCCTGGCAGTTGCCCTGGAGGACCCATGTCCACTCCTGGGTGAGCAGATAGCTGTTCCCTGTGTGGGGCCTTGGCCTCTGGACCACAGGACACTGCCTTCTGGCGTCATCAGAGCTATTGCCCAGGAGAGGGCTGGAGGGTTCCGTTTTCCCTGGGGCAGGGCTGTGATCATGTGGGATGGGGTCTGGGCTACGCACCCTTCCCTAAGGAGCAAGGCTCTAAGTTGGGAGGGGCCTTCATTTTTGAGGAGTCCTGGAAGGAGAGAGGTTCCTGGGACCCTCCGAGCCCAGCACTGGGGCTCCTCGGCCGCTCTACTTACAATGATGGAAGACGGTCTTGGCTGTCCAGGACGTGTGGCCCAGCACGGGGTGGTGATGATGGTGATGATGGTGGTGTCACATGGTGTGGGCATGATGTCACATGGAAAGGATGATGTCACATGGGAATGGTCAACATCACATGGGATGGATGATGTCACATGGATGATGTCATATATGATGGATGACGTCACACGGGATGGATGATGTCACATGGGATAGATGATGGAACACGGATGATGTCACACAGGTCCGTGGTGTCCCGAGATGGTATGACGTCACACAGAGGTGAGGGAAGGTGATTGAGAGGCCGACAGGATGGACCTGAGTGGTGGGCCCTCTGCAGTCCCCTCCCCACAAGTGGCGGCTGGAATGATGCTGGGCTCTGGGCTCTGGGCTCCCGCAACCGAGCACTCACCCTCAGCCCTGTGGTCCCCACGCCAGGAGCCCCAGGCCCTCCACTCCAGCAGGAGCCTGTTGGATAGAAGCGGTCAGAGACCTGATTGCCCTCCTCACTGGTCCCTGGGCTGTTTGCCCCTCCCTGCAGGGAACCCTTGTCTGGAGGCTCCTGGGGTGCAGAGGCCCTCCCCTGGCAGCTGCATGTAGGAGGGGGCATTGTATGTGCCTGGCTGGTTCCACCCCGGACCTCAGCCTCCTCCTCTGGGGTTGTGGGGACCTCAAGCAGCTCCCTTCAAGGGGCCCCCTCATAGCCCACCCCTGCGTGAAGTCCCCAGCCCCTCACTCACAGCAGGAGCTCGTTCATCAGCCACCTGGTAGCCGACAGGATGGCAGAGATGGGCTGGGGGGAGAGGGGACACACCGTGAGCCCCGGGCTCCCCCGACCCCATCCCAGCAATGGGATCAACAGAAAGCTGTTCTGGGAAATTCCTGCTGTAGAGCGGATGATGGGATAACGCCAGTCATCACCCTGGGTGGCGTCTATGGGATCCCTGATGGGTTGTGGACCGTTTCGGGGTGAGGGTGGGAACCAGGCAAGAAGGCCGCTGCAGCTGTCCCTCTGCTGGAGCAGTTGCCCTGACCCCTCCTGCCCCGTCAGATAAGATCTGGGAGGGAGCAGACTGTGGGTGGCGGGGGCAGTGGGAGAGGGCCAAGGTGGGCCCTGGTTCCTGGAGAGAAAGGGACAGGCCACCATCTGGTGGAGGGAAGCCCCGGGGGGACACTCACGCTGACCAGGGGCTGGGAGGCGCTGTGGTGGTGGGTCGGGGGTCTGCACATGGCCTGGTAGTCGTACATGGTCACTCTGAAGCCAGAAATGGGACAGGGTGAGTCCAGACCCCACCCGTATTCCACCCCCACCCTGCCCCAGGAGACTTTGCAGCAGGGTTTTTGTCCGCAGGTCAGAAAATGACATTTCTGGGCTCGGGCTGCTCAAAGACAAGGGACAGCAGACCTAGCTCTCCCTCTCAGGCGGACCCCAGCCCTTCCCACCCTGCAGGCCTCGGGCCTAAGGAGGTTGCTCTGCAGCCCTGGGGTCCCTGTGCTGTTCTGAGGTTGGGATCCAAGATGCATCTGATCTGTTTAGCATCTGACCCCGCCTCCTCTCTATGTGTTCGGGGAGGGGGGTGCCTGCCCCACTTACTGGCTGAACACCCCCATGCTGAGCAGCTGGGTCACGAGCGCACCGTCTACCTCCCCCAGGAATCGGCCCACCTGAGAGGGCAAGAAGAGGGGGAGAGGGAGGGACAGGGGGTCGCTCCGAGCTCCTGATTTCACCTGCATCTGGGCTTCCCCTCCTGGGGCTTAGTAAGTATGTGTGGGGAGGTTATACTTTCTCCTCGGCCCTTCTGGGTCTAAGGGGGTCCTGGGTGTGTGGCCAGCTGGTGTGATGGGGCACCTCCAGGCCAGGCTGGCCGGTGAGGATGGACTTTCCCACCCGGGAGGTCCAGAGGAGGGGAGAGAGCATCCAGATCCTGGCCCCACGGAGGCTGGGAGGGTGGGCGCTGAGGTCTGAGCGTGTGCCTCGAACTCACATGCAAAAAGGTGCCTCCAGGGCAACAGGCCCACATGATGGGGTTGATGTTCTCAGAAGAGACCCCAGGGGGCTCCCTGCCCCTTGCCGCTGGGACACACTGAGAACCCTGCTACCCAGGGGGGCCCCCTCAGGCTCTAGCTCCTACAACTGTGAGAAGAGCATCTTTGTGGTTCGTGAGCTGCCCCATCTGTGGGCTCTGCTCCGGATGTCTGAATGAACTAAGGTGGGTGGAGGGGGAGGCAGACAGGAGTAGGTGGTGGGGGGCAGGAAGGGGCTCAGGACACTGGGGTGGGCCCCCAGGGCAAGGCTGCAGACAAAACCTGGGGGCCTCGGGGAACCCCCCACCAATAGAGCAGGGGAGACAAAACAGAGGACATCTGAGGTGAAAAGGCTGGATCCTGGGGTCTCTCAGTGCCAGCTGTGGTTTCAGACTGTCTACTGATTGTCTCTGGGCAAGGATTATTGCTTCCAGCCTTTTTGACAGTAGAGGTCACTGGGCGATGTGAGCGCCCCCACCCCTCCAGTTCTGCTTCCGAGCGCCTTACCTCCTGGGGCCTCTCAGAGATCAGGATGAACCCATTGTTGTCGACGACAAAGCAGTCCAGGTCCTGGGGAGAAGCCCAGAAGGAGGTCAAGGCCAGGCCCTAACACTGACCCCTGGTCTTGCTGCCTGCCCGCTGGACCATGTGGGGAGGCCTCCGCATGGAGCCCAGGCTGGGGAAGGAGGGACTGGCCCATCAGGGGGACACGGGTGGAGGCTGTCCCTCCCCTCTTCCCACTGGGGAGGCACTCACACTGTCCTGGCAGCTCTCTGGGCACGGCCCCTCCGCGGCACCACACTGGAGGGAAGGGCAGAGCTTTGAGTTGTGTATCCATGTCTGTGCGTGTGAGTGTGTGATGTGTGTGGTGCAGTGTATGTGATGTGATGTGTGATGTGTGTGTGATGTGATGTGTGATGTGTGTGTGTTATGTGTGTGATGTGTGTGTGATGTGTGATGTGTGACATGTGTATGATGTGATGTGTGATGTGTGTTATGTGTGTGATGCGTGATGTGTGTGATGTGTGACGTGTGTGTTATGTGTGTGTGACGTGTGTGATGTGATGTGTGGTGTGTGATGTGTGTGATGTGTTTGTGCATGGTATGTATGTGTGTGTGTGATGTGTGTGATGTGTATGGTGTGTGATGTGTGTGGTGTGTGATGTGTGTGATGTATTTGTGCATGGTATGTATGTGTGTGGTGTATGTGTGATGTGTGTGGTGTGTGTGGTGTGACGTGTGTGGTGTGTGTGATGTGTGATGTGATGTGTGTGGTGTGTGATGTGTGTGTGATGTGTGTGGTGTGTGATGTGTGTGATGTCTGTGTGATGTGTTTGTGCATGGTATGTGTGTGTGTGGTGTGTGTGATGTGTGTGTGTGATGTGTATGTGTGATTGTGTGATGTGTGTGTGATGTGATGTGTGTGGTGTGTCATGTGTGTGATGTGTTTGTGCATGGTACGTATGTGTGTGGTGTGTGTGTGATGTGTGTGTGAGGCATGTGGTATGTGTGGTGTGTGTGTGTGTGGTTTGTGATGTGTGTGATATCTGTGTAATGTGTTTGTGCATGGTATGTGTGTGTGATGTGTGTGTGATGTGTGTGGTGTGTGATGTGTGACGTGTGTGTGATGTGATGTGTGTGGTGTGTGTGTGATGTTTGTGCATGGTATGTATGTGTGTGATGTGTGTGTGATGTGTGTGGTGTGTGTGATGTGTGTGATGTTTGTGCATGGTATGTATGTGTGTGATGTGTGTGTGATGTGTGTGGTGTGTGTGATGTGTGTGATGTGTTTGTGCATGGTATGTGTGTGTGTGATGTGTGTGTAGTGTGTGTGGTGTGTGATATGTGACGTGTGTGTGATGTGATGTATGTTGTGTGTGTGATGTGATGTGTGTGATGTGTGTGCATGGTATGTATATGTGTGATGTGTGTGTGATGTGTGTGTGATGTGTGTGGTGTGTGTGTGATGTGTGTGATGTGTTTGTGCATGGTATGTGTGGTGTGATGTGTGTGTGGTGTGTGATGTGTGACGTGTGTGTGATGTGATGTGTGACGTGTGTGTGATGTGATGTGTGATGTGTGTGTGATGTGATGTGTGTGGTGTGTGTGTGATGTGTGTGATGTGTTTGTGCATGGCATGTATGTGTGTGGTGTCTGTGGGGAATGGAGCCCAAAGGACACCTGTGGTGTGCATGCAGGGGTCACATGCCTATGTGGTGAGTGTGGTGTGTGCACACGGGGGACTTGTGTGGTGTGACATGTGTATGGTGTGTTCCTGTCGTGTGTGCCCTGTGTATGTGCACGGGGGGTCCGGGGCTGAGATGCGGGCAGGACCTCGGTGGCAGCACTTCAGGTGCACAGGTTGGGGTCCTCACCCTGAGTGGCCCGCCCACACCCCTACACCCACCTGCCGGGTGGCAGCCCAGAAGCTGCGCTGCAGGAATTCCATTCTCATCTGGACGCCCACGGCTGCCGGGGAGCGGGGCGGGGGTGCAGCGAAGAGATGGTGAGAGAGGTGTTGGATCCCAGTCCAAGGGAGGAGGTGCATCCGCAGAGGGCTGGGGGCACCTGGCAGCCTGGGCCGGGGGCGCGTGTGGCTCGGTCTCTCCAGAGCCGACAACACCAGAAAACACCCCAAGATGTGATGATGAGGTCAAGGAGCTGGGAGCTCAAGGTGGGTGCCCAGGGAGGTGGTCCCACTTTCCCGCTGAGACCCAGGTTGGAGTCCAGGGCCCTGTGGGAGCGACACCCCTCCACCGGCCCGCTCAGGCCCCCGTGTAAGAGGCTCCTCCTTACAAAGCAGGACCCAGTGAGCAGGCCTGCAGGAGGCTCCCAGCCCCGGAAAACCCGGCTTGATGCTGCTGCTCACAAGAGCCACCATGCCTCTCTGGTCCCCAGACAGGCTGGGAGAATGCGAGGTGGTGCCCAGAGGCTAGGAGAAATCTGGGCCCAGAGAATAGGAAGACAGGCAAGTTGTAGAGAAAGAGAAAGCATAAAGAAACGAGGCTGCTTCCTACCATCAGGGATGAAGATAAGAGACAATGTCCTGGGTGTCAGACAGCTAAAGTCCCGAGCTTGAGTCCACATGGTAGACAGCTCGGGGGGGAAGGGGGGATCCACGCCCAAGTCACCGGCCCCTAAACACGAAGACCTACTGCCGGGGTCTCTAAGGCCCCTGGCCACTCTCTCCTCTGGGCCTGATGTGAGCCCCTGTCGGGAGGGCGCTGATGGACCTGGGTAAGCCCCCTCGAGGTCTGCGGCTCCTTCCTCTGTGAAACGGGGTCCCCAGCATTCTGCCATGTTCACGAGACCACGTCACCCCAACAGGGAGATTTCCCACCACAATCGGGGGCTTCTTTGCTCCTGCCGGGTCTGGGGGTGTGTGTGTATGAAAGGAGTGGGTGGGAAGGAGATAGGACGCTCCCCTCCCCCATTTCTCCCTACGGCTGCAGGAGGCCCCTCAGCCATATCCCTCGTTTTTCCTGTTACAACCTCCCCTGATGCTCATTTTATTTATTCATTTTTAGTCTTTTGGCTGTGCCCCAGGGCATGCAGGATCTCAGTTCCCTGACTGAGGAGCGAGCCTACACCCCCTCTACTGGCAGCGTGGTCTGAACCACTGGGCCACTGGGGAAGTCGCCCTGCTCTTCATTTTAGACAGACTTCTCTCACGTGTAGGAAGAAGCTGAGCAAAAGAGGAGGCATCTTCTAACAATGGCCAGAGGGGAGCAGTGTGAATGGTTCGGGATTTAAGAAACCCTGACCTTGGCCTCTGGGTCCAAGCGCTCAGACCCTTTCTGGAGCCAGACTCAGCCTTACCACTCCATGGCTCAGGGCCGGGTCTCCTGGAGCTGTGGCATTTCCAAACTGGAAGAAATTCTGGGATTCTAACCCAGGGCATCTCGAGAGGGCGGGGCTAAGGTTTCCCTAAGGAGACAGGGCTTTGAGGCTCACGGGTGGAGACAGAGGAGCAAGCCCCCAAGCCTGTGCTCCGGAACCAGGGTCCATCTCACAGTGGGTTCACGAGCCCCTCCAGGCCCTAGGCCCTGGTCCTAGGACTTGGGACACCTCACTGTTTGCTGTCGGTCCACCCCGGTCACCAGTAGGCATTTCAGACTTCACATGGTCAAAACCCGACTGTGGCTTTCTCCCCAAACCAGAGCCTCCTTGAGAACCCTCCCCACATGAGGCCACATCGCCCACCTAATGGTCACTATCTTCCCACATCCCGCCAGAGTGCTGCTCCCCTTGTTCCCAAACTTCATGAATCTCCCCACTCTCTCCAACCCCACCACTACCCCCATCCCACCTGGATTAACGCCCCGGACCCCCCAGCGGATCCTTCCCCACGGAGCCTAGAGAGTGACCTTCCTGAACGTTAAGTTGTGTCTCTCCCTTGCTCAGAACCTTCCAAGGCCTTCCCGCTGCCCTCAGAACAAAATAGAAACTTCTCTGTGGTTTGGCATCCAAGGCCCTGCCGATCTCTCTGATTTCAGCCCGAATCCCTAACTCCCTTGAACAAGCCTGTTCCCAACCCAGGGCCTTTGCACCAGCCACCCGCTCCCCTCCACCAGCACCCCCACCCTCGGAATGCACTTCCCTAGAATTAATGAAGTGCTCCGTCTTACAACTGGATCTCAGCGCAAACAGCATCTCCTGATGCAGTGTCCTGACCTCCCGGATAATGAGGTCCTCCCCTCGACTGGCCGTTCACCCTCTATCTCATCACTCTTTATTTTCTAGGAAGCATGACATTTACTTTCCTCGTCCATAGTCTGTCTTGCCCCACCTAGAATGGGGGCTAGCAGTGAGCAGGGGGCTGGAATTCCCTAGCCCCGAGAATAACACTTAGCACATAGCAAGGCTCTCAATAAATACTTTTCGAGCTAAATAAAATAAATGCTTGTGAATTCTGCAGAGTCCGCCCCCTGACTGGTGAGCCAGTTCTGCAAGGACTCCCCTTACCTTGGGGTGGGGGCCTTGCAGAACTCCTCCCTCCACTCGGAACCCCTCCTTCCTAGAGATGGAGGTGCTGAATGCTGGAGATCTAGCTGTGCCTGGTGCCCTAGAGGACCCAGGGAAATCCACTAAGAGACGGGGAATTCAGGTGAGACATGAAGAATAATTTCCTAGGGAAGAACTGTTAGATGCTGAGAGCAGGGGTTGGTTTGGAGTGAGGCAGGCAGGGTGCAGGGCCTGGGGGGAGACAAGTGGGCAGGAAGGGGGCATCTTCAAGGATTTAAGGACAACTTGCTCGCTGTGCTCCACCACACGTTACCTGGGGCTCGAATCATTTCAAACCCTTTTGTTCAATGCCTGCTTCACAAACTGAATCATGCTTTTCCACCCCATCAAAGAGCCCAGCCTCCTCCAGGGAGACTCCAGGGCAGCTCTCACACCTCATCCCTTGCTCCAGTGGGCCCCAGGCTGGCCACCCCTGCCTGGCAACCCCCCGGAAGACTGCTCTGTGCAGGTGAGACCACCCCTTGGTCCTGGGTTTGCAGATGGAGAGGCCGAAGGCAGGTGAGGCCTCCATCCTCCCAGGCTGCTGTCCCCACATCCCAGGCCTGTGCTTGGCAGGTCCTTACATCAGAGCCTGACCTTGGTCCCTAGGGGGACCTGCCACAACCTGTTGGAGGGGGGGCGAGCAGACCCCTTCCTCCTGCCCCCGCCCTGCCTGTCCCCCTGATCCACGCCGCCTCATGCCCTCCTCTGCCTGCTTCCTGCAAAGCAGTTTTTCTTTAAGACCCGCTCGCTCACACGGCTGGCAGACAAAGAGCCTCAATAAGGCCACGGGCGGCAGACAGCTTATCAAGACGCTCCTCCTTGCTCTGTGTCCTGGCTGTCACCTCCGCGTTGCTTTGTCATCACAGACGGCAAAACAAAACAGCCGTGCGGCACACGCACAACCCCGCCCCGCCAGAGCCGCCGTGCCCTGGGAGTCGGAAACTCCATCACCCCCCTCGCTCTCCTGTCGACCGTGCCCTTGAAACCCAGCGGCAGGCTGTGCTGACCTGGGGGGTCGGGCGGCTGTGGGTCAACGGGGCCCATCCTTTATGTAGCAGCTGGGGAGCTGGTGCTCAGGGACCCCAGAGACTTCGTCATCCACCTGTCCACTCTGGGGCAGTGAGTAACCCCGCATCCGGTTCACAAACAGCTAATGGCTGGTTGTCAGAGCCTCTGGACCCTGACACCTGGCTGAGCTCTTCCATCCCTGCCCATTCCTCACTCAGCCAGGGGAGGCAGACCCCTCTTCTGGAAGGGCCTTCCACTGTAGACCTGGGATGACCCGCCCACCCACAGACAGCTGTCCTCTGTGATATGGGTCAGAGAAGAAGGTCCAGCCGGACATGCGCACCAGGACGGGAGTTCTGGTTGAGTTTTCAAGGAGGGGAAGGTGCCCCATGGGTGAGGAGAGGGTTCCAGATGCTGGGAAGGACATGCTGTCCTGGGAGCAGCCGGGGGACAAGGGGGTGTGTGGGGCAGGTGGGGGCCAGTCTCATGATGCAGGGCGGGAGGCTGGGATCCTGGGAGGGAAGGCTGCTTTTCCTCTGGGCACTCCTGCTGTTGCCCAGCAGAGCAGACAGAGAAAGAAGGTGCAGGAGTGTCGAGGGGTCTCTCAGCCTGCACCCAGTGCTGACCACGGACCCCCAAAAGCGGGCGTAAAGGAAGAGGGACTCTGGATACCCCTGACAAACACGCCACGCGTCCAGCCATCAGGCAGGCTTTGAAAGATGCCAGGAAGGTCACCAGGGTCCAGCTCTGGCCGGCAGCTCCTCCCCGACTGGTCCCTGACTTCGTTTCCTTCGGGTCAACCCCTGCCTTCCCTTGGAATATCAATTTCTCCAACGCCTCCGTCCTGACTGGCTGGTAGAGAGACCTCTGAGCTCTTGATGTCAATCTCTCCCCATCCAGCCAGAGGTCCAGGCTGGGGAAGGGGCTGGTTTGCCCCCCTTCCCCACCCCCGTGCTCCTCCAGGCTCACCCCAGGGCTCTCCAGAAAACTTGCCCCAGGCCCCGGCCCAGCCTGCCTGCATCTCCCTCCCCAGATAGCCCTGGTCTCGGGTCACGAGGCTCAGTGACCTCTGTGTGTCTGCATGCCACTGGCTCTGCGTGGCCTGGGGCCCCTCCCTGGAGGACCTCAGACAGATGGGCGCTCATGTACCCCTCCCTCCAGAAGGTGTCCCTTTGACCAAGACTGTCGTTCAGCTTTCCCTTCCTGCAGGCGTGGTGGGAGATACGGCCCCCACCTCTGAACAGATTCAGAGCGGCTTCCCACTGCTTCCCGGGGACCTCTGTGCTCTGGGTCCTGCCGCTTGGTCCCCAAAGGAAAGGGGAGAGGGGACAGAGCTAGAGGATGCTGTGTGGGGGGCAGCCAGGGCGGGAAAGCCTGCGGAGGCGGGGAGGGAAGGTGGTGGTGGGGGGCGCTGGTGCACAGCGCTTCTGCCCCTGGAGTTCACGGCCGGCCGCGGCTCCCTCTGAAATGGGAGGTTTCAAGGGTGAGCGCCTCCGTGTGTGTGCGCCCGCCCGCCCGAGCGCCCGCCTCCCGTGTGCGCGCCTGTCGCTGTCATCGCGGATGTTCCCCCGCTGTCACTCCGCTGCTCTCTGCTTGCACACACGCGCCCCTCCCCGCCTGCCCCTCTCCGCGGCTCCCTCTGTCCCTCCCTCTCCTCCTCCGTGTGCCATTGACCCGGCAGCCCTGGCCCCAGGAGGAGGCAGCCGGCCGCAGGCTGCTCCCGCCGGTGCACTGCTGCCGGGTCCTGCTGGGGACCCAGGTCCTGCTGGGGATCGGGCTGTGCCGCTGTCTGATTCCTCCAGGAATTCCAGGAGGGGCTGGCTGGACGGCTCAGACCACTGATTCAAGGGGCTTGTTCCTGCCAAAGGTGAGTGCTGAGTGCTCGGCGGGGGTGCAGGGTTGGGGGGGGGCGTTGCGGGAGCTGGGCTTGGGGCCCGAGCCCATCCTTGCTGGGTTCTGTGCCTGCAGGGACAGCTGCTATGCCTCCTACCTGGGGGCAATGGCTGGGGCTGGGGCGGGACTCAGGACCGGACATCTGGGCAGCTGAAGGGCACAGGGAACTCTGACCTCCCAGTGTTGGGGACAGGAGCCAGCATTCTGCCGGAGGAGGAGGGAGAAGGCAGCCACAGGGCCAGACGACAGGCCCGGTGGCATAGAAACCATCCCTGCAGCATGTGGGGCGCCAGCCGGGGGCCCTGGGCCACCTGCATGCCCAGCTCGGCACAGACAGCCCTGGGATCTGGGTGCCATGTGAAGGGGACACAGCGGACGTCTGTGGGGTAGGGGGCAGCCTGGGGCACTGGACCTCAGGGGGCTGACTGACCTCTCTACAGGATGCCCTCAGTGTGGGGCGCTGGCCTCCAGGAGGCTGCCCTTATTCGGGGGTGCAGGGGAGCCCGCCCCAGCTGGACCTTAGTCCCTAGGTTCCAGCGGAGCCTCCCTGGGGGGCGTGGCTGGGAGTGGACGAGGGAGGGGAGCCTCCAAGCCCTTCCTCCTGCCCTTCCTCAAGGCTCTGGATCAGCTCTCAGCCCACCCAGGCCTGGTGGGGGCCCCAGGAACCAAGCTGAGGCTGGAGTCCCCCAGATGTACACCCCCTCTACCTACAAAGGGGTCAGAAAGCCTTAGAGGGGGTGGTGGACTCAGCTTGGGGTGGCCAGGACAAGACAGTGCAGGACAGAGGCCCCCTGACCAGGCGTCCGGGCCTCCTTGTCCTCTCCCTGAGCTGCTGTCTTCTGCCTGGGGTGGGCGGGGGTAGGCTGGCACCTGGCTATCAGGCCATGGCTGGGTATCACCTGGTCTGACTCAGATTGACGCCCGGCAGCTTAGATAACTACATGGGGTGGGGTGCTGGGGGGCAGGCTGAGCACGTGGAGACGGGTGGAGGAGTCCAGCTGGGAGGGAAACCCACAGCGATTCCCCCTCCCCACTGCACAGGCTCGGCTCTGCCAAGAGAGGGAGACCAGGGAAGCCAGCCGGGGGTGGCGGAAGGAGGAGGGGGAGGCTTCTTAAGATCCGATCTGGCTCCTTTGCGTTTGCCTGGAAGCTGTGTCTGGGGCCAAGCGAGCAAACCCTGCCCGCATTTCAGTCCCCAAGCTGAGGGGCTGGGAAGGGGTCTGTAAAGGTTGGGGTGCCAGGGGAGGTCTCTCCCCACCACTACACAGATCAGACCTCCTCATCTCCTGCCTGCCTGAGGCCACCATTGAGCCTAGTCCAGAGCCTGCCCAAGAGCAACTCCTATGAGAAGTGACGGGGGTGGGGGTACTTTATGTCCGTCTTCCCAGAGGGTCTGCTTGAGATCGGGAGTGTCTGACAAGGAAGCCAGGCTGTAGGAAGTTGGGGATGAAAACGGGACTCGCATTTAAAAATGAACCAGGAGGCTGTCTCCTCCAAGAACAAATTTAGAGATTTAAAAAAACCTGCTTCCGCACTGCTTGAGCCGCGTGTTCCGGGTGCCGGGCAGGGAAGAGGTGGGAAGGGCCCGGAAGGCCAGACCGGCGGCTGCGGGTGGAGGGCACAGCCCTGGTGCCACCCCCCAGGGCTCAGTGTGGGTGCCCCAGTCCTGCCTATGGGGGGTCTTTGGGCTTGGGTAGGCGGGAAGGAGGGCGCTGCCCTCGGGGCCCTGGGCAGTGGCCTCAGCCTGGCCTCTCGCCTCTGTGACCTTCACCTCTCTGCAGAGCGCAGACTGCAGAAGTCTTGCTCTGGGGTGGAGGTCCAGTGGGGAGGGTGTGCGGCCGGTCGGCATGATGTCCCAGGGGCAGGCGCGCCAGTCAAGGCACAGTGGACGCTGCCGGCTGTGGGGTGTGGACCGGGCTAAGGGGGATGGACGTGACCTGGCAGCAGTGAGGAGGGGCGTGGACACCAGGCCTGTGGGGTTTCCTGGAGGTTTCTAACCGGAGACTGAGCCAGCCCTGCCTGGAGGGGGAGAGAGGGTGGGTGCAGAAACACAGAGAGATCAGAGGCCCCCCAAGCTGGGTGTCTGCAGGAGGCAGGAACACGGCAGGCCTCTCCTTCACGGGGCCAGGCGAGGCGCCCGCCTCCGAGTCTCCAGGGTACTCTGGCCCCCAAGTCTCCAGGGGACACGGCCCCCCACGCGGCTGGGAGGGAGCACGTGGGCCCTTCTGCTCCAGCTGCCGCCTCCTGCCCGTCAGCACCTCCCGCCCCGGCTTCCCTGGAGCTCCCAGCCCACATGCTCACCTCAGTGCACAGCCCCTGCTGCAGGGGTTCTAGAAAGCATCCTCCCCACCCCTCCAGGAAGACCCCTGTCCCCCAGGACTCTCCCCATGGCATCTGTGAGCGTCCCTGGGAAGAAGGGTGTCGGGGAGGGGGCGACCAGTTTGATAAGAACAACTGCGTCAGGTACACTGAGCCAGCGGACAAGGAGACATGGGGTCAGCTGTGAAGCTGGGCAGCTGAGAGGGTGCAGCCCGTCCCTGCCCCCTGCCTCCTGCTCCGGCAGCCTCCATGTGCAGGCAGGGCAAAGCAGGACCGGCCTAAAGGCCTGCAAAGACAGCCGGGTTAGCAGACTTGTCGCTGGACTGCTTGGACACAAGCCTGCCACCTTCTACTGCCTGACCTGAGACAAGATACTGAGTCTCCAGGGCCTCTGTTTTCCCATTTGCAAGTGGGGCTGACAGCGCGTCTCAGCCCGGGGAATAGCTGGGGGACCAGGGACCACGCACAGCTGCTTGTGGCTATGGTAACATGTCTCCCCGGTCCAGAGCCTTCCTGCAGGAGGTGATGCTTCCAGTACCCGTACCACTCCAGCACTGCCCCCTGCTGCTCGGGCCCCTGACATAGCCCCCCAGGAGAGGAGTGACCAAGCCCAGGGCCTTTCAAACTTGACCAGATACATGAATTGCCTGAGATCTTCTAAGAGGCAGGTTCCAACCCCATCGGCCTGGCCTGGGTCTAGAAAGCCCCTGGGGAGGCTGGTGCTGTTGATCCCTGGACTGCCCTTGAGTAGCAGGGGCTGGGTGGGGCATAAAGCCCCAGTTTCTGCTCTGAGGGGGTACTCGGGGTGCTCGACTCTCAGCTCTTGACCAATCTCAGCCCCGATTCTCTCAGCACGGCTGCCCTCCGCTCTGTGCCCCTGTCCCTGGACTGGACAAAAATGCCCACAGGGCTGAGGGGCTCGGAGCCTGGAGACCCCCACCCTCACTTGTTTCCGTTCTCCACCTGGGTGGGGTCTCCCCTCCCAGACGGTGTGTGGGGTCTCCCCACCCAGACAGTGTGAATTTATTCCTCAGCGGCCAGCGCCTGCCTTAGCAGCTGTGCCCCCAGCTTCCTGATGTAGGTCACACTTTCCTAACGAGGCTGAAAGCTTCCGGGTTTTGTTGGGGGAAGGGGGTCCTCAAGTTGAAGGTGGGCCGGAGGGCAGAGTTCTGGGCCCAGGGGTCCCTGAGGTGTGCTTCTGGGGTCCCCAGGCAGGCAGGACCACTCCCCAAGGAGCAGTCTGCACCCCATGGACCTGGGGAGGGGCTTGTTCTTGTCAGGCTTCTCTGGAGATCTCAGGGCCACCAGTGTCCCCTCCCCCCAGACAGTGGCTTTAATGGACCTGGCTGGCTTTAATGCACCTCAAGCTGGGGGGTGGGGTGCCAAGACCTGCACTCAAGTCACCTTCACGGACAGGTGCTCACTCTGGGGATTGGGTGGGGAGGTGGGGATGAGCCCAGGTGGGCATGGGGCCTGGGCTTGGGGGAGAGGGCTCTCCGCCACCTGTCTCCCCATGGCAGCCGGAAAGACCCGTGGGTGGGTCTGAGTGTGGAAGCGCCCCCTAGGGGCCTCTCTCGACCTTGCTTCTAGGCCAGCGGTCCCTCCCCCGCCACCCCATGCACCTGTCTGCTGGGGGCACCTGAGAACTGCCGGAGGGGCAGCATCTGAGGGTGCGTGAGTGCACGCGTATGCGTGTGTCAGCACGTGCCCGGGCTGCACGCTCTCTGGGGTTGTCTCCCTACATGCCATGTTGGGAGCGTGTGTGCACCCTGCTCAGCCCACACCTGCTGGGGCCACTGCAGGGAACCATCACCAGGGAGCGGGCCTCTGTCCCTGGCCGGCCGTGTGACCAGGCTAGCTGGTCTTCATCTCTGAGCCTGGGTGGCTGCTGACCCGCCCGGTACCGGGTGGATGCTTTGAGCGGCTGACATGAAGGTCCTTGCTGGTGGGAGCATTGAGGGGCTATTCCGAGGGTCGGGGCCGAGAGGGTGGACAGTGACCTCGGTGATGGAGGTCTGGAGGCTGTGTGTGAGCCTGGCCCACGGTGACTGCCATGTGACAGCTGCTTGCCTGGCATGGGCTCAGGAACAGGGGTGTGAGGTTGGGGGCAGGAAAGAGTGGTCAGCGGCCAGGCTTGTAAGCTGCTGACCCCTCCCTGGGGAGGATAGGGGCCCTGGCTTCTCCTTGTGTCTACCTGGGGTCACCTAGACTGTCTTCCAAGACAGTGTGTCCTGAGTTCAGCAGACATGAACTCGCCTCCCACGATTAGACTGGTCTCATGGGGGACAGTATGTTTTGCTTATTGCCTTCGAGATAAGGAGACTGAGACCCAGGGAGCCGATGGGGTTTAACTTACAGAGCGGCTGACACAGACTGGAACCCAGAGCCCACCCTGACCTGGGCGTTTCAGCCAGGAGCCCATGGGGTCTGGTGCTGGGAGGTGGGGCGCATCCGGAGATGACCCCTGAGCTGCTCCTCCATCGCCAAGCCCAGGACCCTGGTCCATCCTCAAGGTTGCTCCCTCACTCCACACCTGCCCAGCGTGCCTCCTCTGCAGCCCCTGCGATGCTGTGAGCCCTCCAGAGCAGGGGATGGGGGCTGAAGTCCAGAGCCAGAGCCAGGTCCGCCCCACCCCACCACAGCGGTCCCCTCCCTCCCTACCCCCCCATCCCGAGTGGCCCCCACGCTAAGCAGGTGCCCCTGCCTGGCCGCTGCTGAGGACCCGCGGGCGCTGCTCTCCGACTGGGCTCGAGAGGCCAGGAGGCAGCTTGGCAGCTGTATGGAAGGGGGGAGGAGGCGGGAGAGGCCCCTGGTGCCCGAGGGAAACCCTGATGGTGATGAGATTCCAGGGCTCAGCAGGCCCCCAGCAGCTCCTCCCACCTCCTCAGCATCTGCTCGGCTCTGCCATTGGCTCCCGGGCTCCCAGAATTAAACTGGCTGTGGGAGGGGGAGCGGGAGGCTGCAACCTGGAGCCACCGGGGGGACCCATGTGGCCGCCCTCTGCGAGCAGCATCGCGGTCCCCCTCCCAACTGGCCTTCCCCACCTGGCGCCAGGCCCAGCTGTGATGGGGCCCCTGGCCACATTGGGAGGGAAGCAGGGAGGGCCTGTGCCATTGGGTTGGGGTGGGAGCAGGTCCCCTGGGAGGTGGAACCCCCTCTCCTTGTCCCTGGCCCTGCAAGCTCACCCTCTGCTGGACCTGTCTCCCCACTGCAGCACGAGCCCCTGAGCTGATGAGTTTTTCCCCAGACCTGCCGGAGGCGGAGGACAGAGTACGGCTGCTCCCCCACTAGGAGACCGTGAAGGGAAAGCAGGGGGCTGCCCCGCGGCGAAAGCGGGGCCTGGGGCTCTCCCGTGACCCACCCACTGACTGACCTACCGACTGCCCCTGTGCTGGGCCTGGTCTCTGCCTCCCTGGGGGCCATGGTAAGAGTGCAGTGGGGTGGGGAGCCAGGTAGCCCTGGCTTTAGGCACCTGGGATGTGGGGGAGGCTTGTACACAGAGGTCACATGACTCCAAACACGTTCAGGAGATCATCCAGGGAGATAAGGAGAAGGGGCAGGCAGAGGATGGGGGCTGGGGTTGAGGGGGATGGACAGCTCCTGAACCTCTTAGCCTGGAGCTCAGTGCCATCTGGGCTCCATCTGAGGGCTCCCGGGATGCCCGCCTGCCCCTGCACGCTCCCTGACTCATCCAGGGAGGCTGAGGTTCCTGGCTTCTCAGCCCTCTCCCTCCCCTTCTCCCCCAGCCAGGGAATCAGAGCTGAGAACAGGAGAGGAGTGTAAAGAGACACCAGCCCCCTCCACAACCCCTGGGCTGGAACACCTGATGCCCGCTTTGCTCCTCTCTCTCTCCCTCTCTCTCAGGAGTGACTGAACGGCCGGACGGGGGCTCCTCTCCCCGGAGGTGCAGGGCCTGGCCGCAGTGCAGCCATCATGCTGGCCCCGGGCGGCAGCCCTGAGCCGAGGGGCACCAAGGGGCACACCTGGCTCGCTCTGTGGAGGCGGATCTCTTGTGAGTGGGTGGTGGGGGGAGGTCGGGCTAGCGGGGCTGCAGGGACCATCTGCCCGGGTGTCTGTCACCAGCCCTGCCCGTGGTTCCAGGGGAAGAGCCACCTCTGAGCTCCGTGATGGGCGGATTGGGAGCGGGGTCCCACATGCAGGTCTGTCCCCTTAGACGGGTCTGCTCCTGAGCCCAGGGGCCCCATCTCCCTCTTCTAATGGCAAACCTCTTGTTGTGCTTGGCTGGAGGCTGAGTGGGCCTGGAGCCCGCTCTTAGGGCCCCACGATGGAGGGAACCAGTGGGCTCTGGGGACATGGCGCTGGAAGGGCTCTAGGGGTGTGGTCCAGGGCCTCCCCTGTATATGGGCACACAAAGGCTGCCCACTTCCCACAAGGGAGACTAGTGAGCTGTCGGGTGAAGGAAGCCCTGGGAATTCTCGCACAGCTGAAGGGTCAAGGCTATGGGGTAAGAGATAAGAATCATCCCAGGGGGACGTCCGTCCACCTGACCTGCCGGCACCCGGTCAGCCCTGAGATGCCACCGCCCCACGACATAGACGAGCTGAATTATTCACCATGCAGAGCGGCTGAGCCCCGAGACGCCCAGCTCCCCTTTCAGCCTCCTTCTAGAATCACTCAACACCTCGCAACACACGGCTCTGTTTTCTCGTCACCGGAGCTTTCACGCTGGCCCGAATTTCTCGGGGCGGGGGGACGGTGATCTCTAGTCCTGTCGGTCCTTCTGAGTGGGGAGGCCGGATGGGCTGAGTGTTTCTCTGGGGAAAGTGGGGCCCGAAGGAAGGGAGGCTGACTTCCGAGTGGCAGGGCGGGGGGAGTTGGGCAGGCTGCCTGGACCGCAGTCGGCTCAGAGGGCGACAGGTCAGCGGTCCAGCAGGTGACCTCGGGTGGCCGGAAGGGCCTCCAGCTGGCATCCACGGCCCTACCTGTGCTCATTTCGCCCCTGAGAACAGAGAGGCTCAGGTGTCAGCCTGGTCAGGCCTCTCAGGTGTCACTGACCCTCCAGGAAAGGGGGTGCAGTCCTGTCCGGCTCCCTCAGGCCCTGCCCTTCGGGACACCAGACCCCAGACCCCTGCTGGACATAGATTCAGAGCCACCCCCTCCTGGACCTGGTCAGGGAGGTGCTGCCCCTCCCAGTGGAGCCAAGTGGCTAGAGTGGGTCTGAACTTGTCCATCGCTCCTTGGTTGGGGCCTTCCTCTGAGCTTGGACAGCCTCCCTCCCCCTCCACGGGGACACCCAGGACAGCGAAGGGGGCTTTGAGTTCACTCTTAGAAGGGTAGACCCCGGAGCGAGGCATTGTTTTCTGAGGGCCCCTTCCCCTGCAGCCCCGCCACAAGGGCTCTGGGCAAACTGTGAGACCACGAAAGGAACGCTGCCATCGGATTCCTCCTGCAGAAATTGGGGACGGAGCCCCCAGCTAAGGGCAAGGCTGGTCGTGGAGCGAGAACAGATGTGGGGCGTGTCCAGGCCCAAGATTTGTGTGGCTTGCACCCCAGTGTCCTCTGCGTGGAGGGGGAACTGGCGTCTCACCCTGTCGTTTCCACAGCAGTCTCGGGATGGGAACTGGGTGCCGGGGCTCCCTCCTCACCCTGAGGTGCTGGACCGTCTTGGCTGTGGGATTCCTGCAGGCCGGGGTAGGGGGGCTTGGTGTGCCCCTTGGTGCTTACAGCACGGCCCCCACCCACTCTCCATGCGGCTCTAGGTGCGTGTGGGGGGTGGGCATCGAGAGAAGGGAAGAGAATCTTTCCCACTGCAGCGCCCCTGGAGAGGGACGTGGAAGGTCCCCTCACAGCCCCACGTCCTCTGTCGTGTCCGTCTATCGTGTCGGGGGCCCAGGTGCCCGAGGTGACCCACCACCCGGGATCTGTTCACGTGAGGGTGCTGCGGTACTGAGTTCTGTCTCACGTGGTTAGGACATGCTAGTGCACACTTGTGGGTGGCCATGGGGATCCTGGCAAGGCCCTGCTGTGGGATCTGCATGAAGAGGACAACAGGAGGAGGCGGTGACCGTCTGTCCCTCTGTCCCCCGTCTGTCCCCCAGGGCTCGCCTGCTGGATCGCCCTGTGCACGGCGGAGGCTGTCCCTGCCTGCCCCTTCCCCTGCACGTGTGACGGCCGCGGCCTGCAGGTGGACTGCAGCGGCCTGGGCCTGACTGCGCCGCCCCCGGACCTGCCGGCCGCCACCCGCAGCCTCCTGCTCCTCAACAACAGGCTGAGCTCCCTGCCCGGCGGGGCCTTCGCCAACCTGTCGGGCCTGCAGCGGCTGGACCTCTCCAACAACTTCCTGGACCGGCTGCCACGCATGGCCTTCGGGGACCTGGCCAACCTGACGGAGCTGCAGCTCCGAAACAACAGCCTCCGGGCCCTGGACGCCGCGCTGCTGCGGCCCCTGCCGCGCCTGCGCCACCTGGACCTGTCCCTCAACGGGCTGTCCCGGCTGCCGCCCGGCCTCTTCGACGGGTTGCCTGCCCTGCGCTCCCTGTCACTGCGTGCCAACCGCCTGCAGAGCCTGGACCGCCGGACCTTTGAGCCCCTGGCCGGCCTGCAGCTGCTGCAGGTGGCAGACAATCCCTGGGAGTGTGACTGCCACCTGCGGGACTTCAAGCGCTGGCTCGAGTGGTTCTCCTACCGAGGTGAGTGCAGGGGAGACTGGACGGGCCAGCAGCAGGCAGAGGGCCTGGTGCCGCCCCTTCCTCCTGTGTCTCCTCCGCTCCAGCCGTCCTTCTCTACCCTCTCTCTCTCCAGACTGACTCCCTGCCACGTGCTCTCCCTTCTGTAGGTTTTCAGGACAGGCTTGAACACACCGTGTAACTGTCCCCTGGGCATCCCTGGGCCCAGGGAAGAGGGGATGGATTAAAACCACCCTCGCTTCTCTGAATAATGCAGCCACCTCTTACACACCCACAGTTTCAGGAGGTAGAGCGGAATTCAGATCCGCAGATGCAATCCCATTTTCATATTGACGCTGATCTCAACTCCTCCTCCCAAGAAGTTCTGTTATCAAAGCTTTAGCTAAGAAGCCCAAAGCCTCTGGTTTCCAGTTCCTTCCCTTACTCCTTTTGTTAACCCCGGGCAAGTCCTAGAAAAAGCTTCAAAATGATTAAATGAAATGGACAGGAGGGCAAAGATATAAGCCTCCTGGTTAAAAGCGCCAGATCTGGGTTGGCTTCGTGGATCTGCCACTTACTAGCTGTGTGATCTTGAGAAAGTAGGCTAGCCTCTGTGGCTGTGCCCCCATCAGTGAAACGGGGCAAATAACAATATCTGCCTCAGAGAATCCCTGTGCAGATTAAATTGGAAACACATGGAAAGTAACTGGAAAAGTACTCAGTGTAAAGTGGGTCTGCAGTAAAGCTTACTCATTTATATGTCCACTTGCTTGCTGGTAGAAGTCGTAATATTTAACCAGGCTTAACTAGACCCAATTTGGTGCCCAGCACAAAGTAGGGCTCCAAGAATATTTGCTGAATGAATGAATTGATGTGAAAAGGACTCTAACGCTTTCATCAGGCTGACTCCTTTTGTTTCAGAGTGTTTCCACAATCTCATTATTTGCCTAATATTCTCATATGTTAGTTAATTAAAAACATTTTACAAATGATGAAGTGCCATAAAATATTAGTCACTGTGGTAATTGCTCCCATTTTTTGTGAGAGGAGAAATAATAATGAACACTTGTATAGTTTCCAGTTTCCAAGTATCTTTACTGCTTGACCCATGACCTGCTTGACCCCTTAGAGCAGCTGAGATGGTCATTCTTATGACAGCCATGAAAATCGAGCCTCGTGAGCGATTACGCGACTTAGGTACTTTGCACAAGATGACGTGGCCGGGAGGGAGTCGGCCTCAGGTTTTTGGAGCAGGAAGGTGAGGTCGCCCCATCTCCATGGCCAGTTCCCGCTGGTACAAAGGCCCTGGACACAGTTCACAGGGTGCAAGCCTTGCATAGGCGGTTGGCGGCACGGGGGAATTGGACAACCAGAACGATGTGTGACCTGCAGGGGACATCCTTGCCCCTCCAAACGGTCATCGGTCACCAGGAAGAAAAGAGCACGGAGGGGAATGTACATTGTAGGACCTTGTCACTCTTGGAGCTATTTTCCACCCTGCATGCCTCCAAAAGACACCAACCGAACCAAAACAAAGAACCTAGGCTTTTCCTGCACCCGGGAAAGACTGATGTCTACTGTGTGGGGAGTCTGCAGCAGCTGGGCTGGGCTGGGCTGGGCGCCGGCAGGGACAGGGGGTAGAAGCCCAGGCCCTTCCACTGGGGCAGGCAGTGCCTGCATCCTGGTCTCCGGACACTGAAAGAGGCCAAAAGGGGGTGTCTGGGCAGCTCCTCTCCTCTCGTCCCACCTGCGATCTGCACCCGCCTCCCCCAGGTCAAGTCTGGCTCTGCCGTCATTTGGGCGAGCCTGGGCAGCCTTGTGGCCTGCATGCCCTCGTTGGCTATGGCCCCTCCTCTGCCTTCAGGGGTCTTCGGAGTGCCCTAACAAGATGCCTCTGGGCTCAAGGTGCTACGGCCAGGGCACTGACGGGGCCACTGTTGCTCTAAGAAGGACACCACTCTTGTGGTTTCTCCTCTCCCTTCTCCAAGGAGGTACCTTAGGGACCAAGGTCCCTCTTGGAGGAGTGTGGCTCTGACTTCTGCCCTTGGTGTTAGCTTGAGGAGCCTGGGGGCATGAGACTCTGGGGAGAACGGTGCCGGGGATTACAGACAGGTCAGCAGGGATCAGGACAGTGCCTGGGTGGGCCAGCGGGGATCAGGCAAGGAGGGGTATGGACTGCATCTGGGTCGTGGCCCCTCCTTCCTGAGCACCGGGCAGGGGGTGGCTGGTTTGACTCCAGGGAGCAGGCAAGGTGGGGATGTCTGGTGCTTCTCTATCAAATAGGAACAGGGACACTGTCCACGTCACAAGGCTTCTGCATGGATTAAATGCCATCATGTGTACCCACCTCCCCGGCTCTAGGCTTCATACACGCTAGTCCCCCACTTTCCTCTCCTATCACTGTGGCTGCAGGACTCACTGCCTTGCTGGTGGAAAATGGTCCTCCTGGGCCCTCCACGTGGGACCTGGGGCTGGGACAGGGACTGCTGGTTCTCATCCCACCTTTTCTCGCTCCCGATGCAGGGGGGCGCCTGGACCAGCTGGCCTGCACCCTGCCCAAGGAGCTGAGAGGGAAGGACATGCGCATGGTCCCCATGGAGATGTTCAACTACTGTTCCCAGCTGGAGGATCAGAATAGCTCAGCCGGGCAGGAGGTCTCTGGGCCGCCCTGCACCAAGGCCAGCCCGGAGCCTGCCAAGCCCAAGCCGGGCCCTGAGCCCGAGCCCGAGCCCAGCACCGCTTGCCCTCAGAAGCAGAGGCCACGGCCCGTGAGCGTGCGGCGGGCCATCGGCACGGTGATCATCGCAGGCGTGGTCTGCGGTGTGGTCTGCATCATGATGGTGGTGGCCGCCGCCTACGGCTGCATCTACGCCTCCCTCATGGCCAAGTACCACCGCGAGCTCAAGAAGCGCCAGCCCCTCATGGGCGACCCGGAGGGCGAGCAGGAGGACCAGAAGCAGATCTCCTCCGTGGCCTGAGAGCCCGGCAAAGAGGGTGGGGGAGTGCGCTGGCTCTCTCTCTGCCATCCCCTTTCCACCTTCCTCCCAGCCTCCATGGACTCTGAGCCTCCGGAAGCCACCAGCATGTGCTGACGCTCCTCCTGGGGCCCCCAGAGCTCTGGACTGTGGGCAGAAAGGACAGGTGTGCCACAGAGGCTCCTGGGCCCGGCGCCCCCATGCCCCTTCAGCCTCTCCTGCAGTCAGAGCTCACAGCCTGTGATGCTCCCCACCTCTGGCTTGACTCATTTAGCCTGCATCTGGGGTGCGGGGCCAGTTTCTGGAACTCTCTTCTGAGCTGGTCGATGTTGGGCCCAGCTTCCAGTGGCTGGTACCAACGTGCAGTCAGACCAGCCCTGCCATTGAGACCGGCGCTTGGAAACCCAGCACCATGCCCTGGCTGACACCACCAGGCCCTGAGTTACTGACCTCCCTTCCCCGCTCACTGGTCACTCTCCCAGTCGCTCGGCATTGCACTCACAGTCGCATGGGGACAGAGGTCGTAGAACCTCGGGGAGCAGAGCCAGGCCTCCCACATGGTCTCGGCACCCAGACCACACAATCTCCTGCTTGCTGACACAACCTCCCACAGCTGACAGGGAGAAGCCCAAACCCATGGCCACGAGGATTCCTTTCAGATCCTCTCCAGGGGCCAAGGTGGAGGTGCTGGATGAGGCTGCTCGTTGCCATGGTAACCTGCTCACACCTCTCCTGCTGGGCTTTCTGGGGGACGCTGCTGGCCCAGAAGCCTTGAGGCTGCAGCGTGTGTGGACGGCGGGCCCCCCGGGTGTCCAGGTAAAGACCACCGACCGGGCTTGTCCTCAGCGCTGCCGAAGTACATCCCTGCCAGGCCCTATGGGGTCCCCCACCCCCACTCCCGCAGCCTGCAGCCCCAGAACTGTTGCTCTGCACCTTCATCCCCCCGCCCCTACCTTCAGCATCCCTGGGCCTGTGACCTCGGGGTGGGGGACTGGCTCATACTCTGTGACTGCCCTGCCAGCACATCCCAAGCAGACGCTGGGAGCAGCAAAAGGCCGCCTGCATTCTGCTCAGAGGCATCAGTGGGGGGGCGGGGTCCCTTTCCCAGCGTTCTGTCTGCTCCACCTGGCTTCCCACAATCCTCGCGGCCCCTAGACTGGGGCCCAAACCAGAGCACAGCCCTGGGAGCCTGTCTATCTCTACCCGTAGCCCCTAAACCCCCAAAGGGACCGAGGCTGGGGGCGGGGGTGGGAGGGGGCAGTGCAGGCTCTCCTTGCCCAGGTCTGCCTCCTTGGTCAGTGTGATCTGAGGTGAGTCTGGGGCTCTCTCTGCAGGACCAGCCTTCCCCAGCTTATGGAGGGTTGGGAGCCATCAGGCCGGTTTCTGGCTCTGAGACGGGAGGTCTCGGGGGGGTGGGTGCCCAGAACACGGGTCTGAGGCAGGACAAGGACGGGGCTGCCTAGTGCAGGCTGCCCACCCAGCTGGCCACAGTCTTCCTTCTTTTGAGGTGCTGGCTGACACCGGATCTGGGGATTCGGGGAGTGGGGGAAGGCTGGGTGTTGTCAATGGTGGAGTCTTAGCCTGAGACAGAAGATTTTTAAAGGCAAAATTATATTTCTGGTTTGTTGTTTCAGATGACCAATAAAGACTGTATTTTCCTACGTGCCTCCTGGTTTCCTTGGGCGGGAGGCGAGCCTGGAACTGGGAGCTGGGACAGGGTCCCTAGGCAGGGTCATGGGGTGTCTCCAGTCCCCTAAGGTGAATGGAAACTCCCAGCTGAGGCCTGGCTTTGGGGCACCCCTGGAAGGGCAGTGGGGGAGCACAGAGACCCGGGTCTGCATCAGCCCTGCCATGAGCCTGGCCACCTTGAAGCTGAGGGCTGACACCGTGGGGTAGGAGGTGCACCTCTGACCCAGGGACCCTGCTGCGTGATGGAAGAGGGGTTCCCCAAGGGCACTTTAGGGGAGCAGGTTTCACCAGTCTCGGGGAGGTCTCTGGGTTTGCAGGAGGTACCCCGTTTAACATCCTGTGCTTTTAAGACTGACTCCAGGGACAGGCCGACAGGACTTGGGGCTCACACAGATGACCTCTCCTAAGGGTTCAGCAGACAGGATTAAAATCATGGACCGGAGGCCTGGGGACGGCGGCCAGGAGAGGAAGTGGCCGGGAGGACAAGAAGGCCTCCGGGTGGGTCATCCACCTGATGCCCGAGTGACCCACCTTGCCTGACTGGCCTCTGGCTGACTGGGCCTAGGCTACACAGGTTACACTCTTCAGACCAAGATGGAATTCTCTCCTAACTGGGAGCCCTCCACTGGGTGACCACCGCCGCCCCCACCCCCAGCCCAGTGAGACAGGAGCAAACCCTAGGGAGAAGAGAGCTAGTAGGCCCCTGTTCCAGGAATTTAGCTGGACCCTCTCTGGGGAGGGAGTAACTGGGGGGAAGTCCTAGCTGGACCCCTTCCTGGGTGGGGGGTAACTTGGGGGAGGTCCCAGCTGGAGCCCTTCCTGGGTAGGGGGGGTAACTGGGGGAGGTCCCAGCTGGGCCTCTGCCTGGGTTGGGGTAACCAGGGGGAGGTGTCCCCCTGTAACCCTGATGGGTACAGCAGAACTGGGAGACTGGTGCTTGTGGGGGCAGAGGACAGGCCCCCGCAGCCTGCACAAGTGTGGGTAACACACAGGTGCGCTGTTCTGGGCACATGAGGTCTGAAGGCCTGCTGGGCTCACACAGGCGCAGCTCTAGACAGAGATCCTCCGACCACAGCCGCTGTGCTGGGGACACAGCTGCAGCTGATGGCAGCCGCACATGATGCTCTAGATATTCCCCAAGCAGGCCTGGCACTCACAGAGACTTGATAGTGGGTCCTGATCAGAACGGTACATTCCTAGAAATTTTGCATAAACTCTTGCGAAGCAGCTACTTAGCGGTCAAAGGATCCCTCCTCGTCCACCTGCCTGGCCCTCGGCTGGGCCTTGAGGCTGTCCTTCCTCCTCCCCTGCACAGACAGGGGGCGTGTGGCCGCCTGTCAACACACGCTCGTGTGTACACAAGGGAAGGAGCCGCCAGGACAGCATTCAAGGGCTCAGGGAGGCTGAGCCATAGGCCAGGAAGAGGAAATTACAAAAGGAGACTGAAAGAAATATAATCGAGGGAGAAAGGTCTCCAGTGCCCCAGCCCCGTCCGATCGCATCCGTGCCCTCCCTCCTCTGGAGCGTCAGAGCGATTGTCTGCAGCGAGTTAAACCACAGGCACCCGGACACGGTTTCCATGGCAACCCCTCCCGGCTCTAATTCAGCACTGAGTTAAAAATGATATCAAATAATTGGAGAGAGCAGGAGAGCACAGCCAGCAGCCTGACCCCCCGTGCCTTCCCTTCACCGGGCGTTCAGGTGTGCGGGAGCTGAGATGACCACGTCATAGAGGGGGGCAGGTGGGCCACAGACTCAGCCAGGGCCCTGGGATCAGCAGCCCAGGTGAAGGACAGAAAGGGACAGAGCGAGTCCTTCCCGCATGCCCTGCTGCACAGCCTCAGGACACCTGTGACACACATATTTGTGAACGAGGGTGCTGAGCAACCAGACCCAGCCACTTGCTCCCGCTTCATCCAGATGTGGGCGGCACCGTACACCCCTTGCTGGGGCGGGCAGCCTGCCTGCCTGGTGGCTCCTGCCTGTGCTGCACCCTGCACCCAGCCTGGGGGAGAAGACGTGAGGGTCCCGACCCCCAGTGCTGGCCCCCAGCAGCTGAGTCCCCCATAAGGCAGGTGCCCAACCCCAGCACACACAGTGGTGAGACCCCAAGGACCTGGCAGGTCCGAGCCATGGAGGTTGGATGCAGGACCCTCATCACGCAGGCCTCATGGCTCTCAGACAACTATCAAGGAGGCAAGGACCTTCCTAGGCTCCAAGAAGTTGGGGCAGCCTGCGAGTCTCCCTGGGCGCTCTCGCAGATTTTGTCTCCAATGGCAACACAGGGTTGTGATCCCACGCCTTCAAGAGGTGATCTGAGCTTAAATTCTAGTTCATTAACTATTAGCCGTGAGGCTTTGGGCAAACAATGTTTCTGGGTCTCAGTTTCCTCATCTGTAAAATGGAACCAAACCTGATCACCCCAGGGCTGGATGAGAACTGTCACGGAAACACTGGGCTTGCGTAGGGGCTCAGACTTCAGGGTCCGAGTTGTAAGCCCCCTCTTCCCTTTGGTGGACAGTGGAGGCGGGAGCAGCACGCAGAGGGTGGGAAGGAGTTCTGGGTGGTCTCTGTCCTGGGTGACCTCGAGCAGATCTCTTCACCTGTCTGGGCTTTACTTTATGCATGAATACTGTTAGATCTGAGGCGTCACGGTTTTATAAACAGAGTGACTCAGGAAGACTCCCCTCACTCCCCGGCCCCACATTTCATCTGTACAGACTGGGGCCTTGCAGACCACACGCAGGGCCTCCTGCAACATCTGAGCCTTGCTCTCGACTCTGTTTCCCCGCCGCCCGGCCTTGCAGCCCCGGGGCAGCCCCTACCTGCAGCGATGGCCGTTCTGTTGTCCACGCTCACGGCTACGGCTGTGCTCACTGTCACCACCGCAGGCTTGCTGGGACTTTCTGGGGGAAAAATTGCCAAGTCACATTTTTAGCACCTGAGGGGGAGCCGAAGGTGGGGCGGGCTGGGGACAACAGTAAACACCATGTTCCCCGAGCGAGTGGGGGGCTTCCAGAGGGCTGCCTGGTACCACCCACCTCTGGTCTTTGTCGAGTGTCTCCTACATGTGCCCTAAAGGCGGGGTGCCGCCCACCTCTCCGTGCAGCTCTGAAGCTGCCAGGTGGTCCCTGCCCCTCTGGATGGTGTAGCATCGCCAGGTCCCCGACTGCGGACTGGCCTGCCTGCAGCTGCCCGCTGGAGCCCAGGGACCCTGCTGGAGCCCACCCAGGGACTTGTGTGGCATCTCAGCACCCTATTGAGTGGGAGACGGGGTGTGTTCTCGGACAAGGTGCTGGCTGACCCTGGGTTGTCCTTCATCAGTCACGTGAGTCAAGGTGACAATGACAGCCCCTTCGGGAAGCAAGATGCCAGGGCTGCATGGGGCCCAGAAGGCCGGCTGGTGTCTGACACATCCACAGAGCCCCCATAAACCCTGAGGGCCTCCACGTCACCGCCCGCTTGGCAGCTGTGCTCTGGGGACTCGGCCAGGCTCCGGGGCCCGCCTGGAGGTGGCTCCCCGGCTCCGAGGAGAGCCAGGCTGCCAGGTGCAGCACCAGCTCGAGCTCTGCATCCGCACAGAGCTTCCACGCTGAGGGCTGTGGACGAGTGCACCCGTGGCTCCTGGACTTCACGTCCCTGGACCTGCTCTTCAGGGAGCTCTTGTCCACGGGGTCAAGTTCCTCACTAAGATTCCCGAGAAAGAGGTACAGTTTTCTCACGTGCTCTCCTGTTACAATGTCTTTCATCAGACGCTGCTTGAAACAAATAGATCCTGAGACTCCCAGTGTCAGCCGTGAGGAAACTTAAATCAACCACTGGTTTCTCCTATTTGCTGTTTCCAGGCCAGCACCACCCGTCACACCTTGCTGGGACCAAGTATCTCACAGAAACGGAAAGTAACTCTGATTCTAGGAACTGACTCTACGGAAGGTGGTCCTGGGATCTAGGAATTCGCTATGATGAAGACCCACGGGAACACATGTCTCTGCATGGGTGGCCGTTTCTCTCCCTCCTTTTCTCTAAAACGAAAGCCGGCTTCCCCCACTTCCTTCTAGAAATGTCTGGAGGATACTGATGGGATGACCCCCGCAGGCTCCACCGGCTGCAGGCTGCTTCCAGGACAGACTCCCTGTGTGTGTTCCAAGGGCTTGGAAGGGACACCCGCGTATGGGTGGGGCCCTGATGACACGGTCTCTGGGGGTGTTGGGGATCTTAGCATCTGTGTCATTGGGCAGCTACCCGGCCCGACACCTGGCTGCATGAGCCAGCTATCAGGGGGTGGAGGCAGGGCCTGGGGCTGACCCCAGAAAGGGGGCTGTGGGTACGGAGGCCACAGGCCTGAGCCGCCAGGGCTCTGGTGAGACCCTGTTCCGTGCTGGCAGTCTTAGCACCAACTGCAAGAGATAGCTCAGCTCAGGCAGGGCTAACCCTGGGGTCAGGCAGAGGGTTGAGAGTCAGCCTGGGGAGGCGGGCCTCCCCTCACCCTGCAGCTGAACCCCGCTCGCCTTCTTGGGGTCACCCATTATACAGGTTGTTTTCTCTCTCTGCAGTGGGTGGGGAATGTATGAGGGTCCCCTTGCTGGTCCCCAACTCTCCCTCCTCGCCGTGCACTCAGCTCTGCCCACCACCCTCCTGTCCCCTGCCCCCCAAAGCTACTAGGAGGCCCGTTCTGGTGACAGTATGGACAGGAGGGAGCCTGTCATCCTTGGGGGTTGGACAGGGTGCCACCCCAGAACCTCTGAGGACCTCACGGACCTCCCGCTCTAGACCCATGGGAAGGAGGAGGTGCTCCTGAGGCTTCGGCTCCACGAGGGAAGGGGCCTCTCATGGGTGCTCGCTGGGGTCACAGCCTGCCTCCTGCCCCACCACCGCCTTATGCACGGTGAAGTGCAGTGAGACCCTGGCCCTGTGCCCCTCTCCCCCCAACTGTGTGGTCCTGGTGAGCCTCAGACTCTCCCTGTGTAAGAAGAGGCCGTGCACGCCAGATGAGCTACATGTGGATAAGCATACAGTAACGCGACGGGAAGATGGACGGGAAGGCATCTGGAGGGCGGCCGTAGGAGGGGCCTGGGCCTCCCCTGCCCCAGCTCAGTGGGCCAGCTCTCGCTGGGCTGCCTGAGGGTGGTGGTGGTGGTGCTGGTGGACACGCACCTTGGAGGGAGGACAAGCCTCCACTCCAAGTTGACTCCCAGCCGCCCTCCTCCCCTTTTCTCCACTCCTGCCCCTTCGGCTCACTCGGCCTGGTGGACGTGGATACTCCCAGGCCCTCTTGCTCACTGTGCAGGGTCAGAGCCCCAGAGGGGACTCGTGGACCCTCTCTGGACCATAGGCTCTTCAAGTGGGAATCAAGAGAGTGAGATTTTGCGCTTCCGGGGTCCAGTCTGTCCTGAACATTGTGCGGCTTGCTTGGGGCTCTGTTGAAGCTGCTTGGCTTCTTTTCTGGGCCATCTCTTGCAGTGGGGGCTGGATTAGGGGTTGGAGGCTGCAGCTCTGAACCCACCCCTGCAGCCCTTGGACGAGCAGGCCTGTGCTGGCTGGGGCCTGAGGCCCATTCACCACCCTCCTCAGGCCCTTCAGCCCTCAGTGACCTGGCAGCCGGGAGGCACCCTGTTATTACCAGGAGTGGCTGAGGGGCTGGCTGGGGCTCAGGGTTGCCCTCCTGGGAGACGTCAACAGCCCAGCCCTCTCGTCCCCTCTGTGGAATAAAGTCTGTTTCTTTCATGGTATGAGCGTCTGTTAGAGACACTCAGAAGTTTAGAAATAGAAAATTCTTAGAGGCCAACTGTCCCAATAGCCTCCTATGCAGAATCTGGGCTGGAATCCAGCCCTTTCTGACTTTTGGGTCAAACCTCTCTCCTTTGTTCTAGCTTTTAAATGGCATTGTTGACTGCTGACCAGGGAATGAAAGGACCCACCCTGGGTGTGGGTGGAGGCCAGTGGGGAGGGGACCCCGAGATCTGGATGGTTGTCTTGTATCCCTGGGGGGAGGGGGGATGCCCTGGCCGTGGAGCTCTGGACATGGCTTACCTGGTCCTTCTGCCGAGCGGAGGTTGAAGACCATGCTGCCGGGAGGATGCTCTGCGGCCTGGCGGTACCAAAGAGGGAAGTGGTCCAGGGTGAACATGCTGTCCTCGTCCGCCGGAGTCAGGAACCTCCTGCAAGGAAAAAGACCTGGCACGTCCCCTAGATCCGGGAGCACGGTCTTCCCTGTCTTCTTGTTCTTACAAGGTCACCGTGGCCAGGCCAGGGGAGCGACTCCCCTCTGCCTTGGTGGAGGTATAGGCAGGACAGATTAGCCCCTGAGCGGGCATTGTCCCAGACGATGCTCCCTGGCACTTCCAGCCTTTTCCAGAATCAGATGCTGGTGCATCAGCAGGCACAGCGCGGGAAGAGCAGGGGTTCTGCCTAATGAAAGGCCTTCATCGCCCTGTAAACTGCTCGTGTTTCTTCTGGATAAACACCTTGATTCCTCTGTTGGGTAATTAGCATGTCTGCGGGAGGAAACCATACAGTCGCAGGGGGGCTCATTCGTGTCCGTCTCTGCTCTTTACGACATGCTGGTGGGGTGGTCCCAGATTGGGTGGGATTCTCCTGGAATTCAGGCTTTACCAGCAGTGGGCTTCTCAGACTCAGCACTGTAGACATTTGGGGCAGACACCATCATGGGCCGCCCCCTGCACTGAGGGGTGCATGGCTGCGCCCCTGGTCTCTACCCACTGGCTGCTGGTAGCAAGCCCCTCTCCCCAAGCTGTGACAACAGAAGTGTCTCTGGACATTGCCTGGTCAACCTGGGGTGGGAGTGGGAGGCAGAATTGTGGGCTCAGGGCAGGGGGTACGTGGTCAACAAGGATGGCACGACCAGATCCAGCCGGTCACTCAGAGACGCATCCCTGTGGGGGCCCACATCTGCTCCCCTCTTGGGGTGACGTCTCCCTCCTCTGCTGGGGACCTGTCCAGGGTGGTTTGAGCTTGGGTAGGAGGCAGGTTTCTCTGGCTCCCCAGTATGTCAGCCCCAACTCTTCGTCCCCCCCACTCCTGGAGTCCAGCATTAGGCTGCTCACTAACCACAGTGACACCCCAGAGACTCTGCTCCCGGTGCCTGGCGGGACTCACTTGTCAGAGACCTTCTCGGAGCCCACGAACAAGCTGCTTCTGAGGAGGCCAGCCCGGGTGCCCAGGAAGGCCATGTCCACCACTTGCTCGGACTCGCTGTGGGCAGACAAAGCAGGTGGCATCACACTGGGCCAGGGCAGGCGCTGGGGAGGATCCACAGGCCCCTCCCAGAGCCAGGTCCTGCGGTCGATCTCTCGGGGGCTGCCGGGCACTGGCTTTTGCTGTTGCGAGACCCCCCTTGCTCGGGGCCCCCTGGGCCTCTGCCCGCTGCGTGCACTCAGCTTTGGGGCAGCGGCTGACTCTGGCAGACAGAAGGAACTCAGGAAGAGAGGTTTTAGCCCCAGGACTTAAGGAAAGTAACTCCTTGTTCCCAGCGCACACTCAGCACCATGTCCCATGAAGCCGGTTTCACATATTTGCCTTATTCCTGAGATTGGGGAGGAGCAGACTTCCACATCTATCCAGAGAAGTCCGGGCAAACCAAGATCTGGGGAGGGCCCGTGGGCTGGAGGGCTCTGAGCCTTCTCACAGGCCCAGAGTGGCCCTATGGGGATCACGCCACATGGGAAGTCATCACTTTTTTAAAAATTTCAGCTGTTTTTTAAAAATTTACCTTTTATTTTTTGGCCACACTGTGCAGCACATGGGATCCTAGATCAACAAGGGTTCGAACCCACGTCCCCTACATTGGAAGTGTGGAGTCTTAATAACTGGATCACCAGGGAAGTCCCAGATTTCAGCTTTACTAACGTATAACTAACATAAAATTGTAAGGTAGTTTAAACATGTGTCATGATGATTTGATACATTTATATATTGTGAAAGGATTCCCTCCATTGTGTGTGCATGTGTGTATGTGTGTGTGCACGTGTGTGCATGTGTGTGCGCATGTATGTGTGCACGTGTGTGCGTGTGTGCACGTGTGTGTACGTGCACGCGTGTTTGTGCATGTGTGTGTGTGCATGTGCGTGTGTGCATGTGTATGCATGCATGTGTGTATGTTTGTGTACGTTTATGTGTGTGTGTTTATGTGTGTGCGTGCGTATGTGTGTGCATGTGTGTATGTGCATGTGTTTTTATGTGTGTGTATGTGTTGTGTGTGTGTGTGTGTGTGTGTGTGCATGTGTGTATGTATGTGTGTGCGTGTGTGAACATTTACGTTCCACTTTCTTTGCTCATCTCAGTCACAAAACCCAGGGTTCTGAGTAGAATCACCACCCTCAGCCCCTACTCATCTTATGAGGTCTGTCCCCTTCTCCTGTCTCCTCCCCCACCGCCCCTCCAGCCCCCAGCAATCACTTTTTCACTGTTTCTGAGTTAGTTACCTTTTTAAAAAAGATTCCACATGTAAGTGATACTACACAGTATTCACGTGCCTCTGTCTGGCTTATTTCATTTAACATACCGCCCTCTGGGTTCAGACATGTCATTGCAAATGGCAAGATTCCCTTCTTTTTCCAGGCCGAGTGATAGTCTGTTGAGTACATACGCCACATCTCCTCTTTGTCCGTTCATCCACCAGTGGACGCTGAGGCTGTTTCCATGTCTTGGCTGCTGTGAACAGCACAGCAGCGGACAGGCGCGTGTGGACATCTCCCCAATGGCCTGTCTTTGCTTCCTTTGGATAAACGCCCAGCAGTGGGGTTGCTGGATCGTGTGATAGTGCTGTTTAAATTTCTGGAGGAGCCTCCGCATTGTTTTCCATAGCGGCAAAATCAGTTTACATTCCCACTCACTGTGCACAACGGTTTCCTTTTCTCCACATCCTCACAAACACTTGTTATCACTTGTCTCTCTGATAATAGCCATCTTCCAAAGATGACCGAGATCTTTTTTTTCAGTATTACAGTGAACCCAGGATTTTAACGTGTTCATTGTGCTCTGATCCACAGCTGCTGTTACCACATCTGCTGCCTCTCGCCTGGTGGGTCCACTCGTGCTGTCTGCCTGCCCCTCGTCTGGCCGGTGAGAGCCTCTTCAGTTTGTCTCCAATGTCCTGTGAGCACAACCTCCTTAGTCTTTACTGACTTGCACTTGGGATGATGAGATGCCCCCGGCTCATTCTGTCCACCTCCTGCCCCGGTCCTGGAAGCAGACACTTCTCCAAGGGTCACTGGCTCATTTCAGCGAGGGCTTCTTAGAGTGGACACTGAAACTCCACGTGGTTGGGTCTGGGGTGCTCATTGAGGTCGGCCCTTTCAGTGGACAAGGATCTCCTCTTTGTTTCTTTCAGGGAAAATACATCGTGAGTTCATTGATATTTCCAGTCCATATTTAATGTTCCATCTAAACTTCTTTGATTTAAAAAATCTGCACCGTGGGGCTTCCCTGATGGTCCAGTGGTTTAAATTCATCTTCCAGTGCAAGGGCTGCTGGTTTGAGCTCTAGTCAGAGAGCTAAGATCCTGCATGCCCCGGGGCCAAAAAACCAAAACACAAAAACCAGAAGCGATATTGTAACAAATTCAATAAAGACTTTAAAAATGGTTCACATAAAAAAAACAGCTTAAAAATATTTGTGCCTCTTTTCTCATTGGCTGAAAATCTTGTTCCTAACAACATTAATGACACTATTTGCTCTGCTTATCCATGTAGTTTGGAATAACAGTGCCAATAAATATAGTGTCTAGAAATGTGCTTATGGAACACAGTTTTTAAGATTTTCATTTGTTTAGAGTTTACAGTTCTGTGCTTTCAAGTCTCTCGACAGAAGTCCCTGCTGTGTGGTTATTGATTCACAGCCAGGTTTGTTTCACTTGCTTTCAAATTTTCAGAGTTTATTTTTTAAATTTAATTTCATTTTATAATGACATGATTTACACAGTCCCAGAGTCAAATATGCAAAGTAAACCATGTTCAGAAGAATCTGTTTCTGTCTCCACCCCTCTGCTCCTTCCTTCTTCTTATTAGTAAGCTTTTTGCTCGCTCGTTTATTCTTCCATTAAAAAAATGTAAGCATAGATATGTAGGCACGTGCATGCACATGTTTCTCTATGGAGTTTGATGTAATCCCACTTGTCGGCTTTTGCTTTCGTTGTACTTGCCTGCAGAGACAGATCTAGGAAGATCTTGTCAAGACTCATGTCTGGGCTTCCCTGGTGACTCAGTGGTAAAGAATCCGCCTGCCAGTTCAGGAGATATGGGTTCGATCCCCGATCCAGGAAGTTTCCACCATCTGTGAGGCAACTAAGCCTGGGTTCCACAGCTGTTGAGCCTGTGCTCTAGAGCCTGGGAGCCACAACTACCGAAGCCCGAGCACCCTAGAGCACTACAAAAGAGAAGTCACCACAGTGAGAAGCCCTGAGTACCATAAATAGAGAGCAGCCCCCGCTCTCCGCAGCCAGAGAAAAGCCTGCACAGCAGCGAAGACTCAGTTTATCCAAAAATAAATAAATAAATACCATTATTACTTTTTTTTAAAGACTGATGTTAAGAAGCACACTGCCTATGTTTTCTTCTAGGAGTTTTATGGTTCCAGGTCTTATATTTAAGTCTTTAATGCTTCTAAGTTGATTTTTGTTTATGGTGTGAGACAGTGGTCTATAATTTCTTTTCTTTTCTTTCTTTCTCTTTTTGTGTGTGGCAGTCCGGTTTTCCCGACAACATTTGTTAAAGAGACTATCCTTTCTCCAGTGTATATTATTTGTTCCTTTGTCAAGTAGGAGTTATCCACGTATTTCTGGGCTCTCAGTTCCGTTCCATTGATCCATGTCTCTGTTTTTCTGCCAATACCGTGTTCTTTTGATTACCCCAGGTCATCTTTCCTGACGTACTCCCTGGTCAAGAATATTTGCTCCTCAATGTCCCCCTGACATTAAAAACATCAGCTAATTTCTGAACTTGGAAACATAAAGACTGTGACTCTTCTCACCAAACCCAATGACCCACCCCCCATGGTCGAAGGCAGGACAGTACAGGGGGCCAAGAGTCCAGACTCTGAAAACACGCTGCCTAGTTTTGCCTCTGGCTCTGCCACTAATGAGGCAGAGGACCTTGGGCAAGTTGCTTATCTCACTCGGCCTTGGTTTCCTCATCTGTAAAATGGGGATAATGATAGGATCTATTTGTCAGGTTGTTGTGAGGATCAAAGGGCTTCATGTACACTAAGTACTTGGAGCAGTGCTGGCCCACCATATCCTTCATTCTTTAGTTTCATTTAATTTCGAATAGATAACACAGGGCTTCCCAGGTGGCTCAGATGGTAAAGAATCTGCCTACCAATGCAGGAGATGGGGGCTTGATCCCCGGGTCAGGAAGATCTCCTGGAGGAGGGCGTGGCAACTCACTCCAGTTATTCCTGTCTAAAGAATCCCAAGGACAAAGGAGCCTGGTGGGCTATAGTCCATGGGGTTGCAGAGTAGGACACAATGGAGGGACTGAGCATGCACACATATTCACATGGACTCAACATGGTACCAAAAATTATATAGAGAAAATCTCTCTGTCCTGGGGTCAGTTGTCTGTGCTTTTACCCAGAGCAGCCAGTGAGGACTGTTTCCTACACAGTCTTCCATAGATTTATATATGTACACATTCCCCCTACCTATTATGTTTCTGCCCCTTTAACAGAAACGGGAGCATATCACCATGCACTGTTCCACGTCTTGCTTTTTTAATTAAGTGCTTGTTCCTGTAAGATTCTGTTGGTGTTTTCAAGAGGAAGCACTGATTATTAAACGTCTAGGAGAGATCTGACATCGCTGGGATGTGAATGTTGACTCTTATTGTTCAAGAACAGGTGTGGCCCCTGCGTCCTTCAGCTCAGCAGTGCCTAACCCCCTCCTGGTACTCATGTGTGCACTCACACACTCACATCTGTCTCTTCTTTCCACCTTCCCGTGAGACACCAGAGCCCCAGGTGAAGAGGAGCAGAGGGAGAGAGGACTCACCAAGGTCACGTTTGTACCACATGCAGCCTCAATCTCACCAGCTGGAAACAGGCCCCTTCAAAGGCTTGAGCTGTGCTGTTCGGGGGCAGTTGGGCTGATGCTTGTCCCCCCTGCCCCTGCCAGTTGGAGCCTGGCACCAAGGGAAGGGTTCTGGGAACTGGGCTACAGGGTGTGGTATGGATGTTTCCTCAGTGGAAGCTTTGCCAAGTCCCTGCTGTCCCGGGGGGCTGTGAGGGTCGCCGTCCTCCCACATCTATGAGTGTGACCCCCCCACGTCTTCCCACCCTCCCCTCTTCTTAGGCCAAAGGGCCTGGGTGGTCTCCTGAGCCACCCACCAGGTCATGGGAGGCCCTGCCTTGACCCAGGGACTCCAGGGGCAGGACCCAGCCGCACCAGGACTTACTCGGAGCTGTTGAGGGCCAGTGCCGTCCAGTATGCCTCCATGGGGGCCGTGACCACCGCGTCAAACAGCGCCTCCTGCAGCAGCTCCTCGTCACCTGGGGCAAAGTCCGGACACCATCCGCTTACTCCCCCGCGATGATGTGGGCGCCCACCCCTGCCCAGGAGCCCTGACCCTCAGGGTCTAGAGGTGCCTCACAGAAGGTCTGGAACACTCAGAGCCCCTGCTCTCTGCCGGAGGAGGTCGTCTCCGGAGGCTGGGAGGTCATGTCCTCGGCCCCAGTGTGTGGGCAGAACTCAGCGATTCCCAGGCCTCTCCAGCTCTCAGGCTCCTCAGGAGGCTTGCCTGCCAGCTGCCCCTGCCTCCCCTCCCCAAAAACTGGCCTTGGGGCCTCTGCATACCTGGTCTGATGCTTCCGCCCTGTCTGCCTGGGTGGCCCTTTCTCTCCCTTCCTTTCTCTAAAACGTTTATTGATGTTTATTGCGGTGAAATCCACACAACGGACACCCTGTGGATGGCATGCAATCTGGCGCTTACACTTGCACAGAGACCGGCAGCTCCCTTTACGACCCCGAGTTCTCATGGCCCCAGAGGACTGCCATGAGGCGGGTCCTTTTACCCGCAGCTTGAGTGACGCCCCTGATGAGGGCCCGCCTTCCCCACACAATACCTACTCATGGCCTCATCACGCCTGCAAGGACTAGCCTACATCCACTCAAGTGCTGGTCCCATCACCTGGCTTCTCCCCCGACCCGCGGACTCTGTGATCGCTCGGCCTGGTCTGCAGTCATCAGAAGCTTCACTGATGAACACCACCACCCTCACCCCGCCCGGCTGGCTGGAGAACATGTCTGGCACAGACTTGAGAGTGGAATGAACGAGTGAATGAATGAATGAGGCCTTGTCAGAATGGCATGGGAGGTGGGGACTTCTCTCGGGGGGACACTGATGTGACAGGATGATCCACACCTCCTTCTGAAGAGGAAGAAGTGGGACCCAGTGGAGGGTGGTCCTGCATTCGTGCAGGGACTTGGGGTTACCTGGACCCGGCTAAGGGAACACTCACAGATCACAGGCTGCAGGAGATGATGCCTTGAGGGAGCCTTACCTTGCCTGCTGGCTGGGGAGCGGGGTTGGGGGGCCCTACTGGGTGACGGGGACAAACATGATGGGCAGGCCAGTGCCCATCACTGTGGGCCCTTAACAGTGCCCAGGGGACAGAGGCTTAACGGGACCCTAGTCCCTGCCACGGGGACACACCCGTGCCCTTACAGGTCTCAGAGCCCTCGTCACTGGTGTGGCCCGGGGGGCTGGCTGTGTCCTCTAGTTCCAGGGGGTCTCTCTGGTCTCCCTGAGCCATTTGTGAGCTCTGCAAGCACAGCACTCCAGCCTCCACCCAGCCCTCCATCCCCGCGGAGTCTTGAGCTCAGGCCAAGGGACACTCACACTCCAGGGCGGGGTCCTCCTGGGTCAGGAAGCGTACCACAGCCTCCAGCTGGCTCAGCTTGCGGTGCTCTGGGTCGATGTCCGTGATGCAGTAGATCCTGGAAACCCGGCAGAGCCCATTACCCCGAGTCCCCTCTGCCTCCCATCCCCACTCTGCACTGCGCCAGCCCCCGGGTCCTCACCAGTCGCCGGCCAGGCTCAGGTCTGGGTGAAGCAGGTCATGCAGGCCTGAAAGCAGAATCTGTGCTCGGTCCGGGGCTCACAGACCCAGTGCTTTAAAAGCAGCTTCAGGGGCAGGGAGGGCCAGCCGCATCCTGGCGGGTTCTCAGGCAGAGATAGGCTCAGCATGGAGCCTGATGGGGTCGTGGTCATGTTGCTCTCTAAATGCCTTCCATCCCAACACCTCCTGTCCGCACCCTGCCCCCTGGGATCGCCCTTGAGGAAGCCTTGGCTCGCCTGGCTTCATCGTGCCCAGCTGAACCCAGGGCTGTGTATGTCCGGGGCCACACCCTTAGCACAGAGGCCCGCACTGGGACACACAGGCCCCTCTGGCTGCACAGCCTGGCCCACAGAGCCCCGGCTGGGTTGGCCTTGCCCTGTGTCCCTGGAGAACCTAGTTTTCCTCAGAACTGTGCAGAGGTCCTGGGCACTGGCCGACCCACCTTCTTCCACCGACGTGTTCCCCAGGAGGATGTATTCTCCGTGACCTCGGGACAGCACCACCCCCAAGCTGCAGGCAGAGCAGAGGACACAGGCTAGAGGTCAGCTGGGGCCCGGCCTGCTGCCCCCCAACCTCGGACCCTCCGAGCGCACAGCCCATGACAGTGAGTACAACCTGCCGCCCCCACCCCGCCCTGGCTCTGAGTGCCTCCCTCCCCGAACCCTGGCAAAGACTTCTGCTCTGTCATCAGCGTCTTTCTGAGAAGGACCTGGACAAGAGAGAGCAAGGCCCCCTCCACTCCCGTTCTGTTGGATTCACCCTGGACCTCCGAGGTGGGCTCCGAGGATGGAGAAGGGTCTCAGGGTCCCACATGTCCCGTGGTCAGGGAGGCCCCTCCTGCCTGGAGAATCCCACCTCGCCTTCCTCTCCTCCTGGAAGATCATCTTTTGAGGCTTGGCTGATACCTGAACCACCTAGGGGGTTTATAGGGTCTTAGCGCCTGGGCCCCACCTCAGGAATCCCAAGTAAGGAAGGAAGGATCTGGACACAATGTCACAAGTTCCTGTAGGCATCCCAGGGACCAGTCGGGACCACCCTTCATCGAGCGATGGGGAATTCAGGAATAGGGGCATTTGCTCTGTGCACGTGTGATGCTAAGCTGAACACTTATATAATGGGAGGGAAACTGAGAGACCTTCAAGGCTTACCTTTCATCTTACAACTACTTACAATTGCATGGCTTTAAGACCTCCGGGTAGAGCATGACATTTATTAATAATTCTCTCAATACTGAAGAGAAGCAGCTATTATTATCACCCCCCATTTTATAGATGAGACATCTGAGGCATAGAGCAGTTAAGTAACTTGCCTAAGATCACACAGCCTATGAGTGGCGGAGCTGGGATTCCAGCTTAGTTTAGCTCCTGGCCCTGAACACTGGGCCATACTGCAACACCGAGTCACACAGCAAAGCAGGTGTAGACCTCAGTTTTCCCGAGTGCAGACCTGGGTCTTTTTCTGTTATCACAAAATTGCCAACTACTTATGAGTGAATCCAGTCCCAGACCTGAAAGTCCCACCTGAGCGGTTGGCCCTGACATTGTACCCCGCCCCCAGCCCCCGCAAATAAGATCCAGGCCCCTCACCTGAAAGGTGTGTCACTGATGTCCGTGAAGAAGTAGTCGTTGGTCAAGAAAAGAACTCGCTTCTGAAAGAGGCACCAGGGAAGTGTGCCGGCTGGGGAGGGAGTGCCAACCACCCCTCCCTCCCTCCCCATGTGCCGCCTGGTGCCCCGCCCTGCCCGCCCCCCCACCAAGGCCTTTTCCCATTGGGACACTGCAGCCCTGGGGAAGGTGTGCCTGACTGAGGGCCATAGTCCAGACTGCACTGTCCCTATGGGGCCATGAGTTACCATGTGTACCACTCAGGAATGGAAATTTGAAATCTCAGTTACTGTCAATTAACAGAAATGGAAACCTAGAAAGCCTGGCTGGCTGGTGGCCCCTGTGCTGGCCGGTGGCCGTGCTTCAGGAGGGACCAGCGCAGGCTGCTGGCTGAGCTCACACTTGTACTTCCCACCAGGAACCGCTCGCCTCTGGAGTCCAGACCCCTCCAGGCCTTGCTGCCTTTCACAGCTTCTCTTTCCTTTCAAAGCTGCCATGTTGAAGTTGAGTTGAATTTGCACGAGTCAGGGCATCAGGGGGCATGCGCTGTGGCTAAGGCAGGCACAGGCATCATACAGCCCTGGTCTAAGCCCCGCTGGTCACTTGTGGGCTGGTGAGCTTGGGTGAGTGACCTCACATTCTTGGGCATCGCATTCCGTTTGTAAATCAGACCATCCCCAGTGGGCTGCTGGGAGATGGTGAGGGTGTTTATAGTGGGTGAGAAGGGCAAGGTTGACTTGGGCTCTGGTGCCCCATAGGCTGTACCATCTGCACACACTTGGATGCCTCTGGGAAAGCCGCACACTGCACTTGGCCATGGGGCTGTTCTTATCCCCTTTGCCTTTTTTTCAGGCTTTTCTTCTGGGTTGGAAACTGGAGTAAGATGTTGGATGGGACGCAGAGCGAGAAGGTAGCAAAAAAGGTTTGTTTCAATAGGAAACCAGCAGTGGACCAAACGAGAAAGGACAGTTCCCAGCTCGGGCCTCATCCTGCCTGATGCCCTCTGGCCCCGTCTGCTTCAGGCAGATCCTCTCCCAGTTGGGTGGGGGGTCTGGGAGCCATGGGGGCAGCTGGGGGCCAGCCAGGGCACTGATGGGCTCCAAGTGGGGCTGGTTTGAGTCTGAAACTGGGGAGCATTAACATTTTTTTTCCTTTCTCTTTTTTTTAATTGAATAAAAAGTTGAAATGCGCACATCTAGATGTATCATTTCAGCAGTTTTGATAAATGCATGCTGTTGTGGGATTACCTCCTGGGTTGAGATAGGGATTGTGTGCAGCCCCCGAAATCGCTCTGCCTTCTTCCAGTCAGCCCCCGCCTTCCTGGGGCGAGCTCTGCCCTGACCTCCATCCCCACAGCTTCGGTTTGCTGTTCTCACAGCACGAGCCCTTTCGCGGCCACTTCTGCTCCACGGAGTGTCCTTGAGACCCACCCGTGTTGTCGAGGCGTCAGCGCTCTGTTCCTTTCCCTCCGAGGAGTAAGTACTTCAAGGAGGGCAAACCATGGTGTACTGCTAGGGTTGCCCTCCGTGAGTGGCCATCTGGGGTGTTTCCAGTTTAGGGCTGTTTTGAATAAAGCTGCTGTGAGCGTTCTTCTTGTGGACGTGTGTCTTCATTTCTCTTGGTAAGTACCAGGGAAGGAATTCCTTTGCAAAATATGCAAATTATGTTTGCCTTTATAAAACACTGCCAACTTCCCCAAGTTATTTTGTTATACTTCCACTAGCAATGTATGAACTCCAATGTCTCCACATCTTTGCCAGAATTATCGGTCTTTCAAATTGTAGTTATGTTAGAGGGTATGGAAGTAGTTTTAATTTGCATTTCCCTGACAACTAAAGTTGCTGGTTGGGCTTTTCATGGGCTTGTTGGTCATGTCTCTTCATTTCTAAAAGGTCTGCTAAAGTGTCTTGCCCACATTTTAAAAATTACATTGTTAGACTTTTTGTTAGTAATCTGGAGAAGTTCTTTATGGTCTGGACACAGTCTGTGTCTGGATTTTCATTTTCTTAATTGTGTCTCCGGATGAACAGAACTGTTTTTTGATGAAATTCAATTTTTCAAATGTTATTTTATGTTTAATGCCTTTGGTATTTTGTCAAAGAAAACTACATAACCTCAGGTTGTAAAGAGTTTTCATCTGCATTTTCTTCTAGAAGCCTTATAGTTTTAGCTTGTACGTTGAGAGCTTTGTAATTGAGCGGCATTCAAATTAATTTTTGTGTATGGTATGAGTATATCTCAGTGACTTTTGATACATTTATTCAATTGTTCCGGCACCATTTGTTGAAAAGTCTTTCCTTTCTCCATTGATTTGCCAAGGTGTCTTTATCGAAAATATGCTGGCGACTTGAGTGTTTTTCTGTGTGCTTTATTTTTGTAGTCTCTGTTCCATGGATCCATTTGTCTATTCACATGTCAATACCACTCTGCTTGGTTACTGCAGCTTTGAAGTAAGCTTTGAAATCAGATACTGTGAATCATCCATCTCATTCAACAAAAAGAATTTGTCCTTCTTTTTCAACATAGTTTTGGCCATGTTAGGTCTTTTGCATATTCATCAGATCAGTCGCTCAGTCGTGTCCGACTCTTTGCAACCCCATGAATCGCAGCACACCAGGCCTCCCTGTCTATCACCAACTCCCGGAGTTCACTCACACTCACGTCCATCGAGTCAGTGATGCCATCCAGCCATCTCATCCTCTGTCGTCCCCTTCTCCTCCTGCCCCCAATCCCTCCCAGCATCAGTCTTTTCCAATGAGTCAACTCTTCGCATGAGATGGCCAAAGTACTGGAGTTTCAGCTTTAGCATCATTCCTTCCAAAGAAATCCCAGGGCTGATCTCCTTCAGAATGGACTGAAGGAGATATTGCATATTCATATAAATTTTAAAATCACCTTCTTCTATGTCTAGAAGTCTGTTAGATTTTTTTATTGGGATTATAGTGAATCTATAGGTTAATTTTGGGAGAATAGACATCTTAGGAGTATTGATCTTACAATCCATAAACATGGTTATCGTTCCTATTTATTTAATTTTTTATTTGACATGCTTTCTGCAGTGTTACGTAGCTTTCAGTGTAGAGGTCATATATGTAAGATTTATTCCTATTTGTGCTGTGGAAATTGGAACTCAAAAGTATTTTCATTTTGCAAATGTTTCTGGCTATATATAAAAGTATAATTGATTTTTATAACAGTGACTCTGTGTTCTGTGAACTGGCTAAATTTATCTATTAGTTCCAGCAGCTGTTTTGCAAATTCGGGGGATTTTCTATGTGAACAATTATCTTGCTGTGAATGAAGATAGCTTTACTCTCTCCTCTCTACTGTTCATGGCTTTTGTTTTGTTTCCCGGCCTTATTACAAAGACAGGTTCTTGCCAGGCCCCCAGCAATGTTGAACGCAAGTGGTGAAACCAGACACCTTACCAAGTTCACAGTCTCAGAAAGTGTTCAGTCATTCACCACTGGAAGTGAACTTTTCCACACACGGTTTTTTCTTAATCAGACTGCAGATGTTTCCTTCTGCTTCCAATGAAGATTTGTCAAGTGTGTTCAGCATGCTTTGGGGTAGCCACGTGCTGGTTTCTTCCGTGTGTTAATGCGATGGGGTAACTTCCCTCCGTGCGGCTGTTATCTTACATTTGCTCACATTACAAACCCCACAACACAATGTCAACATTTTCCCTTTAAACTGTTGTCTTTTTGAGAAGTTAAAAGAACGAATGAAATTTTATCCTAACCCACGCAATCATCGTTTCCAATGCTGCTCATTTCTCTTTGTGTTGATCTAAGTTTCCATCTGTGTCATTTTTCTTCTGCCTGAGGAATTTCCTTAAGTATTTCTCTTAGGGATGAACTTTGATCTCCTTTATTTGAAACTGTCTTTATTTCTCCTCTTTTTGAGGTGGGAGCACCCCAACGCCTGTGAGTGGAGGTCTGGTTGAGATAAGGGTGGAGGTGCCTGGAAGCCACCCCTGCCTCTTCTGGCTCACGAGAAGGACCTGCTGGGCCTGATGGGTCATCAGAGATGCTGACCGGCCTGCCCGAGGGAGGCCCTCTCAGTCCAGAGCTTGAAAACAACAGGCAGAGGCCAAAGAACTGACGCAGGTCCCAGTGAGAACCAGCCTGCACATCTAAAAGGAATGCAGAGAGTTACTTTCCTTCCCAGGGCTTCCGTGTTTGGCTTCCAGGAAAGTCCGTGTCTGTGAAAGAACCTGGGTCTAATTGTTGCCGACGGATGCCCATGTTCTTCCCTCGGAGGCGAAAGGGCAGCAGTAGTGGGAGGGAAGGGGTGACATTTGTAAATATGTCAAGGGACAATGCAGAGTCAGTGCAAGCCAGTGGGGCCTTTTACACTGAAAGAGGAAGCCATCCCTTGTAAGTGACAAGCGAGTCTGTGGGGACAGGAAGGCATCGCTGGGTAGACCCAGTCCTGAAAATCAGCTCTGAGGAACAGCAGTAATTTTCAACTTCTTCCCAGATGACATGCTTTACAAGAGCTGCTAACAGTTTGCAAAATTAACTGTCACTTTCCCTGTTTCCAGGGGCTTCCCTGGTGTCTCAGACAGTAAAGAATCTGCCTGCAAAGCAGGAGACCTGGGTTTGATCCCTGGATTGGGAAGATCCCCTGGAGAAGGGGACGACAACCCACTCCAGTATTCTTGCCTGGAGAATTCCATGGACAGCGGAGCCTGGAAGGCTACAGTCCATAGGATTGCAAAGAGTTGAACACGACTGAGCGACTAACACCTTCCCCCTTTCCACCATAAACGAGAAAAGGGCCACATAGCAGGCAGGTAAGGCAGAAAGAGGGCTTCCCAGGTGACACTGGTGGTAAAGAACACACCTGCCAATGTAGGAGACATAAGAGACGCAGGTTTGACTCCCAGGTTGGGAAGATTCCCTGGAGGAAGGCGTGGCAACCCACTCCCAGTATTCTTGTCTGGGAACGTCGCAAAGAGTTGGATACAACTGAGCAACTTAGCATCCACGCAAGGCAGAAAGAAGACCCGTGAAGGGCTGGGCTTGCTGCTGCTTCACCCTAGGCCCCTGAGAGGCAAGCCCTGGAAAGGGGTCACTCTCTGGCCAAAGCTCCGTGGGGCTGATGCTGGCTGGGCTGGGTCCCTCACTCGGGCCCTCCAGGCTCCAGCAAGTTCTCAAGATTTACACTCTGATTCAGCCAGGTCCCTTGTCAACACCGCCAACCTTAATTAACCAGGATGCCACATCCTGGGACCAGACCTCAGCCTTTTCCTGGAGCGCTTACCCCTCTGTCCAGCGGGACTTTCACGTCCATGGAGAGAGACCCGGTCTCCCCGTTGATCATGGCTGTTCTCAGCTTCGAGGAGAAAGAAAACAAAATCAGTTGCTTGGCACACACTAGAGTGTGGAGGCTCTGAGCCTTAGCTTAGAGGTCAACCCTGGGAACACGCTTGGTTTTCCCCTTTCCCCTGTGAGCAGAGCCAGGGTGGGAAAAGAGATCTGCTTCCAGGGCTCTATTCCCCTTAGCTGGAATTCTAGAATTCACCAAGATAAGGCTCCCAGTGGGCTGATGAGCGAGGGACACTGTGGCCGACCCTCCAGACACAAGTTCCTCCAGGAGGAGCTCCTGACAACAAGGCTGGCCTACAGGCGCCTGAACCCAACCTCTGCGGCTACAGACACAAGCTCCTTCAACCTCGGAGGGAGCAGCTGTTATCTCTCTGGGGCCATAGGGAGAACCATCTGTTAGCAGCACCACTTCTGCTTTGGGCCCGGAAAGTCTCCACCGAGGGAGCGGGGTGAGCTCAGCACCTACGCACTCCTCACCCCCGGGCCCCGCCGTCCAGCCACCCACCCTCTCTCCCTGCGCCACTCACCATTCCGGCCTGGTCCTCCCACTCCACTTCCGAGAGGTCCACGCTGTTGTAGTTGGGCTTGGGCTTCAGTTTCTTCCCCTCTCGGTACTGAGTGGGCCGGGCAGGGGAGAGACACGAGGTTAACACAAGGCCCTGCTCAAGCCCAGCCCTTCCAGAAGGCCTGTGGGGCAGAGCCATAAACCAGAGCATCTCGGCCATTCCTTCACCCAAGGCAGAGGGGCCCTGGCTAGTATTCGCGATGGATGCTCCAGGCCTCGGAGGGAGATCTCCTTTGACCAGGAGCTTGTCCTGGTTTGGGACTCTAATTGTTAGAAAGTTCTCCCTCATCCAGAGCAGAAATCTGTCTCCCTGTGACTTTTACTACAGGACCACCAGGGATGCCCCTATATTGGGTTCTTAAATGGAACCCATTCACTGTTTCAACCGTTTCTATAAACTACCCCCAAATCTGGGTGTGGCGGCTCAGATGGTAAAGGAGCTGCCCAGAATTAGGAAGACCCAAGTTCGAACCCTGAGTCAGGAAGATCCCCTGGAAGAGGGCATGACTACCCACTCCAGTATTCATGCCTGGAGAATCCCATGGACAGAGGAGCCTGTCGGGCTACAGTCCATGTGGTCGCAGAGAGTCAGACATGACTGAACACACACACATGAACTACCCCCAAATCCCATACGGTTAAGACGTCAAAGCAAATAGGGTTGGCACCTACCAGGGGTCGGAGGTCAGGATGTGAGAGGATGTAGCCGTTGTTGGTGTTCAGAAAGGCATAGCCATGCACCCCGAGCTGGGGAGACAGAGATCGAGGGGGTATCAGGGGGTCTTTGTGCAGGAAGACTGGGACTGGGCAGGGAGGAGGACCAGGATGGGGAGAAGTGCCAGAGACCACAGAGCAGGATGCAGCTGATGTGGCCAAGGATCCCAGGGGCCCCAGCCTCCGTCCCCTCTGCTCTGTGCCTGCACATCGAGGGTGTGTGTGTGTGTGGATGTCTGGGGGGCATGTGTGGGTGTGGGGCAGGAAGGCAGGATGTGGGGGGCGGTGTCTGGGGGCGTGTCTGGGTGGGGGATGGGGGTGGCATGTCAGGGGTGGAGTGTCTGGGGAGGGGGCATTAGGAGGAGAAATGCAGACTCCGTCCCAGCTCTGGTCTCAGCCACGCTGTCTGCAGGGAGGCTCCTGAGCCTGCTGAAGTGGCTCCTGGGGGGGCCTATGGCCCCACTCGGGGGCTGATCCAGGCTCACCTTGTACCGGGGCGCCAGCTTCATCAGCTCCCTCAGGGCTACGTCAGAGCCCACTACGCCCAGGAGAATGCCGTGGGACCGCTGGAAGGAAACGCCGGTGTCAGGGGACCCGGTTCCCATGCGTGAGGCCAGGCTGGACCCCAGCCCTCCCAGACCCACAAGAGGAAGCCACTTGCACCTGAGGCGGTCCTTGCTCTGCAGTTAGAGTTTAGGCTGAGATCCTGGAATAAAAACCTAGAACCTAGCAGAAGAGACCCCCAGGAGTAACGTCATGCTGGGAAGATTACTGTCCTGTATTAACACTGAAGTTGTAATATTTAAATGAAATACAGAGTTGAATGAATAATCAGCCTTCACAGCAGAGGCTGAAGTACTGGGATCCGGGGGGACCCTAATCTGAGGGCTGGGGGGCTGTGAAGCACACAGGGCCTGTAAGGAAAGTTTTTCCGGCCAGACGGAGGAGGGGAGGCTCTCAGACTCCCCCACCAGAGCCTTCACAGATAAGTCAAAGCCTGCCCACACCTGCAGGGTCAGTGTGGCTTTGCTGGATGCTGGGCAGGTGACCCCTCTGGCCTAGGATCCTCAGGCAGGGTCCCATGCCCAGAGCAGCTGGCCAGCACCTGCTGGGTGAGCAGAATCACAGGGCAGCTTCCAGAAGTGAGGATCCCGCCGGCCCCTCCCAACCCAGAGACGTGGGTTCCTGGGGCACAGGGCCTGGAACCTGTGTTTACACCCGACCATGGTGACCCTGAGCCCGTGTCAAGAACCCCGGGTCTAAAGAAGCCGGCCGGCAGCCCCAGCTCTAACCTGGGCAGCTGCTCATGAGCAGCCACTCACCGTCTCATTCTTCTTGCTGAAGACAGGCATGGCCACGGTGGTCAGCAGCGCCAGGCTCTGTGCCTGCGGGTGGAGAACTGTCAGGGGGGCGGGCGATAGGACAGAGTCTGCAGATGGGGACCCAAGTCACCATGACTGCCCGCAAAGAGGCTTTCCTTCTCTGAATGAGGAGGAGAGTTGGCAGAAAGGCCGGAGGGGAAGGGGCTGGAGGGGAGCTGGGGCAGACACCACAGCAAGCAAAGCCCTGAGTCAGGGTGGGTCTCAGAGCCCTGAGCCCATGGTCCTGCCCTGAACCCGTTCACCCAGGCCTCTTGTCTCGGCCACGCCAAGGAGGCAGGCACACCCACAGGACAGGTCCATCCGTGCACGAGCCCAGGAACAAAGGCTCAGACAGCAAGAAGCCACGCCGAGGAGCCACCGGGGCACAAGTTCTGGCCACTGAGATGCCAGGTTAAGTGTCCGGTAAGACTCTGTGGACATTTCCCTTAGAGGTGGGGTGTGCGCCCCTTCCCTCCTCCACCGGAAGCCTTGAATGTGGCTGCCACCATTCTGAGCCCCAGTAGCCGCTTACACAAGGTGGACCCCAGGATGGCAGGGGAGGGGGCAGCGGGAGGAGCCCAGGAGCTCGTCGTCCGCCTCCAGGCTTCTTGTACGGGAGAGGGAAACACATGTCCCTCCTATGGAAGCCACCGTTCCCAGGTCTCTCTTAATCCCAACCTGACATGGCGGTCTGTGTTTGTGACGGGATTTGAGGAGCAACAGGACTGTCCCTTTCCTAGACACTTCATCTGACCGTCTACCTGACAAGTCTGGCCCTACATGGGAGGGTTCTACAAGAGTCTCATTGGGTATGATGCTGGGTTAAGCTGCAGTGTCTGAACCACTGGTCAGTCCCCTTTCTTCCTGGAGTGGGTGGGAGAGGACAGGGAGGCAGGCAAGGACCATGGAGGAGGGACAGTCTGGGGCCAAAGTCTCTGTCCAATGGGGGACGGCCCCTGGTGGGGAGGTCACTCCACAATGCCTCCCCAGGAGGTGCTCTGCCCACCCCTCCCCAACCCAGGAGCCCCCGCTTGCTCCCTGGGGCCCCACCTTGCTATCTATGTAGGCTTCGGTCCAGGTGATGTCATGGTCGTGGTTGATGACCATGGGCCGGCTGAGCACATGCAGGTATTCCATCACGTTCTCCTGGGCATCCGCCAGTGTGGAGATCTGCGTGTAGTAGCCTGGTGGGGGAGAGGGTGGCCGTGGACGCGAGGAGCACGCCCCCAGCTGCTGACAGCTCTTGGCTGGGAGCTGCCCTGGGTCAGGCACTCGGCGCTGCTTCTCCCGAGGCTGCCATCTCCTGGGGCAGTGGTGCTGCCAGGACATGAAGGCCTGGCCCTGCCTGGACTTGGGAGAACCCCCACCCCCTCAAGATCTAGAGTTGCCCTGGGAGCAGCAGGGCCTCAACTCAGGGCACAAGCCTGCCCCTCACCCCCTGAAGGGCTGTCCTGCAGGGGTGTACCCCATGGCAGACAGCTCTGTCCCGCGTCTTTTAATTTTTTATTTTATATTGGAGTCTAGTTGATTTATGTCTTCCCTGATAGCTCAGTTGGTAAAGAATCTGCCTGCAATGTGGGAGACCCCGGTTTGATTCCTGGGTCGGGAAGATCCACTGGAAAAGGGATAGGCTGTGTTAGTTTCAAGTATATAGCATTTTTCAAAATTTAATTTTTGATTTTGTATTGGAACTCCTCACCGCCTGCCCCCCATCCCACCCCTCAAGTCTATTTGCAGAGAGCCTCCCTCCGCCTTTCTTTAACCACAGTCCCCGTCAGTCATGGGGAAGGGGCTACAGCTGAGGCAAATGCCGTACAGGCTGTGACTGGTCTAGCACGTGTCTGCTCACCATCACCCACAGGACGCTCTCCCCAGCTCTGGGGAGCTGGGCCGCTTTTACTTCCAGGACGCCTCTTGTCTCAGACACTCTGATGCCCTTCCTCGCTCTGTGCATCTGACTCACGCCTACCACTTCTTTACGTCTCACCTCAGACACACATCCTTCAGGAGGCCTGCCCTGACCCCCCAGATGCAGGAGGGCTGCCCCTCACCCACACTTTGGGCAGCCTGTGCCCCTCTGCCCACAGCTCAGTTCAGATCGTCCCCTCACTGACGGCTCACGTGTGTGTCTCCCCGCCCCACCTCCCTGTCTTCCGGACAGAGTCAGGGCCATCCCTGCCGTCCTGACCACGTCCATTTCCCAGGGCTGGGACCGTCCAGAGCAGGTGCTCGGACATCCTGCTGGGGTCGAGGGGCCTGAGTCAACACCATGAAGCCTGAGTATCGGGTTCTTGCCAGAAAGAGATGAGGGCTGCTATACACAGAGCCTTGTTCTACAGAAAGCGATGGCCTGTGCCCTGAGTCTGGAGCAGAACCGAGCCCATGGGCTTCATCTGCAGCAGCTGGAATGGAGGCCGGACACCAGAGAGCACCGACATTGAAGTGTCGGTCCCCCATCTGCCTGGTTTTCTGTGTGGCAGTTTGGGTAAAACCTCATTTGAAGACACGGCCCCCGCTTCTGCAGACCCGAAGTCCTGACTTCTGGGTGCGTCTTAGGGGGTGTGTCGTGGGGTGAGAGCCCTGCAAGGAGCAATCGGCACCCATCTTGATTGTCTGAGGCGGAAGCGGGTGGATGCAGTCACCTCCGCTTTGGGTTCTGCACCAGAGCCCTGGCTCAGCACCTGTGCTCAGGAGAGGCCCCAGACACTCTGGCTCACATGGCATCACCCACCTTTGTTGTTGCAGGCGATCCACTTCAAGCGGTCAGCAAAACTCACTTCCCTCCCAATCAGGTAGGTGAAGACCCGGACCTGGTGGATGAAACCCGGTAGGCTCATCAAATCCCAGCCATTAGGGACCTGGCCGCATCTGGGTCTAGGTCTGGGCTTTGGACTGTGCGCTTTCAGCCCTTCTAATTAGGAAGGGCCCAGGGCCTGGGCTCATGGTACGGGGGATGCCTGCCTGGTGTGGAGGTCTGCCTGGTGAGGCTCACAGCCCGCAGTATTCCACCCCCACCATATTCTGTGCCCTCGAGTGGGGCTCTGCGGTCACCCTAATGTTTGAACGTCACCCTGGGTCTCATGGGCCAAGCATGCAGACACGGCAGGAGGAGGCACTCCCCCGGCACCCCCTTCCCCGACACCCCTCCCCGAGAGGAACCTTGCGGTCTGGCCAGTTGTACTTCTCCAGCACCGGCTCATAGTCTTCCACAGCACCATCGGTGATCAGCATGATGGCCTGGTTGCACAGGCTTCCTTGCCCGGCCTCTTGGAACTGTGGGGAGATGTGGTTGTGACTCCCTGCCTCCTCTGCCCCATCCCTGCCCCGTGCTCCCCAAGACACATCAGACCTGCTGCAGGATCTGGAAGGCTTCACGGAGGGCTCGGTCCACGACCCCCACACCTTTGACCATCAACTCGTCCACCAGCTGTTTGAAGTGCTGTTGGAGACAAGAAGTTAGAGGAGGGTCAGCGGTCGCTGGGCCTGGGAACTTTCACCATTGGTGGTACTTTCAGAGGCTGTGCAGAGCTACTTGCCCAGAAGAGCATGACTGCAGGACCCATCCCCTAATTTCACAGCTGGATGTCTGCAGCAGAGGTTTCTCAGAAGCCTCCAGGAGAAGCTGAGAGGCCGTGAGTGGCCGGGGGCAAGGCCACCCCCACCCCTGGAAGGAGAAGCCAGACGGGCTCTGGGTACACCCACCTCTCGGTTGTCCCGATCTGCCTGGACCAAGATCCCCTTAAAACAAGGTTCGATGTAGTGGATGTAGTCATTATACTGCAGAGGGCAGAGGGCAGAGGCCAAAGGGCAGAGGGCAGAACACACAGGGTCAGTTTGGCAAGTCAGGGCCCAGTCACGAAGCTCACGACTCACGACTCACGGAGGGTCAGGGGTGGGCTTACCCAGGCCCCTGTGTAATATGATCTTGGGGACCTTACGCTTTGGGCAGTTTCTCTGAGTAGAGGGAAGGGAGTACAGGGAACAGCAGGGCCTTGACTCTGAACATTCTCTCCCAAGTCCTGGCCTGGGCATCTTCTGGGGAGGCTAGCCGGGTGCTGTCCACCCCTGGAGCTCACAGAGTCCAGGAGTCGCCCAACTCTTCTCTCCGTTTCTGTCTGTCTGTCCCTTCACTTCATCCCTTTCTGGGGGCAGGTGGAGTGGTCCTCAGGAGAATCAGGACCGGGGACTGTGGGCCCCTCCCTCCCGACGTGTCTGGATTCAGGGATGAAGGAAGTGGGAGCTGGGGGTCTCCCATCCTGCAGAAAGGAGGGTCTTTCCAGGATGACGCCACCAAGGGCACAGGGGTGGGGCCGAGTTAGAGGTCTACTTAGAATCTCCTTCATCTTGATCAGACCCCAGACTAGTCTGAGAGCCCAAGGAGAGCTGCTGCCTCAGAGAAATGGACATATGCACTTCCCACGCGATCTCAGAAACTGTGGACCCCTGGAAGCCCGTCCTGGGTGGGAGGCCCTAGCTCCAGGGGACAAAGCCCATAAGTACAGGTCACTCTGGTACAGGTGGAGGACGGTTTTTCTCAAACGGGAGGCGTGTTTACCGCGATGATGTTCACGAAGTCGTTCTCCCCCAGCGTGTCCAGGATGGTGGAGACCGTGTGCTTGGCGATGGTCATCCGCAGCCCCTTCATGCTGCCGCTTGTGTCCACCACGATCACGATGTCCTTCGGGGAGGTGGCGGCTTGTATGTACCTGTAGCAGAGGGGGAGGGACAGGTCTGCGGTGGGATAGCCGGAGTCAGAACCACTGTTGGCTGGGTCTCTCTTGTTTCTGTTCAGACTCTGGCTCAAAGTGCAAGTCAACGCCCAGGCTTGCTTGTGTCCGAAACCACCCAGCTGTTTGGCAGCCATTGCGGGGGCAACGGTTGGGACCGTGCCCACTGAGCGAGCATGTCAGGTGGGGATGGTCGGGTCTCGGTAGTGACCCTTGTCCTCTTTGGTTCAGGCCAGCCTGAGTTCCAGGGGGATCTGACAGTGGGAAGGGAGGGAGCCGGACCCCACAGACCTGGTTATAGATCTGCCAGAGGAGGGGTGCGGGGGGAGAGGGGATCTGGCAGAGGGTGGGTGTGCAGTCAGCTCAGGGCCCTGGAAGGAGGTGTCGGGCATCAGGACAGGTGTGGTCAGTCCTGGAGCAGAGCAGCTGTGGGGTGATGCAAACACTCTTCTTCTCTTGTGCTGGGTTAGTTCTGCACACCTGAGGCCCAGGGGCGGGTGCAGAACAGGCCCTTGGCGAGAGCTAGGCAAAACCCGGAGGCTGCAAAGAGACACCAGCCCCAGAGGCCGGGCCCCTGGGGTCGCTTACCAGCCGCGGTTCCTGCAGTCGAAGGTGATGACTCCGTTCTCATCCGGCGTCCACTTGATGCCTGGGGAAAAGAAGGCTTCACTCAGAGAGGCTGCCCCAGAGCCCCGGGCTGGGTGCTGACCCCAGGATGGCCAGGATGTGTGAATGGGTGTGTGTGTACATATGTGTGCATGTATACATGTGTGTGCGTGTGTGTCCGTCTGTGTGCGCGTGTGTGTCTGTGTGCATGTGTGTGTCTGTGTGCACATGTGTGTACATCTTTGTGTCTCCATGTGTGTGGATGGCCCCTGGGGCAGGGCCGGATGGGGATGTGGGCAGTGTGTGTGGGACCAGTCATCACACCCTATAAACTGAGGGGGCAGCAAGGCAGGAGGCAGCTGATGGACGGACACTCACCCTCAACTGCCCAGACCCAGAGCTGGGTTCACTTCACAGGTAGGAACCCCAAACTCCTGAACTCCCAGCGCCCCGAGAGACACGGGCGAGGCCCGACAGATGTTCCTAGGTGGTTGCCCCACAGATGAAAACCTCTGACTGCAAGCACGTGGACCTCGGACTACGTGAAACGAGATTTTCGTTTTTGTTTCCCTCCCTTTTTTTCCTTTTCCTTTCCCCCTTTTCCTTTCTTATATATATATATATATATATATATATTTTTTTTTTTTCCACAATGTACAACCCCCTTCAGGGCTCACAGCCCACAGGTATAGAGGCCAGGCCGTGGTTGCAGGCTGAAGTTGACTCTGGCATGAGCATACCAGGAGGAAACTAGACTGGTGATGTTCAAAACCTCACTTGGATGCCAACCAATCTGAGACCTGAGCAGGAGATGAGTGGGCTCCCAAGGCCCCTCCCCAACATGGCCTTTAACCCCCTTCCCTGAAGGTCCTCGTGGAGCTGGAATCCTTTCCTGCCTTCACCCTGCTGCACACAGTCCCTCTTCAATAAAGAGCTCTGCTTGCCTACACGTCTTGAGGGAGAGATGTTCATTGCTATGGCCTTGCTTTCTTAGAATCTGGAAAGGCCCGGGAACACACACGAGATATTTGTATCAGGTAACAGTAAAGGCATCTAATTTGGGGAGATTAAGAAGTCAGAGTGGGGGCAGAGATGTAAGCAGGAGAGTTCTCAGGTGCTTTTTTGACTGAGAAGAGGGTAAAATATGATTTAATTGTAAAACCTTGTGTTACACGTGCCTGCTAAATCCCTGTTACACATTCAGGACTAATGACTAAATGGAAACAGGAATAAGTTCAGAAGTGATAGGAAAAAAAAAAGAATTGGAGGGGGAGAATTTATGAAAAAAAGGTAAATCATTAAAAAAGAAAGGAAGAAGCAAAAAGGAAACATAAAAACAGAAGGGGGAGAAATCTAAAAAATAAGATTATAGCATGTCCAAATATATCAATATAATACATGAAAATGTGCTTAACTTGCCAAATAGTAAAAGAGATTGTCAGTTTGAATAAAAATTAAAAAGCTATATGCTATTTTCAACAGATATGGCTAAAACAAAGTGACCTAGAAGATTGGAAGTAAAAGGATGGAAAATATATAGATATCAGGCATATACCAACCAAGAGCACACTAATATCTCTATGAATATCTGATGAAATAGACTTTAAAAGCATGTTATAAAGGTTAATGAGGAGCAAGCAGACATAAAATCAGTAAAGGCATGGAAAATTTAAATAATACGATTAACAAGCTTCATCTAATGATGTGAGCAGAATTTCTATCCAACCATTAAAACACCCATATTCTGCTCAAGCACATGTAGAATATTTACAACAGTTGATGACAAGCTATTAAACTAGCTCCCAACTAATTTCATACAATCAGCACCATATACACCATGTTCTCTGGCTGCAAACAACTGAATCAGAAATTTATAATAAAAAGATAAAGCTACAATCCCCATATATTTGGAAATTACAAAACACACTGTTAGATTACTAAAAGTTCAAAGAAGAATTCACAGGGGAATTCAAAAATATTGAGAAGCAAACAACATTAAAACACTCCCCTGACACCAAGAAGCACAAAGACTTCTGCGGGTCAAAAGTCACAGTGAATAGAATGCAAAGGGAATCCACAGAATGCAAGGAAAAAGCCAGACTGTAAAGAGAACCCAGTGACAGAGCAGCAAACAACCCAGGACAAAAATGGGCAAGCTTTGTGTCTGCAGACAAGTTGACAGCTCTGGGAGCCCTGATGCAGCAGGAATTCCACCCTGGGGAAGGCATGAGGGACATGGGAGGAGTCTCCAAGCATTTGAAGGGCTGTTCCACGGAAGAGGGATGAACTTGCCCATTGAGGCGCCAGAGAACAGAAAAGAACCAATGACTTGTTGTGGATTTGGGTAGTGAGACAGCAGTGTCCCTGGTGGCTTGGATGAAATTTGCCTGCAATGCAGGCGGATTTGATCCCTGAGTTGGGAAGATCCCCTGGAGAAGGGAATGGCAACCCACTCCAGTATTCTTGCCTGGAGAATCCCATGGACAGAGGAGCCTGGCGGCTACAGTCCAGGGGTTGCAAAGAATTGAACATAACTGAGCAACTAACATTTTCACACGATTTTTTCATGGGAGGGTCCACCCTGGGGAAGCCGTGAGCTCTGAGGTTGTTTTGTACTCCTCCTAAGAGAAACCCTGGGGGACATGGAACCATCCTCAGGACCCTCAGGACAGGCTGGGGCTGCGGACCTGGGACCCTTGGCTGAAGTGCTTATACCTGGACAAACGTCTCCTTGAGCAACAAAATACAAAGCAACTATAGACTAAAAATAACTGCACACGTGTGCAGTTGAGGCAGATTATGGACAACAAGATATAAAAACACCAAAAACACAACTGCCACTTCTGAAGAACTGGGAACAAAACCTGGGCACTGCGCACGTCCCCTGCACTCAACACCACCAAGGGGTGGGCAGACCACACAGGCACCCCTCCAGCCCAACCCTGGGACGCACCCCTACCCTCACCCTGATAAAAGGAACCAGCTCATCGCCCGCGGGAGCCAGCAAGGGAACCTGGGTTTTGTTCTTGCTCCCCACTGCTGCAGCCAGGGCCCCAAATTTAAAGCCTTGCCTGAATTTCTTGTCTGTCTTCTAGACAATTTCTATTGATTAGGGGAGTAACACTTGTCTCACCAAACAGGGCCATATCAAGGTTTTCTGGAGAGGGGGCTAAAATAAGACTGGGTGAGAGCTATGGAGGTGAATCCTTTTAAATGAGAAGTAACAGGAGGCAGAGCTCTTGGAGACCTTGTAGAGGGGCTTCTGTTTTCTGTTTGGTCAGTAGACCAGGGAGATTCCCCGGCTGTCTGCTGGGCTGGCCGCTAGCCAGTTTAACCTCGTTCCCTCTGTTGAACATGGACTTTGTCCCATTTCTCCAGCGAGGTTGCAGCCTTCTGAAGGTCAGAACTGTTTGGCCCTCCTCTCCACCTCCCACATGCTTCTTGCAGGACCAGAGTCCAGGTGGGCATTGACTGGCTATTTACCGAGGGGTCCAACGGCGTCGTTGGTTCATCCCTTCATCAGTTATCACTTGAAAGTGTGCTTCTTGGATTGCAGCGTCACCTTGCTCCCAGAGACAGAGCCTAGAGGACTGTGGAGACGCCTCCCCGGGTCCTCACCTGGGTAGATGCGGAAGAACCCCGTGGAACTGCCGAAGTACTGCCAGGTCAGCGTTGGGTCTCTCTGGAAGTTCTCCACGAAGACAGCGTTCAGAGCTTCGGACATGTAGATTCCATTCAAGATATCTGGGTCTGAAGGGTGAGATTGTTGGGGGAATGCAGAGGAGATGAAATCAGTCTTCACCTGCTGAATATACACGCACACACAAGCACACACTTGAAAGCACGCTGCCTGCAGCGATGCCATCCACACCCGCGCTCACTCTCCCCTGACCCGGGGGCCCTGTTTGCTCCCGGAGTGGGGGGTCCGGTGGGCACCTTTGTTGTAGACGTTGGTGGGCAGCTGCACGCTGCTCAGGGTCGTGTTCACCAGCAGGTCACTGAAGTGCGCGTTGGCCTCTAGGAGGAACTCGGCCCCCAGCTCCACATATGCCCCGCTCGAGTCCTTCTCGTTGAGGAGGACGGAGTTGTAATAGTCGAACTAGGGTGACCAAGAGGGACAGGGGGTGAGAGAGGGTCAGACGGGAGTGGCATCCACATGGGCTGAGGAGTCCAGCCACCACTGATTTGGGGCAAGTTCCAAACAGTTGGACCCGATGGTTGATTCTTCGGGTTTTGAAGTAAACTGTCTGGATTATGTCTTCAGTCCCCACTTTGTTTGGTGTGTGGACATAGCCAGGATTGGGACAGACAGGCAGACACAGATTCAGGGGAGGTGGACAGATGGAGGTGCCCCCCCCAGCACCCTGAGCTCTAATGGGAGTGGGAGGGCTCCTGGGACCCAGAACAGGGTCCCTGCAGGGGGTTTCCCTCTGAAGAGACAGCCTGCAGTCTGGCCCTGCACTGGACCGCAAATGGCTCCTCAAGGACTCAGAATGGTTCAGAATCAACCCTCTGGTTCATATATACCTGTGTGGTCCAGAACCAACCCTCACATTTATACACACCTGTGTGGTTCAGAACCAACCCTGCAGGTTCATTCATACCTGTGTGGTTCAGAACCAACCCTCAGGTTGACACACACCTGTGCGGTTCAGAACCAGCCCTCAGGTCCACACATACCTGCATGCATTGAAAGATGATGCCGGGCGTCTTCCCCCCGACCCTCGCCCCATGTGCCATCCTCAGGGGACCCCGCCTGAAGGGCTTTGGGACTTTAGTTGTCGTAACTCCCAGGGCTGTGGGGCAGGAGGACTCACCACCAGGGACTCGTTGAATTCGTGGTTCAGGTCGGCCTCCTCGGCAGCCTCCACCAGATTCTGCGGTGGGGACACGAGGGGAGAGTGAGTGGGGAAAGGAGGCCAGGGGCCCCGTAAGGTCCACTCCCAGGGATCCACCCACGAGAACCAGGGACAGACACTCAGACCAGCGCCTGCACCGAACGTGCACAGCAGCGTTAGTCTCAGTGGCCAAAAGGCAGACGCAGGTCACAGGACAGGAGACCAGTCTGCAAGGCGACACCCAGGGTCCTTTAAGCTACACAGTGTTCCAGGGAAGGTCAGACACAGAAGCCTGGGGACACAGCCCAGAGGTCAGCCGTGGCCAGGGGCGAGCAGGACTTTGCAAGGCAGTGAAACTACTCTGTGATCTATGGCAGTGGGTACATGTCATTACATGTTCGTCCAAACCCTTGGGATGCACACCCCCAAGAGTGAACCCTCAAGCAGACTACGGACTTCAGGTGACAATGACGCATCGGTGTCCATTCGTTGATTGTACAAGTGTACCACCTGGTGGGGGTGTTGGCAGCTGGGAAGGCTGTGTTTGTGAGGGCAGGGGAGTAAATGGGAACTCTGTGCTTTCTTCACAATTTTGCTGTCAACCTAACACTGCTTTAAAAATTAAAGTCATTGGGACTTCCCTGAGGGTTTAGTCGTTAAGACTGCGCTTCCACTGCAAGGGGTTTGGGGCTGATCTCCAGTTGGGGAACTAAGATCCCAAATGCTTCATGGAGCAGCCAAAAATAAATAAATAAATAAAATATATTAAAAAATACAAAGAGGAGTTCCCTGGTCATCCAGTGGTAAAGACTCCAAGCTTCCGGTGGAGGGGCTGCAGGTTTGATCTCTGGTCAGGGAACTTGATCTCACATGCTGCAACTAAGACCCAGTGCAGCCAAATAAATAAACAAATAGCTTAAAAGAAAAAAGATAAAGGAAAGAAAAGGTGCAGTAAATAGAAGTAGAGACACAGCAGGGCATTTATTACCAGGAAGATGGGATTTTACATCATTTGCCACCCTCTGGGTCTCTGTTTATCCTCCTGTGAACTGGGCAGAGCAATCCTTGCTGCCCTGCACCCAACCCTCGTGGCTGAGGGCAAGATGAAGAAGTTCCACGGGGCAAAGGTTATTTAGTGCTGCTCTGCAGGAGATTCCCCATGGCACCCTCATGGAGGGTCTGTGGCTGTGACCCTGGAGGGAAGGGGGAGGAGGGGAAAAAGGGAGGAGGGGAGAAGGGGGATGGTGGAGAGGAAGAGGGGAGGAGGGCAGGGAAGGGCGGGGAGGGGGTTCACTTCACAGGCAGTCAGTCACCCCATGGCCCTCCCACCCTCTGCCCCCACCCACCATTCACTCAGCGGTGACTCCTGGGCCCTCACTCTGCACCCCGTCCCACCACTGAACCTGAAATCATGATGCAGGTCTTTCTTGACACCATGGGCTGACCCTCCAGCCCTGGACGCTGTTCCCTAAGGCAGGGCACCCACCCCAGCCCTCCTCTCTCTCCCCTTGCCCCCACCCCACCTCCTTTACAAGGGTCTGGTGGCTCACAGAGCTATGGGGTGGAAGGTGATGTGAGTGGGAGGGCCCAGGGCGGGTGTTTGGTGTCTGGGGTGGGCAGACCCCCAGACCCCAGGCTGAGCACCTGGACAGCCTCCACTTTCCTGCGGAGCATGGTCTCCATGTCCTCTGAGAACTTCCTCACCAGCTCCAAGCCGTCCACCTCCTTGATCTTCAGACTGGACTCCACGTCCTTGTATTTCTGTTCAGGAGACACATGGAGACACACACCTGTTTTCTGGGACCCAGAAGTCCACCCGGATGGCTAGCAGTCTCCGCCCTCCCACTGGATGTCCACACCGGGGCCAGGATGGCCCTGTCTCCTCCAAAACCTCTCCTGCAGATGACAAGTGACTTCTCTTATCAGACGTCCTCTGATTCACATCCGTCAGAGGGAGAGGTTGAGGCTCAGACAGGTCGTGAAACTCAACTGAGGTCACACAGCTGCTCAGGGGCTGGGCCTCCACATGCTGCCTCCAGGGATGGCTCTCAGGGGCTGCGAGGTCCAAGATCTTGGTGTGCCCCCCACAGCCTATGAGCCGCAGGGCTGGGCACTGCCTGACCCTCGGCCAGTGAGCCTGGGCACTAAGAGGGCCACTGAGTCACTGTCTGGGCCCTGGGAAGCCACCTGGGCACAAGTTGCTTAGTTCCCCAAACTGCAAGTCCATGGCTTTTACCCCAAACAGTCATGGCTCCAGCTCCCTCATGAGTCAGAGGAAGGAGAAAATCGGAAGAAACTTGCTTGGCTGAGGGGCTGGTGTGGCGGTGGGGAGAGTGAGGGGAGTTGGGGGGAGCTGGCATTGCTACCTGCCCAGGACTAGGACAGCCGGAGGGGACAGGCATGACCTTAAAAGCCAGAGGCTCCTTTCAGCAGTGCTTAAGAAACAATCTGAAGCTGCAGAGGGGATAAGATGGGGAACATGGACACTCGGCCATGGGCAGTAGGACAGCAGTACCCTCCTTTGTGATGGTCTGGAAGTCGCGATGCTAGGGGGACTGGAGCTTGAGGGGTCTAGTGAGAAGCTGGTGGGTCATCTTTAATCGACAGAGCAGTGAACTACTCATGGGGGGTGGTGGCCAGCTCCTGCCCAGGGGCCCTGCAGCCAGGACACCGTGGCAGGCAGGGTGGAGCACTGAGTGGGCGGCTCTCTGCTGGCCCCTTCCTGCTCCCCAGTGTGGGGCCTGCATCTGGCCCACTCACTCCCTCTCCGGTCAGTCCCTCACCCCCACAATCTCTTGTTCCCTGATCCCATCTCAGTGTTGGCTTCCTGGCCCCTGAGCTGACATCCCACCAGCTTGCTCTGTGTCTCGGGCAAATCGTTCCTCTCCCTGGGCCTCAGTTTCACCATCTGAAATGGGGATTGGATTAGATGGCCCCCAGGGCCCTTCATAAGCACAGACATCCTGCTTCCCCACCTGGACGGAGTCCCTGGCTCTGACCACCTGGCTGACTGCCCAGCTGCCCTGGGTGGCACTGACCTTCTGCAGCAGGAGGGAGCCCGAGTACTTGGTGACAGTGTCATACAGGTCCCGGCCAAAGGTGTCTGCCCACAGCTTCACTCTGCCAGACAGAAGGAGTACAAGTGTGCATGCATGCACTCACACGCACATGCACACACACATGAATGCACACACGTGCACGTACACACACGGAGACAGATGTACACACGCATGTGCAGATGCACATGTGCATGTATACACGCACACACACAGATGCACACATGCGTGTGCAGACACACATGCATGTACACATGCACACACATATACAACCCATCCACAGACCCTTGCACACACATGCATGCATACATGCACATACATATACACACAGGGAGAAACAAAGATTCACTCATGTATACACACAAGCACATACACACATGCACACACACATAGACACAAAGATGCACACATGCACACACACACACACGTACACATGCATGCACACACACCCAGATAGATGCACACAGACGCATGCACATAGGAAGCCTGTGTCTACACGCAGAGACACCCACTGTTGCACATACACAAACCTGCACAATCATGCAGGGACACAAATAACATAGACATACACGTAGACATGGACACACACAGGCACACACAAATTACACAGTGCCGTACACCCAGGAGAACACACCAACACAGTCCACCCTCTGTAGGGCAGGGACCCAGAGGGCCCGTCAGGACTCAACAGTTACACTATGATCAGAGCACCTTGGCTAGGACCCCGCTGAGGGGCAGAGCTGACCACCCGGAGCCAAGCCTTAACCCCACACCCCGAGGACTAGAGAGAAAGGAACGAGGCTGGGGGTGGGCAGGCTGGGCGGGAAACCCTGAGGACGTGCACAGATGCAGCTTCTCGGCCAGCTGTCCTCCAGCTGCCCCTTGCAGGGTCACCCTGGGGCCACGACTCCTCTTCTAAAGGCTCGGTGGCGGGGTGTGAGGCAGAGAGGCCAAGCCTCTGAGCTGTGTCTGGGAGGTTGGGGCCACAGGCAGGTGACAAAGTAGAGGTGGGACCCTCTCCGTGGGGACAGTGAACTGCAAACCTCATGCTCAGCTCAGCCCCACACAAACCCTGGGCATCCATGGGCTGCAGGGCCCCCTTCTGTAAGGCCAAGGCTGACAGCAATCTGACTCATGCTGGGCTCAGGTGTGATGAACAGGTAGCCCCTTTAGTCCAGGATGCTCTGCACCCATCCCAACTGGAACTGTATTTAACGGAGCCACCAGAACTGAGCACTAAAGACCAGACACCCCCAGGGAGCCACACAGTACTTTATACACAGTTGTGAATGACTGGAAACTTCCCTGGAGCTGCTCTTAGTGACAGAATGTAGGACTGGGGCCAAGAGGGAGGCAGACAGGTGTAAAAAGGGAATGGGGAACCCCCCTTCACTCCCCCTGACTCCTGGCTGCACAGGTGGTGGTCAGTTTAGGCCTGTTTACCCTCATAATGTCGAGATGTGGGTTTCCTGGCAAATCCTTGGGGGACCCTGATGGTCACTTCCAGCAACTCAGCTCCCACTCCAACCTCTCATCCTGCGATCACCCCGCAGGTGCTGGGGGTGCCAGGAGTCGTGGGGGCTTCCATGATCAGGTCTGGGGAGGGGTAGGGGTGGGGCCCCAAATGGCAGAGATTTGGGGAAGAGAAGTTCACAGGGGAAATGGACAGGGGGACTGGGTGGCCGAGCCCCAGGGGATCTGGAGGGGGGCGAGGACTGAGATGGGCTGGGGAGGAGAGGGGGGAAAGGGTATCTGGGGCGGGGAGCTGGCCTCGAGGCTTACGTTTCCACAGGGATCCTGACCTGCCCCCGTGTGGGGGACAGGGACGTGCTGGACAGCAGACACAGGAGGATCGCCATCTTCCGCAGGGAGGCCCAGGTCACAGGGATGGGGCTGGGGTCTGTGTGGTTGCTGGGGGGCCCAGGCATGGTGCCCATGTGGGATGAGGCTGGGGAGCAGCCTCAGACCCTGAGCTTTGTCTGCCCAGACCCCTCGCACGGCCCACACCTTCTGCTTCTGGGTCTGGACAAGCCTGTGGTTCCCCAGCTTCCAGTAGGGTCCTGGCTGCAGTGTCTGTGCGTAAGGAGGGGGCTCTCCTGTCTGTCTCGCAGAGGGGTGGCCCCACCTGAGCAGCAGGCTCCCAGGAGAGGGGCTGACTGGAGAGGCTGGAACAGAATGAGCCAGTTAATCCGCCGGCCTCTTCTCTAATCCCCGCCCGGCAGCAGGAGGGTGGAGTCAGGGACCTCAGTGGGATTATCCTGGTTTCAGAAGTGGGGGCCAGCTCACCACGCATGAGCCTCAGTCTCCCGCGTCACAGAGGCAGACCAGTCTCTGGACCCAGGAGACGACAGAGCGACCCTGACCCTGTGATGAATCTGCTCCTGAAAGCTCAGAGCCATCCTGGGACCCATGTGAGCATCCCCGTTTGCTCAGGGAGGCGAGGGGACAGGGTGTCTCTACGTGGGCTCCCACGTCCAGCCTGCTGCCTTTGGCCAGGTCACAGGTAATGTCCACAGCCAATGGCCCCAAGTCCTCCACGTCTCACCTGGTTCTAGGTCGGGGACCCATTTTCTGGGACGCTCCAGCCCCCCGCCCCCGCCCTCCCCACCCCTTGCACAGATCCAGCCCCTAATGCACGTCCAGCCACTGCTGGTCAAGGCCTATGTCCATCTGCATCTCAGGTCCTCTGTCTGACTTCCCCCATCCTAGGTGGAGCTGGGGGGACTGTGGGCCACAGGGGTTCAGCCGAGAGGAAGCCAAGCAGGGATACTGCCTGGGTCCAGCCCCGGTGGATCCAGGGAATTCGAAGCGGGGACGGCGTTGGCGAGGATCAGGAAACAATTGCTTAATTAAACGTTAATTAAGGATATAAAGAGTAATAGAATGAGGATAGCTCAGTGAGGAAATTCAGTGGAGAAAAGAGGCTGAAATAAGGATAACTCAGTGAGGAAATTCAGTGGAGAAAAGAGGCTGAATAATTCAGCCAGAAGGTAAGAGAAAGAACGACATGTTGAGACCAAGTTTCGGTGAACAAGGCCCGCACTTTTTTCCAAAGTTGTTTTTATACCTTAAGTTATGCATAGAGGATAATGGGGGAAGGGGTAGAGTCATGCAGTAAGCCAGGCTTTCTTCCTGCAAACTTATCATATGCAAAAGTTTAGGTGATTTGCATCATCTTCTGGCCCGGAGGCCTTTTTCTCTAAAGGTGATTATTCTAAAGTCAGGCGCCAGCCTCCAAAAAGCATTAGATAAAGTTGCATTCCTACAGAGCAAAGGTGTGGTGGGCTATAACAAGAAAAAGAATTAACTCAAGGGTCCTAGGTTACAAACATTAAAGCTACTACTTACACCAATTCTATTAATCAATACACTGCCAGGGACACAGCAGGTAAGGGATATGGAGACTTAGCAGCAAACATTGGCCCAACAAGTGAAACTCCCTTCACCAATACAATTTCTAATCAATCTTTTAACTGCTCAAAGGAATCTGTATTTAGACAGTTTAGAACATCTCATGCCTCTCACAGTTTGGAGGCTCTGAGCAATCACATGTGGCCAGAAAAACCTATTCAGGCAGGCTAGAGGACTTCCAAGGGAGTTTGTAGGTTGAAACACTGTCACACCCAGGAATTATTAACTGGAGCTGTAAGCTAACTCTTTTTTCAGAGAGATAGTGGGGGACAGCCCCCCGTAAAGTCAGAGGTGTAAGTGAAAGCACAAAGCAGAAAGTAGGCAGACTCTGGTTTTGGGGGTAGATTGCTCGAGAATTTCCAGGGAGACTCCTGAGGCTCGATCCCACCTTTGCGTATGCCAAGCCTCCTTCCTCATGACCTTTGCCAGGGGTGGAGCTTGCTCCCCGAAGGATACAATGAGTCTGGCTTGTGTAGCCACCTAGACTGTTGTCTCCAGCCATCCTGGCAGGGTGGCTCCAGGGACACTCACCGCCTGCCCTCAGGGCTGCTGCCCCACAACTGGACCACGCCCCAGCAGGAGCGTGACCACCTCACAGCGTCCCGCACTGGCAGTGTGCAGGAGGGGAGGGAAGCAAGACCACAAGCTTGTCTGCAGAAGATTCTACCCACGATGGGATAAAGCGGTCGGTGAGGGCCTGGTTCTCTCCAGGCCTGGTGCTCCTGTTAGGAAGCAGTCGACACTGATTGCCCATAATTATAAACATGACATATGCTGTCTTCTCTTCCGACAGGAATTACACATAACAGGATTTGATGAAAATTCTTGTCTCTGGGGGCCCAAACTGGCAATGGTGCCTTATGAGGCCACATCCACCCCTGCCACTGGTCAGAGTGCTTCTTGGTTGGTGCATCTTGTCCTGATCAAACTCGCTGCTTCCTGCAAAGTGGGGCGTGGGGCTGCCACAAAAGCAGAGAAATGCCCGGAGAAGCAAGGGTTCCCAAGACAAACTCCTGTGCATCCCTGGTGGGGAGTCAGTGCTGCGTGTCTGGAGGGGCAGTGATCGCTATAGATGCTGGAATTTAGCTCCTAGGAATGCTGGGTTTCAGGGGAATTCTGCATACGCTTCATTATGAATCATAACAAATTTAGAAAAAGTGCCACAGAGGGGTATTGGTCAATTAGCAAATAAAAAGAATCTGTGACTTTTCTAGGTTTCGTGATTTTTGTGGTATTCATCCACTTCTTAAAGTTTGTCATTTGGAGTGACTCTTTCATTTTATTTTTTAATTTAATTTTTTGTTTTTTCAATTAAAAAAAATATAGTTGATTTATAATGTCTCAGGTGTATAGCAAAGTGATTCAGTTATGCATACACACAGACCACTTCTTTTGGATTCTTTTCCATTATAGGTTATTACAAGATATTGAATATATTTCCCTGTGCTACACAGTAGGGCCTGGTTTATCTATTTTATATATAGTAGTGTTTGTCTGTTAATCCCAAGCTCCTAATTACTCCCTCCCCCAGACTCTGTTATTTTAAATAAATGCTCCCTTTTATGCCTCCCTCTGCACCCGTGTTCTGTGTCTGCTGTGGGTGACCCCCCACGTGACGTGAGCCATGATCCCCTGGCCCGCCCCGCCCCATTCTAGCACCTGCTCACTGCGGCCGCTGCCTGACTCTGACGCTCTAGGCCCTGGAGCTGCTAGGAAGATCTGTCCACATCACAGACACGGGGGTGATTGGTTCCCCAGCCCCTCAGATCTGCTGGGAAGCCCGCAGACTTCTTGCAAAGAAACAGGCTGATGTGATGTTAGGGTGGTGGGTAAAGCACTGGGTGCTGCCCTCACAGGCTGTGTAAAGAAACACGCCTTTCCAGCATCTCTAAGACACAACTCGCTGTGCACACATTGTCCACTCTGGCCCGCTCCAGCTATGGGTCCCCTTACTGCACCACTTATGGCTCCCCAGGGCTGCAGGGGCTTGGTGGGGAGGGCAGAGGGCTTCAGAGTTGAGTCCTTCAGAGGGGGCATTTCTTAGCAGGAATAAAATGACCAGAGCAATAGCTAAGGGCATTACCAAACTCAGAGAGGCCTCTGACCTTCAGACCTCAGGGCTCAGCCCTCAGCTGTCGGCCAGGAAGGAGAGAACTTACATCTGGCTTTATTCTTACATCCAGCGTTTATTCCCACAAGGGGAAGAGTATTTCAGGCTTTCATCTCAACTTCCCTAAATTTAACCCTCTTTTCTAGGGAATCTTCCTGGTGTCAGCCCCCCACCATGCCCTGGAGATGTGAGGCACAGACTGGAAGGAAGGGTGGACGTGATGCTTGAGATAAATACTTAGAGTCTATCCAGGGACCCTGGTCTCAAAGCCACCACTCGGCTGAGTGCCGTCATGCCTAAGTGAAGTACTTAGCAGCATAGTACGGATACAAGAGACATTTATTCTTTCCTTGTGGTGGGAAGAAGGCAAGGAGCAATTTTAGGGAAGGCCTCCATAGTGAAAGGGACATCTGAATTGGGCTTTAAAGGATGAACAGGAGTTCACCAGTTGGAGACTCTTGAAGGGACTGTTATACAGAACGGATAGGATAGGAGAAACAGAAGGAGCAAAAGCAGAGAACCATGGGTATATAATGCTGTAAACACTTTTTTGGTAAGTAGTGAGACTCTCATTGTTTATTATTGCAAAGTTATACTTAGTGGCTTAAAAATAAAAGCAATTATCTCTTTAGCTCCTGAGTGTGTGTTTTGAGCAAGGCTGCACAGAAAAGGCTCATTGGTATCCCACGTGGTGTCAGCTGGGGCAGCTCAGTGGGGGCTGGAGGGTCCATCTACAGGAGGGTTTGCTCATATGTCCTGCAGGTCTGTGCTGGCTGTTGGCTGGGACCTCAGCAGGGGCTGAGGCTGGGAGACCTGCTTCCCCTCCTCATGGGCTGCTTGATTTACCTGCAGCACAGGGGCTGGACTCTGGGTTTCTTTGGAAAAGAAACTTTCCTCCAATCACCCCACTGAGTCCTTTTACTATTTTTGTTTTTAAATATTTATTTATTTATTGGCCACATCTTCCGGCATGCGGGATCTTAGTTCCCCAACCAGGGATTGAACCTGTGTCCCCTGAAGTGGAAATGCAGACTCTTAACCACTGGACTGCCAGGGAGGTCCATGGAAGCCATCTGAAAACGTAAGTCAGATCATGTCACTCTGCTCAGAGGACCCAGCAGCTGCCCACATCAATGAGAGTAAAAGCCAACGCTTGTTCCACAGTCCCAGGGCCATCACGAGCTGACCCAGCTTCCTCCCAGGCCCGTGTCTTGCCAGCTGCTGCACCACAGCGGCTCCACAAGGGGCCTGAGCCCCCTCCGTGGCCCTGCTTGCCCTCTGCCCCTATTTCTATTGGACAAGTCCTGGAAGGGGGGGATGACAATTCAATTGACTTGGAAAGAGTTTATTAAAGGGACTATTTACAATTAAAAGATGATTGCTCCTTGGAAGAAAAGCTATGACAAACCTAGAGAGCATATTAAAAAGCAGAGATGTCACTTTGGCAATAAAGTCCGAATAGTCAAAGCTATGGTTTTTCCAGTAGTCATGTATGGATGTGAGAGCTGGACCATAAAGAAGGCTGAGCACCGAAGAATTGATGCTTTCGAATTGTGATTCTGGGGAGGACTCTTGAGAGTCCCTTGGACAGCAAGGAGATCAGATCAGTCCATCCTAAAGAAAATCAACTCTGAATATTCATTGGAAGGACTGGTCCTAAAGCAGAAGCTCCAATACTTTGGCCACTTGATGTGAAGAGCCGACTCATTGGAAAAGCCCCTGATGCTGGGAAAGATTGAAGGCAGGAGGGGAAGGGGGTGAAAGAGGATGAGATGGTTGGATGGTATCATTGACTCGATGGACATGAGTTTGAGCAAGCTCTAGGAGATGGTGAAGAACAGGGAAGCCTGGTGTGCTGCAGTCCATGGGGTCACAGAGTCGGACACGACTAAGCAACTGAACAACAACAAGAACATTTACAAAGAGGTGAATAGGGTACTGGGGAAACCTCAGGCACTGCAGTCGCACCAGCAGGACACAGCAGATACTGATCCCCGGGCCTGCAAACCTGGATGGGCTGAGCTGTCCTACAGGAAGAGCTGTCACTCAGAGCAGCTTCAGTCACAATCACCACGAGCTGGGGGGCCCAGGTGCCCATCAACAGATGGTGGGTAAACAGAGCAGTCTGTGCACACAGGGGGATGTGGTTCAGCCTTAAGGAAGGAAGCTCTGACACCTGCCGCACCATGGAGGGGACTTGTGGACATTGTACTCAGTAAAATAAGCCAGACAAAGAGGGACGTGTATTGTGTGATTCCGCTTGTAAGAGGTCCCTGGAGGAGTCAGAGTCATAGAGACAGTAGTAGAAGGGTGATACCAGGGGCTGGGGGTTAGTGTTGGTGAGGGTGGCGTTTCAGTTTTGCAAGATGCAGAGTTCTGGAGATGCTCGCATGGTGGTATGAATGTGTGTGTGTGTGTGTGAGATAGTCGCTCAGTCATGTCTGACTCTTGCAACTCCACAGATTGTAGCCCGCTAGGATCCTCTGTCCATGGAATTCTCCAGGCAAGAATACTGAAGGGTACTTAGTGGTATTGAACTGTATACTTAGAAATGATTAAGATGGTGAGTGGGTTTTTTAAAAGCTGGAGAAAAGGGCACATCTGCAGCTGCCCTGGGCAGGGCCATGTGTCTGGACCCCTACTCAGATCCCCGGAGACCGCTTCTCAGTTAAAACATTCACTGCTACAAGGCACTGGTTCCGGCTCCTGGAGATTTGGAGACTCTGGCCCAGGAGAGTTTGGGCTCAGATTCCCAGTGCCTTTAATCACACATGGCCAATCCTACTCTTAACCCAGGAGGAGGGACAGAGAAATAAGGCCAGGAAGCAGGGTGCTGTGTGTCTAACTGCCATGCACCTCCTCCAGCCCCATACCACCCTGCGGTTACAGGAACCATGCCTTGGATGCAGGTCACAGGCCCAGCATCACCCTGGTGTCAAGCTGGATTTGCTGGCGCTGTGGGACACCAGACCCCCGCCTTCTGCCTATAGAGTCTCGGACCCTTCAAAGCCCGGGGCAGCAGGTGTGTGCTCATTAGAGTCTGGCCTGGCCAGGCAGGCCGCCGGTTGCCCAGAGAGGCCCCTTGGGGACCTGCTGGGTCTATAAATACCTGTTAGAGGAAGTGAGTGTGTTTAGGGGGAGGGAAAGGAGAAGGGAGGCCCCGAGGGGCCTGGGAAGCTAGGGGGACTTGCTGGAAAAGAACTTGGTGAATTTCCATGCTCTCTCAGACCCAGGAGCAGCACAGAGAGGTCACAAGGGGAAACGAGACCAGCTGCCAGCCACTGAGTCCCTCCCGCACCCACAAGTGAGGGCTGGCTCAGAGTTGGGCTGGGGGTGACACGTGGGAATGTGACACGGTCCAGGGCAGAGGCTGAGCAGCACCACGGGGGCAGGACAGGACCGTGCTTCACTGAGGGGACACAGAGGGAACCCACAGCTTCTGTCTTCCCAGCCACTGCCAACCTTGACCAAGTGGGCTCGAGTGGCAGCTAGAAGAGAGGGCTCCAGAAAGTGCTGGAGGCCTGGTGCCTGGTCTTTGCCTGTAATTGCAGGTGGGACTCAGGGCAGAGGCTCCCCTGGTGGCCTCGGCTCCTTCTTGGACTGGGTGGCTTGGACTGGGCTGGGGTATGGTGTCCGCCCAGACTGCCCTGAGCTCCGGCCCCACAACAGGGTTTGCATTTGCTCAGCCTGGTAAGTCCCAGATCCTCTGGGGAGGAGTGATCCAAGTGACCACCACCAGGGAAGGATGCATCTGTCCTTAGAGCTGGGGCCACTGCACTGAATTTAATAGGAAGGCAGGACTCATTGGTAATTAGCCTGTAATTATCCTTTTAAATAGAACAAACATTTTCCTTGCAATCTTACTTAAACGACTCATTTGTTTAACAGACTCATAGGCAATAAGAGCTCAGGCTCTGGTGTCTGGGTTCTGGGTCTGAATTCTAGCTCATTTCTTCAGCATTGTCATGCAGGGCACCCCATTATCCTTGTCTGTGGAACAGAGATGACATTCCCTATCTGTGTAGGGCAAGTATGTATTCAGTGCAGGTAACAGGAAGCCCAGCTAACAAAGGAGGACTGTCAGCACAGAGCCAAGGTCTGGGTGCTTCATCTCTCCACTCTCCCCTCCTTTGTATTCTGTGTTCATCCTCTTGTGACACTTGTTACCTCATTGTCACAAGATGGCTGCTGCCCTTCCAGACATCGCATATGAGTTCAAGGCAGGAGAAAGAAGGGCCTTGCCACATGCTTCTATTCTTTTTAGCAGGAAGGCACACATTCTCCCTAGAGTCTCACTGGCCCCCTCTGCTGGCAGACTTTAGCTCTGACATACCGGCCAGAAGTGAGCAACACTGTCACCCGGAGGTATAAGGTGGGCTGGAGAGATGGGAGGGGGACGGTCCCCATCCCCGGGTCTAACGAGTCCCAGGGTCTCACCTGGGGTTGGCGTTGGTACCAAGGAAGACCAAGAGGCCAGGTGTTGCTCGGACAGCGTGCCTGCCGCACGCCTGAGCACGGATGAGGTTCTGACCAAGTTCTTAGTGCGGGAGATGGTGCTGAGAAACGGCCTCCATTACTGTTCACACATAAGTTCTCTTCCTGTGCATTGACTGATGGGCAACCCTCCAGCCCAGGATGCCTTCAGGGGAGCTAGCGTGCCTGCTCCTTGAAGAAGAGACCCTGTGCTCCAGGAAGAAAGGAGGAGGCGACTTCACTGGCCAGTGTCCTCCGGGGGGTGTCCCAGGTCTTCCCTAGGGTACAGGGGACTGGAGTTTCAGTCCACATTGCCCTTGGGTGCTTCCAAGGAAGGGATTCCTGATTCTACCTGGAGAAAGAGTGGCAGAGGTGCTAGTGGAAAGGGAGAGTAACACCCCTCGTTTCTAGGGCTCTCAGTTCCACCCCCCCAGAGGATGAGGCCCGGGCCTGGAGGACTGTGTATGGTTCATCCCCGCTCCCTGCCCGAGCTCTGCAGAACCCCCTCATCACGGGGTCCTGCAGCCACCCTGGCCCTTCCCGTCTTGTCACTGTCCTCACACCGCGGCCGATCAGCAGGCCAGTCGCCCTCGATGGGGAGGGTGCTGTGACACATCCCGGGTGGGTAGGGGGGAGGCCTGGCGGGGGGCAGCCGTGCAGCTCTTCTGCCCACCCCAAGCGTCAGCAGCTGTGTGGGAGCCACACGTGAGCGAGCACAGGCAGCTATTGGTGCCGGGGGAGCCTCTCAGCAATTTTGGGAAGTGCAGCTAGAGGCTCATCCCTCTTAGCCTAAGCCGTGTCCTCATTTCCTCTGAGCGGGAGGGGGAGAGTGTGGGGGCGGGAGGCAGAGGGCAGCGAGAGGGGGGCACCCAGGGCCTCTGCAGCCAGGTGTTTGCAGGCTCACTCGACCGTGACCACCGGCCTCTGGGTCCCGTGCTCTCTGTTCTTCCGGCTCACTGCCTTGATCTCTCCTTTCGTGGGGCCTCCTGGTTCCCTGGGGGCTTCCCAGGTGGCACAGTGGTAAAGAACCTGCCTGCCAATGCAGGAGACATAAGAGACACAGGGTTGATCCCTGGGTCTGGAAGATCCCCTGGAGGAGGGCATGGCAACCCACTCCAGTATTCTTGCCTGGAGAATCCCTTGGACCTGGTGGGCTGCAGTCCATGGGGTTGCAGAGTCAGACACGGATAAGCAACTTACCGCGCATGCATGCCTGGTCCCCTGGAGAAGCCACATACCATGCAACTTTGTGAGCCATCTGGGACCCTCTTCACTTTTCCCATCTGTTACCCCTGCTCCCCCCATCCCCGTCCATTTCTCATTTTCTCTTCTTGTCAGGACCCAGCAAACCCTCCTGCCATACATTGGCTCTGTCGGGGCTGAGAGCTTGGAGCCACGAGGATAGCAGGGCTCTCTCCGGGAGGGGGAAGCCCACAGGCTGCCAAGGAGGCGGACACACGAGAAACTTCTAACCCGAGGTGAGTGTGGCCATCTGAACATCACTCTCATCTCTTCCATCAGTTATTCATCTTCTCCTCTCAGAGGAAGCCTGTTTGCTTTGTTCACTATTCCCAGCACTGAATCAGTACAGATATATACAGCAAGTGTCCAATCAATGCTCCTGGAGTAGAAGAAATCTGGTTGCGGATCAGAGCCCTGCAGGGAGCCTGCCGGAAATGCAGGTCCCTAGGCTGCGTCCCAGGCCTGCGGGTCCAGGTCTCTGCCTGGCGGTCCCGGCACCTGGAGCACCCCCTTAGCTGTGCTGCCCTCCGCAGAGGGAAGGATGGGTCAGCTTGGGGACCAAGTTCTGAACAGCCGCCCAGAGTGAGGACAGAGGTTCCCTGGACCGGGCGCTCCCACCCCCAGCAGCACCGTCCAGTGCGACACAGGAGTGACCGCAGGGAGCGCGCAGGGTGAGGGGCTGTGGGGACAAACAGCTGACTGGAAACGGCAGATTCCATGTGCAGACGGCGAAGGATGAAAAGTGTAAACAGTTCTCGTGGGAAGAAGGATTTGTAACATGATCGTAATGACGTAAATTAAAAATACACACCCTGGGCTTGGCAAGGATTTCTTAAAACACAAAAAGCACTAAATTGTAAGAGAAAATTTAATGACTTGGGCTTCTTTAAGATTAAGAGCATTTATAATTGTGTCAAAATGAACCAATAGAAGATCGAAAGACAATAGACTGAGAAGGCGTCTCTCTCTCCAGCAAAAGACTCCACGGGGACGCGAATAGGATGGGGACAAACCCACACTGAAAAGAGGGCAAGAAAGTGCTGGAGCGTGGCCCCAAGACCACGTGTGTGCGGCCAGGACCACACGTGCAGAACCCGTGCTCCACATCTGGAGTTACCTGGGAAACACAAGCTAGACCACCGGACACCACGCGCCACATCAGAGGGGATGGGTTAGAACTGGAGGGGCTGCTGTTGGGGTGGGGAGTCACGGGACACCATCTGCAGCCTATCTGGGCGGGGGCTGCTTCCCGGCGACCCCTCCGCTCTCAGGAACAAGCTCGGACCTGCACCGGGAGCCGTGCACAGAAGTGCTCACAGCAGTGCTGCCTGGACGCCCTCGAAGGTCCGCCCCGGGTCTAGCAGTTCAGAGGTCCTCGAAACCAACCTCTCAGACAAGAAGCCGGTGTGGAGTGGAGCACGGGAGCTGGAGAAGGCCACCAGGACCATGGCTACGTGACCCATTTGTGTGAAATTCAGGAGAGAAACACAGCGGTGAGGGTTGAATGGTGCCCCCCACCCAGATTTGTAAGCCGAGGTCCTAACCCCTGGGACCTGCGGATGTGACCTCACTCGGAGTTCGTGGAGCAGCATGGGCCCTCATCCTCCACGACGGATGTCCTTCTGGAGGGGACTCTGGGGCAGAGGCATGGGGAGGGGTAACACTGCGTGAGGGGGAAGCAGAGCCCAGGTGGTGGCTCTGAGCCCTGAGAAGCCCCCTCCCATCTGCCCCCAACACCCTTAGATGGCCGAAAGCCACCAGAGGTGAGCAGATGTGTGGACCAGTTGTCCCTCAGAAGGAGCCAGAGCTGCTGGCTTCTCCGCCTGACTTCCGGCCTCCAGATCCCAGACAATACATCCCTGCTGTTAATCCTGGGGCGCTCTGCCGTGCACCCCAGGGGCCACTCCAGCGGCTGCTGGGTTCTGAACCCCCTTCTAGTCCTGGGGTTCCACTCCCAACCCTCTGGCCTCAAGGAAAACTTCCCCACCACGAGGGAGGGGACTGGAGCTGAAAGGGGCTTCCAGAGTGGGTTTTGGAAGGGGTGTGGGGTGACTGTGGGGCGCCCCCCTGGGCAGTGGGGTCAGACTACAGGGGTCACTGCTCAGGGAGGCTCAGGAGATTCCGCCAGGGGTAGGATGGGCAGTTAGGAAGGGTGCCAGTGGGCTGATGGGTGTGCACGCAAACACGATGGGCATCTTTGTGGCATGTGTGTGCATGTGTGTGCACTTGCATGCGTGTACATGTGCGCGCACATGTGTGCATGTGTGTACACACATGCATGTCCTGAGGAGACTGAGAAGCTACAGGGAAACACAGGGAGGGCCCCCAGCTGGGGAACCGGTCCCTGTCGACCCCAGGCCCCTCTTCCCTTCCCTCTTGGGCTTTCGGGAACCTTCCTTAATTAATGCCTGCAAAATGCTCTCAGATGCTGGAAGCAGCAGTAGCAGCTTTATAAATAAACACTGACTTCTGAAGGTTGACTAATGCCCATGCCCTTGGGTGTGGGGAGAGCGTGGGGCTGGGGGAGGGGTGGCAGAGGAAGTCCCCAGAGCACGAGGTGGTGTCCCAGACAAGGTCGGGACTCCTCCTGGGGCTGTGTCCCTAGCAGCAAAATCAAGACTGTATCTTTATCTTCACAAGGTCCTCTCTCTTCTTTCCCATCCGGCCTCTGGCCAGGGTTGCAAAGTGGCCTCCAGCAAAGCTTCAGGGCCTTTGGGAGAAGCAGGCAGGGCCGCATGGCTGGCCTGGTCCACACATGACCTGGCCACTTCTTGAGGGCGGCCGGGAAAGGCCCATGACCTGCCCAGTGACCCTTCAGAGGTAACACCAGCAGCAAAGCCACTGGTCTTCGAGTGTCCTTCAAAGACCCCTGTCCAGGGGCAGAGGCAGAGGCGGTGGGGGCCGTGTCACAACCGGCACCCTGGTCAGCTTGGGGCTGACCTTTCCTGAACTTACATCTTAACCAGAAAGGAAGGCCCTTGGAGGACACGGGGGGCAGGCAGGCGGGGCTAGACGAGGTCACGTTTGGTTCAAACCCTCACTGACGGGGATGCTGTGGCTGGGGGCCTGGGTCAGTTCCACCCAGAAATGAGCAAACGAACCACAGAGTCAGGCCTGGACTCAGCCTCCTGACCTGAGGAGCTGCTCACTCACAGCCCCGAGCCTCCTGGGTGACCGGCGTGTGTACACGGCGATGTGGGCAGAGACCACCCATCCAGTGAGCCTAGGATGCCCACGTCTGGCCTCTGTCTGGACGGTGACCAGACTGCTTGGGCTCAGAGCAGCCTGGTTCACGCGGTCCCCCTGCTGATGGACACAGGTGGACAACAGAGAGGACTGAGGTCTGGGACCCTTGGCCTCAGCTTGGAAAGGACCTCTGTCTGCTGCACACTCCCGCTCCCCAAAGTCTGGGGGCTAAACCTGTCGTTGTGCTGTGGACATGATCACTCTGCTCCTGGGGGGAGGGGGGAGGGTAGTCCCCTAGGACCTGTGAGTTCTGAACCCAAACTCGAGCACCAAGTGGCCACAGCGGCACCTAGACTTTGGATCGCTGGGCCAGGAACAGCAGAGAGCGCCCCTGGGCGTTGCTTACCTTCTGTTACCAAGCCCACCCCTGCAGTTTCTCACTGGGGACGCGGATGTCCAGAGCAGGGTGAGGTCTGTAGATGGTTGACAGCCCAGTGCCCCCGAGAAGTGGGTCTCCCAGGCCCTGCTCTGTCCTCTGCCGCCCAGCTCTGGGCACTCACGTCGGGCAGGGCCCCGATGGCATCCGGGCCTGGGCAGTGGGGAGAGGTGGGGGGTGGTCCAAGGCCCTTTGCTGCCCCATTTCTACTGATTAAACCTGGTGCCTACTGGCGGGGCCACTTCAAAGTGGTTGCTCCTCCCTCAGGAGGACCCTGGGGACCCCGGGTGGGCAGGGGCCATGCTTGTCAGGGGCCTGTCCAGGAAACACACGGAGATATAGCCCCTCTGCCCAAGGAGGTGGGGGCCCGCTCAGGAAACACTGCTCTGCTCCAGTGATGACTTCACTGTCCCTGCGGCAGAGACACAGGGACGGCATTTCCGGGGCTACCGGTTAAGGGAGGATACAGGGGCTGGGAGAGATCTCCTGGAACTCCCGGGCTCATCATCACAGGACACGTGGAGCCTGGTCCCCTGGCTGCTGGGCGGCGCCCCGGTCCTCAGAACGTCACCCCCACCCAGGCGTCGGGCTATGTCTTCCAGGGTTGCGTGCGGGCTCAGCTAGCTGGGACCTCATCTTTCAGATCTGAGAGGTCCCGCCGCCCCCTCACATGTCCATCCAGCACCTGCCAACCTCGGGGAAGCCCACCTTGACTTGCCCCACGTGGCTGCTGCAGCTTCTGGCTCACAACTGCTGGCTCCCACCCCTCTCACCATCCAGAACATTCTCTCCTCCCTCCCACAGTGCCCCAGTTAACTCCCACAGGGGGCTGGTTGCGTGGCGCTCGAGCTGCCACCAGGGGGCCGGTCAGCCGTGCGTGGCTTTCAGCCTCCTCCCCACCCCGCCGCACCCGGAGTTTTAGGACCACAGTCTGCACAGTTTTTATTTGTGTGCTTTCCGCAAGGCTTTGTTGGGAGGCATTACTCATAACTCAGTTTGGTGAAAATCTATCTGGATACTCACGCTTGAGGTAAATATACCAAGTGTTTGTAACCACCTCTCTCACCCCACCCCGCCTACAATTGTAAGAGAGGGTGCTGAGCATCTGAAACCAGAAAACCAGGCACTCAGCAAATGCTGGGGACCCACCCCCCAGTGTAGCCAGGCGACTCCATGACGCAGAGCTGCTGAGCCTGCTGGCTGCCGACAACACGAGACCTCAGAGACGGCTCTGTGCACCAAGGCCGGAGACGCACCCAGCTTCTCTGAAAAGGAGGGGGTGGCACAGGTCTGCATGGAGTGTGTGCGTGTGCATGCTCAGTCGCTCAGTCGTGTCCAACTCTTTGTGACCCCATGAGCTGTAGCCCGCCAGGCTCCTCTGTCCATGGGATTTTCCAGGCAAGAATACTGGAGTGGGTTGCCATTTCCTTTTCCGGGGGCTCTTCCTAGACCAGGGATTGAACTCAGGTCTCCTGCATTGGCAGGCATCAGATCTTTTAACCACTGAGACACTTGGGAAGCCCTCTGAACAGAGCAGGCAGGTGGAAAGGCAGGCGGCTGCTCTGCTGGTGAGTGAGCAGCTGGGTTGTAGAGGTGACGCTGTGCCCCCACCCCACCCCGGGGGCTCCACGGGTCAGTTCTGGGCTCCCCCTCCCGCCTGCATCTGGGTGACACCCGGCCGGACCACCTGCACACTGGTATTCAGAGGCCCGAACCTGACGTGACAGCACCTGCCCTGGGAGCTGTGCACCAGGGCCACCGGCCTTCATGGTGCGGGCCGACGTGTCCTCTGGCTGGGCTGGCCTGCGGCTGATCTTCCTGTGCAGGACGCATGTCCTCCTGCCTGTCCTGGGACAGGACCCGCGGGCTGTGACCAGTGTCTGAGGGAGAGGCGGTCACCCGCTACCAGGGATGTGGCCCCTGGCCTGGAGTCCATGCCGGCGCTGGGGGGTCGTGCAGAGGCGGCCCAGTGGGTGGGCGTCACAGGGCCAGGCTCGGGATGTTCCTGAGGATGCTGATGAGCGGGGAAGAGCAGAGCGCAGACCTGCAAAGACCGTCCAGGACAGAATATCCCTTCAGCATCTCCTCCTCCAGCCTCACAATGAGGGCTTCACTGGTGGCTCGGACGGTAAAGAATCTGCCTGCAATGCAGGAGACCCAGGTTCAATCCCTGGCCGGGAAGATCCCCTGGAGAAAGGAATGGCAACCCACTCCAGTAATCTTGAATGGAGAATCCCATGGACAGAGGAGCCTGGAGGGCTACAGTTCGTGGGGTCACAAAGAGCCGGATATGACTGAGTGACACTTTCTTTTTCTTCCAGCCTCGTTCTTTTTCTTCCGGCCTCGCAATGAGGGTAGGGTGGCGGCGGCAGAAGCTGGGTCATGGGGATGGGGTTGCTGTGCCTTGAAGGTCAGGGCTTCTCCTCTGAAGAGAAGGGGTGAGGGGAGCTATCTCCCACCATCCATAGAGGAGTAGGGGAGAAGAGGGCACAGGGGTGCCCCTCGGGGTGGTAAGCGAGGTCATGGGAGTCCCAGCTGGGCCCTCCATCTGACGGGATGGAGCCCGTGCTTCCAGCCTTCATGGCCTGAGGTGGAGTTCCCTGAGTCACTCCTATTTAATCCCTGTGAGGACCTGAGAGGTGTGAACAGCTTTCGCTTTATAAATGAAAAAGCAGTGTCTGAGATGGGGCCCCTCTTCCAGGACTTGGGGGCAAGGCCGTCTGACCAAGGCCCTGTGTTCTGTCCCCACACCAGGCAGAACTGACGTGGGTCCGGTCTCCAGGGTTAAAGTCCAGAGCCCGGGGACCCATCTCACCTTCCTCCTGTGGGATTCTGTCAGCCTCAAGGGGCTGTCGGGAGCCGATGACGTGGAGGCGGGCTGTCTGCAATGGTCTCGGAATTGGGGTGAGGTGGGAAAAAGCAAAGTGGGGTTGTGTGTAGGTGGCCCTGAAGTCCACCTCCTGAACCCTCCAGGGAAAGGCCTTTGGACAAAGCAGCCCCTGCCCCCCAGACACAGAGGGACTCAGCTCCCCCGCCTCCGAGAGCCCTTTGAAGGGGGCTCCGTGTTTGTTCTGAACAAACTGGGCCTGTCACTTCCAAAGCTATTCATTCCAGGAAAGAATGGAGAATTCATTTTCAAACCCGATCACCACAGTGCTGACCTAGAAAGGCCCAGTGAAGCCTGTGGTGACGGTCGGACCATGCCGGGAGGGGGCGTCCTTCCAATCACACTGCGAGGGGGTGGGGGGGAGCGTCCTCTCAGCTATCTTTGCACTGTCGGTGCTCTGACTGGGCTATTTTATTTATCCAAATCAAGTAAAAAAAATGCTTATTTCAGAAATCAGCCATTTGCTGCCACAAGTATATTGGGAAATTTTTTCGGTGGCTTTCATTTCCCCCAGCTGGAGAAGCGACCCTGAACACTGATCAAGGATATGCAGGCCTGTTTTAGAGGTCGGACTGCAGTTGGGGAGAAGGTTGATTTTGCTGCAGGTTGAGTATGGGGGGTGTGGGGCTGAGGGGAGTAGTTCCTGGTGTGGGGGCAGCAGGTCCGCGTGTCTCCCCCTGCCCTCCTGCCCCGTAAGAACACAGAGATCCTGCACAGGCAGCGATGAGCTTCAAGTGCCGAGGGTCTGTCGTCGTGTCAGATATTGTGAGTGTTGGAGACGCAGAAGGACCTGTCCCTCCCTGACTCGGGGGTGACAGCAGGTCCCTGGACTCGCTGTACTTGAGGGGCCCGGCAACTTTAGCTCCCTCCCTGGGTGGAGGGTGAGGAGGCGCCCTCAGACCCAGCGTGGCCACGCGCCTGCCCCAGGTCTGAGCTTCCGGTCCACGTCCAGGCGGCAGAAGCTGTGAGGAAACCTACTTCCCCCGCCTCTTTTCTGACCCTAAAAGGAGAGTGAGGCCTGGCTCCCGTGTGGGCATCTGGAGATCTTTTTATGGTCCAAGAACAGGGCTGTAGAAATGCAAAGCTCACTTCATCTCCGATGCTCGGCAGGGACTAGGTCAACCTGGAGGGCTGGAGAGAGCCCTCCTGCCTCCTTCCGAGGGCGAGCCCCTTGGCTCTGTGAACACAAGCCCGTCTGAGCCATGGCTTCCCTGCAGAGGCTGAGAACTGGCTTCAAGATCTGTGACCTTCTTCTCAGCTCTATTTGCTGAAGATTACAAAATGTTGCCCTGGGAGCAGAGGCCGGCTTCTGGTGAAGGGGCTGGAAAGATACTGTGTTGCTGGAAGCCTGGGACGTGTGTGGAGTCCTGGGACAAGCCCCATAGAAACCAGCGGTGAATACTTTCAGCAAGCATTTCCCATCAAGGGCTCAGCGATCGGTGCCCGTGGATGTTGACAAACAGGTTGACTTTGTCTGGAAAATCGCTCCCCTTGTCACTGGTGAGGCCGGTGGGGCACGTCGGTGGTTGTGGGCCTACACTGCCACCTGGCGGTTGGCATGTTCTCTGAGGTCCCGAAATAACTGCAGCAGCTGATGAAAAAGCAACCACGTTCCCGGAAGGGAAGGGCCCTTTCCACGGGGAGAATACTCTTCAGAAATGGTTGAGGATGGGTAAGAAGCAAACACCGCTGAAGCACGGCATTTGCTGTGATGTGATGTGAGCAAAGGGCTTTTCCCACGCGCGCAATCCTTGGCACCCGGTACCCTGAAGGGTGGAGTGAAAAAAGACGCGTGACTGAAAAAGTCTGAAACATTTTATTTCATATTATACATCCTTTTTCTTTTTAAAAAGGCAGAAACATTTAGGGAAACATTTGACAAGAAAGAGCCTTGGACTGGAGGGCTTCGGACATGGGTTTTGAAATGTCTTGCTTTCACAGAGTCTTCTTCACGGCTGCTTGTGTCAAGCTGAAGAGATAAGCCTCGTAGATGATATTTAAGAAGTTGTCGTCGTTCTGGAAAACAGAATCAGAAGCCCTGAGGGGGTGAGACTCGGCTGCAGGAAGCAGAGGCTTAGTCTGTCTTGGGGCTGGGCCGGCACCCGGATCCTAAGCTGTTCCTTCCCACCTGTGTGCTCACAGTGTCTGGTCTGTGTGAACAGGGGGGCTGCAGGCCAGGCCGTGGAGGTGGGGGTATGAGTCAGGTATCGGTCCTCAGCAGTCAGCTGGGGAAGCAGCAGGTGCTCGTGGCCTGCAGCTTGGGGCACCAGCCTTGGGGATGCATGGAGTGAGGCCGGCTCGAGAGAGGCCTGGTCAGTCTGCTGCCTGCAGAGACACCGGGCCTCTGGAGGCTGCTCGGGGAGGACAGAACCCACTCGATCCTGCCCGCCTGGCTGCGAGATCACTGGTGGCTCTGAAAGGTCCCCCAAGTCACCCACAAGCGGTGGTTGTTGCTGTTTAGATGCTTTACGACCTCATGGGCTGTAGCCCACCAGGCTCCTCTGTCCATGGGATTTCCCAGGCAAGAATCCTGCAGTGGGTTGCCACTTACTTCTCCTTGGGACCTTCCTGACCCTGGGATCAAACCTGGGTCTCCTGCATTGGCAGGCGGGTTCTTTACTACTGAGCCACCGCGGAGGCCAGCCTTTGCTGTGGGCCAAAGTTAAGACTTCATGGCAACGTGCTTGGTGAAGCCAGAGCCAGAGCCCTGCCCTGGCCCCGTTAGCTGAGGAGGGCTCTGGCCCTGGCTGGTGGGCAGCGATGAGACCGGGGGCTCTGCTGCTGCTCCAGGGGCCGAGGGACCCATGGAGGTTTTCTGTTTCTGAAGCTGGAGACTCCCTCCTGCCCAGCTCCGTGGCGCTCTGGTGATCCACCCATGGCTCACACGCCTGCTCACTCCCAGGCGCTCACGGGGGAGCGGCCAGTGCAGGTGACAGACGTGTGAAATCTAACTAGTGAGGCCCGGGGGAGGGGCCGCTGCAGCCCCGCAGTGTCTCAGCCCCTGCACAGAGAACTGTGGACAGGGTTATTAGATGGAACAAGTGCCTGTCAATTCACATTTAAGGGGTTTTTGTCTATTGCTCACAGAAGTGTACAGATGTCGTCCCCAAGTCTTCATGAACTTACAACGACCAGCCTCTGGAAAAGGAGGGGGCTCCCCTTCCTGGGAATCAGGGAGGTGTGGGCAACTCCTGTCTGCTCCGCCTTCATGCACACTTGCTTCCTGACCCCTTCCCCTCCTCTCTAAAATGTGTTACCTTCAAACTTTTGAGCCGGACTACAGAGCACAGACAGAGAAGGCCATGGCACCCCACTCCAGTACTTTTGCCTGGAGAATCCCATGGACGGAGGAGCCTGGTAGGCTGCAGTCCATGGGGTCGCTACAGTTGGACATGACTGAGAAACTTCACTTTCACTTTTCACTTTCATGCATTGGAGAAGGAAATGGCAACCCACTCCAGTGTTCTTGCCTGGAGAATCCCAGGGACGGGGAAGCCTGGTGGGCTGCCGTCTATGGGGTCGCACAGAGTGGGACACGACTGAAGCGACTTAGCAGCAGCAGCAGCAGCACACAGCACAGAAGTGCTGGCCACTCTCTCAAGGTCACCTGACACTCAAGCAAAATAACACGAAAATCCTTTTACCCAAAGAGACTATTTACCCAAAAGACCCCTGGGCACGAGAGCTGAGCTGTCTGGGTCTACTGGCAAACGTCTGCTCTTTTCAGGGCCTGCCCCGAGTCCTGGGTTGTGCTCTGTCTGGGCCGCCCAGCCGCCTCATGGCGGGCCCGTCGGGTGGGCAGAGGCGCTGGACAGTGAGGCTGCGGCCCCCGCTCTGCTCTTCGCTGGAGGGTGCCCTCAGGCCTGTCCCTTGGCCTCGGTCTCCTGGTCTTGGAAACCCAGCCCGGCACAGCTCTGTGCTAATGTCCTTGTTCTCGTTATTTCACAGGGACGAGCGAGCACAGGAGGTCATCCCACCCCATCCTCACCGCAGGCTTTAAGATCTCTGTAAAACACGCCTGGGCTGCCACAGCCGCTCCTCCGTCCCCGCTGCCCCCTCCCCGGGGCTCAGGGCAGCCTCTCTCCAACTCCTGCTGGTTCCCAAAGCCCCCAGGCCAAGGACTCTCCCAGTGGCTGCGGGATTGGTGCCTGCCTCTTCCTTTCCTGCCCTGGAGGACTGAGTCCCTTCTCCAAGGACAGCACCCTGAGGAGCGGACTCATCCACCCAGAAGCGCTGAGCTGCTGCATCACCCTCTGGTTCTTGGGGAGCAGGAAGTGGGCAGGGCACCCCAAGGGTCTAAGGGGCAGGAAGTGGGCAGGGTGCCCTAAGGGTCTCTGGTGAGGCCGAGGAGGCGGTGCCCGCCTACCTGGATGAGGTGCAGCAGGGCCTCCTGGAGCTGCAGCTTGCTCAGGGCGCTGCCAGGGGTCCCCGGGGGCTCAGGCGTCCGCAGGGGCAGGAGGAGGCCGGTGGGAGTGGCAGCGGGGTCCTGGTTTCCTGGGGGCAAGGGTGCACGGCTCCTCTCTTGCGGCGGGGCCCAGCTGGGCTGCGCGAACACCAGGGGCGACATGAGTGGAGGTGGGGTCGCGGCGGCCGGGATGCGCTGGGGCGAGAGGACCTGGCCAGGGAGACGGAGGCAGGTGGGCAGGTGCGGGCGGCTGGCGCATGTGGAGGGCGAGGACAGTGAGGGGGACACGGCAGGCTCCAAGGCTAACCGCCCACAGCTCCAGCGTCAGGGCCGCCCACAGGAGGCCAGCTGCGCCTGCACTGCCCCCACCCCACCCCGGTGCCATGGGCCTGGCGTCTGCTGTCATACCCACTGGCCCCTCAGCATGAAGGCTCGTCCTCTGAGTAGCACCTCACTTCCCCGCTTCCGGTACCACTTGACCGCATCTAGGACCTGGCCTTTCCCTTGGGGCTCGCCATCCATGCCCCTGCCTGCTGGGGCCCATCTTCCCGCTGTGAGGGAGCCGCCCCGTTCCTCGCCTGGCGTGGGCAGGACGGGCAGGGTCACAGAGTCACATCCTCACCCCCCCACCTCCTGATTCTCTGCATTCGGGCCTGGGGGGACAGCGCCCTGGGGACTATTCCTGCAGGCCCTGCAAGTGACCTGTCTGTCTGGGCGGGTCAGTCTGCCTTTCTTGCCTACCAGATCTAAAACCAAGTTTTCAATAGAGTCTCTTGGCCCCTCGGGAGCTGCTGTGACCTCAGTCACCCTCTAGGCACCGTCCTGGGCAGAAAGCAGGCAGAGGGGGCGGGTGGTTTGTGTAACTGTCCCCAGTCGTCGTTTGAAGCAGAGGTGCCTCCATGGGCAGCTCGTAGAGCACCGGCTCTGTGGCCTGTGAGCAGGGAAGGGGGACGTGCCCGTGCGGGTGACCGCCAACCATTAACTCCAGCTTCCTAGTGCCTGGTCTGAATCCTCAGGGACAAGCAGAGAAGGGGGGCAGGTCGCGCTGGGGCGAGGATGCAGGTGGGGAGCAGCCACTGTCTCAGGACGACAGGTGCTCAGAGGTAAGATTTCCATCAACGGCCCGCATGAGCACTTTGACCCAGTTTGACAAACACGAAGACTGTGCTCCACGCCTGCGGCCTTGGTTCCTAAAAGTGAACGACTCTGGGGCCCCGCTGGAAGCCGCTTGCCCAAACAGGACAGAAGGACCAACGAGGACACATAATACATAGGAAGAACCTCCCCAACTTGAACCCTGAGGCACTGTCAATGATCTGTACCAACCCAAACGGAAAAAAGTCCCTCAGATCTCCAGATGCTGCCTGCACATGGGCAGTGAAGAAACGGACAAGCTTTCAGTTTTGTCACCGTCCCGAGTTATTAGTGACCACAGAGAACCAGCGTCCCCGGAGGACAGAGCACTTCTAAGAATGACGTTTCCTTTCTGGCAGTCAGTGTGCATGTCGTTGGGGCAGGGGCAGCTTCTGCCTTCTCCTGACCCTCAGTAAGCTATCCCTGCAGAGATGGGCAGGAGGCTGTGCCTTCCAGGGTCAGTGACCCGCTTTTCTGCTGACCTCAAGAGCCCACAGGCTGCGGCACCCACAGGGACAGGCGCCCAGCTCACCTCCATGCAGCGTGTGCAGAGGGGCCTGGCCCGCAGCTAGTGCCTGAAGGCGCGCACTGCACCGTGAATACACAGCAGTTTACTGTGGGCGACATATCCAGCGGGGACCAGAGGTCTGACACCCTGGAACAATTTCAGACCCTAAGTTTCCAACCACAACAACCTGGGGTTTTCTCGTATCCATGTCACATGTGGAAACAAGAAGTCTTCTCTCTAGGAATGAAGCATGTTTGAAAGGAGGGCTCCCAGACGCTGCACAGAGAGCAGACCCCTTCCTGGCAGGAGGTGGAGGTGGACGCGGTGTTCTGCATGGACCCCGTCCAGTGCTCCCCGGCAGGAGGACACTTACCTGAAGGAGGGGAGCTGGTTGCTCAGTGCTGGGGGGCGGGTCCCTCCAGGGCTCCAGGGGGTTCCGCGCTCGGGTGCTCGGGGTGGCTGTGGGGAACTTGGCTGCCAGGGCTGGGCGGCCGGGCGCTGGCAGCTGCTGTTCCTGCTGTACCGCCTGGAGCCTCCGCAGCAGCTCCCGTGGGGAGACCTCGCCCGGCCCAGTCACCGGCTGATGGCCGGGGCCGGGGCCGGGGGGTGCTGGTCTGGGGAGGGCCCGGGGCCCTGGAGTCTGGGGCGGGAGGGCACTGCTGAGACGGGTGGGCTGGGCCAGGGACACGGGGGTGGTGGCCGAGCTGGCAGGTGCTGGCGCCCCGGGCTCACACCTGTTCTCAGCCCCGGGTATGCTCTGTACCTGGAGGAGTTTCTGAGTCCCAGGGGCTGCGAGTGCGCGGCTGCGGGGAGACCCTGTCTGGGCGGGCCCAGCGCAGGCCGCCCTGAGGGCGTCTGTGCAGGGCCGGCTCTCAGGCAGCTCTGCCAGTGGCTGTAGGTCCATGCTCCTGACCATGAGCTTTTGAATGGCAGGGCAGAGCTGCTTGTCGACAGGGGGCGAGGGTCTCCGGGGCTCCTCATAGGATAGGGATCGGACGACCCCCTGCCGCACTGGGAACTTCTCTGGCTGCTGCTGCTGCAGGGGGAGGGTCTGGGGAGGCCCTGTGGCCTCCTGACACGGGGCTTTGTCCTGCTTCCCGAAGAGTGCCGTCAAGGACAGGTGCTGGGGTTCCGGGTCTGAGGTCTGGAACAAACACACACGTCTGAGAGCATGTCCATGTGTGATGGGGGGAATGAAACCTAACTTACCCACCCAATGGTTTTTATTTACAAGGGGTCGATTAGAGGATAGAAAAGCCTAATGATTATAAAGTGTACACATCTGGGACTGCCTTTCTAACATCAAATTTTGTCACAGGCTTCTCCCTCCCATCCCAAGACAGCTGTCATATTTCAGTATTTGTTGAATTTTTTGGGGGGGGCCGAGCCACATGTGGATCCAGTTCCCTAACCAGGGATGGAACTCAGGCCCCTTGCAATCGGAAGCCTGGAGCCCTAAAGGTTGGACCACCGTGGAAGTCCCTCACTATCCGCTGACTGATGAGCAGTCAGGAGACGCTTGCTGGGCCTGGGGACGACCGTGTGCAAAATCACAGACACTGGCAGATGGAGGACCGTCGCCTCAACAGGAAGCACACCTCCCCCTGCAAAGTACCTGGAGACACCGAGCAAACACAGAAACACAAGGGTTTCAGAATTCCTGATAGTTTTCCACAGAATGATAGAAATTAAGGGCTGGAGAGTTGTAAGTCATCACTCTCTCTAACTTGATCCGAATACACAGCAGTAGCTCTAACAGCCTGTCAGAGGCGTAAATGCCAACCATGGCTGGCGACAGGCCTTCTTCCTTCCTGCCTGTGCCCTGGTGCCTCTTGCTGGCTGCTGCTCCCTGCGGTTGGGCTAGGAGAACACGCGTGTAGCCTGAAGACACATATTCCAGTTTCTCTCGTAAACAATTTCCACGAAAAGCAAACTTATAATAAAAACTAAAAGATAATTAGAAAAGACTTAAAAAAAAATTCAATGCAAGACTTGCATGAGCCAGTCTTTATGTCTTTTGGCTCCATGTTCATCTTTAAAGTTGATTTAAACCAACAATTCCCTTTAAAAAATTTTTTTTGATAAGGAATAACCATAGGTACTGGTTATACCCACACTCAGTGATGGAACTTACAGATTAGCCCTTTTGCTGATGCTGGGGTATTCTGAAAAATATATATACTCATACAAAAACTGATGTCATGTTTCATGTTTGTATCTTAGAGGCAAATACAGTGACGGGTCATGGGCTCTAAAGGGGGACTTGACACCAGTCCTTAGACCAGGAGTCCCACCCACATAGGGCACATGGCCCCGGACTGGGCACCAAGGGAAGGGCTGCATCTCTTGTCAGTGGCCGACCTCAGAAGGATATGGCCCAACGGGTAATAGTCTCGTCGGCTCCAACGTGGTATTAGGCTGCTGTCTTTTTGGAACACATTAACCTCTAAGGAGTCAAGTTCACAGAGTAAGGGAAATGCCAAATATCAAAACAGTAATCCTTTGTAGGAAGAGCAAATTATACATAATGACAAAACCTCCACTTTGAAATCTCTCTTTCCTGGATCAACTCTAGGGCACCTCCACAGCACAGCCCTCCACCCCCTCGCTCCTGACCAGCCTCAGGGCCAAAGTCCCTCAGGAATCACCGGGACCAGGTGGAGAGCAAGGACCGTGCACCTGGCCGGGCCGAGGGCCCCGCTGCTGCCGGCTCCCACTGGGTTTCACTGGAATCGGCTTGATGAGGTTGGGGTTGTCGTGGATAGCGGACGAGCTGCTGATCTGTTTGGGCTCGGAGCAGGTTTTACACTGAAATAGAAAAAGAACCTTATTTTTGGTGTAAAAGAAACTTAATCTCTTAAGAAGAACGCACCTTCATGCTCTTTATCGTATCTGTGTGCTCAGTTGCTAAGCTGTATCTGGCTCTTGGCGACACCACGGATGGTAGCCTGCCAGGCTCCTCTGTTCATGGAATTTTCCAGGCAAGAATACTGGAGTGGGTAGCCATTTACTATTCCAGGGGATCTTCCTGACCCAGGGATCGAAGCCGAGGTCTCTCACATCTCCTGCACTGGTAGGTGGGTCCTCTACCACTAGTGCTGCCTGGGAAGCCCAAGCTGTGTTTGAGTCTAAACCAAATTCATTGAGTGTGTCTCAGCGGCACAATTCAGCAGTGCTCCATCGGCCTGCAGGATCCAGAGGCCCCGAGACGCCCGGAGGTGTGACAGTCTGCGGGTCTGCCTGAGAAGCAGCAGCTTTAACAAAGTCTCCGGCTCTCCCACGGTAATCAGCAGTACAAAGGCTCCCCGGGTGCCTCGTCTGGGTCAGGGGAGGGCTCCGAGCCCAGTTGGCAGCTGACTTAAGACTGGAGAGCTGCATCCTCAGAGCGACTGACCCTCTTTGGTCTATAAACCAACGGGTAAAGCTGACTCAAACCACTGATTTTAAAAATTACTAACATCATCCTTATTTAATGAGTGATTTTTGCATAAACAGAATAATTCAAATCCGAGTGTTCTGAACCGCTCACTACAAATTAGAATTTCACAGAGAAAGAGATGAGAGACAAGCCTCGTCATTTCAGATCCCGAGTCATCACCGCCCATTAATCTAATCAACCGTGCAATTGCTCACACGCTGGGATTCTAGCCGGGAGGGTACGGCAGCGTTGTCCGCGTCTCCCTTGCTGAAATAGCAAATAAAACTGTAAAGCGCGGTCTTCTGCAAGGTGGGCTTTGTGGCGTCATTCGTTTCAATGGCACACTTGTGCCCTTGGGCCAGGACACACTTCTCTGTCCCCAGTGTGGAGTGGCCATGAATACAACCTTCCCCCCCACCCCCAACAGCCCCCCACCCCGGACCCTGAGCATTTCCATGAGCTTCACGGCTGTTGGCTGCACTTTCTATCCGAGGATGTCGGGGCTGGGGCTGATCACCACTGTGCTTGCTTCGGTTTGGAAAGTTCACTGTGCAAAGGACTTTTTTCAGCCAAGAATTCCGTCCGCCATTTGCATATTTGGCACCAGTATTATTAAATGGCACACTTTCTGAGTCATAAAAAGTTATTTCCAATTCTCAGGTGAGTCATGGCCACAGGACCACTGGCCTGGCTTCCGAGATGTGGATCAGCAACATGAGACCAGAGTGTGGTCCCGATAGAGTCACTGATAGAATGCTGGCGTGAAAAGGCTTGACAGCCTGCTGGCTGTGCCGAAGACAGTGGAGCTCGGCTCACTTCTGCGAGTGCTCCCGTCTGCACTCAGGGTCCCTGGGTTGCCAACTGCTTTACTCTGCACATGCTGAGGTGGGCTGTGGACAGCACCCCCCAGGGGAAGCGGCCAGCAGCTGCTTCCTGAGTCACCACCACAGGCCATCTACCAATGATGCTTCACTTTCATGTAAAAAGTGCTCAGAACAAGACTGACTTCCACAGCTTGCAGCTCATTATCCAGAGGTTGAAGCTTCTACAACTCTCCCTACCCAAAGCTTCTATGCCCTTCCCTACTTGGAAAAACACACAGAATCGGCAAAAGTGTATAACGGATTCTTTGCAGAGAAACCGAGGCTTTAACAGCTACATCACATGAGCCTGTTTATCACACAGACACAAGTATCCACGAGGCAGGGAAGCCTGGGGGAAAATATACTTGAAGTGCTAAAGGCAGACATTGTTGGGTGGTAGGGTTATGGGTAATTTCATTTTCTTTCTTCTACTTTTAAATTTTCTCAGTTCAGTTCAGTTGCTCAGTAGTATCTGACTCTTTCCAACCCCACGGTCTGTAGCATGCCAGGCTTCCCTGTCCATCACCAACTCCTGGAGCTTACTCAAATTCATGTCCATAGAGTTGGTGATGCCATCCAACCATTTCATCCTCTGTCGTGCCCTTCTCCTCCAGACTTTCATCTTTCCAAGCATCAGGGTCTTTTCCAATGAGTCAGTTCTTCGCATCAGGTGGCCAGAGTACTGGAGTTTCAGCTTCAGCATCAGTCCTTCCAATGAATATTCAGGACTGATTTCCTTTAGGATGGACTGGTTGGATCTCCTTGCAGTCCAAGAGACTCTCAAGAGTCTTCTCCAACATCACAGTTCAAAAGCATCCATTCTTTGGCACTCAGCTTTCTTTACAGTACAACTCTCATATCCATACATGACTACTGGAAAAACCATAGCTTTGACTAGACGGACCTTTGTTGGCAAAGTAATATCTCTGCTTTTTAATATGCTGTCTAGGTTGGTCATAGCTTTTCTTCCAAGGAGCAAGTGTCTTTTAATTTCATGGCTGCAGCCACTATCTGCAGTGATTTTGGAGCCCAGAAAAATAAAGTCTCTCACTATTTGCATTGTTTCCCCATCTATTTGCCATGAAGTGATGGGACTGGATGCCGTGATCTTAGTTTTCTGAATGTTGAGTTTTAAGCCAACTTTTTCACTCTCCTCTTTCACTTTCATCAACAGGCTCTTTAGTTCTTCACTTTCTGCCGTAAGGGTTGTGTCATCTACATATCTGAGGTTATTGATATTTCTCCCAGCAATCTTTGATTCCAGCTTGTGCTTCATCCAGCCCAGCATTTCACATGATGTACTCTGCATATAAGTTAAATAAGCAGGGTGACAATATACAGCCTTGATGTACTCCTTTCCCGATTTTGAACCAGTCTGTTATTCTATGTCCAGTTCTAACTGTTGCTTCTTGACCTGCATATAGATTTCTCAGGAGGCAGGTCAGGTGGTCTGGTGTTCCCATCCCTTTAAGAATTTTCCACAGTTTGCTGTGATCCCCGCAGTCAAAGGCTTTGGCATAGTCAATAAAGCAGATGTTTTCCTGGAACTTTCTTGCTTTTTTGATGATCCAGCAGATGCTGGCAACTTGATTTCTGGTTCCTCTGTCTTTTCTAAATCCAGCTTGAACATCTGGACATTCACGGTTCACGTATTCTGAAGCCTGGCTTGAAGAATTTTGAGCATTACTTTGCTAGCGTGTGAGATGAGTGCAGTTGTGCGGTGGTTTGAACATTTTTTGGCATTCCATTTCTTTGGGATTGGAATGAAAACTGACCTTTCCCAGTCCTGTGACCACTGCTGAGTTTTCCAAATTTGCTGGCATATTGAATGTAGCACTTTCACAGTATCATCTTTTAGGATTTGAAATAGCTCAACTAGAATTCCATCACCTCCACTAGCTTGGTTCATAGTGATGCTTCCTAAGGCCCACTTCACTTTGCACTCCAGGATGTCTGCCTCTAGGTGAGTGATCACACCATTGTGATTATCTGGGTCATGAAGATCTTTTTTGTATAGTTCTTCTGTATATTTTTGCCACCTCTTCTTAATATCTTTTGCTTCTCTTAGGTCTATACCATTTCTGTCCTTTATTGTGCCTATCTTTGCATGAAATGTTCCCTTGGCATCTCTAATTTTATTGAAGACATCTGTAGTCTTTCCCATTCTACTATTTTCTTCTATTTCTTTGCATTGATCACTGAGGAAGGCTTTCTTATCTCTCCTTGCTATTCTTTGGAACTCTGCATTCAAATGGGTACATCTTTCCTTTTCTCCTTTGCCTTTAGCTTCTCTTCTTTTCCCAGCTATTTGTAAGACCTCCTCAGACAACCATTTTGCCTTTTTGCATTTCTTTTTCTTGGGTCTTGATCACTGCCTCTTGTACAATGTCACGAACCTCCGTCCATAGTTCTTTAGGCACACTGTCTATCAGATCTAATCTCTTGAATCTATTTGTAATTGATTCCACTGTGTAATTCTTCCACTGTGTAATTGTAAGAGATTTGATTTAGGTCATACCTGAATGGTCTAGTGGACTTCCCTACTTTCTTCAATTTATATCTGAATTTGGCAATAAGGAGTTCATGATCTGAGCCACATTCAGCTCCCGGTCTTGTTTTTGCTGACTGTATAGAGCTTCTCCATCTTTGGCTGCAAAGAATATAATCAATTTGATTTCAGTATTGACCATCTAGTGATGTCCATGTGTAGAGTCTTTTGTGTTGTTGAAAGATGGTGTTTGCTATGACTAATGCGTTCTCTTGGCAAAACTCTGTTAGCCTTTGATCTGCTTCGTTTTGTGCTCCAAGGCCAGATTTGCCTGTTACTCCAGGTATCTCTTGACTTTCTGCTTTTGCATTCCAGTCCCCTATAATGAAAAGGACATCTTTTTGGGGTGTTAGTTCTAGAAGGTCTTGTAGGTCTTCATAGAATTGTTCAACTTCAGCTTCTTCAGTATTACTGGTCAGGGCATAGACTTGGGTTGCTATGACCTTGAATGGCTTGCCTTGGAAACGAACAGAAATCATTCTATCGTTTTTGAGATTGCATCCAAGTACTGCATTTCGGACTCTTCTGTTGACCATGATGGCCACTCCATTTCTTCTAAGGGATTCTTGCCCACACTAGTAGATATAATGGTCATCTGAGTTAAATTCACCCATTCTGGTCCATTTTAGTTTGCTGATTCCTAGAATGTCGATGTTCACTCTTGCCATCTCCTGTTTGACCACTTCCAATTTGCCTTGATTTATGGACCTAACATTCCAGGTTCCTGTGCAGTATTGCTCTTTACAGCATCGGACCTTGGTTCCATCACCAGTCACATCCACAACTGGATGCTGTTTTTGCTTTGGCTCTCTTCATTCTTTCTGGAGTTACTTCTCCACTGATCTCCCTTTCCCCACTAAATCTTCTCATTGAACATCAAAAGACAATACTTCTTTAATTTCATAGCTAAGTCAGAGGTATATCCAGAGGACAAATCTTCCTTCTTGCCTTAAACCACAAAACAGTCTTAAATACAGAATAGCCCACTGATTATTTTATTTTTCTTATTGCAGTATAGTTGACCTGCAAAATCATATTAGCTTTAGGTGTTCATAAAAGTGGTTCAGTTATACGTGTGCACACATGTTCTTCAAAATAGGCCACTTCTAAAGACTCGGCATGAAGCCCCACAGCCCTTGACCCCCCCTGGCCCGGCCACTGCCCCAAGCTCACCTGCCCTCCAACTAAGTCTAATGGAGGAAGAAGCTCAAGGTCACGGTGCTGCTACTTCACAGCAGATTGATAGGCATTTGCTTCTTCAGGGAGAAAACATAAAATATTGTCCAAAACAAGTTTTTCAAATTACTCTATTAACTTCATGTAAAAAGGCATTTGTAGTGTTGCCAGGTTTCGCTTTATCAATATCATCTTCCTCCAGCTCCAAGTATTTCCTCTCTCACTTTCTGGGGTTATCACACATTTAAGAGGTTTGGAGTTGCAGAGGCCTCAGCGGTCAGTTGGTGTACGACTCAGTCAGAGCCCTGCTGTTCTCCTGGTATGTGCCCGACATCCAGCACTCTGTCCTCCTGAAGACTTGTGGTCACATGCTCTCATAGCAAGACTCCCGAGGAAGGGCAGTGTTTCCATGCCCACCTTCCCATACCCAGGCCCGGGCCGCTTCTGAGGCCCACGCTCTGTGTATTGGAAGAGTGCGTGACACAGACGTGAGCAGACTTGCCCAACCTGGGGGCTCTTGGGGCAGGTACCCCTGGTGGGTGGGTCAGAAGCCATATGAGGGACCGAGAACACATGAACTGAGCCTTCAAAGATGTCCCCTGCTGATGGATGAGTAGAGGAGGAGGGGGCTCCCCCAGGGGCGGCGAGGCTGGGTCACCCTGGTCACATGGTGGGTGCCCTGGAGGGGCCCAGGTGTCACACGCTGGGCAGTGAGAGGCGAGAAGGGTATGGAGCAAGGCCAGTATGGCTGTGCAGGTGCTTCTGGACACTACCTGGCTGGTGATGGCAGGAGGACGAGCATCTTCTGTTACTGATCTCTCAGCTGGGCGATGGACACTACGCACATGATGTGTTTTATTGTTGTTTCTCAGTTGCTAAGTCATGTTCAACTCTTTGTGATCCTACAGACCATAGCCCACTATGGGATTCTCCAAACAAGAACACTAGAGAGGGCTCCATTTCCTCTTCCAGGGGATCTTCTCGACCCAGGGATCGAACCTGCATCTCTTGCATTGGCAGGTGGATTCTTTAACATGGAGCCACCAGGGAAGCCCCTGGGGCTGCGTTTTAATCCACTTAAAAGCAAACAGTCTTCAGTCTACTAAAAGTCAACAAAGATGGTATTACTCATAGGCTTCTGTTTGGCGGAAGGAAGGGGACCAAGTCTGCCTTAACGGGCAGGTCCCCACCTGGAATCTGAGTGCGTCACGGTGGGGACGGGACTCACCTTCGTGTACTCGTCTTTGGCCTTGGTCAGCATCCGCAAGATGTCGGCCTCCTTGCCCTCTCCTGAGCCGAGGCTCACGGGCGAGGCCCCGGCTCCCGTTCCGTGGTGGGCTTTCAGCTGTTCGTACTGAGTGAGGCTAGAAAAACAAAGACGAGATCCATACCAGAAAAGACAGCTCAACACAGCCAGCAAGTCCTCACCCAGTTGTTTTTATCTTGTTACGATCGTGTTAGAAAAAAGATCACTGGAAGTGATGGGAGAAACATGGGAGTCAAGGTCCCAAGTTCACTGACCACAGGACTGCATCTGGAGGGGCATGGCTTCCACCCTGCCTGGTGTCCCATGGCAGCTGTCACCCAGCCAGGGCAGGGTTGAGGGGCTGGGACGGAGGCCAGGTGGCCCCGAAAGTATTCACTATTGGGTCCTTCTCAGAAAAAATCTGTGACTCCTCATTGTGAGCATTAGGAGGGACCCCTGAACTGCTGAAGAACCCAATTCAGGGTTCTCAACCTGGAGACTAGGTTCCCAACACGGCAGATCCAGTCTCCCCCTTCTTCCAAAGTGCCTGGGAGTCGAAGCGCAGCTGAGCCCAGCCCCTGTGTCCCGGATGGTTTAGAAGCACAGCGAAGGTCCCACCGCAGAAGAGGGGTGTGAAAACACAGCACTGGGAAGCGCCTCTGTCCTCCTGAACACCTTGCAGAGGGGAGGCCAGGCCACTTCCCTGCTGGTAGTGGGGCGCGTCTCCCTCCCGTGGGAGGGCTCTGACCGTGGCTCATGCTTCCCCATTGCTGCCATGAAGTTTGCGGGGAAAGAAAGCTGCGGGTTCGCTGAGGCTCAGCTCTGAGGATGGGTGGAGAGTCCACATGCATTGTGCTTGGCTAATTGCTCGACACCAAGCAGGTCCTGCCCCAGCTGCTGAAGAATCACCACAGAACCTGAGTGTCTTCACATCGCCTCCTGGCTGGGGGACACGGCGCCTTTTAATCTATATGAAGCCCTGCTATTATTATCTGCCGCAGTTTACAATCACAGGAATGTTCTAGGAACTAGCTGTTACGGTGGTAAATACCAGTTTGAACACACTTAATCACCATCTGCAGCCTGAGCTGCTTACCTAAAATTAGCTCTCACCAGCTCAGCTTTTCAGAAATCAGTCTTATCTATAAAAAAGTGCTCCCCACAGCCCATATTTTAGGGCCACTTTTTAGCCATACATCAACAAGAATCAGCCACAGGTTTGCATATGGCCCCTCCCTCTTGAGCCTCCCTCCCATCTTCCACCCCTAGGTTGTCACAGAGCACTGGGTTGAGCTCCCTGAGCCAGAGAGCAAATTCCCACTGGCTATCTATTTCACAGATGGTAATGTATATGTTTCCCTGCTACTGTGGCCATTTCATTGACCCAGGATTTAAAACTGACAAATGGTTGGTTCTCTAGCAGATGGAGCTGCTCGTTTGAGCCTGTGTGGGAGGCAGCTGGATTCCATGTATGGCTGAGCCCAGTCCCGGCCCAGGGTCATGGCATGCAGGAAGCTCACTCGCTTCCAAGCTCTGAACCAGCCACAGGAATGCAGGGAAACAACTCCCTTCCCATGAGCGGCCCTGGGGCTCAAGAACCTCAGAGGGTTGACAGATCCCCAGGGGGACAGTGTGCTGACCTGGGCTTCCTTTCAGGTCATCAGGGGAGCAAGAGTGGGACCAGGAGACAGTCATGTAAGTACCCCCCAGTCTCATGCCTACTGGCACCAGTCAACAAGGACTCGAAAGATTAATAGAAAAGAGACTAGGAACACGAAAGAGAGAGAGTCCATCTGCTGATCACTAAACTAGTGTTAGCTCAGATATTTCCAAAGATATTGAAAACAAAGACTGAGCAAAGCCCTCACTCACACGGGAAGGAGGTTCAAGATCCACAGGCAGATGGAGGGGAGTCCTTGGGGCAGGAGGGCATGGGGACCCAAGAGGAGATGGGGCAGCCTTTCAGAAAGACTCTGAACATTCTCCTCAGAGATATACCAATAGCTTTTCAGAGGAAAAAACTGCTAATTTACAAATGAGGATGGTATTAAGGAAAACTGCCACCCAGAAAAACTGATATTACAGATCACATGCACAGAAAAAAAGGGAGGGGGACTATTCCACATAATAAATCCTACCGAGTGGAAGTGTGAGACATTGTCATTTACGCTTATTTTTCATCTGGTGAGTAATGGTGAAGGTGTTGCTAAGCATGGTGAAGGAGCTGCTGTCAGAGACGGGCTCTGTTTACCCCGCGGTGCAGTCCCACACACTCAGAAACGCAGAACACATCCCGCAGCACTTACTTCTTCATTAGCTCTGCGATTCTTTGGCATTCTTCCTTGTCATAAAACCAAATTCCATAGATGGACACTGCAAGAAACACAGAGGACCAGTGCATGAGCATCCTCAAGAAGGGGAAACAGATCCCCTTTCCACCGTGAGGGAAGTACATGCTCGTAGAATAAGTGAACTAGTCGCTGGAGTCGAAGCTTGAAAACCTCGAGCTGGGGCTTTGTAAGCCCAAGGAGAGGGTATGCAGACACAACCTGGACCTGGACACAGCAGGCACGGGCCGAACGCTTAGCCGGATGAGCAGACGGAAGACGAGCCCCAACTCTCCAACCTCCAGCTCTGCAGCGTCGCTGCCTCACGTGTCTTCACACACTCACACACATTCACACATTCTCACATACACATGCTCACACAGAACTCTCACTCACGCACACAAACACGTTCACATACACACACATTCACCACACACACACACAGTCTCATATACACACGCTCGCAGAGCTCTCACACATACAAACACGTTTACACACACACACTCACCACACAGTCTCATATACACACACTCACACAGAGCTCTCACACATACAAACACGTTTACACACACACACACTCACCACACAGTCTCATATACACACGCTCACACAGAGCTCTCACACATACAAATACGTTTACACACACACACACACTCACCACACATACAGTCTCATATATACACACTCACACAGAGCTCTCACTCACACAAACAGGTTTACACACACACACTCACCACACACACACACACAGTCTCATATACACATGCTCACACAGAGCTCTCACACATACAAACACGTTTACACACACACACACACTCACCACACAGTCTCATATACACACGCTCAGAGAACTCTCACGCACACAAACACATTCACATACACACACACTCACCACACACACACAAAGTCTCATATACACACGCTCACACAGAGCTCTCACACATACAAACACGTTTACACACACACACACACTCACCACACATACAGTCTCATATACACACTCACACAGAGCTCTCACTCACACAAACACGTTCACATACACACACACTCACCACACACACACACACACAGTCTCATATACACACGCTCACACAGAGCTCTCACACATACAAACACGTTTACACACACACACACACTCACCACACATACAGTCTCATATACACACACTCACACAGAGCTCTCACTCACACAAAGTTTTACACACACACACTCACCACACACACACACACAGTCTCATATACACACGCTCACACAGAGCTCTCACTCACACACACATGCTCCATCTTCTGTAACTGTTGCACGCCTGACACACATATTAGGCCTGGAAGCTTCTCTCCCTTCTCCTTTTTCCCGGGAAGGTGTTATTAAGTGAAAGATCAGTTTTGGAGGCCTTAAGTGAGGATACAGTGCTGGGAAAATAAAATTCAGTAATGAATCTGCAACTCCAAAGTGTCCGCACAGAATATTTACAACTGTTCAAAGACTAGATATAACCACGACTTAGTGATTTAGTGATGAACAATGTGGCATAATACAGTTGCTATCGATTCAGTTAATTTTCAAGTAAGTCATATATATTAGTATGTACGATCTACGTCATTTTTATAGCAAAGGCTAAACAGGTCTAAAGGCCCCCCAGGTGGCTCAGCAGTAAAAAATCCACTTGCCAGTGCAAGAGACGTGGGAGACTTGGATTCAGTCCCTGGGTGGGGAAGATCTCCTGGAGGAGGAAATGGCGACCCACTCCAGTATTCTTGCCTGGAGAATCCCATGGACAGAGGAGCCTGCAGGCTACAGTCCATGGAGTCTCAAAAGAGTTGGACACTAGTTAGCGACTAAACAATGACACAAACAGGTCAAAAATAAGTTTATAAAGATCTAGTTGAGGATCTGGTAATGTTAATCACATCAACAACAAATTAACTACACACACATTTAAAAAATCTTCACCAAAAACAGCTGCTAAGTTATGACAGGGCAATGAGACCCAACAAAATATACTTTTAAAAGAAAATAATTTTTTTGATTTAAACTTCCAAAATATTTAATTATATGGGTATTATTCGGTCATTAAAACATTTGTGATATTTTAATCACTGCCCCCGTCCCAGCCCGACTCACCTACCAGCGGCCCTGTGGGTCTTTCTGTTTCTTGTCAGTAAAGATTCAGATATCAAAAGGTACAGGAAGTGTTGTTTTAGTGCTGTTAAGCAGAATCCTTAAAAGGACTCTATAAGTCTGACCCCTATAAATGGGGGTAATTTTTGTGGTCAGTGCACCAGGAATCTATCTTATCTGTGAGTGCAGGGGCGGGGCAAGTGGGAAAAAAACCCCCAGCTTTCTCTTGGTCGGACCACTGTGCGTTCTTTGAAACACATGCACATACTGCTCTCTGATACATGGACACTGGAAAAAAAAGAGTCAGGGTTTGAAGGCTATGCGCTGAGAGCCTCAGCAGCCAAAAGAAAGTCCTTCACCCCAAGACCATTAAGCGAGCCTCTGGGGACTTGACTCGGGCTCTTCCCGGCCCATGGACACTGATCCCCGGTGCTAGCTGCCCCACAGGTTCCTGCAGGCCGACCCACAGCCCTGTGCTCCCCTGAGCGAGAGTGGATTGGACCACTGACACTAAGATCATAGCAACTAAGAAACCTGAAGGCGTTGTGGGTTTTTGGAGGCTTCAGTCCTCGTTACAAACCCAGGATCTTGCTCTGTTCTCTGGTTACAGTGAAAACTTCCTCTCGGTGGAGATGGAATTTTCCAGAACTACCAAAGGAGGAAAGTGGTGGCAGCGGAGAAAAACACGTCACCAAGGAAGTGGAAGCCCAGTAGCCAGGGAAGAGCAGCCATTAATGTCTCGTCAGGAGAACGTGAAAGTAGAAATGTATCTGTTGCCGTCTGGGGGGATGTCACACGCTTGTGACATTTGACAAAAGGAACCAGGTTCTCGTAAGGATCGGACGCCAAGCAAACTATTGACATAAATGGGAAAGCAGTCTGACTTATGTCATTACTGCGAGAAACCCGAAATGCAGACGGTCGGGAAGATATCCGTGGGAACATCTTTCAGACGTCGATGGGGGGAAGGGAGGGGGGCTGGGCCTAAAGGGATGGAGGGGCACCGTGGAGGTTTCCTGAGGACCCGACTGACCGCTTATCTCTAAAGCAGCATGGCTTTAAGATTAGAACGGGGTCATATTGAAATGACTCTTTTCATCCCAGTTAATGTGCCATTTCAATGTACAACTTAAAACAGTCGAGGAGGAAAAACAGATTTACCAAGTCCTCGCTCCCGAGAGAGAGCATGAGATAACACACAGAACTGGGCCTAACTTTCTTCTCCTTAAAATAGTTTCCCAGCCTGGGCCACATTCCACGGGAGCCCCCGCCTCTTGGGCCCGCGTTCCCAGCTGGGCAGGCCTATCGCTGTCCTGTGTCCCAGGGGCTGGTGGTGACCCACGCAAACCAGAGCCTGTCACCGGCCGGGAGGTGCCAAGCTGACGGGCTGATAGATCCATCACATCTCGCTTCCCTTCTTCCCGGGCGGCTGCAGGGCGAGGCCAGCCTGGGGTGGGCAGTGGGCGCCGCAGGGAGGAAAGAAGACAAGCTGAACAGAACCGAGGGAGAAGGTGTGGTCCTGGCATTCTCAGACTTGGGAGTGGTCGCTGCAGCCTAGCTCGAGCCTGGGACACGGGGTGCTGAGCGGTCAGCGGGAGATGCTCTGAGCACTCTGGGGCCTCAGACCCACCATGCTGCGAGCCTTCTTCCCCCACTCCACGCCCGGGTACCAGCCGCTGCCCCGCCGCCCCGCCAAAACCCAGGCGGGCTCCAGGGGTACGCTGGTGCACGAGGCTCAGCTGAGCTGCTCCTATGTCTCTCCTGGAGGTAAGAGACCCAAAGATGGGGGGAGGACTAGGAAGATACTGTTGATATTCACTCTAAATCAGTTAATGACGCCCAGGATGGGCCTCCCCACGCCATGAACACATTTTGGGTTCAGTCTTCTTCATGTTGATGAATGCAGGCCTTTAACAGTATAGCCGTGAAATTCTGCTTAAAAACTGCCTTAGCCTGGTTTATGTCATGCTTTGGGAATTCTTGGTTGAAAAGAGCAATGTTTGAGGCAGCAGGCAAGGTACCACCGCTGGGACCTGTCTGTTAAAATGCCATCTATTTACGCCTTCTACTTTCCTTCTAATTCTGCAAGAAAGATGAGCAAAGCAGAATTTACGTATTAGATCTCACATCTGAATGTTGAGGGTACGGTAGACATGAGAGAGAGCAAGCTGATGGTATTTGATGTTGTTTTCTTCTTTTTAAATTTCTCCAGCAGAAAAGTCTAAAATTGATATTTGAAGAGGCTGGTTGAAAGGGTCACAGAGGGAAAAGCAGATGTCCTTGAGTGCACCTGCATTAGGGGACCTCCGATCCTCATTAGCATGGTGCATGAGGTTATTCTCCAACCTCCCTGGGGGTTACCTCATCTAGTTTATGTTTTAAAAACTATTTCTATAAATCTCTTCTTTGAAGACATTCATCATTTGTTCCATATTTGGCCTCAAAAATCTTTCAACTCCAAATCATGAAGGGGGTTTGTGATCTTTTAGCGATATTCATGCTAACGTGGGCAACTTTAAAATACAAGCCATATTTCCATATGGTTACTGAGTAGGTCAGCTGGAACTGCGACGGTGACGTCTGTGCAAGCAGGACAGGACGTCAGATGTGGTACTGCTTCCGCCCCTCCCACCCCACTGTCATTCCCTTTCAAAGTGATCTCACTAATTTCTCTCAAAAGGATAGGACAGCAGGCAGGAAAGAAGGCATTTAAGTCCTCTCTTTGCACTGGGAAAAGCCATGGAAACCAGGGAGTGTAAATTACACAAACCTCTTCTGGGCACTTAAGGATAAGCCAAAAATCTTAAAATTCCTTCAAACCCCATTCCCTTCAGTAAGTCTTTCTCAAATGAGTGGAATAATAATCCCAGTGGAAGGACCAAGAACATCTAATCATACACTTGGTGTAAACACTTGTTGTTGAGGCTTTGCTAGAATACAGAATTGCTTGATTTCTTGTCCTGATTTTCCCGATAGTTTTTGTAGCTCGACCTCAAGGATGGTGACTGATTACTGGCATTTGTTCCTAAGCATCCTGTGCTTGCGCATGCAGACATACACATACTGTCCTTCCGAAAGACCACAGGATAGTTTAACAATCAGAAAGTGAGGGTCGTGAACCGTCAGAGCTGGAGGTGGGCACAGGTGGGTGGTTCAAGCACCTGACACACAGGTGGAGGGTGGTCTCCTGTGGCCACAGTCCCGTTTCCCGGTTCAATCTGTTTGCATAAAATATGCCCCTCTTCGGCCTTTACAAACAAAATACATAAAGTATAAAAACAATGTTTATGTTTGAATGACTTGGAGATGTGGTTGTAAGAGATGGGAAGTCATCTTGTTTAAACTAAGGTTCAGTGTGAACTCACGAGGACCCAAGGGAGGGTGGAGGGAAGGAGGAGAAGGGGGTGCAGGAAGCGGGGTGTCTGAGGGCAGGGGTTGTGAGGCGGGCTCTGTATCCACGGCTGGGCAACGGGTTGCATGGCTGCTCTGTGCTGACCGGCCATTCCGCCCCATCGGACTATGCACTGAAGACGCACTCCATCCGCACGCTCTTTAAGGCCTATAGAGTCACATTCTTTCATTCATATTCTGCCTCAGCTCCACTGACCAAACCCGGACAGAACCTTTGCTGGCCCCGAGAGTCCACATAGCACTGTTATCTTTGGCCCCTGGTCTGGTTCTTCTCATGTGACATGGTTTTACTGCACCTCACAAATCAGGGGTCCCATGACCTCCAAACACTAGAGGTTCCCAGTGGATGAGAAGCAGCTTGTATTTTGTGAGTGACTGAAACATGCACATTTGGGGAAAAACAGGAGAAAGCCTAGACAAGTGCTATGAAGTGAAAACAACCTTCCTCTTTCTAAATAACTTCCTTACAAAGTTAAGGCCATAAACAATGACAAAGAATCAGCCTCTCGACTAAACCGGTACACTAATTTGGATCAAATTATATGGATCTCCCAACTGTAAATGAGAATTCACTGTCTTCAGAGGAAAAGATGGGTTAATCTTCCAAAGGTTTCACTTCTAACAAACGCACGTTATGTCATTAGACCTTCCAAATCCCCACAGAGGTCCTTATGCTCCCGAACAGGCAATCTGAGGTCTCTCTGCCCTCAGGTTCATCAATGGTCACATGGAATCTTCTCAATTATATACCAACTTCCTAATTTTATTTATTTGAGGATAAAGTTGCTTTAGTCTGGGAGATTTAACAGAGTAAATAAACACAAAAATAAGCAGCAGAAATAGTCATAGGTGATAATAAATATAAATAGGAACAATTTATTCTGTTTTGTTGGCCATTTAAATTTATAGTTTAATTCTGCCCATAAACTGACTGGTTAACCCCCAAATCTCCCAGAAGATAGGTGTGGGCTCTCTGATGTGTCTTCCCTCCCGACACCTTGTCTTTCAAGACTCCTCTAGACTCCTGCTTCTTTGCTCCTATAGTTTTTTGTAGATCCTCGGACTAAACAAGAAAAAGCCCATGTCATAAGTGTTTACTGCTCCCCCCACTGTATCACAAGCAGTGTGGTGTATCCAACAGATGTTTGTTGAGTTAAACTGAAATCCAAGACGTTAGATCTTGAACCATCTTCACGACAGGTGCCTCCATCCCGGCTTACACGTTGTAGTCTGGACGAGGCAGGCCTCCCCATGGCCGACCACAGCTTCCCAGGGACTCACAGCATGGGGCTCTCCTCCACCAACCCTCTCATGCTCCCGCCCTCACTCCGAGTTTATTTTGCATCAAACACCTGATCATCTTTGGCATAACTTATGCTGATGGGCTTTTGCCATCAGCTCCCTGCGGCTGTAAATTCTGACAGCCTAGCACTGCGTGGGCACCAATGTTCTCATTTCCTGTGTATTTATTATTACAACGAGGCTACCATACACCAGTTCCCCGATGGACTATCTGTCAGGCACCGGCAACTCAGAGCTCAAATAATGCAATTAATCTGCAGGTTTACAAGTGTTTCTCTTGGTGTACAAGCATTAGTGCTTTGGTGTGGCAGAAAACACAGCATATTCCGGTCGAATCTGACAGTAGTATTCTGAAGCTTACATAGATAAGCACCTACATTATCTTAAAACTGTCAATTCTTCCCAAAACACACTGAAACTGTGTTATCCAGAGTGAATCTCGATATAGCAAAATAAGTCTTGTCCCATAGAATTATAGTTTGTGGGGAATATATGTTTAAGGCAAACACAAAACAGAGTATTTTTTACAGGTCAGAAACTTGTTTTGATGAAAAACAGACTTTCTCATGTTGAAATCAGATTACTGAATTAAGTGTTTACTAGTGATAGGAATCGGAGAAGCTACCACTCCAGTATTCTTGCCTGGAAACTCCCATGGACGGAGGAGCCTAGTGGGTTGCAGTCCATGGGGTCGCTAAGAGTTGGGCACGACTGAGTGACTTCACTTTCACTTTTCACTTTCATGCATTGGAGAAGGAAATGGCAACCCACTCCAGTGTTCTTGCCTGGAGACTCCCAGGGACGGGGGAGCCTGGTGGGCTGCCGTCTATGGGGTCGCGAAGAGTCGGATACGACTAAGCGACTTCACTTTCACTTTCATGCATTGGAGAAGGAAATGGCAACCCACTCGTGTCCTTGCCTGGAGAATCCCAGGGACGGGGAAGCCTGGTGGGCTGCCGTCTATGGGGTCACACAGAGTCGGACATGACTGAAGTGACTTAGCAGCAGCAGCAGCAGCAGCGATAGGAATAGCTTTGTTGAAATACACTAACCATAGAAATATATAATCAATGAAAAATTTCTAAGATTTCACACAGCAGTGGTTTAGTAATGGGGCCTCATGCTAGTTTGTGACTGAGGGAAAATAAGCTGGAGTTTCTGTACGTCTTTCGTTTCAACCTTAATCTATAATTATGGAAATAGCAGACCCCACTTAACCCAGAGCCCTTTCGGTTATAAGCAGTCAAATTATGGTTTGGTTCCTTTTTAAATTAGAGTCCTATGGTTGACACAGAGGATAATTCTAATACCAGTTCTTGCCTAAAACTTCCTTTCTCCAAAACCCACAGGAACATGAAAAAATTGTAATTTTTTCCTTCTGTGGGTTAAAAATAACATCCCAATAGCTTCAAATTGATTATCTGAGACTACTTTCTAAGTGATTTTTGGACAAGAATAGACACACTCGATGCAGCCGTCCCGAGCGACTGCCACATGCAAAGCACCGTGTTAGGGAAACTAAAAGACGCTTCACTCATTAAGCATTTCAGAAAACGTTTTGGAATCCAGTTTCTCTCTGCCGAGATTCAGACTTCTAGCATGTTAGTCTGGGCTTTAAAAACAAATGATAAAATACAGTCATTGTCGAGTCACAAGAGCAGCGCGTAAATCCAAACAGCACTGCTACACAGATGTTTCTTGGTAAAGTCGAGGACGTTAAGTCTCTGTGGTTCAGATAAAATAAAAGTGACCTCTCTTTAAAAATATTTATTTATTTTTTTGGCCACGCTGGGTTCTTAGTTGTGGCATGCAGGATTTTGCGGGTGCGGCATGTGGGATCCAGCTTCCTGACCAGGGGCCCCTGCATTGGGAGCGTGGGGTCTTAGGCCACCAGGGAAATCTCCCAAAGTGGCCTCTCTCTGACTCTCCTCTCACATCGTATCTGTGCGTCACTTACACGGTGCTGTCACATGGTCTTCCTCATCTACGCATGCCAGATTGTTAAGTTCCAAGGAGAGAGTTTTCCCCTGAACTCCGTGTGAGGTCCTGTCTGCAGTGAGTCCCCTGGTCCCAAAGGATGAGGAGTGAAGGCCGTGTGGACTGGCTGGCCAGGCGAGAGGAGCGCTGAGGACCCACACAGAGTGTGTAACCCAGGGAGCTGTTGAGTATCCCAAGGCAACAGCAGAAACACAAAAACCCACAGTGAGGCTCTGCTGTGGCTTTTCAGAGTGGGCCAGTTCTTGAGATAAACAGTCTCCTTCAGAGCTCAGACCCGTTCACGTGCTGAACCCCGTCAAGAGAACAAAAAAGCAACTCTTGGGTTTAAGGATGGAGTGACAAGCGTCATCACTCAGTTCCCTGTAGACGTGCGCCCCTTAATCACGTATGAAAACACATTAGCTCCTGAGCCATGGTTTGTAGGGAAGAGGTCAGTTTTTCAGTTAGAATGGCAGAGGAGGCTACAATGAGTAAGATTTGTTGCCCACAGTGTAAATTTAAAATTGCTTCTTCTTAAGAAGCACAGGCTGGGGGTGGGGGGCGGGGGGCGGGTACAGTGTCCTTGAAGGCTGTCCCGGCCACTGCACTCATGCATAGCAATGAGCCCACTGACAGCACAGAGCACCTCTTCTGACCGCCATGAAAGGTCAACTCCCTGTACCCACCCCTCCCCGCCAACGTGGTCTGAACGAGGATCTTCCTCTCCCTGCCCAGGTCCTGAACAGACAACATTCTGTTGTCATTCCTGCAAACACTAAGGTTCTGTCAGCAAGAGCGTCAAGTATTGGAGTCTTCGTTGCTGGGTGGGCTGTTCCCTAGTTGCAGTAAGCAGACACTACTCTCTAGTTGAGGAGTGTGGGCTTCTCACTGCGGTGGCTCCAGGGTGCACGGGCTTCAGTGCTTGCAGCCCTCAGGCTCAGGGGTTGCGGCTTGCGGGCTCTACAGCACAGGCTCAGTAGTGGTGGTGCTGTGTGGGCTTAGCTGCTCTGTGGCCTGTGGGATCTCCCTGGACCAGGGATCGAACTTGTGTCCCCTGCATTGGCGGGTGGATTCTTGTCCACCGTGCCACCGGGGAGGTCTCGTACAATTACTTTGAAGGGATTTCTGGACTCTAGACAACTTCAGTGGTTCAATACTCAATCCCTGAAGTTTGTATGGGAGATGGTGTGTGCACGTGCAGACAGGTACTTTTGGAGGTGGGTCAGCATGAAGCACAGTCCCCCAGAACAAGGCCTGGCCCGTAGCAGGAAAAAAGCTGATATTTGAAGGCGTGGGGGAAGAAGGCAGGCAGGAAGCCCATCAGATTCTCAAAGGGCTCTGTGACCCCCAAAAGGTTAGGAAGTACTAACCGAGGCTACGGACATACCAATAGGGATCTCAGAATGGAAAAATAAACTCGCCATTATCTGTGGGCAGATAACATGACTTTCATTTCCCTAGTAATAAATTTACACAGGGCTCACTTTTAACCTTTCAAATTGCTTTTGTAGTAACTGCCTGAACTGATTCCAAGGTTAAGACAACAGATGATAAAGCCTCAAGGACTTAGAATCTGCTGGATTGGGAGAGGTTTCGCTCCTCCCAGCGGTCTGAGGCCAAGGAGAGGCTGATGGCACCAAAACCCCCTGCATCTTCCGCCACCTGCCCAGGTTCAAGCACTGTGACCTGAGCTCAAGGCAGGATCTTTGTGTCAATCTCCATCACGAAGTCATAAAGAGGGAGGGATTTTGGGAAAGCGGGGCCACTCTGTGGCTCCTTCTCGATCACCCTGAGCAGAACATCATTAGACTGGACAGAAACATCAGACATATGTAGGTGTGTAATGACTCGGATTAAGATACAAGTATCTGGGAGTTACTTTAAGTACATTATACCTACCTACTTATCCAGATCTGGTCATTTGCCGTGTTCATTTGGTAACACAGAATACAAATAAAATATAAGATGAGGTCTGTGCACAAGGGGCCTGTAATTTACGACTCATGCCGATGCTTTCAGCATAGCACGGGTGGTCCACGACTAGTTCATTCATGGTGACCTGGCACCGAGAACCAGTGTCTCACAAGAGGGTGCTTCCAAATTCTGACCTATCTGTGCAAATTTGACCTTCTCACTGCTATTATCCTCTTACAAATAAAATTACTACGAGGGTTTGTAGAGAAGTCTTTTGGGTATGTACAAGTTTAGTTAGAACAGAAAGAGGTAATGTGCATGGCAGTCATGGTTGACCTGTACAGACAGGCAAGCTGGATCATTCTGGCAAGGAGTTTAGGTTTATCTGTTTTACTTTTTTCAAAGAACCAGTTCTAGGTTTTGCTGATTTTCTCTCCTGTTTTTCGGTGTCTTATTGATTGCTGCTCTTATTTTCCCTTCCTTCTGCTTGCTTTGGGCTTAATTTGCTCTTCTTTCTAGTTTCTTAAGGTGGAACCTGAATTACCCATTTGAGACTTTTCTTCTTTCCTAATAGAAGTATCTGACGCTATAAATTTCCCTACCAGCCCAATATCACTCGCATTTGACATGTCTTTTCATATTTATTCAGCTTGTTTTCTAATTTTCTTCCCTGACACATGAGTTATTTAGATGTGTGTTGTCTAATTTGAAAACTTTTGCGGGTATTCCAGGTTATCTGTTACTGGTTTCTAGTTCAGTTCTGCTGTGGTCAGAGGGCATATTCTGTATGGTTCCTATTTCTTTAAAAATCTTCAGGCTTGCTTTATGCCCCATGATAAAGCTGACCTTGGGCGCTGGCCCATGAGCACCTCAGAAGAGGCTGTCTTCTGCTGTGGTTGGTGGAACGTCCGATAAACGTCAATTGCCTCAAGTGAGTCGATGGTGTTATTCAAGTCCCCTACAGATGTGTTGCTGCCATTTGTTCTGCCAGTCACAGAACACGGGGCTCAAGTCTCCAAGCACAACTGCGGGTTTTAACTTTTGAGTGTGCATGTATTAATGATGGTTAAGTATTTCGGGTGAATTGATCCTTTTAAGATTATGCAATGTATCTCTTTACCCCTGGTAATTTTCTTTGTTCTGATGTCTACTTTGATATTAATATAGCATCTCTGGCTTTCGTCAAGTTTAAAAAAAATCTATTTATTTTAAAAAATGTAAGTATAGTTGATTCATAACATTGTGCTCATTTCAGGTATATATATATTTTTTTCAGATTCAATTCCTGTATAGGTTGTTACACAGTATTGAGCAGAGCTCCCTGTGGTAGACCGCTGGTCCCTGTTGTTTTTCTTCTACACAGTAGTGTGTATATGTTACTCCCAAGAGGTTTTCTTTTAATTAGCGTTTCCATGGTTTGTCTCCCCTGTCTTTTGCTCTGTTGGTACCTCCTTTCTTCCCTTCTTATGGATTATTAAAATGTTTTAGTATTCAGTTTTCATCTATCTATTAGTTCTTTCTTAAGTGGCTGCTCTAGGAATCACACTATACATATCTAACTTCAGTTTACACAGTTATTTCACCACTTCAAGCAAAATGTAAAGACTTCACAACCACACAGCTCCTGTCCCCCACCACCCTTAACCTTACAGCTGTCATGTGAGTTACACCTATACACAATGAATCCCCCTCCTGATACTGCTGTAACTTTTGCTTTTGTGTCATTTGCTTTTTAAAGAATCTGAGTGTTTTTTTTTTTACTATTTATGTTGCTCCTCCTTTACCCCGAGGCCCCGACCTTCCCTCAGCAACACTCCCCTTAGGTCTGAAGAACTTCTTTCAGCCTTTATTTCACAGCAGGTCTGCTGACAGGGAAGTATTGAAGATTTTCTTTTATCTGAGAGTATCTTTACTTTCCTTCCCAAGGAACATTTTCACTAGAGATAGAATTCTAGGGGGACAGCACTGTCTTCCAGACTCCAAGGTTTCTTAAGAGAAATTTATTGTCGTTCAAAACATTGTTTTGTAATGGGTCATTTCTGGTTCAAGGCTTTTTGTTTGTTAAAGTCTGTTTTTCACCAGTTTGATGATGGTTATGGGCATGATTTTTTTCTGAGTTTACCCTGTTTGGGGTTTTCTGAGTTTCTTGAATCCATACATTTGTGCCTTACCAAATTTGGAAAAATTTCAGCCATGCTTTCTTCAAATACTTTTTCTACAGCAGCCTTTCTCCTTTCGTGGGACTCCAGTGACACAAATTCAGACCTTTTGGTACGGGCCATCAGGTGTTGTGAGGCCCTGTTTTTTCTTTGTTTTTTAACCTTTTCCCTGTATATTCTTCAGGTCAGATAGTATCTACTGATGTGTTTCATGTTCACTGACTCGTCTTTCCTCTGCCATCTCTGTACTGCTAGTAAGGCCATTCACTGGACACCTTATTTTTCTGTTCCAAATGTTCCCTTTGAGTTCTTACACTGCTTCTCTGCTGAGAATTTCCATCTTTCCACTCATCTCTGAGGACCTGTGCCACCTCACAGGGCACAGTAATTGCCTTACAGCCAGCCACTGGCCTACCACGCCAGCATGTGGGTGATCTTGGGGCAGCCATCTGCTGACCAACCTTCCCCATGAGAGCTGTCAGATTTTCCTGGCTCTCTGTGTGATGGATAATGCTGCGTTGCATTTGGACATTTTGTTGAGATTGTGAGAATCTGAGTCTTCTGAAAACTCTTCAGAGTGTCGAGACGGTGTTCAGGTTTAGACAGGAGGATGGTTAGATAGCATCACAGACTCAATGGACATGAATCTGAGTAAACTTGGGGAGATGGTGAAGGACAGGGAAGCCTGGCATGCTGCAGTCCATGGGATTGCAGAGTCGGACACATCTGAGTGACTGAACAACAACAGACTGGAAGTCCCGTCCCGCCTTCTGTGGACGATGGTTCCCAAGTCAGCTCTGTTTTCAGAGGTGTGTCTGCCCTGTGCAGATGCCACTCAGGGGCTGGCCTGGTGCGTGGCGGTGGCGGACATGGTGGGTTAGCTCTCTGGGTCTTGGCTGCGGTTCTGTGGCTCTGGTGTGTGTGTGTAGATGATGCTCACAGGTGAGTTCGGGATCTGTGTCAGTTCAGGGACAGAATCAGGGTGTCTTTTTGTCCAGCGCACTCTCCAGCTCACAGGGGCCCTTCTCCCGAGTCTTCTGGCCAGAGTCAGGGTTTCTTTCAAGAGGTCTAACTTCTCACACTGTCAAGTAGTCTCCATAGCTGGGCAGCGTGCAGGGTAAAGCAAAGAAACATCAATAAAAAAGCCCATATAAATATATATGTATATGAAAAAGTGGAAGTCACTCAGCCATGTCTGACTCTGAGACTCCAGTGTCTATATAGTCTATGAGATTCTCCGGGCTAGAATACTAGCGTGGGTAGCTGTTCATTTCTTCTGGGGATCTTCCCAACCCACGGATTGAATCTGCGTCTCCTGCATTGCAGGTGGACTCTTCATTGTCTGAGCCACAGGGAAGACGTGTGTGTGTGTGTGTGTGTGTGTGTGTGTGTGTATACACACACATGCTAAGTTGCTTCACTTGTGTCTGACTCTGTGATTCTACGGTCTATAGTCCACCAGGCTCCAGGCAAAAACACTGGAGTGCATTGCCAGGCTCTCCTCCAGGAGATCTTCCCAACCCAGGGATTGAACGTCTCCTGCATTGGCAGGCAGATTCTTTACTGCTGGTGCAACCTGGGAAGCCTATATATATACATCTCCTAGGAGTTCCCTGCACGCTTGAGGCCACAGGGGACCCTTCTCCAGTCTCTCAGGCAGCCTTTCCGTGGGATGTCACGTGCCTGTCACCCCTCACTGCTGAGGTGGCAGCCTAGGTTTGCAGGGCAGCCGGCTTCGGGCCGGGCTGGGAGGGGAGGGGAGACTCTTCACACTCTGAGTCAAAGGAGCGCACTCTCCAGGCCTCCACAGAGAGGTTTCCCCTGGTTTCTGTTGCTTCTGTCCGCAGTCCTGGAACATGGCTCGCTCTTGAGTCACACTCAGGAGATAAAGCAGGAGCAAATAAACCAGGAGACTCGCCACCACACTGGCTGTTCTTCAAGTTCTCACTTCCCTTTTGATACGCCTGCTGTTGTTTACTCTTAGAATCCGCAGGCTCTCTGGTTTTCTGTCCACAACTTTCACTATAGCCAGTGAGAGGAGTGTCAGTGTGAACCTGCTCTATTTTGGCTGGTGTTGGAAGCTTATTTCTCACTCTAAGGAGTTATGAACCAGCGCAGGTAATGTAACGGAAGCCTGGCCTGGGATGGACGTGGGACTGGAAAGAGGAAAGGGCTGAGACCCGGCCACTGGGAGCCTCGAGTTCACTTTGCCATCACCGCATGCTAAAGTCCCTTCCGTGGAGACCGAGCTCTATAGACAGGGGCACGAGATGTCCCCTGCTGGCTGCTACGCAGGTGCACTGAGCCACCAGAGAAGCCCTCTCCAGTTGTATTTTTAATTTAAATTTTCATAAAAATAAAACATATATATATATAATTTTAAATATCAGACGCTGTGAGGTTTTACAACCAACAGCAGAGTTCTCCAGCCATGATGGGCCTGACTAAGCAGCCTCCTCCCTGACAGTGACTTCTGCTCTCCATCTCTTTCTCGTCCAGTGTTTTCTCTGTTGTGTCAATCTGTTTTCCTATGTCATGTGTACTCCTTCTGTTTTTAAAGATTTTTTTTCTTGATGTGGAACATTTTTAAAGTCTTTTACTGAATTTGTTACAGTAGTGCTTCTGTTTCATGCTTTCGTTTTTTGGCTGTGGAGCATATGTGATCTTAGCTCCCTGGCCAGGGATCGAACCCGTACCCTCTGCATTGGAAGGTGAAATCTTAACCCCTGGACCGCCAGAGAGGTCCCTACACTATTTTTTGATTCTTAAAAAATACACTGAAGAGAATTTAGTTTCCTGACAATACATGCACACTCTCACCTAGAAACATAACACAATTTCCCCACCTCGTACTTCCAATGTAAAGTATAACACTATCTCACATTTGGTGTTTGTCTTCATGATCAGTGGAGCCAAATGGTGTACTATGACTCAATTTCCTTTTCTGTACAAAATTTTGTTTTCCCAGGAATTAAGAATTGCTTCCCTTGTTGTTTTCCATGCCCTTAGCTTTCAATGTTTCTACATCATTAAGCAAAATCACTGAAAAAGGAACTGTAAATACCCCAAGAGATTCAAACTCTCAGGTGTAAACTTTTTCTTGGATACCCTTCTGAAGCCCTCCATCTTCTTACTCTAAAGACTTTTCTTTAGTTCAGCTGCACAGGGGGTCACCATGGACTTTTTACCACTGTTCTCAGAATTCTTTTACCTCCAACCTATGCTTGGATTCCCCCACTTTCCTGCGTGGCTTGTGTATCTGTCACAATAGCCCAGGTTACGCTGCAGTAACAAACAACACTCAAATGTCAATGGCTTACGCAGTACATGTCTGTCATGGGCCACCTCTGTATCATGTCACCATCATTCCAGGACCCAGGCTGACAGAGCAGTTTCTGCCTAAACAACCTGAGTCCTCACAGCAGAAGGAAGAGATGTGGTCAGTCAGGAGCTGGTTTGTACATATCTGCTCACTTCTACCCACATCTCTCTGGCCAAAGTGACTCACACAACCGTACTTGAGGCCTGGGGTGGGGAGAGGATTATACAAAAGCCTCCTGGAGGGGTGAGTCGGGAGGAATCAGATCACACTGTCGGGTCTGATGTTAACAGACCAGAGGTGCCGCCTCCTGCAGGGCAACAGCTAGTGGTCGTGAAGAGTGAAGCAGTCACAGCAGGTCCTCCTCTGTCTTGTTCATAAAATCCACCCTCCATCTTCGTGGGTTTGTATCTTCTTTTTACTCCTTCATTGTCATTTCAGTTGCTTCAGGAATGTGTTCAATCTACCACGTTGAGCCAGAAGTCTACCAGCCAATCACTTTAAAAGGGAACTTGTAGGACGCAGTGTAGCCGAAAGAGGAGGACTGTCTGTAACCATCACTTTCACCCTTTTCCACTACTTGAGGCAGCTTTTCTCAGATCCTAAAACGTCAATGAAGCATTCAAATTGTGCTTCTTTATGAGAACAAAACTACCCAATATGGTGAATTCACTTTAAAACTGAGCGGTTTTCTAAAACAGCTTTGATTCTAAGTATCTTGACTTCTGCCTTTTCTGATCTGCTGTAAGCGCCAAGCTTATGTCTGCAATAAAATCAACCAGCTCAAAAGAATTTCATTCTAATTCTGTCACCATAGACAATACTGTATTCGACATGCTGGCCAAGCTCTGAAATCTTCCTGCCATTGCTGTCTGTAACTTATCTTAAATAAGATGATACAGTCTTAGTCTTACAGGAAAATATGGTTCTAAAATACATCTCCCTATACCAGAATCTTATTTAGTTTTGAAATGGCAAACAGTTACTAGAGGGTAATGATATACAAGAAATGGCCAAATTCAGCTTTATGTTACATTATTTTTATTTGATATTCTCTTTTCTAATAACTGAGATATAGTAGATCCTCAACCTAAAAAAAAAGAAACTCACTTTTTCACCTCTGGAGCGTACACTGCAAAACTAAAAGGAAACCTGGCTCAGACCCCTTGCTCCTCTGCTGGCACTTCTGCTGCGTGGGCCTGCACGTCTGAGGCTGGGCTTACTCAGTTCAGATGCTCTTTCCATCTCAAAAAAGTTACAGACTCCGTAAATTATGTAATCCCTCTAATCTCAGTTTCCTCATTTACAAAACAGAAATAGGAGGATTTCTAAGGAAAAGTGATGAGAATTAAATAACCCATAGAAAGCGATGACGTCATGCTTGGGAGGCAGTAATGCTCAGTGTAAGTTTGTTGAGAAAATAAAATTTCTGTCCTAATACAGCAACTACCCTATGTACCTTGAATGCTTACAGAGGTCAAACTTCATGACAGCCAGGCTTAAACATCATGAATGTTTTACTGTAATAAAACCATATAGGTTGTGTTCGGCCCAAATCCAAAGTTACTTATTCATTAACATTTGTTTTTAATTAAATTAAAGTTTGAGATATCTACCTCTTTATTTTGCTCTTCTAAATCCATACAATTCTAGAAAGGGACAGTTACCTCTTCAGGTACTAATTTTTTTAAACTTAGTGTTTAAAAACCTAGAGTCTGAAAAACTCACCAGAACCCTTTCTCAGTGCTGCCTCTTGACGTGTCCCAACCTGGCCTGTGACACACGCTGGCACAAGTAAAACGTTAGGACTAAACAGAGATCCCTGACTCAACATAACTCAAGAGGTACAGTCGAAAAAACAGTCCTGAGGGAAGCTGGGTTCATCTTCCAAAGGCTGATGAATGAATCTTTACACCACCAGAGAATATACAAACCCGGGGCAGTTATCACACGGAGTATCAGAGTTATTTAAAAACATCTGCAAGGTACTGACCCTCTGAGAGCACCTGGAGCAAAGCCTTCTGGGAAACTCGGATGTCAGAGGCTGAAGAGGCTTTTGTAAGTAAACTAAAACCGAATGACTGGCTGCACAGTCAAGATGCACCAGATAATAAAGACAAAAAGCAAAATAAACTCAGGAAGGTAAACAGATTCACTCCTTTTCACTCCCCGCTGTTCAACTGATTTCACTTTTTTCCTATGGAAGCTCATTAGAGACACTTGAACATGCACCGAGAAGGCTGCCTTCGATTTGCGCTCATGCGGGACAGGGGCGAGGGCAGCCCAGCAGGTGCAGGGAAAGCAGCGGGCCTGACGTCAGAACGTGCGGGTCTGGCAGGGCTGTGGCCCCCAGACGCTGGGTTCTCTCAGCTGCAAAGCAGCAGGGAGCAGTCTGCCCCTCAGAGCTGGGACGAGGAAACATGGGAAAATGAAGGAAAACACCTGGAACGGTGCATCCAATAGAAACATGGGTGAACCACAAAGGAGAGCCACAAATGGAATTTTAAATAAAATAAAAAGCAGCAGGTGAAATTAAGTTTAATAAGACTTTTTATTTAACTCAATATACTAAAAAATATATTACCATTTCAACAGGTAAACTGATATAAGACTACTGAGATTTTTTTTTTACATTTTTTTTTTTGTACTAAAGTCTGTGAAAATCAGCGTGTTTCTGACACACACACATCAGCTCGATTCAGACCAGCCGCCCGCAGGACAGCATGGGACAGCGTAACGTGGAGCCCAGGAGGGGCTGAGCATGTTTACCAGACCCTAGCAGACAAACCCTGTGGGGCTAAGGAGATCAACCATGTCAAACAGAGCTTGTATTTTCCTATCTTTGGTATAGTATATACTACCTAATAGGTAATACTGCAGCAAGAATTGGTCAGTATCATCCATATCAACTAGACTCAGTATTTATCCAAAATAAGAGCAACCAAAAATTATTATAAGCCACTAACAGTCATTCATTTTATATTTATTTTTGTGGTTAATTTTATTAGGATTTGAATTACAAATCAATCTCACATAGAGTCTAATAATCTCAAAAAAAGAAAATATAACCTGACATAACAGTAAGTACACAAAAAATTTGAACTACAAGTTACAATTGATTAAACTACACCTTTGGGCAAAGAAACAGGAATAGAAAACAAAATATTCCTCTATTTTACTAAACTTCTCACTTCACAGAACCTGCCATTAGAAAGTCATGTTTAATAGCGTTCCTGTAATTTTTTTCTTATAAAAGGTTAACTGCATGCTCTAAATAGGATGACCACCTATTAGGACAACTCAGTTACAAGTGAATATAATTTTAAGTAAATATAGTATTAAAGTGATGCTATATTTACTTCAGAACAAGTCAATGGGGATAAAGCACAAAATATGACTCGTGTTACATTTGTTACTAAGGTAACACTGAGTAGTACACAGTAGGCAAATTCTTGTACCCTGAGCTCAAAGAATAGGGTGGAAGATGAACAGAAACCATTTCTGAACTGCAAAGTCATCACGGAGCAAGCACAGGCACCCGTGATCCTGCAGCTCCTAGTCTGCTCCCATTTCCTGTGTGGAGAAGCTCCTGAATCGTGTCACTCTCACCCACTGTTGTGGGCCGCCCCACAGTGCAGCACAAGCAGTCAGATGAGATGCAAGAGTGAAATGGACATAGATGGTGGGTGGGCGGCTGCTACCTCATTTCAAGCCTGACAGGGACTGCTTAGTTAACAGGACTGCAGCTTTACCAAGTGTTAGGAAGTTCTTAACAATAAAACCTCATTGGACTTTAATGTCCATTTACTATGCACTCAAAAGACAGTGCTTCTGGAAGACAGGCCCCCTCCCTCGAGCATCCCATTGGATGCTCAGCCACAGGGATCCACAAGCTCAATCGCTAGTCGAGGTCCTCTGTGGTCTCTCGGCCCAGGACTCACCTCCCCGGCCCCGCTCGGGCTCACACACAAAGCGGCCCAGCTGCGGAGGACGAGCTTTAAACACTCACACCTTCAGTCACACTGTCTCCATCTAACTCTCCCGAGGAAGACACCATCCCCTGCCGAGCCTTGCACCTCCCAGGCCACCCGTGCTGACCCCAGTCACGGACACCAAACACCACGACCATCACCACGGTCCCTCACACGTGCAGACTCACATCTGGCGTTTCTGTAGAGAAGGAAGGGGTCCTGTAGCAGGAAGTCCAGGTCTTTGGTGATGGGCTCCGTCCTGTTCTCCATGCTCAGCCTGTTCATGATGGTGAAGCCGTGCTTCGGAGATGCGGACCTAGAGGTCGCCGGGGCAGGGGACACGGAGAGGGGGCGTTCAGAGCAAAGCGTTTCCAGGACAGGGGCGGCCGTCGCACCTTCAGCCTTCCTGCCCCTTCACCATGAGCCGCACCAACGTGCGCATGAGTACAGTGAAGTCCAGCCCTATGTCTGGGGGGTGGGGGTGCACAGACACACAGCTCGTTTCCCCACCTAGGCTGCAAGCTCCTTTAAGGCAGACATGGTAACCACTTTAAAAAAAATTACTGACACATACTTTTCAAGAAGCTTGACTGTATCACAGTTACAGGAAATGTTGGTGTTGGTCTGAAATTGAAAGTTGCATCATTTCTTACAGAAACAATGTAACTCTGGTCAATGAACTAGTGAGGATAAACAGTACAATTAAAAGTTTATACAATTTAAAGCAAAGAGCAGATATCTACTTTTCTTCAAGATAAAGCCAACAGTCTCACAGATAAGCTACTATAACATTTTTTGTCCATAAAACTGTACATTTAGTGACTTTTTATTTTTAATTTTGTTCAATAAACCTGTAGTGCCTACTGTCTGTCAGGCAGGGAGAACCCTGATCACACCGAAGCTAACAACCACAAGTGCATCTGTCTACCCTTGGAGGATAGCCAGACACCAACCCAACTGTGCAACTTCCGTAACAAAACAAGGCACACGTGCAGGCCTGCAGATTCACTCGGGGCCGGGGGACACGCCCACAGGGATGCTGTGCGCAACCCGGAGAAACGGGGTCTGCATCTCAAGTTTTATTTCACCTCCAACCACCTGATTTACTAACCACAGTTTTCTTTTGAGATTTATTTTAAAACTGATGGAAGGCCATCCTTGCCTAATTTATTTTACTGAGTGGTAGAGCGGTGCTGGGCATATGAGCAATACCAGATGTAATCACGACCATCATTTCAAGTTAAATTCTGGGGCAGTGTGAAGAGTGACTCCCAAAGCTCTCAACAGAGGGTGCTCTGAAAACCACCACTGGGCGTAACTCTATTACAGACAGACAGACATGGGGGGAAGCAAAGACATCATTTTTAAAATGGGATTAGGTGTTTTTACAGAATCAGAATTTGATCCTTCCGGTATTTCGGCAGTTCTGCAAAGCCTCTGCGGCTGTCCAGGCACTGCCTGTCACCTGATCCCGGGGATGGTCTAGCCACACCGTGGTTTATCTTCAAAGATGAATGGGCATATAAACACAGATGAGAGAGAGAGAGAGAGAGAGAGAGAGAGTGTGTGTGTGTGTATGAGAAGAGTCTGCACCAGGCCTCTGTCCTATCTCTGAAACCAGCTGATGGTGACAGGACTCAGCTATGGCATTTTATGTGAATGTTTATGTGAACAAGAAGTTTAGCTGTCAAGACAGTACTCACACTACATATCTCTGTGTGTATGTGTTAACTATACAGATATTAACAATATGTGATAAAAATTAGCCTAAAACATGAATTTATTAAATCTTTCCTAATACTTATTTTGTTAGCTATACAATGGAGGACTCAGAGACATCTTTAATCTTGGATCATGCTTCTTTGAAGAGTCAGAGGTGGGGGTGGCCAATAACACTCTCTTCCAGACACTGCTTAAATGATCTAACATTCTCAACAGTGCACTCCTAGCTCCTCATCAGTTCACTATATTCAAGCACTTTGTACCACTCACTTGAGCTGAAGAATAAATATTTAATTCTGTTTTAAAAAGAACACAAAGATTTAAGTTCAGCTATACTGGAGTTCACATTATATTCTGTAATTAGTATTCACCACACTAGACAGATGACATTATTCAGTATTCCCTTCCGTATGTCAACTAGTTACTTCAAACTCAGACTCAGTGCCTGCACGTCTCTGAACTGTAATAAAACTCCACCTGAGGAAGGGGGACACACAGAGCTAAAGACAGGACTCAAAGGCTGTCAGCTTCTTTATAAAAGTGAAGGACTCTTACCTTGTGTAAACAAATAAGGTTCCCTCCACATCAGTCTTTTCCTAAGAAATAAAACAAACAGCAACATAAGCATATTCTCCTCACTAATGGGAAATAGTCACAGAGGTCAGAGAACACAGTATCTTAGAGAACAGGGATTCGATCCTGTTTCAAGTGGGGGGTAATTCTTAGGGAAAGGCGAAAAGCAGACTTTGTCAGCAGTGACTTTGTTGCTTAAGCAGCAGGAAGTGCCCTCCTATTGCCATTTACAAACAAACCATTGCCGCCTCTCTTTACCAAGCACAGGGGCCACAACACCTCTGGTGGGACAAAGGAAACAAACATGCCGCAGCCTCCTAAGAAAGAAGGGTGGTAGTACACGCGCCGCCAGCCCTCTGTCCCTGGGCTGGGGGCACGGCCAGCCGCAGACACCACTGGTGTCACACGACCCTCTCTGCCTCCGCTTTCTGGTTTCCTTTTCTCTTGTCATGTTCTGTCACCCAGGAGAATAGAGGACCTGCCTGTAACTCTACTTCATCTACTACATAGAAGACAGCGATGCAGCCGTGGTTCTTAGACAAATTAATCACCTATTTGGTGCAGAAAACTGAAATAAAGTAAGACGGAAACATCACCCAGCTAGGACGCGAGAAATCTGCCTCAAAGGAAGTGGGAAACTTGTAAAGTGAAAATGAGAAGTGATCATTTCAGTTCCCTGGGAAGGGCTCTTTTCCATCTCTCCAGGCCCTGATGAAAATGCTCTGCTTACTAAAAAAAAAAAACTTAGGTATGCATTTGTCTGATTAACTAGTAATTAGACTATGTAACTCAGAATTTTAAATATACTTCTGCTATTTACATGGCTTAATCCCAGCATTCTATTAAACCTCTCAATATTTTGTTATTTTTTAATGTCCATTAGCAGTGCCATTCAAAATTTAAGTACTCTTGTCTTTTTGGTGAAAAATACTTTCTTTAGGAAACAAAACTATAATATTAAAATGATAATTCTCAAGAGGCACACAAGAAATTGGAAGCACGAGCTTCTCCATGCTCAAGTAATTTCATCATCCTTAAATGGATTAAGTAAAGTGACTACTTGCTATGAAGACAGAACACTTTTCTGTCTTTCAGTATTTGACTCTGGACTATTTCATCCCATATCCTAGGCAAGATGTTCATACAGATCAGTACTCAGTTCAGTTCAGTTCAGTTGCTCAGTCGTGTCCGACTCTTTGCGACCCCATGAATTGCAGCACGCCAGGCCTCCCTGTCCATCACCAACTCCCGGAGTTCACCCAAACTCATGTCCATCGAGTCAGTGATGCCACCCAGCCATCTCATCCTCTGTCGTCCCCTTCTCCTGCCCCCAATCCCTCCCAGCATCAGGGTCTTTTCCAACGAGTCAACTCTTCGCATGAGGTGGCCAAAGTACTTGGAGTTTCAGCTTTAGCATCAGTCCTTCCAATGAACACCCAGGACTGATCTGCTTTAGGATGGACTGGTTGGATTGGAGAGGTCTGACAGAATGTGGTCCACTGGAGAAGGGAATGGCAAACCACTTCAATATTCTTGCCTTGAGAACAGATCAGTGTAGAGAAAGCTAATAGCCTTTGACTTATTTGTTTTTTCCTTAACGAAGCAGTAAAAGAAATTACCTTTTCCTTAAGGGAAAAAAAAGGGCTTTAATGTCCAATTTTAGTTTTGGAAATTCAAGGCATGCTTCTCCTGAAATTATTCTCTGACTCAAAACATGCAATTCTGAATTGATTTATGTTCTTTGTCTCAGTTTCTCCACTGAAAAGGGATGACCAGCTTACACCACCTAGACTTTTTCATTAAAAACATATTTTTTATCAAAGGCTCTAGGACACTTAGATGAAAAGGCCTTTGGGTGTCAATTTCTGGTTTATTATGGCTGAAACAGCTTATATTCATGCATTTTCTTGTTCCCTCCACAGTTATCCAGGGTAACCAGATTTTTTTTTCTTTCTATGCAAAGCCAGGTTTGGGGGTTTGAGAGACAGTAAAAGCAAAATTTTATTAGATTCTCCTTACGTCCTGCAAGTAAAAAAGACTTTTATGTTAAAGTATTAAAAGTTTACAGTTCTGAGGGATTTTAGCTTAAATTTTAAAAGTACAATCTAATGATTTGATACTATATTATAAAATCTAAGAAGTGCTAAAAAAATTCAGCCGTTCAAAATTTAAAACAATAAAGTAGAATGTAAAACAATGCTAGTCCGCAAACTACTGGGGTTTGGCAGACTAGTGGACACTTTCCAAACAACATGATCTACATCTGATTATTCTGTTAAAATAATGAAAAGTCAATCTCCATTTACCCTCTAAACCTGCTTTTCTCAATCACATACGCAGCATCTGAGTCACCTAAGACGCCTTCAACAAATAACAAATGCCTGGGCCTCACACCCAGAGACTCTGATTTGGCGGGCTGTACTTCCTTTTGGGCAGCACTGGGTCTTCGCTGTGGCTCTTGGGCACTTCTTTAGTTGTGGAGCACAGGCTTAAGGGTGAGGGGGCTTGAGGGGGGGCGGGCTCAGCAGCTGTGATGCAAGGGCTCTCTAGTTGCCCCCTCTCTAGTGCCAGGCTCTTCTGTCCATGGGATTCTCTGGACAAGAACACTGGAGTAGGTTGCCATTTCTTTCTCCAGGGGATCTTCCTGACCCAGAGATCAAACCCGGGTCTCCTCATTGGCAGACGGGTTCTCTACCACCATGCCACCAGGGAAGCCCTAACTTTCCTTACAGCAGCTCATTTTCTGTCCCTTCTTCCTTCCATATTCCTCCTGCTGAATGCCTGAAGTCATCCTTCATCCATATTTAGTGTCATAAGAACCCTCCTCCTTTATGTCCACCTCCAAGTACTGTCTCCTCTATCTTAAGAATGTCCCACACACTTCCATCAGGTTTCTGTCCAAAAGCTCCCACTGTGGAGACACGGTGACAGTTCTTTTGCCCCCAGCAACTGCCCTGCAGCTAAACCAGGTCTCTGTCTTTTTTTCCTGCTACCACAACCTTGAAAATGAGTACTCTGAAAGAATGACCTTTTGTGGGATGAATTATGCACTGTCTGAAGGCAACAAGTCCAGGAAGCAGGAAAACATAACTCCTGTAAATAATGCATTGTGACACCTGGGCTTTCCGATGAGGCTGTAGAAAGGCCTCCCCAGGTACCCACTACAGTTACTCACTCGGTAACTATGGTAACACGTGCCTGACTCACTGACCCTGTTCAGAGCCTGTAGGAAACCACCTTTACTCAAGGGGGACCCCCTTCTGTACACGTTAACTTCTCTGAATCCCCAGACTCTAGCCCTGGTGTCAAGTCATTCCAGGGAACCACACTTCCGACCCTCATCTCTACTTTGGTATTTCCTCAGCATTAAGACACTATGCTTCTGGCACTTTTCTACACTGCACCAAACAGCAAAATGTAGAATATCCACATTTGAAAAGATGGCGTTGAAACTGTCCATTACGTCGGTCAAAGTCCTTTACACAAACACAGGCGACACACTCCCCCGAAAACAGGGGACACACAGCCCGCTTCCTCCCCCGGGACCACGCGGGACAGGTGTCCCCGCGTCTCTCCATCCCTGCCCCTTTCGGTGAGTTTCCTCGGTTACGAACTTAGAGCAAAGCTGTTCTCTTCTCTCTCATGTCAGGACCCACTTCTTAGTGTTTTCGCTTTTGTGAGTGGCTTTCGGGGGGACTGTAATGACCGGCTGGAGAGAGGTGGCGAGGCGACGGGAACGCGCGGGGCTGTGTCCCGTCCAGGCTCTCCTCGCGGCCGGCTGGGACGTGCCGGGGGAGATGTCCGACCCGCTCGGCCGAACTCAGTCCGGTCCGCGCTCCGTGAGTCTGGTCCACGCCACGGGAGGGGCCCGGGGACGGGAGGTCGGGATCCCCGGACCGAGGGACCGCGGGAGGGTCGTCCCCGCTCGCCCCGCCCCCACCCTCTCCCCGACCCCGTCCGCCCGCACGTACCCACTCGTTGGCCCGGTGACCGAAGGTGTACAGGGCGACCTGGCTGGCCACGTCCACGATGCGGCTGATGTAGGGGTCGTGGCGCCGCAGGGCCGCCAGGCTAATGTCGCGGCCCTTCCCCGCCGGGCCACCCGCCACCGCCATCTTCCCGTCCGCCCGCGGGGCGCCGCAGCCCTGTCGGCGGAGCGCGGAGCTCTCAGGCGTCACTGGTCGATGGCCACCCCGCGCGGGCCCGCGATCGTTGCCACGGCAACCGCCAGGCTGCCCCGCGCGATGCTGTGCGCATCCCGGGTACCCGAGCGTAGCTGAACGCCTAGCACTTCTGCTCCTGGCGCTCCGCGGTCAGACCTGTAGTGATATACACGCCTCGAGCGTGCGTAACTGAACAGGGAGGGAATACTGCGATTTCTCGTGTACGGACGCCGGGTAGTTCGCAAAGTGTGGTCCTCGACGCCGTGGGTGGGGGAGTAGGGGGTGCTCTGAGACCCTTTCAGGGGGTCTGCGGACCAGAACCATTTTCACGACAATCCTAAGACTCACGTGACTCGTGCCCAGTGCTCGCTTTGCACGAATGCTGCAAAGACAATGGTGGGAGAAAGTGGTGGGAGAAAGTGCAGGTGTCTTAGCAGGAATCCTGGCAGGCACCGCGCTTTACAGGCCAGTATCGCTAGACAGTATACGCAGTAAGGCAGAAAAATTATTACTTTTATTGCATTTCAACTCTTTGGTACATTTTTAAAATTCTGTGTGGAAAAAAATAGGAAGAATGCGTAAAGCACGTGCGCCAAGCTGCCATATTTACTTCCAGGAAAACACTTGAATGCTTGAGTTGCAAGCTGAGCTAGTTTTTTAATTTTTATTTTCACCAAGCACTATTTTTACTTGAAAGGAAGATGGACAAAGTATGGTTATTCAGGAAGGCATTTGACAGACACTTTTAGAAAATAAATAACGTGCACCTGTCACTTCCAGGAAAACAAGGGGGTAATTATTGTCGCCAGTGATAATTTTTGAGCTTTCAAGCAAGATTGAGAAGTTTACAAAATGTGTACCCACTGCCATGAGCCTGACAGCTTCTCAATACACTAAGTCTTTTCTGATAAGATGTCTGAGTGCTTGGAAAGCCTGTGATGAGGGATTTGCTTTTAAAAACTTGAGAGAAAGGTGAACTGTTAATCACTGTGGTACATGTATAACTGGATGTACATTTTTGTTAAAATGTTTCAATAAAGCTTTAACATTTCTTTTATAAAGAAATTTATCTTTGAGTCTTGAGGGTCTTAGGCAAGGTCTACCTTCTGATAATTTCAGGTATATAGTCGTCTCTCTAGTTCTTGGTCCAGTGCTTTGTGCTGAATACAGATTTCTAAATGCTGATTCTGTGTTACTCAGCCATAAGTTGGTAGAATGTACTCATTAAGTATCAGCTTTCTATAAGAGCCCATGATTTACAGAACACTGAGATCTAAGTTGGCATGAAAGAGAATACGCAAGTCCTGAACTTCCAGAGTTTACATCCTAAGGAAGATTAAAAACTTGAAAGGTTCATTTAATTTTCCATATCTAAAGAAAACAATAAAGAAAAAGTGAAAGACCTTGAAGATTAGAGATCACACTCAGAGAAAGGAGATATATCATGCTGCAGTGACTTCAGCATTGCTGTGTTGTTTATCTCCTAGTCTGAGAGCTTTGTTCTCTATCCGCACCACCCCCCTCCCGCCCACCAAAGCTTAAATATCTAAGCTTCTAGGAAGAACACAGACTTTTGTCTAATTTCGACTTGAATAATCCGTGTTTGTAAATTTGGGTCACCATCAGTTATCCAAGTATACTAAGTTAGAGGCTCCAGGTTAGTAAAAGGCCATTTAAAATGGGCAAATTCTTTTAAAATTCATGTAACTTCAACTCTCACTGCCTTCCATAGCGTGGTCATACTTACCCTGTGTTTTCAGAAACCTCATCATGGTGCGTCTGTGTGCGCTAAGTTGTTTCAGTCGTGTCTGACTCTTTGTGACCCCGTGGATTGTAGCCTGCCAGGCTCCTCTGTCCATGGGATTCTACAGGCAAGAATACTGGAATGGGTTGCCATGCCCTCCTCCAGAGGATCTTCCCGAACCAGGGATGGAACCCATGTCTTCTGCAGCTCCTACATTGGCAGGCGGTCTTTACTGCTGAGCCACCGGGGAAGCCCCTCATCATGGCACCTTGGACAAATATTTGAGTCTTTGATTATTTTATAATTGTTATGAGATAAGATCTGTGTTAACATTTGGTGTTACAAAGTTGTAAACCATAACTTAAAACAAGTTACAGTATTTTTAAAAAATAATGTCTGGGTTTAGGTTGTTTATACCGTTGCAGTGACTAAGATAAAATTCACCACTTAAGGTAATTGTAAGAACACAGTATGCTTAAATTATTTAGAAATAGATATGAAACTGGAAAATGTTTGGTTTTGTAGCCACGTATGGATGTTTGTATACAAATGTAAACTGATGTTTTACAGCTTGCTAGTCTAGAAACATAAACACACAGTCTGCTCCATCAGTGCTCCTTACTGTGTTTTGTTTGCATTTGTGTGTATTCGTGATCAGTCATGTCTGACCTCTGCGACCCCATGGGATCCTCCCCACCCAGGGATCAAACCTGTGTCTCCTATGTCTCCTGCATTGACAGGCAGATTCTTTACCACTGCTCCACCTGGGAAGCCCTAAGTGTATAAAGAACCTCTACGTTTTGCCTTTGTCAGGTTGTAGAATGTATTGGTGGAGAAGGCGATGGCACCCCACTCCAGTGCTCTTGCCTGGAAAATCCCATGGGCGGAGGAGCCTGGTAGGCTGCAATGCATGGGGTCGCGAAGAGTCGGACATGACTGAGAGCATTGGAGAAGGAAATGGCAACCCACTCCAGTGTTCTTGCCTGGAGAATCCCAGGGACAGGGGAGCCTGGTGGGCTGCTGTCTATGGGGTTGCACAGAGTTGGACACGACTGAAGCGACTTAGAAGCAGCAGCAGAATGTATTGGAGGGGAAAGAGGAGCTTCCCTAAGAGTTTGTGACCCTAAAATGACTTAAATACCCTGGTACTGCTCGTATGGATTCCCAGCTCTTCATGCTGGAAATTTTATACCAAAGGGTGACACGAGTCAGCAGTGAATGCCCTCTTTCTGCCAGTGGAAGGAGACGGTCTGAAGCTGTGAGTGTTATCAGTTGTTCTCAGTTTCATGGTTCGTTTCTTTTTGAAGTGGCAGACCACAGCAGGAAAGGCACCCCCTTGGAAACAGAAACTAGTTTTACTTATTTTTAACCTCACCTGGTACTTCAGTTTAGTCGTGTCTGACTCTTTGCAACCCCGTTGACTGCAGCACGCCAGGCCTCCCTGTCCATCACCAACTCCCAGAGTTTACTCAAACTCATGTCCATTCAGTCTGTGATGCCATCCAACCATTTCATCCTCTGTCGTCCCCTTCTCCTCCCACCTTCAATCTTTCCCAGCATTGGGGACTTTTCCAATGAGTCAGTTCTCTGCATCAGGTGGCCAAAGTATTGGAGTTTCAGCTTCAACATCAGTCCTTCCAATGAATATTCAGGACTGATTTCCTTTAGGAGGGACTGGTTGGATCTCCTTGCAGTCCAAGGGACTCTCAAGAATCTTCTTCAACACATTTCAAAAGCATCAGTTCTTCGGTGCTCAATGTTCTTTATAGTCCAAATCTCACATCCATAGATGACTACTGGAAAAACCATAGCTTTGACTAGATGGACCTTTGTTGGCAAAGTAATGTCTCTGCTTTTGAATATGCTATCTAGGTTGGTCATAGCTTTTCTTCCAAGGAGCAAGAATCTTTTAATTTCATGGCTGCAGTCACCATCTGCAGTGATTTTGGAGCCCAAAAAAATAAAGTCTGTCACTGTTTCCACTGTCTCCCCATCTATTTGCCATGAAGTGATGGGACCAGATGCCATGATCTTCGTTTTCTGAATGTTGAGTTTTAAGCCAACTTTTTCACTCTCCTCTTTCACTTTCATCAAGAGGCTCTTTAAGTTCTTCTTCGCTTTCTGCCATAGGGGTGGTGTCATCTGCATATCTGAGGTTATTGATATTTCTCCCGGCAATTTTGATTCCAGCTTGTGCTTCCTCCAGCCCAGCATTTTTCATGATGTACTCTGCATGTAAGTTAAATAAGCAGGGTGACAACATACAGCCTTGATGTACTCCTTTCCCAATTTGGAACCAGTCTGTTGTTCCATGTCCAGTTCTAACTGTTGCTTCTTGACCTATACAGATTTCTCAGGAGACAGGTCAGGTGGTCTGGTATTCCCATCTCTTTAAGAGTTTTCCACAGTTTGTTGTGATCCACACAGATAAAGGCTTTGGCATAGTCAGTAAAGCAGAAGTAGATGTTTTTCTGGAACTCTTTTGCTTTTTTGATGACGCAACAGATGTTGGCAATTTAATCTCTAGTTTCTCTGCCTTTTCTAAATCCAGCTTGAACATCTGGAAGTTCACAGTTCATGTACTTGGGGTACTGGAACTTGGGGATCATCATATCACAACTTCACAGGGTAGATGAGAAGAAACTGTCCCCGGAAAAGATTTGCAATGTGTAAAATGTTCTGCAAATGAAAACGCTATTACTGTTATAATTATCCTCACCCATTATTTCTAGTAGAAGCCTGGTGGGGGGGTGGTGTGTGGCGGATTCTTCTTGTCTAATTACCCAGCCAGGGCTCAGATCATCTCAACAAAGTTCAGCATAAGTGACAAGGGATACATTAAATCCCAAAGCAGTTCATCCCAATATTTTTATGTGATAGAGGATGTGAACTGAGACATATTTATTAGGAAGTTTACAATTAGAGGAAGAAATGATGTAGGAGATATATCTCGGTATCCCACAAGATTGCAAAGGGGTTAAGGTTTTTTTTTGGATGCGCTGGGTCTTTGTAGCTGCATGTGGGTTTTCTCTAGTTGTGGCCAACAAGGGCTACTACAGCTGAGGTGCACAGGCTTCTCTTGTTGCAGAACATAAGCCCTAGGACATGCAAGCTTCAGGAATTGTGGCAGGCAGGCTCAGTTGTTGTGGCGCACGGACTTAGTTGCTCGGCAGCACGCGGGATCTTCATGAACCAGGGATTGAACCCACGTCTCCTGCATTGGCAGGCAGATTCTTAAACACTGGACCACCAGGGAAGTCCCAGGGGTTAAGGCTGAAAACAGTTTTCAGAGGGTCTTGAAACAGAGTGAGAAGGGGCAGAAGTGAGGAGGGAAGAGGCCTGATGGGGAGGAGAGAGTGACCTGGAGAATGAGTCAGAACGTTTCCAGTCTGGGCCCCAGAGGCTGCTTGGACTGAGGCTCTGCTTGCCTGACCGACTCAGAGAGGGCCTGGGGCAACCGGGGTTCTTTGGAGTGAGGACCATTCTTGCGTGTTCTCTTCTGGTCCCTTTTTGCCTCTCTTTGCCACTCTCAAAAAATCTAGTCCTTCCACACTTATCGTCAGGGGTCAGGTGATGGCTTCATGGGCCTGGGGGGCATCTATGATAGCATCTTTTCAGTTGCTGTCCAGAGCCCAGAGCAGGCTGCGAAAGGGAAGGGCCTTGAGTCTTCATGAAGAGATAACAGGCTTAACACCCTAAGACCTGACTGGTGACTGACATGCATGGGCCCAGTCCCTGGTTACTCAGGGCAGTGGGATGTGGAAGGGACAGACTGAGGCAGTGGACCCTCTCCCTGCTTCATGACTGCCCCAAGGAGGGGATGGCGGAAGCCATGCAGAGACCAGCTGCTGGGTCTGTGGAAACACAGGCAGCTCTCTGTCCTGTAAGTGAGGAAGCCGCTGTTCAGTGGGGCTGACTTCACGTGAAGGAGTTTCTCCCAGGGCAGAGCGGCTTGTGTGGGCTGTTAGTGGACTGTCCACTGGACTCTGAGCTGCCTGTCACATGAAGTGGGCATGTGTGGTCCTGGCCGGTTCATCGCAGTGGCACTGAGTCATCTAGGGATGGCATGATGGCCTTCTGGTTTGAGCGGAGTCCACAGTTCTGGGCGAGTCTCCTCACTCTTGTGGAGGAAAGGGTCTGGGCGGTGCTTACAGACTCTGTGTGGTTGAACCGTCCAGGTCAGGTACAGCAATCTTTGCCAACATGAAGAGTAACCCAGAAGCAATAATAAACAATCTATTTAATATGTATTGCAATTAATTCAAGGGAGCAGCCCATTATGGACTCTGAAATGTTATGTCCTATTAAGGGTGAGGGTGGAATACTTTAGCCAAAAAAAAAAGGAAGGTTTTTTCTTCTTTCCTTGGCTGTGTTTCTTGTTCTCAGAGGTGTTGGGCGGGCGTTGGGAGGAAGGAACGCTTATCCTCACCATCTTTCCAATGGTCTCCTGCCAGGGTGATCAGTGCTCGCTGTGGACTTTTAGTTCAGGTGAAAGGCAGGTTTCTAACTCTCTGAGATGCCTTCCACAGAGGTGTGTAGGAAGTGGTCAAGAAGAAGTGTCAGGGATGGGTGGAATGCATTTAAAGAACTTTCTAATTACTTGTTATTGTTACAACTGACCACAGCAGCTTATCACTTTGTGGTTGATTTTTCTCTTTCTGAACTAACGTATGAATCCCCAGAGGAAAATGAACTGTGCAATGTTGGGCTGAACTACACCAAAATTCAAGGTGAGAGGCTTTAGAAAGACACATGGCTTGGTGGGGAGCAGGGACCCTGGAAGGGACTGGAGGCCCAAGGTGGGGACAGAACCTGCCGCTGTGGGGCTGTGTCCGCAGTCCGGGCCCACAGGCTGAGTCTGGTCCCTGTTTCACTGGGACATGGCCACGCCCAACTGCATTGTCTGGGGCGCTTTCAGCCCGCAACGGTGGATGTGATGAAATCAGACAAACTTCGGTGCCTGAAATGGTGGCTCTCCGGTCTTTGGCAAAGTCTGCTGACCCCCTGGTCTATGTTATTTAACAAATCAGTGAGCAGCTTGCATCAAGGACCCTCTACATGTCAGTAGGCACCCTTGGTGTCTGTTGTAAACACACGATGGACTGGAAGGGGGACAGGATGAAGCCTTGTTACTCAGTTCAAGGAATGATAATCTGGTCAAGTGGACAACGATTAACATATGTGGAAAGACCGGGGCAGTAAAAGACAATATATAATCAAGGGTTAAGTTGTGACACATAGGTAAGCACTAGGGTTTGCAGAAAAGAAGGGAGGGTTGGCAAGAGCCCCAGTGGCTGGAGAAGGTGATACTAATGGAATGAAGTTCTAGGACAAACGCAAGGTGGACGCCCCTTGGGATCCTCCGGGATTGGACTCTATTCCCACTCTTGTCATCTAAGTCACTGAGACTTTTGGCCTCGTGTTTACGGGATGCTTTAATGACCAGAAATATATCTGAGCCCCTTGAGCTGACTGATTTTTCTAGGATTTGGGATTCCTTCAATCTCCCTCATGGCTTCCTAGGTGGCTCAGTGGTAAAGAATCCGCCTGCTAATTCAGGAGAGTCAGGTTCTATCCTGGGGTCAGGAAGATGCCCTGGAGAAGGGCATGGCAACCGACTCCAGTATTCTTGCCTGGAGAATCTCATGGACAGAGGAGCCTGGCGGGCTACAGTCCATGGGGTCACAAAGAGTCAGACACGACTGAGCAGGCACACAGACTCCCTAAACTTCAGAGGATTTAATCTCATTACAGTGGCATGATGTCGTTCTTTTTTGGAGACAATACACTGCTGTGAGCTTGGGATCAGAGGCTGGGGTCTGGTCCCCTCTATGCTGTGGAGCCTTGAAGACTCTCGAGCATTCTGGACCTCAGCTTCTGCATCTGCAGAGTAGGGACAATGGTAATGTCTGCCTCTTCACGTGGTCGTGAGACAGCAAAGGGATGTGAAGTTCAGACTATATGAGGCATGGCTCCGTGGATGGTCCGCCACTGGCCCCTGCTCTGGGTGACAGCAGGGTTTATGTCTGTCCTGCACAAGAGAGCCGTCCTCGCTTCCAGAACAAAAACGGCTGCTGCACTGTTTATTAAGGCACTTTGAGCAGAGAACAAAGCACATTACTGCAAAGTGCAAATAACCTCTCCTCACTGTTTAGGTTACTGATGGGCGTGAGTCTTAATTTTCCACATGATGGCCATTGCCAGGCCCCCAACTCACTTCTGTGGTGTCCTGGAGATCCTGGGACAGGACTTGGGTCTACACCTGCAGGAATCATGGCTGGTGTTCTCGGGGTGCCCGCTCCCTCCAGAAGCCAGGCGGATTGGCAGTGTGATGGTCTCGTGGACGGTGGTGGGCGCTTTCCTGCATTTTCACCCATGTCTTCCGTTGTGGACGGAATTACGTTGAAAGCAGACGGGTTCTCCTGATGTGTGATAAGGAGATGCTAGCACTTACTTTTGTGACTGTTGTGAGCCTTGCTGAATGAGCCCTCTGAGACACTCTGTTTGCTGTCATCACAGAACACGAGGCTTTAAACCAGGGTCTGAGTGTCCAGGGCCGGCTCTGCTTCCTCTGTGGACAAAGCCTGACAGCAGCCTTGCCTGTCTCCCTGGAGGTTACTCGAAGATGAAAGACAGAGTGATCACTGCGTTTCCTGTTGGTGACAAACGGCCTCTGCCATGCTCGACCTTCACTGCTGATTGTGGACACTCGGGGAGCCTGCTTAAGGTGGGATGAGGCAGTGGGGGCTGCCTCTGAGGCCTTTCGAACTAATACACTAATTTTTTTTTAATTGAAATATGGTTGATTTTGGAGAAGGAAATGGCAACCCATTCCAGTATTCTTGCCTGGAGAATCCCATGGACAGAGGAGCCTGGCGGGCTACAGTCTGTGGGGTCACAAAGAGTCGGATGGGACTGAAGCAGCTTAGCACGATAGTTGGTTTACAATGTCATGTCAGTTTCACAAGTACAGCAAAGTGATTCAGTTATACACTCACATATACTCTTTTTCAGATTCTTTCCATTGTAGTTATTACAAGATATTGAGTATAGTTTCTTGTGCTATACAGTAGGTCCTTATTGTTTATCTATCTTAAAATACATTTCTTTTTCCTTTTTCTTTTTTTGCCACGCTGTGCAGCAAGCAGGATCCTAGTTCCCTGACCAGGAATGGAACCAGTGCCCCCAGCGTTGGGAGCATGGAATCCTAACCATTGGCCCACCTGGGAAGTCCCTAAAGTAAATTTTTTAAGAACCTCAAACACTGAAGTCACTGTTTGATTTTGTTTGCTTTTATGAAGGATGACATGGGCTTGGTAAGAAAGTAAGAAACCGTCAGAAAAAGCAAACACCTTTAATTAGCTTGAATTAGCCATATTTAGCGTAAACTGGCAGAGAAGGCAACGACGACCCACTCCAGTACTCTTGCCTGGAAAATCCCATGGGCGGAGGAGCCTGGTAGGCTGCAGTCCATGGGGTCGCTAAGAGTTGGGCACGACTGAGTGACTTCACTTTCACTTTTCACTTTCATGCATTGGAGAAGGAAATGGCAACCCACTCCAGTGTTCTTGCCTGGAGAATCCCAGGGACAGGGGAGCCCGGTGGGCTGCCATCTATGGGGTCACACAGTTGGACACGACTGAAGGGACTTAGCAGCAGCAGCAGCGTAAACTGGGAGTGTCCTCAGAGTGGTCCTCACTGCAGTCCCTGTATCAAAAGACGAGCCCCTTGGGTTCAAATCTGGCTCAGCTCGGGTGGGGGGGGGGATGGGGACAGTTTACTATCCTGTGTAGACGTAGGCTTCCTTCCCTATGGAATGAGGTTTTTAATGGTCCTGACTTTGTAGGATTTTTGTTGAGAATCAAGCAAAAAAAATGCAAGAGCCGAAACATATCAAGTACTTAATAAAAATAAATGACTGAGATGTTATTTGTTAATAGCAGAACATGGTGAGGCTTCGGGCCTCCTGATTTCCAGGTAATGCTCTTTCCAATGCGGTCATTTATCAAGGCCCATGGTGATCAATTTAGTGCAAAATGGGGCGCTTTGTCCTTTACAGTGACGCCGATGGCCTTGTTTCTTATCCCTTATTTTTAAGGCCTCTTAAGCTTCAGTGTATTTCGGTGTCTCCCACTTAATATAATTCATTTGTTTATCTGTTCATTCAGTTGTTCTCTGATTTGACAAACATCTGTTGGGTGTCTCTTAGGTGCCAAGTGCTGTTTAAATATCATCAATATAACAAATAAATTAAATATAGATCCTGCTTTCCAGGAGTTTAAAGTTTAATGGAGGAAAACCAGTAAAACAAATGATTGTACCGTGTGTTCATTATGACAGATTTGTAAAAAAAAAAAAAAAAAGTTCTAAGAACAGTTTCCAGTTCTCCAGGCAATCTGGGAAAACAAAAAATTATTCCAGTTTTGCTGTTAACTAAAGTGACAGATCAACCCAGTGGACACAAGGCTGAGCAAACTCTGGGAGGTGGTGGAGGATAGGGAAGCCTGGCGAGCTGCAGTCCATGGGTTCACAGAGAGTCGGACACAACTGAACGACTGAACATCAACAAAGGTGAGCAGAGTCTGATTTAATTGATACAGGATGTGACCTGAGCGTGGGGAATTTTTCAAGCTCCAGGGTGATTTAAATGTGCATCAGAGTATGGGAACCTCTGATTTAGAAGCTTCCTGCTCGTTAAGGATAGAACTTAGGTACAACAGACCAGAGACAGCATCTGACTGGGCCTTTGGGACTTGACAGCGGGTTGCACTTGAAGATTTTTAAAGGAGAAGTGACACCTACGTCTCAGAAAGATGATTCTGGCTGTAATGTGGGGAGGGACAGGGCCGGAAACAGAGTACAGGGAGTCAGGGTGACTGAGATGTTTGCTTCTGTTGTTTTTCAGCTTTGAGATTTAATCACTGCCTTCTCGCTAAATGTCTAGGGAATTCTGCTGATACTTAGAAGGTTGGTTTTTAAATGAGGGTGGCTCCTTCAAGAGCCCTCAGCCATGTATGGGTTTCAGAATGACATGGAGATGAATTACTACTCGTATAAAAATAAAAGGGCACAGATAGATTTTGTAATTACTTGGGTAGTCTTGGCAATCATTACGCTCCCAAACAGACCTTTCAGAGGGAGGGCAGAGAAGGGGTGGGGCGGCTGCTGACGCTGATTCAATTACCTGGATGATGGCCAAGCACCCACTTAACATTGTGATTCGGAGATGGCTGTTGTTCTGTGTTTTCTCCTTTATCTACTGCTTCCAGTCATCAAAACACAATTTTACTGTTGTTGGATCTGCTCACACGTCTCTGCTGGTGACGCCGGGATTCATTCCCCTCGAGCTCCATCACGTTCAGTCAGTTGTCAGTTGAGTCCTGACGCTGACTCAGTGGGAGGATAAGAAGCCTCATAGGACAAGCCTGGCAGGAGAGCCCCTCTTGGCTGGAAGGCTCACCCGACTTAGACAAAGCGTCAGCTACTTTTCAAATGGACACAAGACTCATGTCCCCTCAGAGTGAGGTCCTGAGCACTTTTCACAGCTCTTAACATATAAAGAGCATTCTGAGCTCAAGGGACTGAAAAACCAAGCCACTGGCCAGTCTGCAGACCCCAAAACAACACATCAACGGCAGACAGGTGGCATTTTCTGGTTTTCCTGCTGTAAATACCCTCGCCGTGACTCGATTTGGAATAACAGCATGATCCTGGCCGGATGTAGGCCTGGGGAAGACATGGAGGTCCACGGCGGGAGGTGTTTCCGCCACACAGACGTGATGGAGTGAACTCCAAGAACAGACACGACACTAAATGCAGTAAGACGGTTGGGAAGTGATGAGCTTCTGAGTATTTCTTCCCTTTGTTTTGAATGTCATCATCTGTTTAGTTGTAGGAGGACATAACTCAGTTTTAATGCTGGCTCTATCTGACAATTGGTTCACACACTTTCTGGAAATGCAGCACTCTCCTCTCCGAGGTGGTTCAAGCCAGCTCCACACGCCTCTTCTAGGAAAAGGGGAGTCAGGGTGTCAAGAGGTGTTGGGGGTTAAAATGAAGGGGCCCCCAACCATGAAGTTCAGGGCTGTGGACAAACAGCCTCACCGTCAGCTGGGATGAGCCAGGCCTGGCGTTGCATGGACAGAAGTGCTGTTGCAGGGTGAATTGGGCCCCCGTCTAAACCAGTGTGATTCAACCAACTTGGCGGGGGGTGGGGGAAACTCAGTTGAGGGGCTTCCCTGGGGGCTCAGTGGTGAAGAATCTTGCCAACACAGAAGACACAGATTCAGTTTCGGATCCAGGAAGATCCCACGTGCCTCGAAGCAACTAGGCCTGTGCACCACAATTTATGGAGCCTGTGCCCTAGAGCCCATGCTCTGCAACAAGAGAAGCTACTGCAATGAGAAGCCCATTTGCTGCAACGAGAGAGTAGCCCCACTCTCTGCAACAAGAGAAAACGAAGACTGTGCAGCGATGAAGACTCAGCATAGCCAAAAGTAAAAAATAAATAGAATAAAATTATTTGAAAAACGAATAAAAAACTCAGTTCAGCTTGACCCTTACCTGGCAGAAACAGAAAACTTGGCTTAAGATGTAGCAAATCTGATTCTAAACACAGTGCTGGAATGTCCACGTGAGCAGAACCATCAGGTGAAACAAAAGTAGAGCCTTCCCCTAACCATCAGGCTGGGGTTTCTGTCCTAATCTGCTTTCTTACCAACCTGCGAGCTGCAGTCCCAAGCCCATTAAAAAGAAAAAAATTTTTTAACCTTCCCTTGAACTTTGCATAAGGAGGGAGTGAGAGCCATCTCCTCCACTGAGAGGTATGAATCTGTGGATGCTACTGAAGGCATGCCTTCCCAGGTGGCGCAGTGGGTGAAGAATCTGCCTGCAATGCAGGAGACTCAGGAGACGAGGGTTTGATCCCTAGGTTAGGAAGATCCCCTGGAGAAGTGAATGGCTACCCACCTCAGTATTCTTGCCTGGAGAAGCCCAGGAACAGAGGAGCCTGGCGGGCTACAGTCCATGGGGTCTCAAGACAGACAGGACTAAGCGCAAAGGCACAGAAGCAGAGGCCAGACAGTGACTCCCTAGAGCTGTGACTCTGGCTGCTAACAGTGTGAGGCTGGATGGGGCAGCTGGAGGGCTTGTGGGAAAGAAGGGAGGGGAGAGACCTGAGGTGGACGTGCTTGAGGAGGGGGCTGGAGTGGGATGGCCTCTGATGGGCATGTTCTCTGTGCAAGGGGACCCGCTAGCCAGAGCATGATTGATCTGCTCACAGGTTTTTTTGGTTTGATTGTGCTCTTAATGTGTTAAATAATATTTAAAATGAAATATGTACCTACACGTCTTTAATAGTTCGCACTTAATGATGTCTGTAAGATTTCAATGGTAGATGGTTTTCCGTTCCTACAGGCGTGCTTAGTCGCTCACTCACTTCCGACTCTTTGTGACTTCATGGACTGTAGCCCGAAAAGCTCCTCTATCCATGAGGTTTTTCAGTTGATAATACTGGAGTGGGTTGCCATTTCCTCCTCCAGGGGACCTTCCTGACCCAGGGATCAAACTCATATCTCCTGAGTCTCCTGCATTGCAGACGGAGTCTTTACCCACCGAGCCATCTGGGAAGCCCGTTCTTACGTGTAGACCTTGCTTTACTACGCTTCACAGACGTTAGAAATGAAGGTTTGTAGCATCCCTGTGTCGAGAAGAGTTTTTTCCAACTGCATTTGCTCACTTTGTGTTTCATGTCACTTTAGTAATTCCTGCAACATTTCATACTTTCTCATCACTATTCTATTTATTATGGTGACCCGTGATCAGTGATCTTTGCTGTTACTACTGCCAAAAAATTATGACTTGCTGAAGGCTCAGAAGATGGTGAACATGCTTCAGCAATAAAGTATTTTTAATTAACGTATGAACATGTTCTTATAGATACAGTGCTATTGCACACTCAACAGACGAAAGTGTAGATATAATTTATATGTGCTGAGAAACCAAAATGTTCTTGTGACTTGCTTTATTGTGACATTCAATTTATTGCAGTGGTCTAAAACAGAACCTACTGTATCTCTGAAGTCTGCTTATTTCTCATGTTTTTAAATTTTCTGTAGAGAGGAACTGGGGCTTCCCTGATGGCTCAGTGGTAAAAAACCCGCCTGCCAGTGCAGGAAACGTGGATTCGATCCCTGAGTTGGGAAGATCCCCAAGAGTAGGAAATGGCAGCCCACTTCAGTATTCTTGCCTGGAGAATACCATGGACAGAAGATCCTGGTCCATGGGGTTGCAAAGAGTCTGACACGACTGAAGAGACTTAGCACCTACACACATCAGTATATTTTATTTTTTGTTACTTACAAACTGAGGTTCTTCTGTAATTTTTTTTTTTTTGGCTCCTGTTTTTAACTTTTCTAATTGGAATAATAAATCAATCAAAAGTGAAAAAAAGGAGTATTTGTGACATCTGGGGGGGCGTGTACAATATAATATACATTCTGGGAGAACACCATCAAAATGTGTGTGCTGCTACATTTTAAAAGAAAAACTGAAACTGCAAAGTGATTCTTTTCCTTCAGGTTTTATGGGTTTAAAAAAAGTGGAGAAAGAGCTTTCTAATGTGTTCTTGCTGTTCCCCAAAGAAAGGTACTGTGATGCTTGACTAAATTCAACTGAGTTTTTCTGTTTGTTTACTGATGTCAGGCCAGCAATCTGCAAAATGACGACAGGGGTTGGGGGTGAAGTTCGGGATAGTGTCTCCCGTATAATCTCTCTTCCAGCTCGAGACCAGTCCCAGAGGAGTGCCTCGCCCCCCGGCTGGTACACGCCATCCAAATAGCACAGCAAGGGGCTGGGGAGAATATTCCTTCCCTATTGTATGGCATTTGCCCATACCACATAATTGTAAGTTAATTGGTTCAGATGCTCCATCTTCTCTGAAGGAGACCAATCTGTCTCCCCTCCATCTCTCTCCTGAGTCTTTCCTGTTTGTTAAGCACCTCGGCTTTAATGCCTAAATGCTTCACAGCCAATCTGCGGATCCCCTCGACTCCCAGATACTGAAAATAAATTATGCTGTGGCCGCTATTTATATATTCCTGTTTGTCTGGGCCTCTGAGTTTCGGGTTGTCGGCAGCCTTGAACGTTGCATCATAGCAGTTGTATAATCTCTTCCCAGCACTGCAGCAAACTTGAATTTCTAAATGCCTGGAGAGTGAGCGGGGAGAATGGTGTTGACCTGAGCCTGGATGTTCTAAACACAGGTTTCCTTCCCTGGGGGAGGTCTCTTTTGGTTGATCTTTCCAGAACGAGGATGAGAGACTCATATTCTCCCTGACATTTCTTGCCCAGTTATTTATTGACCAAGTTTAATTATAGGGACCCAGTAAGAAAACAGTATCAAATTTATGAAGAATGATGTGGTGCTTCCATGGTTGATAGAAAATCCTTATAGATCATCCAGCCTCATCATTTCAGGGCTCTTTAGAGAAAACATGCATGTTCAGAATTGGACAGCTTGTCCCCCAAGAGGGCTCTGCTGGGCTGGTGGCACTCAGAAGTTGGTTTAGAGGGATTCTTCCCTGAAACCTTTACTAACTCAGCACAAGGCCACCGACACAGAGGAGCAGCTCTGAGCAAAGGGACAGAGGATTCTAAGTCACCCCTCAGTGTTAAAGGATGTCTCAGGGGTGGTGCTTGGAATGCAGGCTTTCAGGTTTCAGTTGCAAAAGAACTTTGTGAATATCTGTTCAAGTGGTTTTCAAACTGTGTTCCACAGAGTCCCGGGGTTCCAGGGAAGTGTTCCAGGAACTGCTCAGGCCTTGGGGAGGGGGTCTGTACCCTCCCTCCTCCACCTGAAGCCGGAACTGCTCCTCGCTTTCATATGCTTTATAGATTGGGCTTCTGAGTCAAGCTTCATTTTAAGAATGGTACAAAAGCCAAGACATGGAAGCAACCTAAATGTCCATGGACAGATGACTGGATAAAGAAGATGTGGTACACATGCACAATGGATTACTAAGTCATAAAAAAGGGTGAAATTACGCAATTTGCAACAACATGGATGGACCTAGAGGTGATCATACCAAGTGAAGTAAGTCAGAGAAAGAAAAATGCCATATGATATCACTTATATGTGGAGTCTAAAAAAATGATACAAATGAATAGAGCTATGATATAGAAATAGACTCACAGACATAGAAAACAGATTTATGATCGCCAGTGGGGAGGGGGAGTGGATGACGGATGGACTGGGAGTTTGGGATTAGCTGATGCAAAGTATTATATACAGGATGGGAAAGCAACAAGGTCCTACTGTAAAGCATAGGGAACTATATTCAATATCCCATGATAAACCACTGTGAAAAGAATATATAAAAAAGAATATCTATATGTATATAACTGAGTCACTTTTGCTATATAGCAGAAATTGGTACAACATAGTAAATCGTATAGCACAACTATACTAATAATATATAATAAAATAAATTTGTTTTTAAAAGAATGAATTCTGCTACTTGAAAAGTCAGTGTTAGTCGCTCAGTCATGTCCGACTCTTTGTGACCCCATGGGCTTCTCTGTCCAGGGGATTCTCCAGGCAAGAATCCCAGAGTGGGTAGCCGTTCCCTTCTCTGGTAGATCTTCCTGACCCAGGGACTGAACCCGCATTGCACGCAGATTCTTTATCATCTGAGCCGCCTTAAATAGTTGGAAAACCATTTCTCTTGTTCAACTTCCCTTTATTACAGACGAGGGTTTTGCTGCCCAGAGAGGTTTATAATCTGCCTGAAGTCACACATCGATGATCAAGATGGGTCTAGGACACTGACCTCCTGTCCATCAGTCCAATGCTCTTAAATTTCCCCAGTGACCATTAGATCCCTCCATGTGGCCAGGACCAGCACAGACATATCAGCACAATCTGAGAATTAAAACAGAACCTAAGAGAAAGTGGGTCCCGTTCACGAAGAGGTGGGAAAGCTGGCTCTGGACACGGCCACTCTGGGCTCCAGCCCGTTATCCACCTCTTCAGCTTCTGACCACATGTCAGCACCTATGACAGTGAAATATACCAAGGCAATCTGCATGCCAATGGTGTGGCCAGAGGTAAATACCCGACAAGCGTTTGCTTATTTACAACTTGGTACCATCAGGCTTTTTGAAGCCTGGCTTCCTGTAACTTACCCTTAGACGTGCTGCTGCCTGTTGATCCTCTGACGTCTGGGGCTGTGGATGAGCATGTTTGTACAGATTTCCCACGTGTCTTTAGCACGATCATCATGTGGCGGGAGGGACAGGAACACAGGCTGAGGCCACAAGATTGGAAATGACTTGCTGTGTCTCCGGGGGTTTTCCAAACACAGGGCAGGAAGGAGTCACAGCCCTGGGGGCCCAGTCTACCCAGAAACCACTGCTTGTTGTTGGGACTGACGTATTTGTGTTGCACTTAAAACATTTTATTACTTTATTGTGGCAAAATCCACTTAACACAAAATGAGAGAGCTTACGGTGTCCAATTCAGTGGCATTAAGGACATTTGCCGTGTGGGACCATCCTTCTCTCCAGACCCAAGGTGCTCTTGTCCTTTCTGGAGGGACCCCTGGGCCTTTGGCGGCCACAGTCTCCGTCCCCCGATGCCCAACCCCTGTCCACCTCTGATCTCCCTCTGTCTCTGTACTGGATGCACTGTCTCTGCCTGTTCTGGATTTTTCGTATTGTGGAGTCACACAGTCTGTGGACTTCTGTTGCCGGCTTGTCCACTAAGCACGGTGTTTGCAGTTTGTCCACTGCAGCTCGGGCCAGCACCTCATTCCTTTTCACACTCTTTATGTGGCCTCTTGGTTCTATACCCCCCACCCCCCATCCCCATGTACTCCATGAAGTGGGGCAAGCTGGCTGTCGTTTGGTTTTCTGTTCACGCTTTCTCCCTCTATCCACTCTGGTCTTTGCTGAGGGGCCCTGCTGTGGCTCCATTCCTTTCTACAAACCTACTCCCAGTCTCTCGGGGCAGTAGACCCAGGACAGAGGGAGTCCCTTCCTGCCGCTCAGGCCTGTGCAGGTGCCCAGGTATTTGTGGGCTGACCTCTGGGGCAGGAAGAAGGGAAGAAGGGAGGGGACAGTTCGGTCCCTGGGGATTCCCTGGGTTTGCATAGACCCACCTGGAAGTGACTTCCCTGGTAGCTCAGCTAGTAAAGAATTTGCCTGCAATGTAGAAGATCCCGGTTTAATTCCTGGGTCGGGAAGATCTGCTGGAGAAGGGATAGGCTACCCACTCCAGTATTCTTGGGCTTCCCCGGTGACTCAGCTGGTAAAGAATCCGTCTGCAGTGTGGGAGACCTGGGTTCGATCCCTGGGTTGGGAAGATCCCCTGGAGAAGGGAAAGGCTACCCACTCCAGTATTCTGGCTTGGAGAATTCCATGGACTGTATAGTCCATGGGGTTGCAAAGAGTCAGACACGATTGAGCGACTTTCACTTTCACCTGGAAGTGGAGCATCTCGCTGTATCAGCCACCTCTGCCGGCTGGTTGTCACATCCCCGGCCAGGAAAGGGGAGCCCTCGCTGGCACACAGGCTCACTGGGTCTTGGCCATTACATCGCAAAGCAGGTTACATGGCACTGAGTTGTCATCATGGCCTGATGGGGGGGGTGATCCGTTTGTTAATGGGTGAGTTCCTGGTCTGTAAGGATGAATATCTGAACTGCAGAGGAGAGATTAAAAAAAATCATATGGGCATTCTCATCAGGCCCACTAATCCCTATTTTAAGCTTGGATCCAGTACTGAGGAATCTCTGCACTCTCCCTTGGAGTCAATTATGGTCCATTTCTTCACATTTTACATCAGTTAAAGGAACATTGTCAAGATAAAATCTTGCCCAATATAGTTTTTTTTTTTTTTTTTGGTTTTAATTTCCTGACTCTAGCAAACCAAGAATTTCATAGATTTCTTTTTTTTTTTTTTTTTTACAAAAATGTACTTTTCGATCCAGGTTTCGTAGGTTAGGTTTTCATTTGGGCTGTGACCCCAGGCTGGGCGGCTGTCCCCCGTGGTTGTCAGGCGGCCCCGGCAGCTGCATTTCGTCTGCATGCTGGGGCCTGCACCCTGGTCCATGGGGTGCTGGTGAAGCCGAGTCTGCCTTGTTGGTGGGATTATCGGTGCTGATCTCAGGGCCCAGGCACGGGCCACAGCAAGGCAGAGTTGCCCACACGGGCTCAGTGAGTTCAGGGAAGGCAGCCAGGGATCTGACAGGAGCAGGGCTCCAGTGAGCAGGAGGCCACAGTCCACAGGGCTGACCCTGTGGATAGGCAGGGCTGGGTATCCAGGTAGCATGAGCTTGAATGAGAGTAGCCAAGACAGAAAGGACCCGACATGGACTTTTGTACCAGACAGGAGGTTGGTAGCAGGTGGATGGTCAGTGGGAGGATGGCATGCTGGGGACCCTGCCGGTGATGCTAGGTCCCAGGGCAGAGGCAAGCTCCAGGCTCAGCTCTTCTGCCTCTCCTTGCCTGTGTCAGGCAAGGCCCTGCAGGTGGGTGTCAGAGGCTGGAAGGCCAGCCAGGTCCCCACAGCTGCATCTCAGCCCTGATGGAGGATGGAGAACCTTCAGTTCAGTTCAGTTCAGTTGCTCAGTCGTGTCTGACACTTTGCGACCCCATGGACTGCAGCACACCAGGCCTCCCTGTCCATTGGCAACTCCTGGAGTTTATTCAAACTCGTGTCCATTGAGTTGGTGATACCCTCCAACCATCTCATCCTCTGTTGTCCCCTTCTCCTCCTGCCTTCAATCTTTCCCAGCATCAGGGTCTTTTCAAGTGAGTCAGTTCTTCACATCAGGTGGCTAAAGTGTTGGAGTTTCAGCTTCAGCATCAGTCCTTTCAATGAATATTCGGGACTAATTTCCTTTAGGATGGACTGGTTGGATCTCCTTGCAGTCCAAGGGACTCAAGAGTCTCCTCCAACACCACAGTTCAAAAGCATCAATTCTTCTGTGCTCAGCTTTCTTTATAGTCCAACTCTCACATCCATACGTGACTACTGGAAAAACCATAGCCTTGACTAGACAGACCTTTGTTGGCAAAGTAATGTCTCTGCTTTTTAATATGCTGTCTAGGTTGGTCATCGGAGAAGGCAACGGCAACCCACTCCAGTACTCTTGCCTGGAAAATCCCATGGATGGAGGAGCCTGGTGGGCTGCAGTCCATGGGGTCGCTAAGAATCGGACACAACTGAGTGACTTCACTTTCACTTTTCACTTTCATGCATTGGAGAAGGAAATGGCAACCCACTCCAGTGTTCTTGCCTGGAGAATCCCAGGGACGGGGGAGCCTGGTGGGCTGCGGTCTATGGGGTCACACAGAGTTGGACATGACTAAAGCAACTTAGCAGCAGCAGGTTGGTCATAGCTTTTCTTCCAAGGAGCAAGCGTCTTTTAATTTCATGGCTGTAGTCACCATCTGCAGAGAACCTTCAGAGATCACCTAATGTCGTTCTGTGGTCACACAGGCATATGGAGTCTGCTGCTCACCTGCCTGTGGTGACCTTGGCCCTCCTTACCAGGCAGACCCTCTCCTCATCCTGAAAACTGGACGATCCAAAGGGTCAGACACCCTCACTCTCCTAGGGGTCCAGCCTGTCTCCTTTCTCATCACTGTGGTCTTAGCACAGGGAACTCAAAGGCCTATCCTGCTCCCCTGCCATCCAGGTGGGTTTGGGCTGCTACCTGCGGACCAGGTGTGAGTTTTCCACCTGTCTCATCCCCCCTTTCTGGCCCTGTGCCAGGGCCTAAAGAAAGTTCCACTTTCATTTCCATGCTTATTTTCTCTGGAAATGAAGTTTAAAAGTCAGAATGCTTGGTTCTCTTCTCTCCCATTTCCCCTTGCTCTGCAGCAAAGTGAAAGGCGAACGTGTTAGTTGCTCAGTTGTGTCTGACTCTTTGCAACTCTATGGACTGTAGCCCGCCAGCCTCCTCTATCATGGAATTCTCCAAGCAAGAATACTGGAGTGGGTTGCCATTCCCTTCTTCAGGGGATCTTCCTGACCCAGGGATCAAACCTGGGTCTCCTGTGTTGCAGGCGGATTTTTTACCATCTGAGCCACCAGGGAAGCCCAAGAAGGTATGACTCAAAATCCCAAAGCCAGGCTGTGTTCCTGGTTGACTGGGTCAGCACCTCTGGGTTGGGACCTAGGTGTGTGTTCAAGCTCCCCCAGTGACAGCCCCGGTAGGGATCACCCTGCTGAAACTTACCTGCAATGGACCAGCCTGGGCAGACCTGGGCCTGCCTCCCTTTCCTGGCTGGGGTCACAGGTGCAGATCCATCTCTGTACGTGAGTCAGCACAGGGGTGGAGAGACCCCGACTGGCCAAAGGATGCTTCCCCTCCCAGCGCCCATTTCTTCATCCTTGAGTTACTTTGGGAAAGATGTAAAGTTAGGCACTGCCCACAAAGGGTTGGCTGAGGCTTGTTACCTATAATACAGTGATTTGTTCTCATGCAACCTTTTTGCTGGAATAAATTTAACTGGTTTCTCTTCTGTCTTAGCATCTGTTTCTCCATCAAAGTGCCCGCTGACCTCTCACCTTTCCCGGTCACACAGGCTTCGGGAGAGGTGGAGGCTGATTCCATCTGTGCGGGGCACCAGCTCTCATGTTGCGGGGAATGTCTTCAGAGCCCAAGAAGAGCAAAGGGGTTTCCGTGAGGCCTTTATTTCTGTTTCCATGAAGAGCTTTCTGGTCCCGGTCGGCCCTTCCCCAGATGCTCTGAGAGCATCGCCTCAGAACGACAGAGGTGGGGTCAAGGGCAACGGCCTGCCATCAGTCTGACTATGAGCCTGTCACCCTTAAGTTTGTCTGTTCTTTCTCCATCCTGAGACAGCCATTGCTCCTTCTGTGTGTGTGCGCTTGTGTGTGTGTGTTTGTTGAGGGTAGGAAGAGGGTGGCCCTACGCTGCTACCTGAACCCTTCCATGTGACAAAGAGTGTGCAGGCTGACGTGAATGTGAGTCGGGGGGGCACTCCCCACTGGAGACTGGGCCCCAGAGATGGAGAGCGTGCCTGGGCACAGCATGGACCTTCCTGTGGTCCCACCCCCTGCCCATTTCTGCTGGAAGTCTTTCCCAGGGTTAGGTTTTGTCTGAGTGGTTGTATCATTGTGACTTCTGTTGGCCTCAGAGTCACCGACAGTTCCTAGCAAGAATACTGCTTCATTCTGGTATACCTGCTGCTGCTAAGTCACTTCAGTCGTGTCCGACTCTGTGCGACCCCATAGACAGCAGCCCACCAGGCTCCCCCGTCCCTGGGATTCTCCAGGCAAGAACACTGGAGTGGGTTGCCATTTCCTTCTCCAATGCACGAAAGTGAAAAGTGAATGTGAAGTAGCTCAGTTGTGTCTGACTGTTAGCAACCCCATGGACTGCAGCCTACCAGGCTCCTCCATCCATGGGATTTTCCAGACAAGAGTACTGGAGTGGGGTGCCTTTGCCTTCTCTGGGTGTACCTGCTAACGCCTGCCAATACCTCTCCTCCTCCACCTGGAAGGCCAGTGCACATGCTGAGAAGAGGTTCTGTTGCTCTTTTTGTTGTTGTTTTTTAAGATTTTTTTTTAAATATGGATTTTTTTAAAGTCTTTATTGAATTTGTTATAACATTGCTTCTGTTTTAAGTTTTGCTTTCTGGCTGCAAGATGTGTGAGATCTTAGCTCTCCAACCAGGAATCAAACTCACGCCCCCTGCATTGGAAGGCGAAATCTTCACTACTGGACCACCAGGGGAGTCCCCGAGGCTCTGTTGCTCTTGAAAGGATTTTTTTTAAAGGATGGAGTTAGCCTCTGGGTTTCCCTTCCTTTACTAACTAGACCTTCCAAGTGCGCCTTCACTTCAGCTGGAGTAAAGTCAGGACAGTCGATGTTTCAGAGGAAAGCTGCTGGAGACGCCACGTTTCAGGGCTGCGGGGTTTGCGGGCGTTCAGTTGCTCATCAGGCCAGCCCTTACACTTGTCTGCTGTTCAAGGGGCTGTGATGTTTTCATGCACGACGCGTGAAAGGAGATGCGGTTCGGTGGTGTTTATTAGCGACCTTGCTCGTCCTCTGGACGGCGGGTGGGACGTGAGGGAGGTGCTGCCATCTCAGGCTCAGATTCTGAAGTAGAGAAAGGGAACGTGGCTTTTCAAGTCAGAAGTATTTATAGAACTAGGTTCTGACTTCACGATTGCTGAAGCCCTGGTGCTGGAAATAATAACACAAATCAGGAGAGAGAGAGAGAATCTTCCCCCTCCAGAAACGCCCCCACGGTGCTGGCTCCTGGGCAGCCTGCTTTGTGAAAAACTGAGGGTTGGCCAGTCTGATCTGAAGGTTTTTAAACTGAGGTTGGGTGGGCTGTAGGGAAATGCTCTCATAGACACAGCTGAAGCATCCCTGGGGTCCTGCTGTCCTGGAGGGGTATGTGTGTGTGGGCTCCTGGCTCCTGAGAGCACAGGGAGTCTGGGGAAGGTGTGGGCAGACGCTCCCCACATGTGGGCCCATCGCTATGTCCAGCTGCCCCTCCTCCTGGCACCTCAGCACCTGCTGTGTGATGCCCACTCCCAGTGGCCCCGCTGCAGACCTACCCTGGGTGGTGCACGGGGCTCAAGAACCCAGAACACAGGTCCCCTTTCCCCTCCACACCCAGGTGCTTTTATTTAGTTATATTTTTAGATTAATTTTCTCATTGGAGTATGGTCGGTTTACAATGTTGTGTTAGTTTCTGCTATACAGCAAAGTGAATCAGTTACAGATACGCTTATATCCACTCTTTATTAGATTCTGTTCCCATGAGGTCATTACAGAGTATTGAGTAGAGGTCCCTGTGTTGTACAGCGGGTCCTCGTTTATCCGTTATACATATAGCAGTGTGTATATCCATCCCGAACTCCCTTTTATCCCTGCCCCAGGCTGCTTTCACACTGTTGAAACACAAGAGTTTAACTCGACCTTCTTTCCCGGAAAATCGGCATCGCCCCCATTCTTCCAGGCCAAAAGTCCCCTGGGGCCTGACACTGCCCTTGTGGGGTTGGGGACCTGATCTTCAGGGCCTTGAACATGACTCCTACTGTAATCCCAAGGGCAAAGATTCCCCAGCAATCTCACACTAAAATGCATGAAAAAAAAACAAGATCCCAGCTCCTCTCACCGAATCACCCCCAGGGTCAAATCTCGAGCAACCGTCTCATTATGGAGACGAGAGGGACAGAAACCACAACAGATGAACCTGCCAACGAGGCTAAGGGTACCGTAGGCTCCATTAACAGAAGCAGCATCCAAAACGGAGTGGGAACGGCTGCTCTGAGCTAGTCCCACCGGCTCGGCGGACAGCGCAGTCCTTTAACGAGGACCACTGATAGAGAAACAGACCAGTGTGCCGGAGGAGGCGACAGTCACTCATGTTTTGGCCTGGAGAAGAGAAGATTCATGGAGAGAGAGGACGAATTTCAATATGTTATGTAATATATCTTTAGTATCTCCATTAGAACATTTATTTAATAGTAGTACTAGCATCTAAATGTCTTTGACATTTGGAATGTACTGATTCATTGTAATAATTGGGCTTCCCTGGTGGCTCAGACGGTAAAGCGTCTGCCTGCAATGCGGGAGACCTGGGTTTGATCCCTGGGTCAGAAAGATCCCCTGGAGAAGGAAATGGAAACCCACTCCAGTGCTTTTGCCTGGACAATTCCATGGATGGAAGACCCTGGTAGGCTACAGTCCATGGACTCACAAAGAGTTGGATACGACTGAGCAACTTTACTCGTTCATTGGATTCGTTGTAGCCCTCACAACAGCCCTATGGGGCATGGGTGTCATAACTCCCGTTATACAGGACAACAAGCCCAAGGCCTGGAGAGGCCTGGACTCACCCAAGATTTCACTTGGCAAGCGGCAAAGGGAGCCTCATCTCCAAGTTCTTCTTGTCCAAAGGCCACGTGCCATCTCCTGGGTCTCCCTGGAGTGTGGAAGTGGGTGCATGGTGTCCATGTGAAGCTGGGAGCTGAGTTAGAACCACAGGGAAGACAGTACAGGGAGAGACTGAATTCAGCCTAATGGGGAACTTGCTCCTGGCCAGAGCTGTCCAGAGATGGAAGGAATGACCCAGCAGGACCTGAATGTCCTACAATCTGAGGTCTCTGGCAGAGGCTGTGGGCTAAGGGTGAGGGTGTGGTGGGTGGGGCTGTTTACTGTCATAGGAAGGAGCCACCAGATGACCCTAATGAAGCTTCCTGTTTTATTGCTCTTCCCAAAGTAACTTTGGCACATGAGTTCAGGAAGAAAGTCAAAGAACTCATGGGGCTAGTATCTGGTCACTTTAGAAACATTCAAGGGTAAATGGTGTCCTCCAGTGTGTTAGACCTCATGGTTTTCCATCCATCCACCCATCCCTTCATCCATCCACCCCTTCAATCCTTTATCCATCTCTCTAGCCATCCCTCCATCCATCCATCCCTTCATCCATCCACCCATCCATCCATCCCTTCATCCATCCACCCACCCATCCATCCTTCCCTTCATCTACCCACTCATCCATCCATCCCTTCATCCATCCATCCATCTATCCATCCCTCCCTCCATCTATCCATCCACCCCTTCACCATCCCTTCATTCATCTATCCATCCCTTCATCCTTCCATCCATTCACTTATTAAACGAGGATTTTTCTGAGTGCCTGCTATGTGCCAGGCCCTGGAGAGGCAGTGCTGGGGGACACAGCTCCTGTTCTCAAGGAGTCTGTAGACCAGCAGGGCCAGAGATGTGGGAACCTGTAGTTTTAATTCCACTTGTAGGAGTAATTAGGGAGGTACAGGGTGCTAGGAGATGCCCAGCCTAGCTTCTCAGAAAAGGGGATACTCAGGAACTGGTGAGGAGAAAGGGTAAAAGAGACAGCCCATGGGGGAGCCCTGGGTGCTTGGACCCAAGGCTCCATAGCCCCATTGTGCAGCTCAGGTGCCAGCCCCCCCAGTGGCACAGAAGGACTGAGTGCCCAGCAGGGCTGGTCTCACTTTGGCCAGGAGGCTCCTGCTGCTCCAGAATTCCCCACTGGAGTCCTGAACAGGAGCCATTCCCCCCAGAATTCTCACAAGTCCAGAACCATACTGGATATTTAAAAAGAAATAGGGAGACTGTTCTTTCATCCCTGGCGTTTTATGCTTTGTCTCTTGGGAACAAAGCAGGGCTGCTGCATTCCTTGTGTGCTTCTTGGGGTCCCTTGGCTCCACTGGCTTGGGCTGCAGACCACTGGACTTGCATGGCAGGGAGTGGCTGGGGGGTGGGCATTAGAAGGGGCTGGAGGCTGGGGAGGAGTCCTGGGATATAGATGTCTCTGGTTCTTGCAGCCGCTTCTTCCCCAGAAGCCCCCACAAAGCCTCCTCCGAGCAGCCCCCATCCCTGCTCATCCACAGAGTGCACTGCCCCTCCCACCTTCTGGGCAGCTCCAGCATCCAAATCCTGGGGGGCAGCCCAGACCCCCCTGGGTCCACAGGGTGCACCTACATCCAGGTGTGATCACAGAACCCCAAATGTGATGGGGGGGGTCATCCACCATGTTCTTACCTCCAAGGCAGGGCTGTACTTAAACCATCTCAGACAGATGGTTAACTGTCCTATTTTAAAAGATTTCCAGGGAGGATGATTTCACAATCCCCGTGGCTGTCTGTTCTAGTATTTAATAATCTTTATTACCATCGAGGTCTCCTTGACACCACATCTAAAACCCTTTTGTGGTGACTTGTCTTGTTCCTGAGGGCAGATGCTGTCGGTCCCCTGCTTCTGGGGAAGGGAAGTTCTATTCTTAATCTTGCTGCCTTGGGAATCACCTGCTCTATCTGAACACTCTTCTTCTCTGAGGTTTATTTCCTTTATTAGTAAATGTGGGGGTTGACTGGGGGTGATTCCCAAGGACTCCTCCACCTCTAAGAGCTGTGACTACTCACATTAAAAGTGCTGCCTAGGAGTCCCGGCCATTCAGTATCCCATGGAAATAATCATGCTTTGTCTCATGGTGAGCTTGGAGCTGGAATTTGAAGTGATGCCGCAGAGACCCAGTCTGGAAAGCCATCTTTCTCTCATGATAACGAGGGATAACATGATAACAGTATCTTTCCTTGTGATAACGAGTGGGACCCTGGGGAGGAGGAAGGGCCAGGCAGCCTCAATCCCTCAGAGCTGGACCTTTCAGAGTCACACAGAGAAGGGACGGTCCATTCTGTGGGTGCTGCCTCAGCCTCCAGCTCCTGACAGCTGAGAAGGTGACCCCCGGAGGAGGGTCCTTGTGGGGGGCTCCCCACCCTTCGATACCTTTACGGCCAGTGCCCCAGGGAGGCGTTTTCACAGAAGTCAGTAGTGACCCGAGAAGGGCCACAGTGGTCCCTCGCTCTGCAGACAGCAGGGTGGGGTGAAGACTTGGGGACCTGCTGAGGGACATTTTCCAGGACCAGAGACAAAGTCTCCACAGAAGAAGCAAGATGATACTGAAGACAAAGTGCACTTATTCCCCAGTTTTTAAAACTCATCCTCGTCTGCTGCCTTTGGTATGTGTGTCCCCAGGAGCCAGCTCCAGGCCGGCCTTTGGCACCTCACTGTGGAGGCAGTTGGCAGCGTGGCTCCCCGGAGGCCAGGCGGGGTTTCCCCAGCCACGCTCGCCAGCATCCGCCTCACCTGGATCGCGTCCTGGGACAGATTAACCTGCCCTTCACTGGGATGCTCTACCTCCGCAAGCCCCTAAAGGAGATGGAAATAAAGAATTCCTTGTTGGGCAGGCATGCAAGGAATGTTAATCTTCTGCACATGTGAGTGTGGTACTTGGATCATCCAACATGACCCTGGACTTCCCGTCTGCCCACAGCCATTCTTGAATGATGACGCCCTAGTTAGCTGGGAGTTAGAGTGTATGCTGCTGCTGCTGCTAAGTCACTTCAGACCCAGCTTATTCTTTTTTTTTTTTAAACCTTTTTATTTTGTATTGTGATTTTATTTTGTATTATTTTGTATAGCTGATTAGGGCTTCCCTGGTGGCTCAATGTTAAAAATTCTGTAATGCAGGATGTAATGCCAGTAACGCAGGAGATGTGAGTTCGATCCCTGGGTTGAGACCATTCCCTGGAGAAGGAATTGGCAATCCATTCTAGTATTTTGCCTGGAAAATCCCTTGGACAGAGGAGCCTGGTGGGCTACGGTCCCTGGGATGTCTAAAGAGTCAGACATGATTTAATGAATAAATAACAATAGCTGATTAATATACTGTGATAGTTTCAGGTGAACAGCAAAGGAACTCAGGCATCATATACATGGACTGATTCCCCCCCAAACTCCGCGCCCATGTGGGCTACCAAAGGGCACTAAGTGAAGTCCCCTGTGTGGTACAGTAGGTCCTTGTTGGTGATCCATCTTAAATATAGCAGTGCGTACATGTCCATCCCACACTCCCTACTATCCCTTCCCCTTACCCTTCCCGCTGGCAACCATAAGCTCATTCTTGAAGTCTGTGAATCTGTTTCTGTTTTGTAAGTTCATTTGTATCATTTCTTCTTAGATTCCACACGTAAAGGATGTCACGTGATATTGCTTCTCTCGGTATACCACTCTCTAGGTCCGTCCGTGTTGCTGCAAATGACATTAGTTCATTCTTTTTAATGGCTGGGTAATATTCCTCATTGCCAGATTCAGACTTACATTGAAGAAAGTAGAGAAAACCACTAGACCATTCAGGTATGACCTAAATCAAATCCCTTAGGATTATACAGTGGAAGTGACAAATAGATTGAAGGGATTAGATCTGATAGACAGAGTGCCTGAAGAACTATGGATGGAGGTTCATGACATTGCACAGGGGGCGGTGATCAAGAAATGAAATGCAAGAAAAAAAATGCAAAAGGGCAAAATGGCTGTCTGAGGAGGTCTTACAAACAGCTGAGAAAAAAAAAGAGATGCTAAAGGGAAAGAAGAAAAGGAAAGATATACCCATTTGAATGCAGAGTTCCAAAGCATAGCAAGGAGAGATAAGAAAGGCTTCCTCAGTGATCAATGCAAAGAAATAGAGGAAAACCATAGAATGGGAAAGACCAGAGATCTCTTCAAGAAAAATTAGAGGTACCAAGGAAACATTTCATGCAAAGATGGGCTCGATAAAGGACAGAAATGGTAGGGACCTAACAGAAGCAGAAGATATTAAGAAGAGGTGGCAAGAATACACAGAAGAACTGTACAAAAAAGATCTTCATGACCCAGATAATCATGATGGCGTGATCACTCACTTAGAGCCAGACATCCTGGAATGCAAAGTCGAGTGGGCCTTAGGAGGCATCACTATGAACAAAGCTAGTGGAGATAATGGAATTTCAGTTGAGCTATTTCAAATCCTAAAAGATGATGCTGTGAAAGTGCTGCACTCAGTATGCCAGCAAATTTGGAAAACTCATCAGTGGCCACAGGACTGGAAAAGGTCACTTTTCATTCCAATCCCAAAGAAAGGGAATGCCGAAGAACAGTCAAACTACCACACAATTGCACTCATCTCACTCACTAGTAAAGTAATGCTCAAAATTCTCCGAGCCAGGCTTCAACAGTACGTAAACTATGAACTTCCAGATGTTCAAGCTGGTTTTAGAAAAGGCAGAGGAAACAGAGATCAAATTGCCAACATCAGTTGGAGCATTGAAAAAGTGAGAGAGTTTCAGAAAAGCATCTACTTCGGCTTTATTGACTATGCCAAAGCCTTTATCTGTATGGATCACAACAAACTGTGGAAAATTCTTAAAGAGATGGGAATACCAGACCACCTGACCTGCCTCCTGAGAAATCTGTATGTAGGTCAAGAAGCAACAGTTAGAACTGGACATGGAACAACAGACTGGTTCCAAATCAGGAAAGGAGTACGTCAAGGCTGTATATTGTCACCCTGCTTATTTAACTTATATGCAGAGTCCATCATGAGAAACGCTGGGCTGAAAGAAGCACAAGCTGGAATCAAGATTGCTGGGAGAAATATCAATAACCTCAGATATGCAGATGACACCACCCTTATGGCAGAAAGTGAAGAGGAACTAAAGAGCCTCTTGAAGAAAGTGAAAGAGGAGAGTGAAAAAGTTGGCTTAAAGCTCAACATTCAGAAAACGAAGATCATGGCATCTGGTCCCATCACTTCATGGCAAATAGATGGGGAAACAATGGAAACAGTGACAGACTTTATTTTTGGGGGTTCCAAAATCACTGCAGAGGTGACTGCAGCCATGAAATTAAAAGATTCTTGCTCCTTGGAAGAAAAGTTATGACCAACCTAGACAGCATATTAAAAAGCAGAGACATTACTTTGCCAACAAAATTCCATCTAGTCAAAGCTGTGATTTTTCCAGTAGTCACGTAGGATGTGAGAGTTGAACTATAAAGAAATCTGAGCACCAAAGAATTGATGCTTTTGAAATGTGGTGTTGAAGAAGACTCTTGAGAGTCCCTTGGACTGCAAGGAGATCCAACCAGTCAATCCTAAAGGAAATCAGTCCTGAATATTCATTGGAAGAACTGATGCTGAAGCTCCAATACTTTGGTCACCTGATTCGAAGAGCCGACTCACTGGAAAAGACCCTGATGCTGGGAAAGATTGTAGGCAGGAGGAAAAGGGGACAACAGAGGATGAGATGGTTAGATGGCATCACTGACTCGATGGAGATGGTTTGAGCAAGCTCCGGGAGTTGGTGATAGACAAGGAAGCCTGGCGTGCTGCAGTCCATGGGGTCACAAAGAGTCAGACATGACTGAGTGACTGAACTAAAATTGCCCTAAAAAGCAAAACAAAACAAAGGAAAACAACAAAATAGTTGTTGGTGCACCAGAAATGGCTTCAGGACCCCCCAGAGGGGAGAGAAAGGGCAGAGCACTCCTCCCTGATGGGGTCCCACTTCCTTGCAGGAGAAGAGAGACCTGAGCAGAGCATCCCCTTTAATGTATTAGTGACCTCGAAGCTGGAAGAGTTCTTTCTTGCAAGGATACGCTGCTGAGAAACAGGACGCTTGAATCACGGCCTTACCTAAGGATTATGTCTCTGCTCCTAGAGACTGAGTCCCTGGGTCAACAGGTGGGGCCCTGGGTGTCTGGGGGACAGGCTGGCTTCCTTATATACTCATCGCACACTCTGTGGGCAGACTTTTAATCTTACACCATGGCAGGCTGGCCCCTCCCGGAAGGGTGACCCCTGACACTCCTCAGACCCCGAAGTCTTCAACATTGCTCGCAGACACCCGGTTCTCAGCTCTGCATCACAGACACTTTTTTCTTATCTGTGTTATTTTGGAATTCTCAGCCACTTAAGACACAGAGTTCAGATTTAAAAATAAGCCGTGGATTTTGGAGGGTTTGTGATAAGCCAAGCACATAAAAAAGGAGAATTGTTGAGATGTGATACCAGAACTATTGTAGGAGATAGCTGGACCTGTGTTTGGGTGGGGGGCTAGTGTTTGACTTGTAAGGAATACTCATAGGTCTTCAACCATCCTTTTCCTTCCCCTCATCATAGGGTCAGATCTGGCCTGCGTGGAGTGTCTCCTTTTTCTTGCTATTCAAGTCACTTCCCAGAGGTCCAGTTCCTGACTGTCCCAGGCCCAGGTGTTTTCGGAGACAAAATCCCTAAATGTGAATTTTGTCAACTAGAGCTTGTAAGAGACAGATGCTAGGGAGGGCAAACAGATAAATCCAGGTATTACAGACGGGACATGGGCAAAGGCAAGGATTACACATCTTATGTAAAGAAACACAGTGTGTGTAGATAGGAAATTGCAAAAGGCAGACACTGTGCGGGATGGTCTGTGGGCCAGAATTAGTCCCTCACACATAACGTGGGCCTCTTACTAGAAAAATAAGAGGCAAACCTTTCACAAAGAGACGCAGCCCCCAAAGAGGGTCTTTTAAGTTAAGTAGCCCCTAAATAGGGCTTCCCAGGTGGCACCAGTGGTAAAGATGCCCCTGCCAATGCAGGAGACATAAGAGACACTAGTTTGATCCCTGTGTTGGGAAGATTTCCTGGAGGAGGGCATGGCAACCCACTCCAGTGTTCTTGCCTAGAGAATTCTGTGGACAGAAGCGTCTGGTGGGCTACAGTCCAGGGGGTGGCAAAGAGTTAGACACAACTGAGTGACTAACACACTCACACACACACTATTCTAGGAACAGGAAATTTCAAGGCAAGTAGAATATGGTTCTCACCCCTGAGATGCTCAAAGTCCACTCGAAGAGATGGGAGGTAAAGAAATGACCAATAAACAAACAGTACTAAGCGGTATAAGGACTTCCCTGGTGGTCCAGTGGCTATGTTTCCAATCAGGGGAACCAGGTTCGATTCCTGGTCAGGGAACTAGATCCACATGCCACAGCTAAGACGTGGCACAAATAAATAAACAAATAAAAATATTTTTAAAATAAGTAGTATAACTGGTGCTTCAAGACAGAGGACCATAAAGCTCTATGGGGGACAGAGTGGGGGCCTCACCCAGCTGAGCAGGTGGCTTTGAGACTAACAGGAGCCCAAGGATACCAGAGAGGGGCCACACGTGGAGGTTGGAAACCAGGAGGAAGGAGAGATGAGGGGTCATTTTGGACCACAGGGCCCCATGGGTAGCAGGGAGCATTCCTGTGCTGGGCCAGGGGATTACTGGCCTTGCATCCCACGAGACATCTTGTGGGCCATGAATTCCGGTGTGTATTGAGAGATGCGTCTTGCGGGATAGGGTTTATGCAAAGAGCTAGAGGAAGGCAGAGACCCATCTGTCTGCTTGGCCACTTTGTTGAAAGTACAACAGCACTAGATTTTTCTTTCAAGTCGTCCCCTCTTCATTCAACATTTTGCTCCCCCAAAGCAGCTGCCCAGCCTAGTGGAGGCTCACCCAGGACCTTAGCCGTGAGAAGGCTGGACCATAAAACTGTTTTTTTTTTTTAAATCATTCATAATGTGGGCATTTATTGACAACGTACGATGGGAATGCTTTAGCCTCGCACTCACCAAATGGGAGTGACGGTGATGAATCCCTGGAAAGGGAGTTTGCCGAACAATCCATCTCACCAAGACCTTCGCTAAATGCATAGACTTGACAGCAAACAATTTAGCTAATCCAACTCCTACCCCTCTGGGATTTGCTTTCAGGGTTTCATGGGAAATTTTCCAGCAGAAAATGGTTACTTAGATAAAATTACTGAAATTTTATTGCAGGGATGGTTCTCAAGGTCTGGTGTGGGCTGGGTGATGTGGAGACTCTGAGTGCTCTCGACTTTCTGAAGAATTGCTTCAAACAGATAATAGGCTCTTATGCAGAAGATGGAGGCCAACCATTCTGTTTTTCCGAAGTGGGAAATAAGACAAAAAGAAGAGGGCTGGAATTGTGGTTGATGATGTTTAGGTTGGGCCAAGCATGGGTACTGCTGCTACAGAGGGTCACAGATGATGTAAAATCCCACCTTCCCAGTAGTAGATACCCTGCTGTGTCTATATGTCTATTCTCTGCACATTTTCTTTTCTTTTTAAAAAATATTTATTTATTTGGCTGTCCTGGGTGGTAGTTGTGGCCGGTGGGATCCAGTTCCCCAAACAGGGATTGAACCTGGGCCCCCTGCATTGGGAGCACAGAGTCTCAGCCACTGGACCCCGCAGGGAAGTCCCTCATGTCACATTTCCATACTAACGATGCTTCCCTTATGCTCAGACCCCTCTCCTGGGGAGTTCGTCAGTTGGTGTCTGAGACTGACACCATGGCTGATAGTCAAAGGCCAGGACAGACCTGGCCAAAGTCGCACAGCTGGGCATGAGCAGATGCAGGCTTTGAACCCAGAGTTCATTCCCATACCTGACCATCATGGCTCCAAGACGGTGACCGAGAACGTGACAGGTTCAGGTTCCCCCCATGAGGCCCAGCTGGACTGCAGAATGGAGAGAAGGAGAAAATTTAATCTCCAATCATTGAAAGAGCAAATACAGGCAGTGAAGTCCCAGAGTCTGTTCTGTTTAACTTTCCCAATGGAAACCACACTGACAAATGGGACGATTCTGTCTTGGAGTGAAGTACAAATAATCAGAGGTCAGAAAGATCCCTCAGGAGTATTTTCAGGGCCAGGTAATTGTTGTTCAGTCGCTAAGTTGTGTCTGACTCTTTGCCACCCTATGGACTGTAGCCCTCCAGGCTCCTCTGTCCATAGGATTTCCCAGGCAAGAATACTGGAGTGGGTTTCCATTTCCTTCTCCAGGGGATCTTCCCAACCCAGGGATCAAACTGGCGTCTCCAGCATTGGCAGGCAGGTTCTTTACCACTGAGCCACGTGGGAAGCCCCCAGGGCCACATGAATGTGTGCTAAGTCACTTCCGTCATGTCTAACCCTTTGCAACCTTGTCTATGTTAACCTGCTGGGCTCCTCTGTCCATGGGATTCTCCAGGCAAGAATACTGGAGTGGGTTGCCATGACCTCCTCCAGGGGATCTTCCCCACCCAGGGATCGAATCTGAATCTGTTATGTCTCCTATACTGGCAGGCGGGCTCTCTACCACTAGAGCCACTATAGTTTCTGGGATATTGTGACCACGTGACACTGCTTTCTTTTCTCCAAGAAGCTCAGCATAAAAACTTCAGGAAGAGAAGTAGGTCCTTCAAGATCATGTTGGGAGTGGAAGGTAGAATGAGAAGGGGAACCAGGGCTTTTTACATGTTGCCCACACGTATACTTACCTGGCACATGCTTGCTGCCAGAAGCCCACTGTCATTCCGTATAAATACAGCCTCAGAGGCCAGGCCAGCTCGGGCCTCCCTGGACCTCGAACTGTGCCAATTCCAGAGTCTCCACACCATTTTGCTCGCATAGCCTCTGAAAAGAGTTTTGAAAAATTATGTGTCTCATCATACATTTCAAGTTGACATCCCCATATTTTCATGATAAGTTTAAATGGTTGTAAATGATGCAATTTCTAGTGCTTTGTAACTCTTGACAGTTAAAAGTAAAATAAAATTGTTGCATCATTCTTTAAAAAGTTTCCAGCGGAATATAAACACCGAGCTATTTGAAACCTTCTATTATCCATTCAGAAATATATAAAAGCTCTTTTTTTTTTTTAAAAAAAGAAAGAAAACAAAGATTTCACATCACTTCTTTTTCTCCTTGGAAACATAGTTCCATTCCACTTCTTCCGTAAAGCTTCACCCTGATGCAAGATAATTTTGTGCTTGAAAGTCTTTCATTGATCATACTACCCTGCCAGAAAAAGAGATATATAAATTATATTTAAATTAAAATAACATTCCTGTGACTATAAGGCTCAGTGCCACAGATTTCTTCCAGGTTGAACTCTCACTGCAAATATTATTAGTGTACAATTGAGCAAGGGCTTCCCTAGTGGCTCAAGTGGTAAGAATCTGCCTGCCAATGCAGGAAACACAGGTTCAGTCTCTGAGTTGGGAAGATCCTCTGCAGGAGGAAACGGCAACTCACTCCAGTATTCTTGCCTGGAGAATCCCCGTGGACAGAGGAGCCTGGTAGGCTATATAGTCCATGGGGTCACAGAGTCGGATGTGACTTAGTGACTAAACAACAACAAAAATTGAGTAAAACAACATAATTATATGATGAGCTTTAAAAGTAGCTATCAACATACAATTTAAATAGTATCAGAAATGTATCTCTTAAAGAGTTGGGTGACTAGTGGGGTGTGGGGCCTGATTAAAGGAGCCTTTCTAGATAGACATGAGTGTTTCAAATGTCTCTGTCTTTGGTGCCTGGAGGGAGTCACATCACAGGCAGATGGACCTGGAAGGATGGAGGGGGTCAGCGGGGTGACAAGTGTGTCTCTCCTCTGTAGTGGGGGAAGGGATGGCTGAGAAGGGTCAGAAAAGAAAGGACAACCTCTGCCCCAGGTTGTCCTTTGTCCAGTGTTAAGGTTGAGCACATAGGAAATCTGAGGGTCTGGAAACTGATTCCATTAAGACCCATCCAGATACCATGTGGGTTCCTCAAACACATTTGAAGATGCCATAAACCACTGCAAACACTTGGAGCCCACTTGGGGAAGTGTCAGTGTGTACTGATTCACCCACATAAGAATAGTTTTCATCAGTTTGTCAATATAAATATAGGCATAAATACACCTGTACCTTCAGCAGGCTTAAAGAAGAAAATGCGTTTGGAGGTGTTTTGTCTGTAAAATCAGTCAAAATGGATACTGTCATTGATATATCTGAAACAAATAAAAACAGTGATATGCTACATAAATTATAGATGCTCTCAATATTCCCCCATCACAAAGTCATTATGGTTACAACCTTCCCTCTTATGAATTAGAACCATTGACTAATTTTTATGATGATTGGAATGGAAACCGATTCAACTGATTGGAACTTGGCACATTTCTGATCACCCGTAGGTCACACACAGAGTTGTTGACTTCTGTCAGTCTGCTAGTCAGGACAGGCAATGGTACGCATCAGCAGAGACTTCCAGATTTGGGGGGATTCATATAATAAAAGCTTACTTGCCTCTCGTGCTACATGTCCAGATGGGGTCAGTGCCAAGGCTCTCCTTCACAGCCAGTGCTTTCTTCTTTATCTCGCAGCAAGTCCATCTGGATTTCAGGGCAGAAGAGAACAAAGGGGCATTACCACAGGCTTCTCATGATCTCAGCCTGCAAGGGACACATCCCTCTACTCAGGTACTTTTGGTCAGAACCAGCTGAATAGTGTGTCCAGATACAGGAGAGAAATGAATGTTTCCATGTGGTCAGAGTGGAGGAAAACAGAGTATCTTTGGGACTAAACTGCAGTAAAAGTTTATATAGGTGTCACTTGATAAGCAGCATTAGTCAATTTGGGAAAAAATTGATCACCAAGGTTTGGTGATTAATAATGAAATAATGAAGTTCTATTCAATGCAAACAATGACTATAGAAACAGGACTGAACATGAGAGGGGCAGAAAATGTTAATCTGGTATGAAATATGGCAATATGGCAAAACTGGTAAACTGTGAAGGAATGCCTTTGGTCGTCAAGGATGATGGTGACCCAAGACCTCCCTAGGGTAGCGCTGATTCTACAGGGTCATGTGAGGAGATGGTTGGGAGTGCCCTGCCGTGAGTGAAAGCCGCCGGGTTCTTGGTTGCACCAGCTCCACCCGGCTGTTGAATGGAAGTGATTTGGTAAGTTAATGATGCTTGCCTCCCAGGAGGCATCCCTTCTGTGCCCCGGACTCAGCTCTGCCTGCCTCAGGTGTGTGATGGGGCACTGAACTTCTGTGAGAGTGGTGGGGATCAGTTATAACGCCTCCGCCCCCTCGGCTTGGAGAATCACCTTCCCACAGCTTCCCAGAGACAGTGACTAAGCCAGATCTAGTATCTAGTGGGATCAGTCTGAGGGCATTTGGGTTTCCTTCCTGAGGATGTAAATATTTGGAGAGATTCCTATCTGTGTGGCCTGTTTTCATATTCGTGACCCTGCCGGATTTGAGACTTTTAGCCTCCAAAACTGAAAGACAGAAACATGTCTGTCATCTTAAACCACCCAGCAAGCTGTCAGTTTTTGGCAGCCTTAAGACACTAACTTCCCAGGTGGTACTAGTGGTAAAGTACCCGGCTGCCAACACAGGAGACTTTAGAAATGCAGGTTCAATCTCTGGTCTGGAAGATTCCCTGGAGAAGGAAATGGCAACCCTCTCCAGTATTATTGCCTGGAGAATCCCATGGACAGAGGAGCCTGGTGGGCTACAGTCCATGGGGTTGAAAAGAGTCAGACACGACTGAAGTGACTTAGTGCGACACGAGACACTAACACGTGTGGGAACCTGTGTCCATGGTGGCCTTTAAGCCCCTCAGAAGTGGGCAGCTGGGGGTGAAGGGGTCTGTGGGGTTTCTTCTGGAGTCAGCAGGTCACCGACAGGAAACTGACTTCCCTGGGGGCCTTGATGAGAAGCTAAGAAAATAATTTCAAACCTTAATCTGCTTTCTTGCATTAGCTTCTCTTTGCAAAAAGCTGTAGGCCATGGGGCCCCATTACCTGGTTTTTCAAGGCAGAGTCCCAGCTGGCTGTGTGCCTTGGCCTGGACTGGTGTCCTGCTGATGCAGAATGAGACCCAGATGTGGAGGGTCAGTCCCAGGGGCAGGCCGGCCACCAACCTGCCGCTTTCTGTCTTGGGGTTGAGTCGCTGGAGATCACAAGGGTAGGCCTGTCCTCCCTGTTGTTCTCCCTGTGATGTGAGGATGCTGTGAATGAGGGCTGAGTCCCTTGACCTCCAAACACTCTGGCCTCCCCTTAGGGCTGAGATGGGGCTGAGTTGCCAGGAGCATTTTCATTCAATGCAATGTGTACAGACAACATGGCTATAAAATCAGGTTCCAGTCTAGCCTCTGAGGAAGAATGGCCCTACATGGTCCTATGTAGTCCTTCATGGAGGTGAAGAGGTTTAGAGGGCACAAGGAAGGAGGACCATATTATTTGCCTATCACCTTTGCCTGGTCTGAAATGCCCACCCCTCTAAATACTTACACACAGACAATGCTGTGGGTTGGAAATTAAAGACTGAAACATATTCCCAGAAGGTAACTGTTACCTGGAGCTCCTGGCCTCTCTCTGCACAGAATGCCTGACACTGTAAGTCATCGCCTTGGAGGGTGAGCGTTTGGGCAAAGATGCTGGACAGGTTATTTTTGCAGGAGGTGGCGGCAGCATTTAGTGCTGAGAGGTGGTCAGGGTGGACAGAGGGAGATGACGGGAAGGGACCCATGGGGCTTTGAGGGGAGGGTTAGTCCAGGCTGACTCCTCAGAGGTGTTCCTGGCTGCAGGGGGCTAGTGGGGCTGTGGTTCTGCCCAGTGGTCTGGCTTCCGAAGCTGTGGGCCAGACAGGAAGAAAAGAGAAGAGAAACATACCAGTCATCCCACCTCCCAAAGAAAGTTACTGTCAACATTTCAGGATGAACACTTTTCAGCCTTTTTCCTAGTTCAAATGCATACTTGCCTTTACAAGAAAACTGGAATCATAACACACATAAAATTTCATAGGCTGTTTTCTTATAGTGTAAATAGTCTTTGTCCATGTCGCTAGTATAATTCCTTGTTGTGGTTCACATCTCTGTATGGGTGCTCCCTGGTTTATCCACGAGGCAGGTGACAGCAGAGACTCTGAGGACAGACGGCTGGGTTCAAATCACAGGTTTTCCAGCATTCATCAGTTGTGAAGTGACCCTCATATAACACAGCACAGCCAGCTCTCCATATCCACTGCTGCCGCCGCTGCTAAGTCGCGTCAGGCATGTCCGACTCTGCGCGACCCCATAGACGGCAGCCCACCAGGCTCTGCCATCCCTGGGATTCTCCAGGCAAGAACACTGGAGTGGGTTGCCGTTTCCTTCTCCACAGTAGTCTGTAAAACAGGAGTAATGGTGCTCCCCTCATAGGATTGTTCTGAGGAGCAAATGACTAAAAATCTTGTTTAAAAAACTTGAACTATAGTTAATTCACAATACTGTGTTAGTTTCAGGGGTACAGAAAGTGATTTCATTATATACATATATATGTATGTATCTATTCTTTTTCCTATTCTTTTCCATTTATGGTTTATGACAGGATATTGCCTATAGCTACCTGTGCTATGCAGTAGGTCCTTATTAGTTACCTGTTTTGTATATGATAGTGTATATGTGTCTGTCTCAACCTCCCAATTTCTCTCTTCCCTCCTTGCCCCTGGTAACCATAAGTTTGTTCTCTCAGGCTGTGACTCTATTTCTGTTTTGTAAATAAGTTCATTTGTACCCTTTTTAAGCTTCCACATGTAAGTGCTATTATATGGTATTTCTCCTTCTCTGTCTGACTTACTTCACTAAGTAGGACAGTTTCTAGGTCCATCCACATCACTGCAAATGCCTTTATCTCATTCTTTTTTACGGGCAAGTAATATTCCATTGTGTAAAGTACATAAATACACCACATCTTCCTTATCCATGCTGTTGGTGGACGTTTAGTTTTCTTCCATGTCTTGGCTATTACAAACAGTGCTGCTTTGAACACTGGGGTGCATGTACCATTTGAATTAGGGTTTTCATCCTTTCTGGATACATGCCCAGGAGTTGGACTGCTGGATCATATGGTAACTCTATTTTTAGTGTTTTGGGAACCTCCATACTGTTTTCCAGGCTTCCCAGGTGGCACAGTGGTAAAGAATCTGCCTGCCAATGCAGGAGATGCAAGAGATGCAGGTTTGATCCCTAGGTTGGGAAGATCCCCTGGAGTAGGAAATGGCAACCCACTCCAGTATTCTTGCCTGGAAAATCCCATGGACAGAGGAGCCTGGTGGGCTACAGTCCACAGGATCACAAAGAGTTGGACGTGACTGAGCGCACAGTGTACTGTTTTCAATAGTGGCTGCTACAATAATCTCTTACTATTTTCATCTAACCAACCTTTTACGCTGGGTATTTAGATTGTTTTCAAGTTTTTCACTCTTACAAATGTATTGTAATTAACAAATTCAGTGCACTCTTAATTGCTTCCAAAAAAAATTTTGTGATCACTTTAAGGAATCTTTTCCAGAATGAATCATGCACTCAACATACAGTGAGTGTCCCTGTACACCAAGCATTAGACTCACACAAAGAAAAATGAACACAGTTCTCTTTCTGAAGACATTTAAGATGTAGTGGGAAGAGGGCTGGAGAAAAGGCACCTTCGCATCCAGATGCTACACCATACACCACACCAGAAGAGTGCTTGTCTGTAGCACCCACCCAGGAGAGCAGAGGCAAGAGCCTCACCAGAGAGTACAGTCAGGTCACGAAAGACAGAAAGATCCCTCCTCGGCTCCCACCACCTCCCAAACCCCAGTAGGAATTCAGGATGGCTTCTGTTTGTCACATTGAGAATCTGTTCCCTGGAAAGGGAGCACCCAGGGCTGTGTTCCAAAGTGAGAAGCTGAGATATGGGTGCTCGTTGCAAGACCAAATATTTAGAAAGTACCTTTTTCTGGAAGGCAAAGAACATGTTTCACAGCTGAAAAGAGAAGTGAAAAACGAAACTGGAGAGGCATGAAGGTAATATTTACTTGCTAGATTTACATGGCGCCTACCTGGAGAAAAGCCTGGCTGTAAATCCTGCCAGTGCCCCTGACACGGGGCACCAGCTCTCAGTTACCCAGCTCCCTGTGAACCCCCTAAGGCATTTTTGCAATCATTTTGTTGTGGTTGCTCAGTCGCTACGTCATGTCTGATTCTTTGTGACCCCACAGGCAACAATGAAGATAAATAAAAATAAATAATAAACAAATTAAAAAAAAGAGTTCACAGAGTGAGTGGGTTATCATTTATTCTGAAACCCAAAGATAGGTTTTCATCTTTAATTCTCATCTTCTAGCTACTGTGTTGTTGTTTAGTCACTCAGTAGTATCTGACTCTTTGCCACCCCATGAACTGCAGCATGCCAGGCTTCCCAGTCCTTCACTATCTCCCCAAGTTTGCTCAAACTCATGCCCACTGTGTTGATGATGCCATCCAACCATCTCATCCTCTGTCACCTGCTTCTCCTCTTGCCTTCTATTTTTCCCAGCATCAGGGCCTTTTCTAATGAGTCAGCTCTTCGCATCAGGTGGCCAAAGTATTGGAGCTTCAGCTTCAGAATCAGTCCTTCCAATGAATATCAGGGTTGATTTCCTTTAGGATTGACTGGTTTGATCTCCTTGCTGTTCAAGAGATGCTCAAGAGTCTTCTCCAGTGCCACAGTTTGAAAGCATCAATTCTTCTTTGTGCTCAGCCTTTCTTATGGTCCAACTCTCATATCCATACATGACTACTGGAAAAACCATACCTTTGACTATATGGACCTTTGTAGGCAAAGTAATGTCTCTGCTTTTTAATAAGCTGTCTAGGTTTGTCATAGCTTTTCTCCCAAGAAGCAAGTGTCTTTTAATCATTTTAAGCAATCATTTTACTGTCACTTTAGACTGCCCCGAGCCCTGTCCCGCCCAAGGTCACCCTTGGGCATCCCTTTTGAGCGTAGAATCACGGTATCACCATGTGTTTGGAGTCAGATCCTCCTGGGCTAAGTCCAGGCTCCACAGTTTACCAACTGGATGACTCTGGACACACAGTTGCTAAGCCTCAGTTTCCATATCTGTAAAATGGGGATGGCACTCACAACAGTAGCATCAGCGTTATCCTTGCACTGAGGATGAAAGGAAATAACGTGATGGAACACTTGTCACAGCCCAGCCCACTAAGCACTGTCCGATGTTGTCATTATGTCTGTACTGCAATGTGTAGAGGGGTGCAAAACAATTTTAGTATTAGTTCAAACAAATAAACAGGTGCATGGGCTTCTGAAGCACAGCCTCTGGTGGTGCACTCTAAAGCTAAATGGAAGGGATCTTCAGATTTGTGTCGTTTCTGATTTTTCTCTCTTAGCTTAAAAACTGAGTGTGAACACGCCAGAATGGTAAAGTTGCCAGATTTCTCTCCTAACCAACCAAATCTAGACCACTGTTCACAGTAGAATGAAGAAGATGGATAGAGCTTAATACCTCTCACAGGGGCCTTGGCATTGTAAGCTGGGGCCCAGACCCGTGGCCCAAGGAATGGGGCTGAACTGGTGAGGATTCAGACACGAATCCGGGTGCCTGCAAAGGCATTTGGATGAATACTGTGGTGGCCTCTTAGGGACTCTTTCCACACTTTTATTAAGTTAACTACCCTCTGCCAGACATCGTTCTGTACACTTGAGATAAACTGACATGCAAAGAGCACAGAGTTGCCTGCCCTCACGGGATTTAATTTTAGTGGGGGAAACAGTCAATAAACCATGCAATAAATGAATAAGTAGACTATATGGTATGTTACACATGGTTTAAAGAAAAAAATTAAAAGTGGAGGAAGGGGAGATTGAGGGCTCTGGAGGGGCTGCTAGGTGCAGTGGGAGATTGACTCCAGGACCTCTGTGTATGCTGAAATACGTGGGTTCTCAAGCTCCTTTTACAAAAAGGTGTTTGGCTGTTCCAGGTATCTGCGATTGCATTTTGGCGTTCCGTATTCGCAGCTCCACAGGCGCGGACTCGATGAACCATATAGATCCATCCGCGGATCCGCTCTACTAAGTGGGGTGGTCAGGATGAACCTCACTGAGAAAGTGCGATTTGAGCAAAGTCTTGAAGAAGATGAGGGGGTTCATCAGGTAGATAGCTGACGCGGGGGTTGCAAGCAGGGCAGGCAGCTAGAGCAAAGGGCTCCGGGGGTGTGTGAGTGAGAAGGAGAAGGAGGGGTGTCCTGCAGAGCCTGGGGGCGCAGAGCGGAGGGGGTGAGGCTGGAACAGGGACGCCAAAGAGGCAGTGAGGGCGCCTGGACTCACCGGCCGCGGGTCCCTAGAGGCTGCCCTGAGGGCCTGGCTTTTACTAAGTGAACAGGGAGCCCCTGCTCGGGGGCAGGGGCGGGGGTAGAGGTAGGTGTGGTTGCACAGAGAGGTGCTGACACGGGACCCTTTAGGTGCTGTTTTGAGAAGATACCCAAGGAGAGGAGGGCTTCGAAGGGGGACAGACCCTCTGCAGGAGCTCAGGCTGGGGTTGCTGCGGGGACACTGAGAAGTGGTCACATTCAAGAGTCTTTGGGATTTCCCGAAGGGCCGGATGAGAGAAAGCAATCAAGAACCACTCCAGATCTTTGGGCCCATCAACTGAGAGACGGGGAGCCTGTTGAGGAGCAGGTTTTGCACAGAAAAAACAAGGAATTCCACATTGGATCTGTTGGGTTTTGAGATGCCCGAGCGGAGACTGAGTTGGCCGTGTAGCCTTGTATTCAGTAAGACGGGTCTGGGCTGGACACACAAATCTTGTCAGACCACGGACACGGGAGATGTATGGGCTCCCCCCGCGGGGAGAAGGGCGGCTGGGGAGTGAGGGTCTGAGAGTAGGAAGCTGGGCGTTTTCCCAAGTGGGAGCTGTAGGCGCCCCTGCCAGGGCCCAGGCAGCCCACTGTCAGGAGCCCGGGCCTGCAGGGGGTGCCATGGACCTTCCGTGGCTGCCTGAGGACGGGGAGAAAGGTCCGCCGCTCCGGAAGGAAAGCGCTCCGTGGATTCCCGCCGGAGTGGCAGAAATAATTAAGAGAAGAAGGTAAGGATCTCGAGTAGCACACGTGCTCCGGTGCCTCGGAGGAATTAAGAAACCCCGGCCTATTAATCTGCTCAGACATCTGGGCACCGCTGCCTGGCCAGGAGGCTCCGCCCCTCGGGCCCTCTCTCCCTGCCCTGTCTCTCCCCATCCTCGCCTCTCCACGCCACTCGTGCAACCACCCTGGTCCTAATCGATCAAACAGAGCCTTGGCATCGCGGCTCCTCTTGCTCAGTGGCCTGACCCGCCGAGACTCTAGGTGGGCTGATGGCAGCCCCTCCTAGAATTGCGCGCCCGAGGCCTCGCCGCCTTGGCGCCCGCGCAGGACGTGGGGGCTGGGGCGGGGCGCGAGGGGTGTGTCTGGACGGCATGTGGGCCGAGGCGCGGGCGATCGGGCGAGCTGGGGCTCTAGCCGGGCTCGAGTCGGCTCCGCGCGCCCCGCGCCGTGCGCCCCGCGCCGTGCGCCCGGCCCCGCGCGCCGCCGCCACATCTGGAAGCGTTCAGCGCGTCCGCCTGGGGCGCGCCGGGCGGGCGGGCGGGGCGGCGGGCCGCGGGGTGAGCGCCGCGCTCCGCGCTCCTGCCCGCGGCTCCCTCTCGCCGCCTCTGCAGAAACAGCTCCTGCCAGAGCGGCGCGCGGCGCGGCCCGGAGCGGCGGCGCCTTCCTGCCTCCTCGCCCTCGGGACTCGCCGGACCTTCGGGCAGAGAAAGCTGAGCCGGGCCGGGGAAGACGCGCCGAGAGCGGGCGGAGACGGTTCGGGCCGGCGGCCGGCGGGCCCTCCCCCTGCTCTGGGGTCCGCGCACCCCTCTCCCCTTCCGCCTCCTCTCGCTCTGCCTCCCGATTTATTTTCTCAAATGCTGTGGCCGCCAGAGGTGCGGCGCTGAATTCTTGAAAGGGGCCCGGATGTGCTGAGGATGCGTTACAGCCCCGCTGAAGGAGGCAGGAGTGGAAAGGAACGGTTTCTGGTGTTTGATGCAATGATGGGGATCAGGTAATCGTCAGAGGTAAAGAAGAGCTGCTGCAGACCCACGGCTTCCTCGATTCTGCACGAGAACCGCCGGCCGGGAGCAGGGATCAGGGTAGACCCGCTCGGGGGTGTTTGACATTTCCTCCTCTTCGTGGCTTCTTCTCCTGCTCACACGATTCTTGGTCCATGGTCAATGAAAACACGAGGATGTACATTCCGGAGGAGAACCACCAAGGTAAGGCTGGACCCCGCCGCCGCGCCCGCCGGCCTCGCCCGCGCGTCCTTCTCCCGGAGCGGCCGGGGGCCCGCGGGACCCGGGCCGAACCAAGCGGAAAATCCCTGCCCCTCCCCCGCCGGCGCCCGCGGGCCCCCCGAGCCGCGCGTCCGGAGAAATTCCGGGCGAGGGGAAAAGTTCCCAAGTGTCTGCTCCGGCCTCGCTGTCTCGCGCTCGCCCAGGGAGCCCGACTGCCCGGCCGGCGACGCCCCAGCCCAGCGGGCCGGGGTCCTCGCCTCGCCCGGGCGCGGCTGGGAGCGCGCGCGCGCGCCCCGCACCAGGCCGGCCGGCGCCCCCGCCCGCTGCCCGGCGCCCGGGCCCCGCGCCCCGGCCAGGGCAGCGCGCTCCAGGGGGCGGGTGGGGGCCGAGAGACGGCTGTGAGTCTCGGCGCCTCTCCCTTTCCTTCTCCCCCTCTTTCCCTCTCCCTGTATCCCTCTTCTCGGCTCACCTACACCCTCCCACCTCTCTGCAGCCACTGACCCCGCGCGCCCACGCCCCGTGTGTTCTTACTCGCACCCACATGCGGGCTAGCACCTGAGGATGTCAGCGGGGGTTAGAAATCGGGCGGTGTGTGGGCCCTGCTTTCTCATGTTTTAAGGCAATAATAAAGGGTGTGCCGAGCTCACGCGGCTGTACACTGTCGCCCAGTGTTTTCCAGCGTCTCCATCCTTGGCATCAAGTGTCAGCCGCTCCCCCTGCGAAGGGGGGAAGGCTTTCAGGCAACTCCCCGCTTCCTGGAAACTTTCTCCCTCACCCCCCCCCCCGCCCATATTAACAAGTTATTATTTTTTGGCACTGCTCAGCAATTAAGGTCAAGATGGAGCGGAGAGGGCCGGTCTTGCTGGAGTGTGGCCGCCTCCAGCTTCGGCTGGGCCTCCCCTGTGGCTTCCTCTGCCTCTGGGTGCAGGCTCTGCCTCGCCTCTCCCAGTTTCCCAAGCCTCCCTATTTACATGCTTCCTTCCAACCTCTTCCTTCTCAGTACCTGTCGCTGTTGGTCCTGCTACTTCCTGGGCACATCAGGTGCTCCTGTGAGGACAGCCTGGTGGTTTTTGTCTCCGTGTCTCTCCTTTCCAGCCTCCTCCCTCCTTTGGCCCCCAGCCTCACTCTTAGCTGGCAGAGTCCCTACCCTTTTGGAGCCAGAGGCTGCCGGGCAGCTTCCCTGGGCTCAGTCCAACCTGAAACTGATCTCCAGCTTGGGTGGCCGTGGGGAGACTGTGGCCTCTTTTGGTGGAAACGATTGTGTCAAGGGCCATGGGTTCTAGGGTGAGCCATGGCTTTCCGGTCAGGAGGGCAGCCCTGTCCCCTGTCCCACCCCTCACCTGTTCCGCTGTGCCCCTCCTGATGGAGTCCTGGACGGATTCAGAGGGAGGCGGGAGCGACACAAAAGAAAGGATGATGTCTGTGAAGAGCGGAGGTGGGTAGGTTTCTGCCCTCGGGGCTCCCGGCTCAGTCCAGGCAGCCTTGAAGCGGAGCGCCCAGTGGCCACGTCCTGGCTGTCACCCACAATGGCAGTGACCTGTAGTCATGATTGTTATTCACGTGGCGATAATCCTCAGCAGTTCCTAGGGCCCCCTTTCTGTGCAGGACAAATCCTTTTTGGCCCTTTTTCTTCTTCCTTTTGCTCCCCCCCCCCATCCCCCAGCGCCTCCTCCCCTCCCGTCTGCGGGGAGCAGACATTCAAAGTAGGAGCCGAGGCCCTGTGAGGTCTGCGAGGAAGATGGAGGGGCGGGCAGCAGGGCGCGTGGCCGGGCGCGCTGCCTTCCCAGCCACACGCCACAAACGCTATGGCAACCTGGATCCCAGTCCTCTCCCTTGAAGCCGCAGTGATTATATAATTCTCGGAGCAGTTTTGCCTCCTTTCCTGGACGTGGTTCTCAGGTGTGAGAGCACCAGGACCCCCGTCTTCCTGCTGTCTTCTCCCTCCCACCCACCCCATCCTTGGCATTGCCGGGGTCTTCCTGGGGCAGGAGGTGAGGAGGAGGGGCAGACCTGGAGGAGCAGGAGCGTCTGCCAGGAGGGACTGGCTGTGGCTTCAGAAATAACGGAGCAATGGAACATGCCCGGGGTCAGGGTTTCAGGACCTGAGAGGCCGGAGGAGCAGATGATGACGTCGGGTGGGTGGTGACAGCCAGAGTGGAGGGCCGGAGAAGTTGCCAGGGCTGGGGGTTACACCCTCCTCTTCCCATCGTTTAGTGCATGGGCCCTTTCGCCCTGGTTTGCAGTGCTGTGTATGTGGTGGGGGGGCGGTCAGGGTGTGGAGAAGGGGGTCAGCACGTTCGAACAGCCCGCAGGTACCCCGAGGGCTGGCCCCCGACTCCACGTCCAGACTGGAAGGGGCTCGTGGGCCTCCCCTCACCTCCATCTCCCATCTGCTCTGGTCGCTCGCCAGCCTCCCACTTTTCTAGGCTGATTTTCCATTGCAGGCTCCAGCTAGCAAATGAGTTTCTTAATAGTCAACCATTTAACAAATAAAACATCAGAATGTCCCTTATCTGCTGGAGACGAGGCAGAGGGGGAGGCGTGTTCTGGGAGTGGAAGACACACCGTGCTTTTCTTTTCAAAGTGGGACTTACCGATGCGGCAGGACAGTCCTCATCGTAATAAAGTGATAGTAATCACGGTCAGGGGTTGGAGGGCATTGTTACCTGCACCCCAGCTTGTGCAGGTTGAAGAAGGGGTGACATTAGCTTCTCTTTCTCAGGTTCTGTGTGGAGGAACCCGGAGAAAAGGGCTTTTAAATTTCCAAATACTGTCCCTAGTACCACTCAGACACTTTCCAGTGTATCAGAATACTAGACAATCGAATCTGTTACAAGAATCAATTATTCATTATTTCCACGGAGCACATGCTAACAGTATTTAAATGTGCGCGCATGCACACACACACACACACACACACACTGAATAAAGAAGAGCTATTTTAAATAGATTACACAAGAGCCTAATGCCCTCTGGGGACCTGGTACATGGCAGACAGGAAGACTGGTGATGTAGTCCCCGTACCGTTGCACACCTGTGCCTCACGTTGGGCGAACGGTCCTCTACAGGTTGATGCTACAGGTACAGGAGATGGTGAGCCATTGGCCCATGAGTCTTGGAGATGACTTGGGACTCTTTCTTCAGTTTTCTCTGTGACTTAGAACTGCCTGAGGTGGGTTCTTCTGGGTGTAAGCCGGATGCAGAAGGAGACCCAGGAGCATCCCGGGTCAGGGTCTGAGGGCGTGCTGATCTTTGTGTCCCCCACCTCCTAGTACAGCCTTGACCCTGGGGGGATGAAAGCAGCCCCCAGACCAGAGGGGCTGTGCTTCCTGCCTCTTCCAGGAGGTGGCGCTCCAGGGTCTGGGCGTCAGGAGGGGCACCTGTGGTGGGGGGCACAGGTGAGGGCAACCTGGCTGCTGTGCCTCGTAGGCGTACCTGCCCCAGGGCAGAGGCCCGGAAGACTGGGGTGCCACGCTGTACACGTGATGCGCCCTCACCAACCCCCTTCCCTCTCCGGTACTGAACCCACTTTGGATTTCTCCCACCCCATCGTCCCTCCTGCCCCAGCCCTGCAATGACCTCTAGCACAGGCAGCATCCGCTAGGCTGAACCTGTCATGGCCCTGTATTAACATCCTCCCTGTACATGTTTCCTCCCCAGATTAATCTCACCAGGCCTTGGTGACCCGAGGGGCTGGTGGGTCCCAGGCCGGCCTGAGGCCCTGCTGGAGTGTGGGGTTGGGAGGGGCTGGCCTATGGGGTTGCTCAAAGGCAAGAAGACATTCCCCTAGATTTATTAGGGGAAAAACACAGAAACAAGTGGGTATACACTCCACAGAGTCTGGCTGGTGTCCTGCTGGGAATGGCAGCAGAGCTCCTGAGACCTCGGGTAGGAAGTGGCTGAGGTCTGTTCTGCTTCTCAGCACTGGGTCCCTGCCCCCTCCCCTCCCCCTCACCGTGTTCTCATTCCCATCCCTTTCTTTGCTCCACCTCCTAGCATAGCCTTGACCCTGGGAGGATGAATAGGCAAGTTCCCAGGGTCCAAGAGCCCCGGGCGCCAACCTGACAGTGAGAGTGAGGGGCTGGAGCACCCGCCCCTCCTGGCCCAAGACCCTTCGGCTGGCGTCGGAGGTCACTCGGTGGTGACCTGTCAGCTGACAGCTCCTCACGGGGACTCTGGAGTCTGTGCTCTGCGTTCGAAATCGGGAGACAATTTTATTTTCCAGTGTGGACTGAAGGCTGCTGGTTAGGGGACTTTCCGGGCAGTCCTGTGGTTAAGACGTGGCCTTCCAGTGCAGGGGGGGGTGCGGGTTCAATCCCTGGTCAGGAAGCTGAGGACCTACATGCCTGGGGGCCAAAAATCCAAAACAAAAAACAGAAGCAATATTGTAACAGATTCTCTAGAGACTTTAAGAATGGTGCACATCCCCCCAAAAAATAAACTTAAAAAAAATCTTAAAAAAAATAAGGAATCAGATGGATTGTTTGGGAAACACCTGGAGACCTAACAACAAGACTAATTAGCAAGATAATCGCCCTGATTGAGTCTGTTTCTAGGTTCTGTCCTCACGGTTGCCTAAGTCTATCGTGGGCTCTGAGGATGAGAGCAGAAGACTGATTGGAAAAAAATGTTTTAAATGGCATGGGGAATTGTTTTGCAAAATATCAGGTGCTAAATATTTAGTGACATAAGTGCTAAGCGTTCTGATAATGAAGCAACACTCCCAGCCACGACTGTCATTATTAAAATAATTTAGTAAACACCTGTTTCGATGAACCTCAAGGTTATATACTGTACGAAACAAGTAGATGTGACAGGATCCCTCTGGGGAAATGGAGGGCCTTCAGCGCTGTTTCCAAGTCGGGTGCAGGGACTCCCTGGAATTCACAGGGGGAGGAGCAGGGCTGGGGCTGGCAGGACTCCTGTGTTGTGGGGCCCAGGTCCCAGATGGGTACCCCTTGCTTGAGGCCAGGCCTTGACTTGGGGCCCCTGGGGCCTTGCCACCTCTTTGCCGGGTGAGAAGGGGTGGGAGCCCTGGAGAGCAGAGCTGGGAGGGGACTTGGGCCTCAGGGGCTGCAGGAGGAGGCCCAGCTCGCAGGGGTGTCTGGGAGCATGTGGGGCGCACAGCTGCTACATGTGGGACTGAATTCACCTAGGTGGGGATTTACAGGACAGAGTGGGGCGGTTTGGGCCTGCAGCTCAGGAGACAGAGGTTGAAAACAGGCCCTCACCTCCCCAGAGCCCCCGGGGACCTGGCTCTGAATGGAGGTGAGGGAGAGGAGGCCTAACTAGTCGGAACCGAAACCCCACAGTCCCGTCCCCAGACCCCAGACAGCTCTTCATTACAGGGCTGCTTCCCGGTTGTCCTCCGGTTGCGTGTGTGAGTGTGTAGGGAGAGGGAGGGGGCCGTTCCACACTCGTGTTCTCTGAAGGGTTGTCAAGCAGACCTAGAATAAATGCATGTCTCTTCGGGAATTTACTTTCCAGGATCAGAAGATTTTACGGGCAAGAGAAACTGTAGGAACCAACGCCGTTCCCAGATGAGCAAACAGGCCCCTGCAGGGTCACTCAGGAGAGTCGGGCCTGGAACCCACCTCCATTCTCCATCCTTCTGCTGTCTCTGGACCTACTCGGTGCACACTGATGCTCTAAGAGCATCGCCAGGGTTTCTGGTTAGACTTTGCCTAATAAACTTCTTGCCCTGCTGCATCCCTCTCCTGACCCTGCTTTTGTTCTGGCTAAAGTCTTTTCTGAGATAGTAGATTTAGAAACAGACTCAGGGTTATCTTTCATTGGAAAGGTTTAAACATTTCTTAGACGACAGAGTAAAAGTTTGTGCGTGTCCACAAGAAACTCCTACAAAACTCAGATCACTGTTTTGTGAATCTCGGAGACATGTCCAAGCCTTTTTGTTTGCTCCCTGCCTTTCTGCCCCAGTCAGGGCTCTCCTGAGGGAGCGACAAGCCTGCGTTGCCAGGCTCCCTTGGCAAGGGGTTGGCAGTTGTTCATGGACCGGCCAGCTTTGCTGTGTGTAGAAACCAAGGGCAGGGTGGCCATGCAGGTGAGCCACAGGTAGAACAGGTAGAAAGCACGGGCGGTCAGGCTGCAGCTGTCAGAGGCCAGGATGCCCTCGAGTCTACTGAGCTGGGGGAACAAAGGCCCCCCTGCTCCCTTGTCAGGGCTAGACCCCCAGGACCCCTCCTCTTCCCAGGAGACATTTAAAGAAGGAGAGGTCTATGGGGAGGGGGTCACTGGGGCCTGCCTCCACGATCCCCAGAATCTCTGAGCCTTTGGTGTCTGACCTGATGCACCCAGAGACTGGAAGGCCATGGACGCTGAGCTGGTCTTCAGCTTTTAGGACCAGGCCTGAGCCCTGCTCACCCTCAGAGGTGTGGCCTCTGAGGTCCCGGGAGGAAGCCACCATTTCAGAACACCGTGTTGCCATCATTTCATGAAATATTCAAGCTGCCCATTTGCCAACAGGGCTTTCTTTTAATACACTCATCTACTCATGGTGCTGCCTGCTGGAACCTAGCTGAAAAGAAAATAAAATAATCTTGTCTCCTGTCCTTTAGAGAAGCAAGCCAAAACTCAGACAGTAAATGAATGTTCTTCTCCGTATTGCCTGTGGGCAGAAATGTTGAGAAATGTTGATTTGATTACTCAATTAAGCTCTATTTACTTTGTAGCCATTGTGTCATGTTCAGTCATTTATATACTTTTCTCCTTCCAAAATAATCCATGTTGGGCTAAAACCTTTCAAAGATGTTAGTTAGCAAAAGTAAAGAAGAGAAAGAAAGAAAGAAAAATAAATAACCCTACACCTAGAAGAATGACTTGGGTCACATTTTTTTGACTTGATGTCTTTCTCTGAGACGTTTGAAAGAATCAGGTCCCCATTTTTCATCTGTGGGATGGAGACAGTAATCCTTAGCCAGTCGGCTTTGCAGGGCAGCCGTGAGGCTCCAAATGGGAGGCTGGGTGTACATCGCTGTGCGGTGGCAGCTGGCTTTAGCAAATCACAGGACACTGGCATGTGAGGAAGCAGGGCCATGAAACTTTCGTAGCATTCAAGCAGCGTTGGAGGTGGTGTTGGGTGGCTGACATTATTCAAAACTTCAAGGATGGAAGCGTGAAACAAAGAGAAATAGAATCTGAGGTGGCCTGGCTGACACTGAATATCAAAGGAGAAGGGGAAGATCATCACGGGAGGCTTGGTCTTCTGGTTTTCTTGGCAACCACCCTGAGCCTGTGGGCTCTCAGGACCGTGGGACCAGCTGGAGGGTCAGGACCCAGGGAGGCCGGGCTTCCTCACGTCCATGGCACATGGTCCCCATGTGTGGCCTGAGGCCGAAGTTCTGCCTCCTGAACCAGCAGAAGTCCTCTGCTGGTCCAGACCTTGAGAGCAGGAGGTTGGGCGATCAACCTGTCCTCGCTGTCCACGTGAACTCCCCAAAACTAAACAACCACTCCTTAGCCCCAGAGGACAGGCTGCCTGGCAAATAAACTTTGCTTCAAATGTCAACCTTGGCTTTGGAAAATAAGCTGATTTTAAAAAAACATATAGCAAATGTGCTGGCGGTTTGTAGGTAAGGGGAGGGAGCAATTCCATGCGGCATCTTAAGACACTCATCAAATAGGAAAGGGCTTTAATTTTACATGGGAAGTGACAGACTAGCCTTTAGTTTCCCAAAGCAAAAATAATCTCATCGTCAAAATGTGTGCTGGGAAACGTGCATGTAACTTTGCGCCTTGCACCTCTCGCCACCTGCCTCCCAGCCTCTGGGCCTGTGATCTCTGGGGCATCAATGTCTACATTTTTATTTTTAAAATAATATGTTGTGGCATCCATTGTTCTGTGTTTGTAGACGGGGCAGGAGCAGTGCGCTTTGTACTCTCTTCCTACCGTTATGTCCTATGTCCATCCTAGGTGTGGAGTGGGTTGCCATGCCCTCCTTCAGGGGATCTTCCTGACTCAGGGAACAAACCTGAGTCTCCTGCATCTCCTGCATTGGCAGGTGGGTTCTTTACCACTAGCGCCACCTGGGAAGCCCCGTGCATCCATGGGAGGGCGTTAATGACATTTCTCGCATGAGGGAACTCAGAACCAGTGGTCTTGATAACGGGGTCAAGGTCATCCTGATGCTGTGGGAGCCAGGAATTAAGTTCAGGTCTCTTGGACTTCCCAAGCACGTGCTGTCTCTCTCCTCTCTCCACCTGGGGCCGAGGAGAGACGACCTTGACCAGCCTCGTGTCACATGGCTTGGATGTGCACTGTGGAAGCTGCGTCTTCTGCCGGTCATGGCGGTGGACAGACATCTGAGTGCTTGTGCTGCCCTGTGGTCACTCCACACGCCTCCGATCACCGTCCCCTCTCTGAGCTGTGCATTTGTTCCCGAGCTTCCTGCCTGGACCCTGCTTGGTCCTCAGATCCCAGTGGGGACTCCATCTGTCCAGCTTTGGCTTTGAGATGACCGCTTCGTGGCAGGGCCTTGCTTCCCCGCCTTCTTGGAACGTCTCCCCAGTAATCCTCCCCTGGAAACAGGCCCTCTGTTCTCCAACCCGGGTCTGATGAGTTTGGGGCCCATCCTTGCAGGCTGAGCTCCCAGACTGCATGTGTTATCTTTATTTTTAAAGAACATCTTGGTGGAGATATGTCACTTACCATAAAAGATACATTTCATATACATTTAAAATGTACAGTTTGGTGATTTATAGTATTTTTACAGGGTTGTGCAATCATCATTACCAAAGGCTGCACATTTTCATCAGCCCAGAGACAGACCCTGCACCCACTGATAGTCACTCCCCATCCCTGCTTCTGTCCCATGCATCTCCGTGTGACTGTGGATTCTCAAGCATCATTGACTGTGATGTTAATCCAGTCACTGGGGCTCACCTGTGCCATCTCACTGCCGGTGGCACATCCCCTGAATTCAGATCTAGGTCGGTTGTGACGACCCACCTGATAAATGACCCATCTGATAAATGATGCTGTTAAAAGGAAGCACAGGAGGTCAGTTGGGGACTTGGGTGTCACTTGGAGGTGAGATTGAGCACTTTCTTTCAGTTACACAAAAAGTGATTTTAAGATTTATTTCTTTTAACTCAGAAAAGCTAAGTCTGTAAGGCACATCCACTGATAGCTGAAGATGTGAATTATGACCTTTAAAAATGTTTTATTATAAAATTTATATAACAAAGTTTTTCATTTTAACCAATCTTAGTATACAGTTCAGTGGCGTGAATTTTATTCACAGCGTTGCACAGCCATCACCAGACTATTGCCAAAACTCTTTCCTCACTCCGAACAGAAACTCTACACGCTCTAAGTAACAACTCCCGATTCCTCCCTCTCCCAGCCTCTGGTAGCATCTAGTCTGTTTGTCTGTGAATTTTTCTATTCTAGGTATTTCATTTATGTAGAATCCCACTATATTTTTCTGTTTGTGTCTGGCTTATTTTATGTGACGTTTCCAAGGCTCATCCATGTTGTATGACGGGTGTCAGAACTTCATTCCTTTTTGTGGCTGAATAATATTCCACTGTATGAACCAGCCACATTCTGCTTATCCATCTGTCAACTGATGGACATGTGAGCTGTTTCTGCCTTTAGGCTACAGTGAATAATGCTGCCGTGAATATCAGTGTACAAGTATCTGAGTTCTTGCTTTCAGTTCTTTAGGGTACAGACGTTGGGATGGAATTTCTGGGTCTGAATTATGGCTTTTTTGTTAGAAGAGCCCGTTTCCTCATGTGGCTCCACCACATCAGAATCCTATGTAGACAAGGATATTGTATCAGGGAATTCCACTGTGGCAGTCATGAGGGTTAGTGTGTTCCTGAGGCTCCCTGGGCCTGTATCAGAAATTTTACTTTAACTAGGTGTTTAACAATCCAGCAATGAGAAGTGACTGATGCTGTTTCCCTTCCAAAAAACAAAGAAGGTCTCCAGACTCAGCTCAGCCCTCCCCTTCCTGCCAGCAGGGCTTTGGAATGGCAGGAAGCGGGTGTTGGGCAAGACACAGCTCTTTAGTTTGTATGTCCCCGTCTACCTGTCTATAGTCCAGGAGCATCCACTCTGGGAACCGTGAGGATCCTGGGAGAGGATGGGTCTTGTGTGGCTAGGCTGAGTCCTGCTCTGTGGCCCCACGTTTGCGCCAGTGGAGGGGCTGTATGGCTAGGTGCTGCCTGGTGAGGGGCCTCTGTCTCCAGCCTGGGGGTGCTGCTGTGCCTGGGGCTCTTGCCTGCACCTCGCACAACTGCAGTCAAGGCGAGGGAGGGAAAGACACTCGGAAAAAGGAGCACTCAGGGGAAAGAGCCAGGAACAGAGGGAGGAGGGGAGGAGACAGTGAGACATGGTGGCCCCGTGTGGAGACCAGCGGCCAGTTACTGACTCAGGAAGCCCTTTCATTCTTGGGATGGCTATTTTTTCCCATAATTGTTTTGCCTAAAAGTAATAACATCACTTTGCTTTTTGATTGCTCTAGAATACCTTTTCAATCTTGCTCATGTCTACTGTCAACTATCCTTCAAAAATTTTTTTTGAAGTAATGGGACAAGTTTTATGATTTCTATTTTTTCAGATAAGGAAACCTGGGCTTAGAAAATCTGAACAACTTGACTTATTAAGGAAGGAAAAAAAGAATCAGTTTTGTTTTGTTTTGTTTTTTTGAGAGAGAGAGAAAATCAGATGGTAGACTTTATCTTATCTTCACCTTTGTGGGCTCATATGTTAGAGTCAGACAGCTTTCTGTGCTACAGCAGCTTGCCGACTCTTGGTCTCAGCTCCTCCTGTAGCTTGACCATATTGACCACCCATCAGGGCTCCTTGTCCTGACGCAGGCTGACCTCCAGCCCCACACCCACCCAGCCGCACGCCCAGCTCTCCGATTGGCAGGTTCAGGTGGGGCATTAAGTGTGTGCGCTCTTTCTCAGATTAGCAGAGTTGAGCATGCTAAGTCAGAATGCAGGTCAGACCTTTGGCAGACTGATACACTTACTTTAATCCGACTCTTAGTAAATCCCCGTCTTGTGGGCTCTGCCTTAGCATCCCCTTCTGGTCCTGTGCACAGGTATGTCTCGGCCGCTATCCAGAGCTGAAAGGTTGCACAGCGTTTCTCCAAGGTCAGAGCCTCTGTCACTGTGTCTGGCTTCCAAAGACCTCCTGGGGATCTGAGCTGCACATCCGAGGGGATTATAGTGACTCAGATGTCATATTTGGTCTGCAGCGGATAAGATCCTGTGGCTCTGTGTTTCAATTATTTAAAAGGCAAAAATTTTGACCTGTGCCTGGCTGTCTGAAAGACCAGGCGATGAGGAGCCTTTTCTCAGGATAAATTGACTGTGAAATGCCCTGAAAATGGAGAATCTCATGCCAGTTTTGGTGAAAACAATCCTAAAAGTTGCTTTTCCTCTCCCGGAATTGGGGTGGTCGGTCATTCTCACCGTGTTGTTGGGCACCTGCTGTCTGTAAGGCGGTCTGCTCCTGTGACGTCTGGTTATGGCCCCTCAGTTGTCCCTTCCTCTGGGGGGGGGTCGGGGTGTAGTCCAGTGGGAGGGAAGATGCAGACACCCACGATGGGCAGTGTGTGCCTGGTGCTCCAAGGAGATGAAGATGAAGGGCTCAGAGGCTTAAAGAAGGAGATGTACGGTCAAATGGAGTAAATAGGGAAAGCATAGATGACGGGGCTGGACCTTGAAGGGCGGACAGACGTGGGGTGGGTCCCAGCAGGAAGAGCAGTATTGACAGGCTCAGGCACTGGATTTTATAGAGGAGTGGGAGCTGAGTTTGCTTAGAGCACAGCCATGTCCGGGAAGAAGTGGAGGGAAGGCTGGCACACGTGGAGAGCCGTCGCCTTGGGCTGGAGTCTGCCTCCCATTCCTGAGGCTGCCCAAGACACTCTGGAGTGTGAGCGAGGGCGAGGGGTGACCAGAGCTGCTCTTCCAGGAGCCTAGTTAGGCAGCATGGTAGAGCGTGAAGTGGGGCCTAAGAGCACAGGTGGAGGGACAGTTCTGAGGCTGCTGCCAAGTCCAGGTGGGAGAGGGAAGAAGGGGTTTTCTCAGCAAAGGTTGGAGGGCAAGGAAGTCCTTTATCCAGTGGGCGGGGCTATCTAGTTGGGTGGGGCTATATGGGTGGGTGGGGCTGTCTACCTGGGAATAGCTATCTAGGTGGTTGTTCAGTTGCTCAGTCGTGTCTGACTCTTTGCAACCCCATGAACCGCAGCACGCCAGGCCTTCCTGTCCATCACAAACTCCCGGAGTTTACTCAAACTAATGTCCATTGAGTTGATGATGCCATCCAACCATCTCATCCTCTGTCGTCCCCTTCTCCTCCTGCCCTCAATCTTCCCAGCATCAGGTCTTTTCAAATAAGTCAGTTCTTCACATCAGGTGGCCAAAGTATTGGAGTTTCAGCTTCAGCATCAGTCCTTCCAATGAACATCATTACTGATTTCCTTTAGGATGGACTGGTTGGATCTCCTTGCAGTCCAAGGGACTCTCAAGAGTCTTCTCCAACACCATAGTTCAAAAGCATCAATTCGTTGGCGCTCAGCTTTCTTTATAGTCCAACTCTCACATCCATACACGACTACTGGAAAAATCATAGCTTTGACTAGATGGACCTTTGTTGGCAAGGTAATGTCTCTACTTTTTAATATGCTGTCTAGGTTGGTCATAAGTTTTTTTCCAAGGAGCAAGCGTCTTTTAATTTCATGGCTGTAGTCACCATCTGCAGTGATTTTGGAGCCCCCCAAAAATAAAGTCTGTCACTGTTTCCCCATCTATTTGCCATGAAGTGATGGGACCAGATGCCATGATGTTAGTTTTCTGAATGTTGAGTTTTAAGCCAACTTTTTCACTCTCCTCTTTCACTTTCATCATCTTTAGTTCTTCACTTTCTGCCGTAAGGATGGTGTCATCTGCATATCTGAGGTTATTGATATTTCTCCCGGCAGTCTTGATTCCAGCTTGTGCTTCTTCCAGCCCAGCGTTTCTCATGATGTAGTCTGCATATAAGTTAAATAAGCAGGGTGACAATATACAGCCTTGACATAGTCCTTTCCCGATTTGGATCCAGTCTTTTGTTCCATGTTCAGTTCTAACTGTTGCTTCCTAACCTGTATACAGATTTCTCAAGAAGCAGGTCAGGTGGTCTGGTATTCCCATCTCTTTAAGAATTTTCCACAGTTTATTGTGATTCACACAGTCAAAGGCTTTGGCAGTCAGTAAAGCAGAAGTAGATGTTTTTCTGGAACTCTTTTGCTTTTTTGATGATCCACAGATGTTGGCAATCTGATCTCTGGTTCCTCTGCCTTTTCTAAATCCAGCTTGAACATCTGGAAGTTCATGGTTCATGTACTGTTGAAGCCTGGCTCGGAGGATTTTGAGCATTACTTTACTAGCGTGTGAGATGAGGGCAATTGTGTGGTAGTTTGAGCATTCTTTGGGACTGGAATGAAAACTGACCTTTTCCAGTTGCTCAGTCATCTCCAACTCTTTCCAACCCCATTGACTTCTGCATGCTAGGCTTACCAGTCCTTCACCATCTCACGGAGTTTGCTCAAACTCACATCCATTGAGTCACTGATGCCATCCAACCATCTCATCCTCTGTCATCCCCCTTCTCCTGCCTTCAATATTTCCCAGCATCAGGGTCTTTTCCAGTGAGTTAGTTCTTTGCATCAGGTGGCCAAAGTATTAGAGCTTCAGCTTCAGTCCTTCCAATGACTATTCAGGCTTGATTTCCTTTAGGACTGACTGGTTTGATCTCCTTGCAGTCCAAGGGACTCACAAGAGTCTTCTCCAACACTTAGTTCAAAAGCATCACTTCTTGGTGGCCAACTCTCACATCCATACATATCTACTGGAAAAATCATAGCTTTGACTATACAGATCTTTGTTGCCAAGTAACGTCTCTGCTTTTTAATATGCTGTCTAGGTTTGTCATAGCTTTTCCTCCAAGGAGCAAGTGTCCCTTAATTTCATGGCTGCCGTCACCATCTGCAGTGATTTTGGAGCACAAGAAAATAAAATCTGTCACTATTTCCACTGTTTCCCCATCTGGTTGCCAGGAAGTGAAGGGTGGGGCTATATGAATGGGTAGGGCTATCTCCATGGGGAAAAAAAAATCTATCTAGGAAGGTGGGGCTACATGGGTGGGCGGGGCTATCTCCATGGGAAAATCTATCTAGGTGGAGAGGGTTATCTAGGTGGAGAGGGTTATCTAGGTGGGCAGGACTTTCTGGATGGGAAGGGTAGAGGGTGGATTTGGAAGGCTAATGGAAGATACCCAGCAAACATGCAGGGTAAGAGTTCATTTAAAACTGAGATTTAAAGCTGTGGAAATGGATGGAATTACTAGGGAGAGAGAACAGAGAGAAGGGGAGGATGCAGGGCTGAGCATGGAGCCCATGTGTTTAAAGGTTAGGAAGCAGATAAAACAGAGCCAGAGGGGCCAGGGTGGTGGAGGAGAGGCTTGCTCCTGCAGGGCCGCAGAGGGCAGGGGGAGGCCATCGCTGTCAGCGTCAGGTGGGATGTGGGAGAGCGGAGAGGAGATGGGAACTGAGGCAGTCCACTGGATTTGAATCTGCTCTCAGGGGACCTTGAGAGTGGGTCCACTTGAGATGGACCTGACCACAGGGAGGGGTACCTGGGGAGGGGAGAGGCCTTTACCTGGACGCTATTTTCACTGCCCTTCTAGGCTAGGGAAGTGGCCCAGCTGCTGTCTGCTTGCCCAGAAGCAGTGTGCCATGAAGGCCCTCTGGGACCTGGTGCCCTGTACCCTGTGTGGTCCCATCTGGAAACCCACCTGCAGAGTCCAGCCTTATTCTGGTGACTCTCGAGGGCACTGCTGACCCCAGCCTGAGCTCTTGCTGGGGCTGGGCTGAAGGATCCTCTTGTTCCCCTTTCCCTCTCCAGGGAACCCGGGCAGTGTTTTGGCTGCAGAGGGAGCTCTGAGTCTGATGCAGGGGTCTCCCTAGTGCCAGCTGTATCACTTTCCAGACAATGGGTCCCAGGCCTGAACCTTTCGAGGCTGGCTTGGCTCTGGTAGAGTGGAAAAGGAGAGAAGAAAATCTACAAGAGAAAATGACCAGAACAGAAATGCTCTGGAGTTGGGTGGGCCTGGTGGCATTCTTGGGGAGTGGGTGGGGGTGGGGATGCCCACGGACATCACAGTGTGAATTATTGTTCACACCCATTTGGCTGTGGACGGACACAGACCAGCACCTCCCAGTGGTTTAATTAGGTCACGGTGCGTTTGAAAGGCAGAGGGGGAAAATGGCAATAAAGGTCATGTAGTAGTATTTTCAGACCTAGAAGTAAATGAAGAGAAACTCTAGACCATAGACTCTTAGGGAAAGTTTCCCCTAGGGAAACTTGGGGACCAAATGCTAAAAGTTCTGGTGTGTGGTGTGTGCACGTGTCAGGGAGAGAAGGAGCAGGAGCGAGTCAGCAGTGGACTTAGCTTGAAGCCCCGGAAAGTGACTGTCACGGGCTGCAGGTGTGTCTGGGTGCCAGGAGACCCAGGTACCTCTGCCTCTTGCTTTGGCATTTTGTTGACTTGCTTCCCTTCCTCATGATTGGGGATCGGTATCCACTACCTCCAACCCCCTAATTCAGAATCCATTTATTCTTTTAACCCCATTTATAAATGACTATGAGTTAAATATTGCAAAGGCAGTAAGTGAAACACATCAGGAGAAAAACGTGAGTGTGGTCCTGTGCATACTGTCAGCTGCGTGGAGGATAGTGGTGGAGGCTCAAATGCATCAAGGGTACTTCTGAGCTTAAGTTTTTTTCTAAGAAAGAATGTCCTGGGGAGGGGTAAGCAAAGTGTCGAACAGCCTCGTGATTTCAAAAATAGTAGCAACGAAAAGAGGTTTGGGGTTTTAAAGGCATGAGGGTGTCTTGAGTCTCCTTAGCCTTGTGTATGAAGTGACTGGATGGGGTCGAATTGGGGTACTTTACACCCACACAGTAGATGTGACTAAGGAGACACACCTGCTTCCAAGAAAGTCTTGCGGAGAAGCCTCACTGCATCTTGCATTCTTTTCCTTCCTTCTGGATTCTTTCCTTAACGATGAAGCTTATGTTTTGTAGTTTTTTGGGTGGTGGTCTATAGTGGTAAACTTCCTCAGTCTCTATTTGAAGTTCTTTCTTTTTCTTTCTCTCTTTCTTCCTCCCTCCCTCATTCAAGAATGATGGTTTTATGGTACACAATTCTGTGCAAGCTGTTGTCTTCCTTCAGCAATTGGAAGGCCTTCCATTGTCTTCTGGACTCTATTGTTGCTGATGAGAGGTCTGCTGTGGGTCTATGTCATAATTTTGATTTTTAAAAGATACTCACTTTGTCTTTAGTGTTAGGTAGGTTCACGATTTTTTAAATCTTACTTGTGACTTGGTGAGATACTTCAATTCGAGGGTTTGTATGGTTCCCAGTTCTGGAAAATTCTCAGTCATTTTCAACTATATTTCTCCCCTAGACTATCTGTTTTCTGCTTCTGGAACTCTGCTATTAAAACATGTACGGATTTTTCCATTTTACTCTTTATCCCAGCTGCTCTTTCATATCTTGTATTTCATCATTTTCCTTTGCTACTCTCTAGGGAATTTCTTTAGCTCTGTTTTCCAATTCATTAGTTTTTTCTTCATTTGTATCTAGTCTACTGTTTTACCTTTAAATATATTTTTATTTCTAATGACTATTTTATTTATTAAAGTTCTCTTTTGTTCTTTTTCAGACCTTTTATTTTTTAATTATGTGTTTTGTCCATTTATGATTTCTCTTCTGTATTTTATATCATTAATAATTTTAAACAGATATGTAATATTTATAGTTCATTTTCAGATTGTTTTATTGATTTCAACCCTGTGGAGTGGCTCTCCTGTTCCTTGTATCTTCTGACTTTCCCTGATGGTGGATCACTTCGTCCTGTGATATAAATTTTGAGTGGCAGCCCGTCGCCTTTGTGATTTTGTTTCTCTTGTGGGTTCTAAGCACATGAATTGTGGAAGTGATGCTATAATGTGGTTTTACATTTGCCTCCAGTGGGTAATCTTGGTGGTTTCACTGATCTAGAAACAGTTTTTAGTATTTGCTCATTGACTTGGAGGGCCCAGAGTGTACTGGTGTTTTGATTTGCCATGAGAAATTATTCTCACACCCAGAATCTCAGTCAGAGGCAGGGGCCATGCGTATAGGATGGACTGACTCATATAAGCAGGACGCTTTTACAATCCAGCACTGCTGTGGTCAGCCCTGCTCTGCTGTCCCCACTTCCTGTTCTCCATTATCACAGCCCCTCCTAGCCTTGTTGTTAGAACAGCCTCCTTGCAATACTTAGGCCTCATTTTTGTTGTTGTTCAGGCGCTCAGTTGTGTCCGACTCTTTGCAACCCCATGGACTGCAGTACGCCAGGCTCCTCTGTCCTTCACTAACTCCCAGAGTTTGCTCAAACTCATGTCTGTTGAATCGGTGATGCCATTCAACTATCTCATCCTCTGTCATCCCCTTTTCCTCCTGCTTTCAATCTTTCCCAGCATCAGTGTCTTTTCCAATGAGTCGGCTCGTCACATCAGGTGGCCAGAGTATTGGAGCTTCAGCTTCAGCACCAGTCCTTCTGATGAATGTTCAGGGTTGATTTCCTTTAGGATTGACTGGTCTGATCGTTCAGAAGCTCATGGCCTTCTTCAGGCCTTACCCGTTCTCTCAGGTTGTGCAGGGGAAGAGGGTCATGACCTAGTTTCCCCTTCTTCCAGTCCCCTCTTCCCCCCACTGCTGGGCTTCTAGGCTTGGGGCAGAGGAGAGGGACTCAGAGGACACAGGGCTCACGGCTTTCTCCTTAGTGCTTGCTGCCCGCCATCAGCCCCCGTCTTACTCTTTGCTCTGCCAGCTGCCTGAGTGCTGACTGTTTCCTAGGGCACCTCTGTGAGTTCTTGTAAGGTCCCTATGGGGTCTTTGGCGCAGGCCGTGTGGTCTCTGCCAGACCTCTTGGGAATTTCTGCCTCTTTCTGCTGGGGCTTGAATCCCACCACCTACCCATCGTCCACTCAGCCAGTCAGGATGAAGGTGTTTGGTCAGCAGCTGGGGCTGCAGGCTGCTTTCTGTTGCCACCCAGTCTGTAGAGCTGCCCCGGAGAATCCTAGACAGGAAGCATGCTCCATCCCTCAGTGTGTGCGTTCCCGGACTCGAGAAGACGCCGGTGGAGACTTTCCCCGGACTAGCGCTCCATTAGGTCCAGACCAGGTGTGGCAGGTCTTCCCTTGGGGAACTAGAGTCAGGACAGACTATCAGTCATTGATCGATCAATCAGTCACTGTTTATGAGCGCTTCCCGTGAGCTGGCACTGTAGCAGCCTCTTGGCAGCAGGCAAAAGCAAGCAGAACCAATTCTGACAACCGTGCATTAAGTGTCCACTGGATGCCAGAGACTCAGTGAGGACGCAGTGATGAGTGAAACAGATGGGCACCTGCCCCCCTCAGTGCTCTCGGCGGGGCCTCTGGCTGCACTGCCTGGAGCCTCCTTGGTGGTGGCCTCGTGGTGCGATGTGGCAGCTCATTTGCATGAAGAGCAAGTGGGTTCTCTAGACTGTGGAAGTCTCTCTCAGCTTTCACAGAGCTGACCCATCAAGGACCACGTGAGATGAAGACCAGGCCGGGAGTGGAGCAACCCTGGGGATGAGGGTGGACTGTTGTGAATGATGACTTTGTGGGGCGCAGTAGCTCTCTCTGTGTCACTGGGCTTTATCTCTGCTTGTCCTCTTCTTTCCTGAGCTCCTGCCAGGCTGTGGACTGTCCACGTCAACCTCAGGGACCCAGGGCTCTAATCCTCTGTGCCCAGGAAGGGGCTCTGACCCTGCAGAGCCATGCAGCGTGGTCCACACTCTTCCTGGCAGTCGTGGGGTGACTCAGGTGACCGCTGCTGTCCCTGGAGGCCGGAGCCTTCAGAGGGTGCAGAGGTGCAGTTAAGACTTATTCCAGGAGGAGCAGGGCCACGTGGGCCCTGCTCAGAGGGAGGCTGGAGTCAGCTATTCCCATTTTTCTACAAATTTAAGTCATTTTGTGTCCTCTCTGATGTATCTGTGTGTTCAGCCTTTTGTCTAATTGTGAGATAAAAGACTTCATCTTTTTTTTTTTTCCAGGAATTCCAGGAATCAGCAAGCAAGTTCAGGAGGAATTAGTAAGATTGAAATCAGTGAGCTGGTGGCTTCAGCTTAAATCAGACGAAGGACATACCTAAGATGACAAATGATTCTGGGTCCCCTGTGGATCTGGGACTGGTTAAGGGGCCTGAAGTGCTGCCCAGGGAAGGATTCTGGGTGCAGCGAAAGCTCAGGGCAGAGAGTGCAGGGCTTGACTAGTGATGTCTGCCCCAGTTGCAGGCTGGGGGTGGTGCCCGGGACACCTACTGTTTTGGCTGTGCCTGGGGAAGTCAGACAGTCGCTCAGGCTCTTTATTCAGCGGGCTGATTCAATCGGTTCTGTCAAACCAGTAGCCAGTCCAGTGGGGGTAAAAAATCAGCTGAAATGTGTTTAGTATAATATAGGAAAGAAAGGAAAAAATTCATTTTATAAATTCTGTTTTTCACTTTTTATTCAGCCAGGTTGGTAAATCATGGACATACTTTTAAAGGTGAATTAAATCCGAGAGCTTCTAACTGCTGGTCTGACTCTGCTGGAGGAGTCAGTCTATGAGACTATGGTTTTATTACACTGTCTTTGTAAATGTTTTTCAAAACGTTTCACATTGAGTATGTGATTTTGTTCTCACTGGATCCCAGGGATGCTCAGAGGTGATCTGACCAGTCGGCACAAGTAGGCGAGGGTCTGGCCCTGATCCTGGCTCCTTCTGTGGTTCTGTGAACTTTCTGCATGTCCTCTAGGGTCTGGAGGAGTCTTTCATCCAACTGGTTACTGTTGCTCTGCTCTCTGGGGGCTGGGGCCTGTAGGCTGGTGCAGGGACTCGGGGTAGCATCCACACCGGCTTGAGAGGCCCGTTTCTCCAGCAGCTGATGCGTTAGACCCCACTGCCCTGATAGAATGCTTCGGCGTTTGTAGGATGGAACATTCTGTTTGGAAATGAGCACAGCCATAGTCATCCGCGCCCTGGGGTTGTCAGCTGAGCGTCTGAGTCACCCGCACCGTCTCCTGGCGCCTGCGGCCTCCTGGTCCACCTACACTGGTCTGAGCTTGGCCATATTTGGCTTTCTCGAGCTGGTTGGCTTTGGACATGTCTTTCAACCTGCCAACACCCAAGTGGGGACCCAGATCCAGCCTTGTGTTTAAGTGGCAGGCAGTAGAGACATCCAGGGATGTGGGGCCGTTTACTGAACATAAATCAGGTCTCGGCTGTGCCTTGCATTCCTTCGGTTGTGAACAGTTTAGCCTCATGACAGCCATGCCTTCTCCCCCTGCTCTCCCCAGCCCAGACCACCATTGGATTTATTTCTACAACCAGGCGCTTTGAGGATCACAAGGGGTTCCCCTTTCCTCCAGCGTATTCCTTTCCTCCCCAAATTTGCAAAGTACGTCGCGTCCACTATCTCGTTGAGGTAGGAACTCATCTTATGCCCATTTCACAGAAAAGGAGAAAAAGGCTCAAAGAGCTTGGGGAATTTGCCTAAGGCCACACAGCTAATAAATGATGGAGCTGGAATTTGAACCTAGCAACTGTTTTCTGAGTGCTTACTCTGGAAAAGCCCTGCCACGATTATGTTGTTTTTCTTCTAATCTGGATAGCCTGTCATCGGACTTTTGAGATTTTTCTTGGTAGTTTCAACTGCAGCCCATATGCAGGCAGCACCAGCCTGTGGATCTGCTCAGACCTCCAACAGGGGAGAGGTGTGGAGTGAGGAATGGGGGTCGTCATGGCTGCAGCAGCAGCACAGTGGCCCAGTCCAGACCTCAGATGCAGGAATGCAGGGTCCCGGGTGTCATGTCCAGTTTCTGCTCTGCCCAGGTTCCTCCGGGGAGTGGGTGCACCCAGTCTGAGCTGGGAGGCTGTTGGCACCCACGGAGCACTCACAGGCAGAGGGTGCATCCTGGCCTAAACACGGTTGGTATGTTTAGAACTGATCTCCAGGGATGGTTGTGGGTGTTTATCTGCAAGCTCAGAGATAAAAGTCAGGGAGGTGGGTCAGTAAGAAATGCTTGGGTTGATGTCCACTTGACACAGCGGCTTTTTTCCCAGGGACTTAGGGCAGCTGGATACAAGGGGCCTATTTTAGGGACTTCCTTTATCGGTTTGGAATTGTCACTGTCTGCACTGCAGTCAGACGAGACTAGCCCGGATCTGCCTTCCCTGCCTTGAGAAAGAACCATCACACAGGCTCGCCTTCTTTCCCAGCGGGCTCACGTGTCTGGGCCCTGCGTTCTCTCCCCGCTGGCCTGCAGACATAGCCTCCTGATTCACTGTCTAATTTAGGGCAGAAACTTGCAGAGCAGTGTCAAGAGGGGCTGTTTTCACTTCTGGATTTTACACACGCTTAATGTTCTTGCTTTGAATAGGCTCCAAGAGAATATAATAAATAAAGCTGTGCACACATCCATCGTGGTGGCAGCCAGCCTCACGGGGAGCTGCCTGCTTTGGGGGATAAACCACATTTCTTTCCCCTTCTTTTCCCCTCCCCTTCCATTCCTTCAAATATACTTTTCATTCATTAGACAAAACAGTCTTCCAGGGGTAGAAAGGGCACGGCAATTGCGTCTCTAGTACCAGATATTTTGCCATAAAATTATCTGCCTCTGGCTTTTCTTCCCAGTTTGATCCCCATTTATTCTCGAGTCAGACACACCCGTCTTGGGCTGCTGCTGCATTCTATAGGATGACACAGTTCAGACCAAATCCTACTTTATGTAATGGGACTTCTAAAGCGGGCCGCCTGTTGGGAAGGCCCGGGAAGCCTCCTGATCCAGGGTTGTGCTCTGCAGTGCTTTTCACTGAAAGGAAAATGGAGAAATGAAAATGGACCGTCCACCATGGAGCCCAGGATGGGGTGGAAACAGCACCGTGATGGGGAGCAGGTTCCGAGCCACGTGTGGGTGTTACAGGAACCAGGTAAAGCTTCTTGTGCAGCCCTGAGGCTGAACAGTCTTCAATGTACTGCCCACACGCAGCCGAGGGGTGAGCAGACAGTTGTGTCTGTATGGTCAGTGGGGAATTTAATTTAGGTACACCTACTAGCTTGGAGAGGGCTTCCCTTATGGCTCAGCTGGTAAAGAATCTGCCTGCAATGCAGGAGACCTGGGTTCGATCCCTGGGTTGGGAAGATTGCCTGGAGAAGGGAAAGGGCACCCATTCCAGTATTCTGGCCCAGAAAATTCCATGGACTGTATGGTCCATGGGGTTGCAAAGAGCTGGACACGACTGAGCGACTTTCACTTTCCTAGCTTGGAGAAGGAAATGGCAACCCACTTCAATATTCTTGCCTGGAAAATCCCTTGAATGGAGGAGTCTGGAGGGCTACAGTCCATAGGGTGGCAAAGAGTTGGACATAATGTTGCGTGCATGTGTGCTAGCTATGTGTGTGTCTGTGTTTGTGTGGTAGTTTGGTGAGGGTTTCATGCATTTTGTTTGAATTTGAACCTTAGCTAATCTTCTCGGCAATGTTTCATGTTGGGCATGTCTCATATTTGACATTGGGGTTCCAACTTGCAATTCATTGTATTAATAGATGTCTCTTTTATTTCACTTTTTCTTCTCCTGTCTTTTTCAAGAGAGTGGGGAGAGATTTATGTATGGGTGATGCAAGGTACATCATGTTATAGATTATAGCTTTTTAATTTTTATTATCTTTTTAAAGAGAAATATTAGTGGTTTGGGCTCCACTGGACTGAGTCGAGTTTAGAAATATTAATAGCCATGATCCATTGAGTGTCTAGTGTATGCTAAGCTTTAAATCAGGATCTTCATGTGAATTGTGTATTTTAAGTCTCAAAACAGTTGTGTGCCGTAGATATGCATATTTTAACTGTACCAAGAAAGGAATCGGTTCCCCATGGCTAATGCTGTGGTGCTCCATACAAGTTGGGATCTGGATGTCGAGTGTAGGGTTGGAGGTAGAGAGTGAGACTTGTGGTCTTAGGCCTGTGAGATTCGGGGGTACAGGGATGAAGCTCTTTCGTGAAGACTGAAATGTAAAATAAATTCCTGGTAAAGAAAGAGATGAGTCTGGGGCTCCCTCTGCCCCCCTGCCCTGTACCCTCACAGGATGTGTGTGTATGCTCAGTCACTCAGTCGTGTCTGAATCATTGTGACCCCACGGACTGTAGCTCGCTCACAAGACTCCTCTGTCCATGGGATTCTCCAGGCAAGAATACTGGAGTGGGTAGCCATGCACTCCTCTAGGGGATCTTCCTGACCCAGAGATCAAACCTGTGTCTCCTACATTGAAGGCAGATTCTTTCCCACTGAGCCACCAGGAAGCCACAGTAGAATATGACTCAGCTCTAAAAGAAAAGGGAACCCTGTCATTTATTATAATGGGGATGAACCTTGAGAACTTTATGCTATGTGGAATAAACCAGACACAAAAAGACAAACTCTGGGAGGTGGTGAAGGACAGGGAAGCCTGGTGTGCTGCAGTCCATGGGGTTGCAAAGAGCTGGACATGACTTAGTGACTGAACAACAAAAAGACAGATCCTATGTGATTCTACTTGTATGAGGTGTATAAAGCAGTCAAATACTCAGAAACTAGAATGGTGGTTGAAAAATGGTTAAAATGGTACTTTTTATGTTTTGTGATTTTGTTTTTAATTGGAGAATAATTGCTTCACAATGTTGTGTTGGTTTCTGCCATGCTGTGTTTTGTGTTTTTTACCACACACACAAACTAGGTCTAGGATAATTGATACCCAAATGATCCTTCAAAGATAAACACAAATGGGACTTCCCTGGTGGCTCGGTGGTAAAGAATCTGCGTGCCAATGCAGGGGACGTGGGTTTGATTCCTGATCTGGGGGGGGTCCCCCGTGCCTCGGAGCAATTAAGCCCGTGTCCCACAACTATCAAGCCCATGTGCCTGAACTGCTGAAAGCCTGAGCGCCCAGAGCCTGTGCGCTGCAACAAGAGAAGTCACCGCAATGAGAAGCCCGCTCATTGCAACTAGAAGCAGCCCCTTCACACTGCAGCAAATACCCAGCACAGCCAACACGTAAAAATTAATACAGGTGACTTGGAAGAAACTTCTACATCTCAGGGTCCTCAGTGCTTTCATAAAATAAGCGATCCTGGCTGAGGGTGAGCTAACAATATAAAACACAAACCTCACGAAAAATAAACCTCCACATACAAGAGCCAGCAGGTGTAACAAGCAGCAGAGTTAGTGCCCTGAGAACTAAAGTAGCAGGGTGGTTTGAAGGATCCATAGAACAAATTGCTCAAAACAGGTGAAGAGATAAAAGAAGAAATAGGAAGCCTAATAAAAGAACAGTTCTTTACGAAAAAAGAGAAGGTTTGAACGAAGAGCCCAGTAGTACCTTTGGAACTGAAAAATGATCATTGAGGTAAATAAGTTAATGGAATGGATGAAACATCAGAGTAGACACAGCTGAAGATAAAGTCTGTGACTGGAGGTTAGACCTGAGGAAATTGCCCAGAATTCAGCACTGAGAGATTAGGTGCTGATTCTATGAAGAAGCAGATAAAAGAGTCAGGGTTGGAACCAAAAGATTCAATGTATATCTAGATGGTGTTCCAGGAGACAAGAGAAAGAAAATGGTGAAAAGACATTATTTCAGAAGCTAATGCCAAGGACATTCGAAAACTGAAGGAAGATACTGCTGTGTAGGTTGCAGTGGTGCACTGAGGATGGGGTAGGGGGATTAAAAATACATCGGCGTCTGGACACTCAGCATGGAAGACTGCTGGAAAGTCAAAGAGAATGAGAAAATATTAAAAGCAAGCAGGGAGAAAAGACAGATTATCTGCAAATAGCAGACTTCATCAAAACCACAACAGAGGTTAGAAGACAATGCAACACTGTCTTCCAAGTACTCAGTGGATATGAAAGTAGAATTCTACACAAAGCCAGAGTAGCTTTCAAGAGTTAGGATGAAAAGGCATTTTTCACATCAACAAAGACTGAATGCGTTTACTTCTAAAGTGGTCGTGGCTGAGAGAGCTACCAGGAGACACATGTAAAAAAGAAGCATTCATCGTTTCTTTTCCTTGAAAGAAGTCTAAGATTTAGGATGATTTGAAAACAAAGGAGTTGTAAACATTGAGCAATAGCAAGGTGGAAGATTAGTGATGTATGGGGTGGTGCAGAGATCAGAATTTAGTGTGTTCTTAGGTCTTCATGTTTTGCAGAGGAACTGTGAGCTCTCATCTAAAATCCTCCATATTTCAGAACAAAGAAGAGAAATATTCAGATGTTGCCTTGGGACCCCCATTACAGTCACTAGAACCACAGTTCATGCGTCCTGAATTCTTTCATTTATGTTCTTTCATTTCATCTCACAGCAACCATATGAAAGAGATGATGGCTCCCATTTGCAAGGGGAGAAAACAGGCGGTGTGTTTACTTTTGTACCCCCAGCCCTCCAAGGACTGCATGGCTATAAGTGTGCTCTGGAAATGGGACCTGGTGACCCAGCAGAAGTCAGCGTGTGGTCACAGCATCAGGAAAGTGTTACCTGGACTGTCCAGCCTCAGTCCCCGCCATCCACAGGGCCCTGCCCCCACCGTTTACCTCCCTGAGCAGATGACCTCTCTAGTCTCCGGGGTGACAGGTGCCCCTCAGCCCTTCAGCCCTGGCTGTGCTTCCACCGTGGGTCACAGCCCAGCAGAGCCTCCCAGGCCTTTGTTGTGGCTTCCCAAGGTGTCTGCGAGATGTTGGATGCTGTCGAGGCCCCATGTTGCCAGTAGCGCAGTGAGACCGGAGCATCTGAGCACCCGCCCCCACACACCTGCCGGGCCACCTGCCCGCTGCCCCGCCACTCCCCCACCCCCACTTCCTGGCTCACTGTGGTCTCAGAGCTCAGATTTCTTTACCTGAGGAATTAGCAGCAAGGACACTAGCATCTGGGTGACAACGACTGGGAACCAGTTGCTAGGCTGCCTGGGACCCTGTTCAGTTACACACAGGGGTGAGTGCCCAGATGTCCTCCTTCATGGAGGCTCAGTCAGCATATCTGCATCCAACAGAAGGCTCCGTCTTCTCAGGTCTACTTGAGAGTCTCTGTCTCTCTGTATATTTATATGTCTTTATGTGCTGGGCTAAGTCGTTTCAGTTGTGTCCGACTCTTTGCGACCCCATGGACTGTAGCCTGCCAGGCTCCTCTGTCCATGGGATTCTCCAGGCAAGAGTACTGGAGTGGGTTGACATGCTCTCCTCCAGAGGATCTCCCTGACCCAGGGATCAAACCCACGTTACTTACATCTTCTACATTGGCAGGCGGGTTCTTTACCACTAGCGCCACCTGGGAAGCCTGTATGTAGGTATAGAATATGCCAGGTTAACTGGTGAAGCCTGTGAGGATACACGGTGGTGGGTTTGTGTTTGGGTTTGTTTAGTCTGGACTTGCTGTGTGGCTCCTGAATCGCCTGCTGCTCTCAGGCTGCCGCAGCCCTCAGCTGGCTGCCCCACCTGGCTGGCACGTAGAAGGAGGGGAACTCTGAGTCACCGGAGGTGCCCGGATATGTAACATATGTTAGCTGCTTGTTTCTGGCTCCTCACACATCGCCATCATCCTAGGAGGGTTTCGAGACTGTGCAGCGTCTGGGTGGACCTGAGTTCCGTCCATCTCCACGTGGCTTCCCTGTGCCAGCAGGCCTGGTGGACAGGTGGTGTCTTGGAGGCAAACGAGGCTCGTGCCTGGTACTGATGAGCACCACGTCTCCTCCCGACTCTCCCCTTCCCCCCGAGAGACCCTGGCGGTGGGTCCTGGGGCAGCTGTGGTGTCGAGCCGTGTCCTGTGCTCTTGTGGCTGAGACAGCATTACAATTTACCAACGAGGCTGGAGGGTCGGGTTACCCCTTCCTACCCCTTCCAGGGGACAGCTTGAGGTGAAGGGGGCGGTGTCCACCTGGCAGTGTGGGCACCTGGTCTCCCGTCTGCCTCACCCATTCTCAGATGTAGCCTGGGAAAGCCCGAATCCTTGTTTTTCCAGCTGGGATTTCTGGGGATCAATCTCCATGTTGTCAAGAAAATTGAGTGTGATGATAACAAGAGAAGATGCTGTGTAGACCCTAACACACAGCACTCATATAAGGTATCGTTCCTCTTGGTGCTTGGAGAATAGATTGGGGAGGTTAATGGTCCTTGGTGTTCCATATTTCAGTGCCAGGAACCATGAGAGCCATCTATGTATATATTGATTAGTGATGAGGTGTGGAGGCCTGGTCTTTAGTCATAAATGCATGTGATCATGCAGTCACTCAGGAGCAGGCATTTATTGAGCACCTGCTAATCACTGGTGTCTAGGGCCACGAGGGAATGGGCTGGTGGAGTTGTGAGCCATGTTCCCTCCAGCTTCCCCAATTCAGAAAAATCAGGTGCATTTTTCAGAAACTGAAGTGTATTCAATATAAAAGATTGTCCCTTATACCGGTAATATCTCTCTCCTGTGCTTTGGTTGACAAATGTCTTCTCTTTTATGAAATGATGGTGATAGTAGATGGTAGTTGAGTTTTGAAAAATTGCTCAGATAGCACATTTTAAAAAGGTGTTACCAGTCCTTGAAATCCAAAAGCTTAGGACCCTCAGGTCCAACCCAGCCTCCCGCCCATCGTGGACTGCTTTTTCCCTTCCTGACAGGTGGTCATCTGACTTCTACTCCAATGATTCCGCAGAAGGGGTGCCTCATAGACTCACAAAACAGTCATTCCGGTTTGGGAGAGCCTTTGTGTTTTTTGAAATAAGATAAAGTTGAAATATACCATCCTGGGACTTCCTGGTGGTCCAGTGGCTAAGACGCCGCACTCCCGATGCAGGGGGCCTGGGTTCCGTCCCTGGTCAGGGAGCTAGATCTCACAAGCTGCAACCAAAGCTCCTGCATGCTGCAAAGGCGATCGAGGATCTAGCGTTCTGCAGCTAGGACTCAGTGAAGCCAAGTAAATAGATAGATATTAAAAGAAATCTGCCATCCTGTAACTTTTGCCCAAGAGTCTGACTCCTTCCATCTGGAGTGAACAAAATGCATTTACCCTCTGGATTTCTGATGTGTTCCTTCTAACTTGTTTCCCAGGGTTCTCACCCCACTTTCTTCACCCAGTTCTCCAGGGCTTCATTCTCACCCTTCACCTTCTCTGGGTCACCTGCCAGAGGTCCCTCGAGGGTCCGTCTCCCAGAGGGACACTGGCCCAGATGTGGGCTGATTTGGGCTGATTCCTGCCTGCTGGGCCCTGAGAGCAGATCAAGGAGGAAAAGGTCGCTTTTGTTTTTGGCAGCTGCGCTGACTGCTGACTCACAGTGAGTTACAGTCTGCTCGACCCCGAGGGTCTCCGCCATCTAAATCCCTGATAAGCCAGGGTGCTGCTCGCCTTCTGTTTGGGCAGTGACGTCTTTTCATGTAAGTGCACGACTCTGTGTGCGTGCGTATTATATTTCATCTTGTCAGTTTGGACAGATCTGCAAAGAAGTTTGCATGGTTTCAGCGGATTCAGGTCACTCGACTCTTGGTTCAACCTTCCAGCTTACCAGCCGTTCCTCCCAGATTTGTGTCAGCAGCACAACTGACAAATCTGTCTTCATCCAAATTTTTAATTCAGCATTTAAAAAGCAAGAGCCAAGGACAAAGCTGTGGGTCCCATCAGTAGAGACCTTCCAAGCTTAGCCCCATCTGTGAATCTGTGCTCCAGACAGCTGTGCACGGAGGCAGTGTGTCTGCGTGTCAGCCAACTGCAGACCAGCGCTGGGGTACATGTCCACACTGGGGGTGCGAGCTCTGTCCCCAGCATTGGCAAGATTACGACTTTCACATTTACCTTTTCAGCCCACATGTCTGTCTCAAGTTCATGTTCTTAATTTGCTTCTGCTCAGAATAGTTCAAGCTCCTCCACATCAGATCCTTGTCTGTCTGCCCCCAAAAGCCTTTCTCCCTTTCCGTGGTCACTGCTTTGGGGACGATGCCACCATGGTGGTTAAGCCAGGTGCAGGGTTCCCTTCTCCACATCTTCGTTTTCCTTCTCACTCCACAGCCATTTCAGTCTCCTGGTCCTGGAGCTTCTCCTCCTTCAGTGTTTCGTCATCCACCCTTGGACTCTGGTCTGTCTTGCCTTGGTGACTGTAAGAGCTTGTCCATCCTGGAAGAGCTACTCTATCCTGTCTTACCCCATCCTGGTTTATGCTGTGTTACCCCTCCTGGTGTATCCTGTCTTACCCCTCCTGGTGTATCCTGTCTTACCCCTCCTGGTTTATCCTTTAGCAGCAGTCCCCAAACATTCTGACACCAGGGACTGGTTTCATGGAAGACAGTTTTACCATAGACCAGGTAGGGGAATGGTTTGGGGTGATTCAAGAGAATTACATTTATGGTGCACTCTATTTCTGTTATTACCTCAGCTCCACCTCGGATCATCAGGCATTAGATCCCGGAGGCTGGGGACCCCTGCTTTACTGCGTCACCAGGAAGCAGAAGCAGACTGTTTATGTCCCTTTGCTGCTTCAAGCCCTGTAGAAGGTGCTAGGCCTTCACTGTTGGCCTTTACTCGTCTTCTCAGCTGGATCGCTTCTTGCTCCCTCGGGCAGCCCCACGCGTCACACGTACCACCTGCTGCTGGTTCCCGGATGCAGCACGTTCATTTGGGCTTTGCACACGGTCTTCCTTTCACAGTTCATAGTCACCAACTTCTCCTCCTTCAGAACTCAGGTCAAGCTTCCCTCCTTTGGGGCTCCCCACTGACTGCTCCAGCCAGGGTCAGGGGTCCTTCTTCTGGGCGGCGGTCACACACGGGCAGACTCATGAGATACTGGGTTGTGTGGTTTAATAGCTGTTGTCTGCCTCCCCCACTGGTCGAGGGCCCCTTCGGACAGTGACTGAATTCTCTTTACTGTCATAGCTGCAGCCAGCACAGGGCCTGGCGACATGTGCTCAGAGTTTGCTGAGCACATGAGGGAGTGGGTGGCCTGGCGCATCATGACCCAGTGACTGGTGATTTCCCTGCCTGTTAGTCCTCCAAGAGGCTGTGTCTGTGGCTTCTCTTTGGTTCACAGGCCTTGTCATCTTATTTAAAAAAGCAAAAGAGGTGCTTTGACGTCGATCATGTTTTCGTCCAAATCATCTGATTTCTCATCCCCTCTTGGCAAGTTCAACCCCATTTTTACTGTCTGGAAGCTGGTTCTTCCCCCGCTCCCCCATAAGTCCCTGGTTGAACACAGGGTGTACTTTTTGGCGATGTCACCACACAGGCTCTCCTTGCCAGGTGGCTTCCCACAAGGGGCTTCAACCACCTGGGCCCCTCTGGTCCTGTGCTTAGCTCTCGTTCAGGCCGTCAGAATGCTCTCCATCCGGCTGATACGTGGGTGGAGAAGGTTGCAGACGGGGAGTGGGGCTCGTGTGTGGGAGGCTCTCCCGGCTGGGACTGGCTGCAGCACCATCGCTGCTGTTCACGCTTCATTGGCCAGAACTTCGTCTCCAGGCCACCGTGTCCAGCTGCCAGGGAGGCTGGCCACTGTGGGCTCGCTGTGGCCCAGGAGGAAAGGGACACAGACAGTGGGGCATTAACACTTCCTGCCACACCCTTACTCAGTCTCGGCCGTCGTCCCCGCGTGTCCCCAGCTGCACCCTGGAGCCCTGCTGGCCCCGGTGGCTCTTTCTGTGCTCTGAGCACGTTGGCTCTCCCACTGCCGGGTCTGGGCTTTGCACCTTGCTCTCTGCCTTCCCGTTCTCCGAACCCCAGTCCTCTCTGCTGGCTGGTTTGGCTGGACTTGCCTCCCCATCTCTCCAGTCTCCTAGCAACCCTCCTTGCCCTGCTCACGTGTCTGGGCCTGGACCATCTGATCCTTGGCAGCTGCCGGCCCTTGCCATGTGTGTGCCTGGATGGGAGCCTGTCTGAGTCCAAGTCCCAACAGGACAGGAGAGAGTCCTTTCAAATGTCTCATGCTCTGAAGTCCTTCCTGGGATGCTGGCTATGGATTGAGACTATTTTTAGAGACAATTAGACAGTGTGAAGACTAGCAATGAGAGTCGTAAAGGAAGACAGTGGAAAACACGGCTTCGGGAAACCGAAGGAACTGGTGCTGTGTGTCTTGGAGGAGACAAGCCTGAAGGGTAGAGCCCGTCTTATATATAAGAACAATGTTGGTTTAAAAATTGCTTTAAAGGGGATGGTGTTACAGTAGACATTCTCTTGTTACTCCGAAAATGTGGAATTTTTAGGTAAGAGACAAAGAAAGAATTAGTGAATTCCAGAATGTTGGGATCTGTGGATGGGGGCCCGAGAAGGCAGAGCCCGTCTCTTAGATGTGACCTGCTGGTGCCCGAGGCAGACGGGTAGCTCAGAGTCTTCCCCTGCTCTGTGATTCTTAACAAAAGAATCTGGTGCTGTGCTTTCGGCTCATACCTGTTCTGAGAGATGCTCATAGGAAAAGTATTTGTCTGTGGGTGATATTTCCCAACCATTTCTAAGCTAAGCAGGAAGGGCTATTGTCTTGTAGACTTAAGAACTTAGATGCCGGAATTCCGTGATCTATTTTGTCATCCACTCGATGGGAACAGGTCACTGCTCCCATCTTGGATGGTCTTGTCCGTCAAGTGGGGATGGATTCGCAGGAGGTGTGGTTGAGCCTGGAAAGGAAGGAAGTTTTGTTACTGGCTACAGCAGGGGTGAACTTTGAGGATTACACTGAGTGAAATACGCCAGGCACAAAAAGACGACTACCATCTGACTCCACTTGAGTGAGGTCCCTAGGGCAGTCCGGTTCGTATGGTCCAGGATGTTTGTCTTAGTGTATCCTAAAGCAAGTGAGAAACATGAATGAATTCTCAACCACACCTGCGAATCCATGTGGGATCTTCCCGGACTAGGGATTGATCCTGTGTCCCCTGCGTTGGCAGGTGGATTCGTACCTACTCTGCCACCAGGGAAGTCCAGAATCAGTTTCTTTGCCTTTCCCAGCTGTTAGAGGTACTGTCCTCCATCTGCCGGGCTGGCCTGCACCCTTCCTGTGGATACTCTACACCTCCACGGTACACACTCAGGACACACATGTTTGCATGTGCTTGTATGCGTGTGCATGTGCCCAGTCATGGGAGGAACTTCCTGTCCCAACCCCACATCCCAGGCAGGCATCCCTCCCTCTCCCAGTCGTGACCTGTTGCCATACTTGCTTGATCCCCCATGACTTGGGGTCAGTGGGTGGGGCTTCGTAGTTCCTTGGCTCAACCAGGAAGTTGGACAGGGCACTGGTCATCCTGAGTGGGAGCCCCAAGCCCACAGTTTTATAAGGAGAACTGCCTTTCATCTCTGTGCTCAGCACACCGTCTCAGATGCCAGCGGCCAGGGCACTACCCATCACACAGCTTTGTGTGGTCCGGCCGGTTTTCTAAGGAGAGGATGCTCTTCTTGATGAGATGCTGAGTGAGGAGAGCAGAGCCGAGCAGGTGACCCTGGACCCCATCCCCTCCTGGATGTGTGTGGAGACAGGTGACTCACCATCCAGGACCCAGGTCCGCTCTGATCCCCATTTCACAGATGGGAAAAGCCAAATGTTGGGAGGTTCCCACCGAGTCAGACATTTGAGGGCACTGTCGAGCTCCAGCACATCAGTTGGGCCAGGAAGAGTGGCCTGGTGAGGCAGCAGGTGCCCGAGGCTGGGTGCCGTGGGGAACGGGCACCACGCAACCCAGTTCTGGAGCCACAGCAGACTTGTCCATCTGTCCATCCACTGTGTCTGTGGTGCTTTCCAGATTTAAGAGTTTATTAGCGTTAAAAGGGGAAATTCAGGAGTGGGAGGGGACATCATCTAGGAAGTACATTCACCAGCACATTCCAAATGATAAATCCTTCCACCACCAACACCCAAATTCTGGAATCAGGGCACGTAGAACCATGTACAGGGCCTTAGAGGTCCTTTGGTCAACTTGACTGAAGCACAGCACGGGGATGAACTTGTCCAGAGTCACACAACCCCTACTTGAGGGGGCGGGGGAGATATGCGCCCGGGACCAGCGCACCTTGTCCTGGTCTCCTTGACCTGGGGTGGCAGGGGGAGGGCTGAGGACTGCACCCTGCCTGGTGGCCCCCTGCATTCCTGTGGGCCCAGGGCCAACTCACATGGACAAGGTCAACAGTGAAAGAACCCCAGTGAACACCTGCTGTTCACTGCAGCTTCGTGTATGGCTGTGCCTGCTAAGGGCTTATAAAAGCTTTGGAAATCCTTGGAATGGCTCAGAGCTGCCCAGGCCTCAGACGTGTGGCTCCCTTGCCTGGGCTGTGGGGGCTTACGGGGAACATGGCTCCAGATGGGTGCCCCCACCACCAGGCTTCCTCCTCGGCTCCCTTAGTCCCTCAGTTCCCTAGGGGTTTGTCCCTCTTGTCCAGGGTTTCCACACCCCTTTGCTTTCCCGCGGTCTCCACGGACCAGCTCCAGATCTGAGTTGTCAAAAGGTTGTCCCCTCCTGATTGCCACAGGGACTCAGTTGGAGGACAGTCACGTAGACGGGCCAGCGAGGCAGACCTACGGAGTCCCACAGCATCTCTACAGCCCCAGTTTCTGCTCTGTGGATTGTCGCTCCCTCCTGGGAAGGAAAATGAAAGTGCCTTGACCTCTGCCTTCCCCTGCATTCTTGCACATGGACTTTCTCATGTACCACCCCACCCAACCCCCCCACCACCACTTTTCCTCCTGGCCCATCCTGTGGATGCACTGGAGGCCTGGGAAGGGTCTGGGCAGCACCAAGAATGACCCCTGGTCCCTGTGACCCACTAGGAGCCACTATCTCCTCTGTCCTCCTTGGAGAAAAGGATGGAGTGAGAAGCCAGGAGGGCCCAGAGGCTCCTGGTCTGGAAGATGTCCAGGAAACCTGAGGAGGAAGAAGGGGAATGGCTGCTTGGGACTCCAGAAGGACAGGAAGCAGCACATGCAAGGGAGAGACACGGGAGGTTCTGAGGGAAGAGCTGGAACTTGAGATCCAGAGAACCTGGAGGGCTCCTCAGGTCAGTCGACTCCAGCCGGGGTCCCATGCAGCACTGTCATTGGTGACGGGAACTCTTAGGATACAGAGGAGAAAGCAGAGTCCCTCAGCAAATACATCTTTTTATACCTGCTATGTGGGATATTGGCTGCGGAAAGGCACCATTGCAGCTGCCTAGGGATGCTCCTCCTGGGGATCCTCCAGTGCCTGGGGATGCTCCACCTGGGGATGCTCCATTGCCTGGGGATGCTCCATTGCTTGGGGGTGCTCCAGTGCCTGTGGATGCTGCTTTGCCTAAGGATGTTCCAGTGTCCAGGAATTCTCCACCTGGGGATGCTCCATCACCTGGGGATGCTCCATTGCCTGGGATGCTCCGGTGCCTGTGGATGCTCCAGTGCCTAGGGATGTTCCAGTGTCCCAGGATTCTCCATTTAGGGATGATCCATCACCTAGGGATGCTCCAGAATCTGGGGATGCTCCAGAACCTGGGCAGAGCCAGATATAGTCTGGGATAGTCAGACCCTCAAGCCTGAGCTTTCTCTCCCATAGAGGGGGGACCTGTCTGCTCAGGTGTTCTGCCTCTGGGGATGTTCTTCCAAGTCTCTGAGTCCAACACTCATCCCACTTTGGCTTTTAAAATAAAATTGAATTAAAAAAAATTTTTTTTTAGTGTTATTAATATGTAAAATTGACACAACACAATTTACCATTGTAACTTTGATAAAGTGTATACTTCAGTGGCACCAAGTACATTCACACTGTTGTCCTCTCAGCACCACTGTCGTCTCCAGAGCCCTGCCCACCCCCTCCCCAGCCCCTGCTGACCTACATGGTGCTTTCTGTGTCTCTGAACTTGACCACTCTGAGCAACTCCTGTAAGTGGAACAATGCGATATTTGTCTCTGTGGCTCATCTCACTGTGCATTTTGTTCTCAAGTTTCAGGTTGAAGCGTCTGACACACTGCATCAGAATTTCTTTCCTTTTTAAGATTGAATGATGGTCCATTGTATGTATCACAGAGTGTTAATCCCTTCATCTGTCCCGTGCATCTGTCGACAGACACTGGGGCTGTTCCTGCTTTTGGCTGTCCTGTATAACGCTGCTGTGAAGCTGGGTGTCCCCACTTTCTTCTTCTGTATAAATATCCAGAAGCAGAATTGCTGGATCATATGGTGATTTCTATGTTTAATTTTTTGAGGAACCACCGTGCTATTTTCCGTTACATTTGCACCATTTTACCTTCCTAGCAACCTTACCCAAGGCTTCTGCTTTCTCCGTATCCTCGTCAGCACTTGTTACTTTCTGGTGTTCTGATGACACCATCCTGGTGGGTGTGAAGCACCCTCCCTGGCTTTGAGGACTTCCAGGTAGACTGTGTTGAGACCCTGAAGTCCTGGGGAGACTGTGGGATGAAAAGCTAGAAAAGAAACGAGGGTTGGATGGCTGTCCTCTCTGTGCTGGCTTCTTGGCCATGTGGGCCTGAGGTGGCTGGCCAGGGACGGCCACTGAGCATGGTCGGGCACCCCCTCCCAGGCCAGGGAGCAGAGGGGTGTGGGTGGTGGGCTGAACCCTCTCGGCCCTTGTCCTGAGGCCGGTGGGGAGGAGATCCGGGCAGCGAGGAACTTGGTGGGAGTTGCACCGGCCTGGGAGGGGTGAGGGGCTGGACCACACGGTTCTGAGATGTGAATATCTGGGCTGGGAGGGACTCTTATGGTCGCCGCTGAGCCTCCTTACTCTAAAGAAGGGGAAATTCAGACCCACAGAGAGAAAGTGAACCTCCCGAGCACCCTGAAAAATTGGCTACAGAGTGGGGCCTGGGATTCAGGTCTCTTGGCTTCTGGCTTGGTTCTTCCCCCGAAAGTCAGGAGAGCGTCACGGTGGCTTCGTGTCTATCTGCAGCTTAGTGTTTACAGAGGGACAGCAGCCTCAGGGCCACTTGCTCATTTTTCGTTGCTTTTCCACATCTTGTCTGCCTGCTGTCTGGCAGAGGCTTCACAGGGATAAACGAGATAAACGGCATTGACTTTTCTAAATGAAAGAAGCGTCGTGCTCCATGCAGAGTACGGCTGTGAGGGGCCCGTGAGTGTACAGGAGTCGGCTCCATACTGCTTGTGCCCCACCTGGATGAGGAGTAAAGCATACGAGATTGTAAGATCCATGTCCTCCCCCATGTCTGGGGGAGGACAGGGAGCCATGTGCATGTGTGTTTGCATGTATTTGCATGTGTTATATGTGTGGTGTGCACATGGTGTGTACATGTGTACAGGGCCCCAGGTGTCCTGAGCCAACTCCTTTCCCAGCCTGTGCCCGTATCTGTTCAGACCTCATGGCACCCACCTGATATTACATGAAATTGGACGAGAACCTGATGCTGGTTTGGCCACAGCAATTTTTGGAAGTTTAACTTAACACAGTCAAACAAAATTGTAACTGTTTTTTCTCTTTGATTACCAAAGAATTGATGGTTGTACAGAATTTGGAAAACAAACTAATGAAAAAATAGCTGGTACTTATAAGGGTCTCCGTCTGAAGTAGTTTTCTGAAGGTTATACGTTTATTAACCCATGTGTGTTAGCTTCTGTTATCATCTCCGTTTCCCAGGTGAGGAATCTCAGGTACCAGGAGGTCATGTGACTGGAATTCGGCCAGCTTGGTTCTGAGTCCAGGGCCCCGAATGCCAGGCTGATCCGCCCCACGCAAACGAATGTCACTCGTCACCGAAGATAGCCACTAGTAACATTTCTGTTTTTTAAAAAATAGTATTTTATAAGTTGTTCATATTTAGTGGCTTTTATAAAATTGGGATTCAGGATGAGTGAAGAGGAGGGCAAAGGGACCACGAGGAGACTTGGAGACTAGCGGGGACAGCTCAGGAAAGAGAAGGAGCGGGCACACGGTTCACGGTGACAGGCTCAGGAGACACCCTGGGGGCTGGGTCGGGACGAGGGCTTCTATCCTGGCCAGGATCTCCGAGGCTGGGCTCTGTGGGCTTAGCTGCGGTTGGGGAAGCACCAGCATCCCTGTCTGCCCATTGGGAAAACAAGCGTCTCGTTTGTCCAGTGTGTTAACCTTGAAGAATGACCTTTTGTTTCCGAGTCGTTTGCTGGCTCTTAGAATCTTGCATGCTTTGAGAATGCGTCTTTCTGCATAGGGTGGTTATTTCCTGATCAGAAAATCCACCCACCCAACAGCGTCTGGATCAGGGCTGGATTGCTTTTTTTAAGTTCCTTCACAAGTTGGGATTCCGTGCTCTGGAGGACTCTCCCATTTCTCACACCTATCCCTCCTCATCCTGCTCTTCCCGTCACGACTTTCTCTGGATATGGATGGCCCCGTCCACGCTGTAGCTGCTAGGGATGGGAGGCTTGTTGTTTGTCACTCAGTCATGTCCGAGTCTTTGTGACCCCATGGACTGCAGCACACCAGGCTTCCCTGTCCTTTGCTGTCTCCTGGAGTTTGCTCAAACTCATGTCCATTGAGTCGGTGATGCTGTCCAAACCATCTCATCCCCTTCGCCCCCTTCTCCTCCTGCCCTTAGTCTTTCTCAGCATCAGGGTGAGTTGGCGCTTCATTTGGTGGCCAAAGTATTGGAGCTTCAGCTTCAGCATCAGTCCTTGCAATGAACATTCAGGGTTGATTTCCTTTAGGATTGACTGGTTTGATCTCCTTGTGTCCAAGGGAGGCTACTTAAATGCAAATGAACTGAAATCAAACATGATTCAAAATGTAGTTCCTCAGTTGCACTAGCTCCTTGTCAAGTGCTTAAAGCCAGGGCCTGGGGCTACCACTTTGGACGACCCAGAATTACAGAGCAGCTCCATCATTGTAGAAGTTCTGTAGGACAACGCTGCTGTAGCCTGGCTGGGTCAGTCAAGGTCAAGGTCCAGACCTACAAAGACACTGCCATAGCCATTTTAAGAGTAAAGACACCTTTAAAACAAATTAATTTATTTGGTTGTGTGTGCCGGGTCTTAGTTGCTGGAGAAGGAAATGGCAACTCACTCCAGTGTTCTTGCCTGGAGAATCCCATGGACGGAGAAGCCTGGTAGGCTGCAGTCCATGGGGTTGCACAGAGTCGGACACGACTGAAGTGACTTGGCAGCAGCAGCAGCAGCAGGTCTTAGTTTTAGCATATGGGATCTAGTTCACTGACCAGGGATTGAACCCAGGTCCCCTGCATTAGGAGGGCAGAGTCTTAGCCACTGGACCACTGGTGAAGTCCCTGAAAGATACTTAATACAGGAATTTAAGGGCTTACAAAGCAGCTAGAAGGGTTGCGGGAGCAGGTTGCAGGGGAGGCATCGGGAGTGATCCCAGAACCATGCTGGATTGCCAAGGGGACTGGGGCCATGGGATGATGGGAAGCTGGGGGATTTGGACATGGCCTTGCCCGGAGCTGGCTTCAGATCATACCATGTTATCTGCAGTCCAGAGACCAGGAATCCATTGCCAGAGCCTTTCTGTCTCTACCGAGCAAGAGTAGTAACATGAACACCCTCCCCTCTGGACTTCGTTTCAATTCAGGCCTTGACTTGGTCAACCCCACGGCCACAGCAATCTGGCCACAGGGAGAAAAAGTGTGTCCAGCCTCTTTGAGACAGGAGGGCGCAGGAGAGGAGGGTGGATGGCTGCTAAGTCAGCCCATCTGG